>NC_056441.1:68994748-70194748 GCF_018296145.1 Oncorhynchus tshawytscha
TCCTCACCGTTCTCATGATCATTGCAACTCCACGAGGTGAGATTTTGCATGGAGCATTAGGCCAAGGGAGATTGATAAGTTCTTTTGTGTTTCTTCCATTTGCGAATAATCACACCAACTGTTGTCACCTTCTCACCAAGCTGCTTGGCGATGGTCTTGTAGCCCATTCCAGCCTTGTGTAGGTCTACAATCTTGTCCCTGACATCCTTGGAGAGCTCTTTGGTCTTCTGTGGACAGGTTTATTTTATACAGGTAACAAGCTGGGTGTGGCAGGGTAGCCTAGTGGTTAGAGCATTGGACTAGTAACCGGAAGGTAGCAAGTTCAAATCCCAGAGCTGACAAGGTACAAATCTGTCGTTCTGCCCCTGAACAGGCAGTTAACCCACTGTTCCTAGGCCGTCATTGAAAATAAGAATTTGTTCTTAACTGACTTGCCTAGTTAAATAAAGGTAAAAAAAAAAAGAAAAAAAGCTGA
Source organism: Oncorhynchus tshawytscha (assembly GCF_018296145.1). NCBI lineage: Eukaryota > Metazoa > Chordata > Actinopteri > Salmoniformes > Salmonidae > Oncorhynchus > Oncorhynchus tshawytscha. The sequence goes on from NC_056441.1 coordinate 68,995,224, forward strand.
GGAGCACTAGGAGCACTCCCTTTAAGAGCTCATTACCTGTATAAAAGACACCTGGGAGCCAGAAATCTTTCTAATTGAGAGGGGGTCAAATACTTATTGCCCTCATTAAAATGCAAATCAATTTAGAACATTTTTGACATGCGTTTTTCTGGATTTTTGTTGTTGTTATTCTGTCTCTCACTGTTCAAATAAACCTACCATTAAAATTATAGATGGATAATTTCTTTGTCAGTGGGCAAACGTACAAAATCAGCAGGGGATCAAATACTTTTTTCCCCTCACTGTAAATTCTAGTATTATGTAGGCAATAGGCATAACACTAAAAACCTATAGATGGTTAGCGTACTTCTCATGTATCCGCAGCCCTTGCCAGGTGGTAAGAGGCTGTGCAGAATACTCCAGCATCCACAGCTTATAGAACAGCATCATGTTGAGCAACACCAGCAAAACCAGGCTGAGGGAGGAGAGGAAATCAGAAGAATGTAAGGGACAAAGGAAAGAAGATGAGTAATGAAAGATACAGAGGTGCCCTAGTCTGTATATTCAGCAGCATTTTCTGCAGTCAAGTGACTTAGTGGCTTCATGGGTGGAATGTCATTAATATTTGTAATAATTTCATATTTAATAAACTTTTTTTTCCTATGTTTCTATATCAAGCGGTTTTGTTATTTCAGTCTTCTGTGACATACACTATATATTCAAAAGTATGTGGACACCCCTTCAAATTAGAGGATTCTGCTATTTCAGCCACGCCAGGTGCTGACAGGTGTATAAAATCGAGCACAAAGCCATGCAAACATTGGCTATAGAATGGCCTTACTTAAGAGATCAGTGACTTTCAACGTGGCACTGTCATAGGATGCCACCTTTCCAACAAGTCAGATGCTCAAATTTCTGCCCTGCTAAATTTGCCTCGGTCAACAGTAAGTGCTGCTATTGTAAGGTGGAAATGTCTAGGAGCGGCTCAGACGCGAAGTGGTAGGCCACACAAGCTCACAGAATGACACCGCCGAGTGCTGAAGCGAATAGCATGCAATAATCATCTGTGTTCGGTTGCAACACTCACTACTGAGTTCCAAACTGTCTCTGGAAGCAACATTAGCGAAATAACTGTTAGTCGGGAGCTTCATGAAATGGGTTTCCATGGCCGAGCAGCCGCACACAAGCATAAGATCACCATGCGCAATGCCAAGCTGGATCTTTCCGCCATTGGACGCTGGAGCAGTGGAAACGCTTTCTCTGGAGTCTGGCAGTCTGACAGACAAATCTGGTTATGGCGGATGCCAGGAGAATGCTACCTGCCCCAATGCATACTGTCAGCTGTAAAGTTTGGAGGAGGAGGCATAATGGTCTAGGGCTGTTTTTCATGTTTCAGGCTAGGCCCCTTAGTTCCATTGAAGGGTAATATTAAAGCTACAGCATTCAATGACCTAGACCATTCTGTGTTTCCAACTTTGTGGCAACAGTTTTTTCCTGTTTCAGCATGACATGCCCCCTGCACAAAGTGAGGTCCATGCAGAAATGGTTTGTTGAGACCTGTTTGGAAAAACTTGACTGGCCTGTACAGAGCCCTGACCGTAACCCCACAAACACCTTTGGGATGAATTAGAATGCAGAATTCGAGCCAGGCCTAATCGCCCAACATCAGTGCCCGACCTCACCATTGCTCTTGTGGCTGAATGGAAGCAAGTCCCCGCAGCAATTTCCAACATCTAGTGGAATGGGCCCCCCCAAAGGGGGGCCCAAATCCATAGTAATTCCCATGATTTTGGAATGAGATTTTCGACGAGCAGGTGTCCACATACCTTTGGTATAAAAGTGTGATATTGGGATGCAAACTCAGAATTGAAGACACTTCAACTCTATATCTGACATGGTACAGGTGTCTTCGTTTTCGTAAGCCCATAACCATGTGTGTGAGGTGTATATTTTTGTTTCAAAGTACATTTGTTTAAGACTACCAAGAAACTCCCTGATTTAGCCCATTACAGTAAAAGGTTAATGAACCAGTTACAATGAGGGAGAAGTATGTTTCCTAGTCAGGGCTAAGTGGTTTATCATTAGACAGATGTACCTTAGACAGATCCTATGGCAAGCAATAAAAGGAGAGGAGAGGAGAGAGGAATCAAATTCAGAACACAAACAAAAACAAACAAATGTTTAACCCAGAGTCAGATTTTTGCTAACTACTAAAGATTTCAAAGAGAGTTGAACTGAGACGACTACAAATGAAACACAAATTATGAAGATGGATCTGAAAGTGAGTGTGTATACTGTATGTATGTGTGTATACTGTATGTGTGTGTGTGTGTGTGTGTGTGTGTGTGTGATAGAGTGTACTCACACAAAGCTGATGATGAGCAGCAGTTTGGAGACACTGTAGAGGGCAATGCCTCCAGGGAGGTGCTCAGGCATGTGCCTGGTCTGAGTGGAACCTGAGGGGGGCAGACCAAACACAGACAGGGTCAACTTGATATATTTAACACAATATACATTTGTGGAAATGTATAAGAGTGCATGTAATGTATGCATGTACCTTATGAAAGTGTATAAGAATGAGCAGTGTATAACAGCATTAAAAGTGTCCCCCTGCCATCTGACCTGTCACGCCCACATGTTTGATGCGGTGGATGACCTCGTCGTCGGTTGGCGTGGTGACAGGGCTGAGGAGGGCGTCGTCCAGGTGCTGGCTCCGTAATTGGACCAGTGGTCTTTTCCTCCGCCTCACAGACGTCTTCACCACCTTGACCTTGGGAGAGGGCCGGGCCGACTCCAACACCACATCCTCCACCTTCGACAGCTCCAACTCTGACAGGGCACACAGAAGCAGTTTTTACTTTCACACATTAGGATGGTTTACGGTCATCAGATTAAATGTTGCTGAACATTTGGGTTGACAGACTTAACAGCTGGTTGAGGAACTTACCAAGATGGCGGAAGTTCTCGTCCAGCCCGCTCCAGAAGTTCTTCTCGATGAAGCCCTTCACTAATCCCCATGGCTGTTTTCTGTAACGCAGCTCAGTGGACACCCTAGTGACAAGACAGGCAGTGTTTCTAAATTAACTTCTAATAGTTTCAAGAGCCACATGTTATTCCAACAGCTGCTATAAGGCCCTCCTCACCTTAAACGGCACTTGTTCTTGGCCACCCGTGTCAGCATGTAACGGTTGAGCGTGTAGAAGTAGTCGTGGTAGGGCACGTCGTGTGTGATGACCTCAGCATCGATGATGTAGCACTCACTCTCATGGCTAGCCTTGTACAGTGTCTGGGTCTCTGTGACAGTGGCTGTCTTGGGGGCCAGCGGGTTGGACAGGGAGATGGTGTACATGATCTCTCTCGTCTGGTTCCCCGCTGCGTCGTCCTTCTTCCAGGAGTGAAACACTATATCTGTGTGGCGTTATATGTATACACATTCTATCACTACATTGTCACAAGACAACACCAATGGAGGAGCCAATAATGTGATGCTGACAGTAACGCCAACAAACAGAATGTCTGACTAACCAGAGAACCTGCGCTGCTCCATGAAGTCGGTCATAAACTGGGATTCTGTGAAGAGGATGTCGTACATCTTGTCCACACTGAACTTGTAAACCTCATCGATGTACTGTCTCCCTTTAAGGTCATCGTGGAAGGCCTGCACTTCCCCTGCTGGAGAGCCATAAAGGGGAAACACACATTAGATTTAAGTGCCTTTGGGGACATAATATCATATGGTGACAGTAATACCAAAACTTAGTGACATCACAGAAAAGCTTGTTTCAAGCAATATACAGTATATATGCAGAAAATCTGTTAATGGACGGAAGATTGAAATCGTACCCTCGTCGTGGGTCTCTGAGGAGTCACTGAGTTCGGTGGGGATGTCTTCATTGTCGTTGAAGTCTAGGGAGGTTGAGGGCACCAGGCCGCTGGCCTCCGCTAGCCTCTGCTCCAGCACCAGGGGCAAGGCCAGCAGCTCCCCGTTAGGGAGGCAGTCGATGTATTCGTCTGGAGGGAGGTCATACTAGGACACAGAGGAGGAGGGGGTCAGTCACTAGAAATACACTGTAGGATACTACAGTACATAGTTATGAGTAGGATGGTATGTGTTCATTTTTTTATGTTAATTCAGTTCTGGTGATCAAATTACAGAAAACATTCTGTTGAGTTAACTGTATTCCCCATATGCAGGCTATAGGCAGAATAACAAATGCATTTCCCCTCCATCAAAACAAATCACAAAACAGTAATTGATTTAACCTCTGACCTCTATTATGTCGCTGAGACTCACAGAGAGGGGCTCGCTGCTGATGGTTGAGCTGATGGTGCTGTTGGTGATGATGCATTTCTTGTGTATGGATGGAGGGCTGCCCTCGTGCTTGGCCTCGGCACTGCTCTTAGACAAGTTGTCATTACTGATCTCATTCTCCTCGTTAGGAATCTCCTCACAGAACCTACACCACCATCGTAGGGGAACAGGGCCCAGCTGGAGGTTAGGGTTATGAGTTCTGGAGTATTGCTTTTACAAGATAATGGACAGAGGGCTGAGAGGGATGTGAAGCAGGGCTGAGAGGGGTATGTGTGTGTGTGTTTGTGTGATAGTGTTTGTGTGTGAGTGTGTACAGTTGAAGTCGGAAGTTTACATACACCTTAGCCAAATAGATTTAAACTCAGTTTTTCACAATTCCTGACATTTAATGTTAGTAAGAATTCCCTGTCTTAGGTCAGTTAGGATCACCACTTTATTTTAAGAATGTGAAATGTCAGAATGATAGTAGAGAGAATGATTTATTTCAGCTTTTATTTATTTCATCACATTCCCAGTGGGTCAGAAGTTTACATACACTCAATAAGTATTTGGTAGCATTGCCTTCAAATTGTTTAACTGTCAAACATTTTGGGTAGCCTTCACCAAGCTTCCCAGAATAAATTGGGTGGATTTTGGACCATTCCTCCTGACAGAGCTGGTGTAACTGAGTCAGGATTGTAGGCCTCCTTGCTCGCACATGCTTTTTCAGTTCTGCCCACAAATTTTCTATAGGATTGAGGTAAGTGCTTTGTGATGGCCACTCCAATACCTTGTCTTTGTTGTCCTTAAGCCATTTTGCCACAACTTTGGAAGAATGCTTGGGGTCATTGTCCATTTGGAAGACCATTTGCGACCAAGCTTTAACTTCCTGACTGATGTCTTGAGATGTTGCTTCAATATATCCACATAATTGTCCTACCTCATGATGCCATCTATTTTGTGAAGTGCACCAGTCCCTCCTGCAGCAAAGCATCCCCACAACATGATGTTGCCACCCCCGTGCTTCACGGTTGGGATGGTGTTCTTCGGCTTTTTCCTGCAAACATAACGATGGTTATTAGGCCAAACGGTTCTATTTCTGTTTCATCAGACCAGAGGACATTTCTCCAAAAAGTATGATCTTTGTCCCCATGTGCAGTTGCAAACTGTAATCTGGCTTTTTTATGGCAGTTTTGGAGCAGTGGCGTCTTCATTGCTGAGCGGCCTTTCAGGTTATATCGATATAGGACTCCATTTACTGTGTATATAGATACTTTTGTACCTGTTTCCTCCAGCATCTTCACAAGGTCCTTTGCTGCTGTTCTGGGATTGATTTGCACTTTTCGTATCAAAGTACGTTCATCTCTAGGAGACAGAACGTGTCTCCTTCCTGAGCGGTATGACGGCTGCGTGGTCCCATGGTGTTTATACTTGCATACTATTGTTTGTACAGATGAACGTGGTATATCCAAGCGTTTGGAAATTGCTCCCAAGGATGAACCAGACTTGTGGAGGTCTACAATTTTTTTCCCGAGGTCTTGGCTGATTTCTTTTGATTTTCCCATGACATGTTATGCCTTGAAATACATCCACAGGTACACCTCCAATTGACTCAAATCATGTCAATTAGCCTATCAGAAGCGTCTAAAGCCATGACATCATTTTCTGGAATTTTCCAAGCTGTTTAAAAGTACAGTCAACTTACTGTATGTAAAACTTCTGACCCACTGGAATTGTGATACAGTGAATTATAAGTGAAATAATCTGTCTGTAAACAATTGTTGGAAAAATGACTTGTGTCATGCACAAAGTATATGTCCTAACCGACTTGCCAAAGCTATAGTTTGTTCACAAGAAATTAGTGGAGTTCTTGAAAATGTTACGGCTCTCTTCTATCTCCTCCTCTGACGAAGAGGTAGAACAAGGATCGGACCAAAATGCAGCGTGGTTAAATCGAGACATCTTTAATAACGATGAAAACGAACAATACAAAAAACAACAAACGGAATGCGAAAACCTATACAGCCTGTCTGGTGACAACTAACACAGAGACAGGAACACTCACCCACAAACACACAGTGAAACCCAGGCTACCTAAATATGGTTCCCAATCAGAGACAACGAGAATCACCTGACTCTGATTGAGAACCTCAGGCAGCCATAGACTATGCTAGACACCCCTACTCAGCCACAATCCCAATACCTACTAAAACCCCCAATACCACAACACAACACAAAATAACCCCATGTCACACCCTGGCCTGACCAAATAAATATATAAACACAAAATACTAAGACCAGGGCGTGACAGAACCCCCCCCCCCCAAGGTGCGGACTCCCGGCCGCACACTAAAACCCATAGGGGAGGGTCCGGGTGGGCGTCTGTCCACGGTGGCGGCTCCGGCTCGGGACGTGGACCCCACTCCAACCAAGTCTTAGTCCCCCTGTAACGCGTCCTTTGACTGGCGACCCTCGCCGCCGACCTAGGCCTAATAACCCTCACCAAGGACCCCACTGGATTGAGGGGCAGCTCGGGACTGAGGTAGAAGCTCGGGACTGAGGGGAAGCTCGGGACTGAGGGGAAGCTCGGGACTGAGGGGAAGCTCAGCACTGAGGGGAAGCCCAGCACTGAGGGGAAGCCCAGCACTGAGGGGAAGCCCAGCACTGAGGGGAAGCCCAGCACTGAGGGGAAGCCCAGCACTGAGGGGAAGCCCAGCACTGAGGGGAAGCCCAGCACTGAGGGGAAGCCCAGCACTGAGGGGAAGCCCAGCACTGAGGGGAAGCCCAGCACTGAGAGGAAGCCCAGTACTGAGAGGAAGCCCAGTACTGAGAGGAAACTCAGGCAGGTAGTAGCCTCTGGCAGATCCTGGCTGACTGGCGGATCTGGAAGATCATGGCTGAACGGTGGATCCTGGCTGACTGGCAGCTCCGGCTGCTCCATGCAGACTGGCAGCTCCGGCTGCTCCATGCAGACTGGCAGCTCCGGCTGCTCCATGCAGACTGGCAGCTCCGGCTGCTCCATGCAGACTGGCATCTCCGGCTGCTCCATGCAGACTGGCAGCTCCGGCTGCTCCATGCAGACTGGCAGCTCTGGCTGCTCCATGCAGACTGGCAGCTCTGGCTGCTCCATGCAGACTGGCAGCTCCATGTAGACTGACAGCTCTGGCTGCTCCATGCAGACTGGTAGCTCTGGCTGCTCCATGCAGACTGGCAGCTCTGGCTGCTCCATGCAGACTGGCAGCTCTGGCTGCTCCATGCAGACTGGCAGCTCTGGCTGCTCCATGCAGACTGGCAGCTCTGGCTGCTCCATGCAGACTGGCAGCTCTGGCTGCGCTGAACAGGCAGGAGACTCCGGCAGCGCTTGAGAGAAGGAAGGCTCTGGCTGCGCTAAACAGGCGGGAGACTCCAGCAGCGCAGGAGAGGAGAAAGGCTCCGACAGCGCTGAACAGGCGGGAGACTCCGGCAGCGCTGGAGAGGCGAGGCGCACTGTAGGCCTGATGCGTGGTGCTGGCACTGGTGGAACTGGATAGAGAACACGCACAGGAAGCCTGGTGCGGGGAGCTGCCACCGGAGAAATGGTGTGTGAACGTGGCACAGGATGGACCGGACTGTGAAGGTGTACTGGAGAGCCTGAGAGCAGGACTGGCACAGGACGTGCAAGGCTAGGTAGGTACACAGGAGGCCTAGTGCGTGAGGCTGGCACACTCTTCACCAGCCGACTAACACGCACCTCAGGACGAGTATGGAGCGCTGACCCAGGTGCCATCAAATCCCCGACTCGCTCCGTCGGACGAATATCGTACCTACAGCACCAAACTAGCAACTCCCTCATTACTCTCTCCTCCAATTTCCCCATTAACTCCTTCACAGTCTCTGCTTCGCTCACCTCTAACACCAGCTCTGGTTCTGGTCTCCTCCTTGGCTCCTCACTATAAACAGGGAGAGTTGGCTCAGGTCTGACTCCTGACTCTGCCACTCTCTCCCTGAGCCCCCCCCCCCAATACATTTTTGGGGCTGACTCTCTGTCTTCCGTCCGCGCCGCCATGCCTGCTTCGCCAACTCCATTCTCCGATAACCTGCTTCGCACTGCTCCAGCGAATCCCAGGCGGGCTCCGGCACTTTCTCTGTGTCGACAGCCCACCTGTCTATTTCCTCCCAAGTAGTGTAGTCCCAATATTGTTGCTCCTGCTCCTGCTGCCGCTGTTGCTTCTCCTCATACCAGCGCCTCTCAGCTCTCGCCGCCTCCAGTTCTTCTTTGGGACGGCGATATTCTCCAGGCTGATCCCAGGGTCCTTCTCCGAACAATTCATCCTCCCATGTCCATTCCTCCCTTTGTTGCTTCTGCTGTCGCTGCCTGTCACCACGCTGCTTGGTCCGTGTGTGGTGGGTGATTCTGTTATGGCTCTCTTCTATCTCCTCCTCTGACGAAGAGGTAGAACAAGGATCGGACCAAAATGCAGCGTGGTTAAATCGAGACATCTTTAATAACGACGAAAACGAACAATACAAAAAACAACAAACGGAATGCGAAAACCTATACAGCCTGTCTGGTGACAACTAACACAGAGACAGGAACACTCACCCACAAACACACAGTGAAACCCAGGCTACCTAAATATGGTTCCCAATCAGAGACAACGAGAATCACCTGACTCTGATTGAGAACCTCAGGCAGCCATAGACTATGCTAGACACCCCTACTCAGCCACAATCCCAATACCTACTAAAACCCCCAATACCACAACACAACACAAAATAACCCCATGTCACACCCTGGCCTGACCAAATAAATATATAAACACAAAATACTAAGACCAGGGCGTGACAGAAAAACTAGTTTTAATGACTCCAACCTAAGTGTATGTAAAGTTCTGATTTCAACTGTACTTCAGTAATGAGGCCAGCCTCTCATAACAACCCGCAGCAGATCAAGGGCGTCTTAATCAACGATGGTAATTGAAGAGGCAGTGTTTATATCTGTAGCCATGGAAACCACACCCACCCCATGGTGTTGAAGTCGTCGTCAGGGGGAACATAGTCCTCGTCGTCACTGGTCAGGCCAAGCTCGTTGCCATAACACTGATGGACAAAGTGCCATAGCTCTTTGGGGCACAGGGGCTAGAGCACAGGGTTAGAGACGACACTCAGAACGGCAGAGACTTGGATTCAATGGAAAAGAAAAGTATCAATATACTGAACATGTAGATCTATTTGTGATGAGGTTAATTGAGGTTGCTGGCTTACTTTGTCCAGCAGTGCATTCTGCCATAACCTGAACATCATCATGTAGGTCCTGTCCCGCGCTCCAAATGAGGTGAGAAAGTGCTGTGGGGAGAGAATTAAAATAATGAGTTTGTATCAGTTCAAAAAATATGCTTTGAAATGAGGCTGAGGAGAAGGTTTGAGCCTCCTTTCAGTCAGTGAATGCCGAAGATCCAGTCCCTGTCCTGTCTTACCTTGTCACCGTCTGTGGACACCTGGATGGCGTTGGGGATGAGGCGGGCTGTCTTCTCCTTTGTCATGGTGCAGATGTCCTTCAGCCTCACTGTCAGCTGCACACACATGCAAAAAAATATATCTGTTGAACAATACTGAAATATCTACTGTGCTGCAAACCATAGAAATACAATCAATTACATTTCAATACTGTAAACTCACCAACACCAGAGACATATAGATAAGATCAAAAGAACAGAAAGCCCCACGTAGAGGCACAGTGCGTACCAGCGTTTCCCAGCGGAAGATGTTGCTATAAAAACAGATCCAGTTTTCTGAGAGGTAGAGTCGGCCCTGCAGGAGGATGTCTCGTTGCAGGGCGCAGGAGTAATCTGCCAGCAGAGGTCAGAGATCAGAGCCCAGGAAGAATACATAATCTACCCATCAAGGTCAGGGTTAATTCTATTTCAATATAGTCAATTCAGAAGATGAATGACCTGAATTGATAGTTTAAATGGAATTGACTCCAACCAGCCAACACTAACTTGACCAAAACCAAGCTAATGTCCTATATCCACCATATCAATGACCTAATTGGCCTTAGTGGCCTAGCACTTTGTGTTAGTAACTCACCCACGATGAGTCGCTCTGTGTCCGGTAGCTGCTTGAAGAGCTTCCTGAAGTCCTCATTACGCTGTTTATATGTGGGGCTCAACACCTGGAGAGACGGAGAGCAACAATGGTAACCTCTTAGAGAGGGACGACTCACACATACATTCCTGAACACACACTCTCTCGCTCACATACACACACTGGACTACATCCATTTTCACAAGTGCATTTAAAACCAGACTTGATACCAAGCACGATCCCCTCTTGACATTTTGCCACTTCAGGACATCCAATGAGCATGCTTTTGGACATTATCATTATCATGAGCATCCTTAATGTGAGTCACATTCCCAAGACAACAATATACGGTAACATCAATGTACTGTATGAACACACACAATGGTGCTTTTGTGCAGCAACAGTTTATATGTAGGACAGAGGGAGACAAAGACACACATCAAACCTGCTACGTTAGCAAACCCTTATAGCTATAGTTTATCTTATAAAACCTAGTCTGGTTGGTTGTTGGTTTAGGTCATGAGAAGAAATGTTAAATTCTCACACAAAGGAATTCATTCTCTCTTGTTACATTCTCAGGCATTTGGGTAAATATTATCTTGGGCCTGGATTCAGAGGACAGGCTTGTTTAAAGAGGGAAGTATTGCTGTGACCCACAGCCATACGCCTTCTGAGTGTGAGTGCAGGGGTGAGTGCTCTATGTATCTAAGTCAGATGCTGTCTTTGAGTAGGAACAGCTTCAGGAAACAATGCCTGCCAATACAGTAACCAAAGACATCCCTTCAGGGTGAAAAACCTCTCCCTGCTTCAATCTTGAAGGAAAACAACAGACTGTTCACATTAACATCATGTAGCTATAGGTTCAATACTCATATAACAACAACAGCCCAGAATGGATAGAAATAATCTGTTTCTGTTAAGCTATGAATGAAAACCAGTGGTGCCTGTCAAGAAAACTTGATAAATTCGAGAACTTTGAAGACTGGAATTATGTATTACGCTCCAGACATTTTTACTGTCTAGAAATGTTCACAGAAAGTACAAATGCCTGTCTATGCCCCTTAAACTGCAGCCTTCTTACTTTGTCTAGGGAAAGGGTGAATGCATACTATGGGAATGCAAATAGCTACTGACTTCCTTTAATTTGCCTGGCAAAATATAATTGGGTCAGGGAACCACCGAGTTATGCTCTTGGCACAGGTACAGTACAAAAACCGCCCATCCAAACCTTCTCCCCCTCTTCCCTCCCCGCCGCTCCCCCTCCTGGCATCAGCTCTCTGGGGGTCAGTAACTTACTGCAGGGACCTCCTCTGACTCCAAGTCCTGGTCTGGCCGGTCCGAGGCGGCCCAGTCCCACTCCCACCCAAACTCTTCCTGGGCCGGATCCTGTGGGAGCCACCCAGCCAGGGCTTCATCCAGCTCCAGCACTGCCTCCCAGTCCGACGGCAGTCCCTTGTGAGCCTCCATACACTACCCTCAGACACACAGACGGACACCTAAACCCTGTGGGGTGCTCAGAACGGTGGATTTCAATGCTGGTGATCCAGTGGTCCAGGTTTGCTGCAGACAAACAGACAGAGCTGTTGTGTGTCCAGTGGCTGTGGCTTGGAGACTGCTGTGATTGAACCTGGTATGGGTGCTACTTCCTTTCAGTGTGAAAGCTGGACCCGGCTGACTGCTGCCACATGAGTCCAGTTGTTTCTCCTTCAGCCGTTGGCACTCTAGTAATCCTGGCCACAAGTCTTTTATTATAATAGCAGCTCTGGCAGGTAGGCGTGTGCGGTCAGGGGGTGTAATGCTGTCCAGATCCAGACGCCTCAGAGCGCCTTGGTGAACGCAGCTCAGACACACCAGCAGCGAAAGCAAATAAATTTTCTTGGTAAAGAGAAAAACAGAGTGAAAGAGAGAGAAAGAGAGATAGTTTCCAAACTGGAAAGCGGTGCAGTCCCGTCTCGCTGGCTGACAAGGTGATTGAGTTACAGATGTGCACACAACCTTCAGTGAGGAAAAACAAGTCCATTAATCTTGAGTGGTGCGGCATGGAGTCTCATGCCAAGACTTGAGACTCAGTCTAATGCAGTTGGAGCAGTGTAGCTCTGGGAGCATGTCCCCTGTCGTTGTCCTTGACCATTCAGGTATAAGAGAGCAATAACACAGGAGGGTTAACACATTTAGAGGTGTTACTATCACTAAAACCCCCCTGCAACCCTGTGGCCTACTTCCCTACTCTCTGTCCCCCACAACCCTCCCCTAAGGTCAGTAATGCAGTCCTGAAACCAGATCCCTGTCAGTCACTACGACCAGACTAGACAAACAGGCACAGAGATTGGTTCTCATCTGACTATGAGCTGGGCAAATCAACCTATCAGCACAGTGGTGAGAGGTTGACACAATGATAAAATACATCAGCAACAAAACAAACACTGTGGCTTCAATTGGCACGCCATTAGGCTCACTTGTGATTGGTTACATCTGTGCACCGGAATTCAGAAACCTTTCCTTTCCACCTTTCCTGCTTACGCAATTTCCACAACCCCACTCAACATCTAGCCAAATCAGTGAGAAGAAATAAGCTCCAGGAAACTGAACGGGAATCAAAATAATCCTCAGCACCCTGTTGAAAACAGTTCAGATCATTCACAGATCCCTCTCAGACGTGAACAGCCTTCACCCTGTTGAAAACAGTTCAGATCATTCACTGATCCCTCTCAGACGTGAACAGCCTTCACCCTGTTGAAAACAGTTCAGATCATTCACAGATCCCTCTCAGACGTGAACAGCCTTCACCCTGTTGAAAACAGTTCAGATCATTCACAGATCCCTCTCAGACGTGAACAGCCTTCACCCTGTTGAAAACAGTTCAGATCATTCACAGATCCCTCTCAGACGTGAACAGCCTTCACCCTGTTGAAAACAGTTCAGATCATTCACAGATCCCTCTCAGACTTGAACAGCCTTCACCCTGTTGAAAACAGTTCAGATCATTCACAGATCCCTCTCAGACGTGAACAGCCTTCACCCTGTTGAAAACAGTTCAGATCATTCACAGATCCCTCTCAGACGTGAACAGCCTTCACCCTGTTGAAAACAGTTCAGATCATTCACAGATCCCTCTCAGACGTGAACAGCCTTCACCCTGTTGAAAACAGTTCAGATCATTCACAGATCCCTCTCAGACGTGAACCTTCCTGTTGAAAATGCCTCTGCATCCCGTGAAGAACGTTTCTTCAGACGTTTGCGACCTGGGCCCACTGTCATCAAAAACTGCATTCGGGATGTCAGATAACCGACTAGTATCTGAATTCAACGTTTTTCCAAGAGCTTTTCCCAAAAATGAAAATGAGGACTAAAGCAAATGCAGAAGCTATTGATTCGACTATCTCCGTTCTTCTCCAGTTGACAATGTGACAAGTCCTAAGACAGTGTAGCTGCTAGGTGATGATGGGGATATAGACAGTCCCTGAGGTTTTAGTTAACCATTAACCTGCTGGGTAAACAGTGAGAGATGTCGGAGACAGGTACAGTCAACCAGGGTGGGGCCCCATTCTTTTAAGGGGGCTGTTAAATATCCATTCCTATAAACAATGAGGCCAGTCTCTCACCCCACTGACAGTAGGTTGCTACAAACCACTCTGGAGAGGACTGGCCAGGAAGGTGTATGCCTATGTGTATTTGATTGCATGTGTGTGAGGACTATCTGAAACACACTATTCCTTGACACTTTCCCTGCCAATGGTGTGTTGATGGTGGGAGGGTGGAGGAACCAGATGTGGGAACAGCTCAGCAGAGAGGGGTCTGGTTTAGAAACACAGCCAAGCCAGGATCTCTGACGATTCACCCTGTCCTGTATCATACACACTGCTTGCTTTTCTTGACATTTCAAACAAGCACCCCGGCTCCCTACATTGTAAACATTGTAAAAATAACCAGTGTGGTTTCATGTAAAGTTTTATGAAGAGTGGTGAGCCTTTCATGTGTTAGGAGATAGGCTCTACAGTGGTATCCTTGTTGTGAGAATCTACCTCAGAGTAAACATGGCAGCCTCTTGCTCACCTTCTCCTGCTCTTTCCTCTCTCTCTCTCTTTCTCTCTCGTGCAGGGGGATGAACTCGAGAATGTTTTCATTATAGAGCTGAGAGTATGAGGAGGCAGATATTTCACCTCACAAAACTCTTGGAGAAAAGCAGTCTCTTAAACCTGCCACTTAACTGTCGATACTATGAGCCACTATATTTGGTGCCTGGCAGACATTGATTTCCTTGTTAATACCTCAACTGCCTGCGTAGGTCCTGTACAGTTGCCATGAAAGCATTGCAACAGAGTCATTAGGAAGGTTGATATGGCAGGGTGGGGCCTGTTGTGTGTCTCTACTGGGCTCAGACCTCATATCAGGACGGTTGTGATGTAATCACAGTAGGTTCAGTGCCATGGGAGAACATCATTGCCATGTAGAGAAACACAGTGACCGTGACATGGCCTACCACATAGCCTACCATAACCTCAGGTAAAGCACTGCATCAGACACATACCAATGGTCCAGAACAGAGATTAGGCATAATTACATAGTTAGTGTTAGTTAATGTTTCTGGGAGCACATTGGTATTATGATGTATTCGTTTAGTAATGGTAGAATAGGAGAGAAATGAAGTTAAGTAGCTAGAGGAGAGTATCAGAAAGCATTAGATGTTGACCATAGTTCTTCTTAACATTCTGGAGAATCTCCATTTCAAGTTTCACTAAGCAACAATGCCAAACTATACCCAATGTGGCCATAATGACAAAACGAGCACATTTGAAGAGTTGGGAGGACTGGAACATGCTAACCAGTCCCATGCTCCATTCCCCTGTCATTCAAGGCATTCAGGGCTGCTCCAGACACTGACCATGGTCCGTGGGTTTAGTATGATACACTGAGCAGACTTGTTACGACCTGGGGTGTATTCATTAGTCGCAGACCGTTGCAAAATGTTTGGCCTGTTGTAAAAATGGAAATGGTTTAACATTTACTCTAGGAACCAAACAGAGTGAAACAGGGAGGGATATACCTGCATTTGTCCAATAGAAACTCTCGTTTTCATGGCAAAACATTTTTTCCCCCGTTTGGAGTAAACAGTTTCGCAGCAGACAAAACATTTTGCAACGGCCTCCGACTACTGAAAACACCCATTGCGTCACCACCATCACAGCTCTGAGTAGCCTATAGTCCCTCTTTACACAGCAGACATTTTGAAAACGCTATTTTTTAAAAACACAACCACAATGTGGCCATGGCATTCGGTCATCTAACCCCAAAGTGCTGCATATTGTGGCTTCGCTCTCAGGTGGAAACAACATACTGATGAATGAGGGATGAGGAGCAGACTAGTGGAAAGAGAGACCAGTCAAGCGATCCAAGAAGAAGGACTAAGCAGAAAGATATTTGAAAAATTGCACAAGAGTACAAGTCATGCTTACTCTCAGGATGTGTTGTCTTTCATGCTGGGGAGAGAAGGTACATTTATAGACACAAATAACAACAAAAGAAAGGAATAAAACAACAGAAACAAAGGAAAATAAAATGGAGTCCCACAGAGACACCATAGGAGAAACCATGGCTTTATAGTAACACCATGTCAGGGTATCAAACCACTTCTCACAGATGGCCAACTGAGCCATCAAGTAGATTTACTTGGCTGTTTAAGAAGAATCATAACGAAAGGAATTAATTAAAGCCCCATTAAAATGTAGCAACCTTGTCTCTTAGTACACTGGCCGGCAACCTTGTGTTATGTCAGGACCTCTTGGTGTAATGGTCTTGGTGTTGGACTGAGATCACGTTCAGGCTGTCACTATACTTTCGCTACAAGATGCTTCTGTCTGTCAAACATTCATCTATGAATCACATCTGTAGTAAGGTATGGGAGTTGCAACAAAATGGTGCAAAACATGACATTTTTCTTAATCCTCAGTCATTTTTCTTATTAATTCAGCCAGCCATCACACTGTAACACTAGACGCCTAGAACTGTAAATCCCACTGGTTAGCGTCCTGGGTAAGCCTGAGCTCCATATGAAAGTGACCTTAGGAATATACCCTCGTGTGATTCTAATCAGGGTCTAGAACCCTTAACCTCGTAACCTCACCCCCCCAAATCAAAAGCACGCCCGCCCGCCCGCCCACCCACCCACCCAGGAAGATCCAGAGCTGTAGTCTCAGATGAGATTAGGGCTACTATAATTGATCATTTAATAAATCATGGTCTATCAATGAGTGAGGCTGGTCTGAGAGTGCAGCCAAATCTGCAATGTTCAACAGTGGAATCTATTGTGAGAAATTTCTGGCAAAACAACAGGTAAGATGTGCATTCTGCAAGGGCATCTGACTGAACTGCACATTACAGAAGTCAATTGAGCAAAGTCTCCAAACCCACTTGTGTGTAATTGATTTTGTATTTCTGCTTAGGACCCAACGGTTACCTCCCACAGGCGGGAGAGTTAGATTTTCACTGCTGTGCAGGAAACTGGAATCGTTGATATGGTCATCAGAAACAATGGCATAAAACTCACAGAGATTGTTGGCAGACAACATTACATTTAGAAATATTCACAATGTAAGCATAACTATTTCTCGAGTCCTGAAACAACATCAAGTCAGGATGAAGAAGTTGTCCCCTTTGAGAGGAACTCTGGACGAGTCAAGCAACTCAGGAACCAATATGTCCAGGTAAGATGACTACAAAATACAGAACTGGTTTTGAACAAACCCAAACAGGGCAGAGGCACACAATGGCATGTTTTTAGGTATAATGTAAACTACCGTAATAGCCTAACTCTTATGTTGCCTTGTGGATTTATTTGAGAGAGTCATGGAGATTGAAGCCAGGCAAACACCCCACATATTCATCATTGTGGATGAGGCTGGTTTCAACTTGGCCAAAACACGGAGGTGAGGAAGGAATGTGATTGGGAAAAGAGCCACAGTGGATGTCCCGGGCCAGAGGGGTGCCAACATCACAATGTGTGCAGCAATATCCTCTGATGGATTGCTGTTACACAAACCGCTAATTGGGACATACAACACCGAGCGTCTCATTACATTCCTGGAAGACCTCTATGGAAGGGTTGTACCAGGTGAGGAAAGGGTTGCAGTGAGGCGAAATCAGCCAACGTTTGCAATTGTATGGGACAATGTGGCATTTCACCACTCCCATGCAGTCACAGAGTGGTTTGCAGCCCATCATAGGATGGTGTCACTTTTCCTCCCACCTTACTCTCCTTTCCTCAACCCCATAGAGGAATTGTTTTCCTCATGGAGGTGGAAGGTTTATGACCACCATCCACATGATCAAATGTCCCTCCTGGACGCAATGAATGCTGGATACCTGAGTATATCTGCAGAAGATTGCCAGGGATGGACCAGGCATGCAGAAGTATTATTTCCTAGGTTTATTACTCAAGATGACATAAGATGTGACGCGGATGAGAACCTGTGGCCAAATGCAGAAGAGGGTTGACTAGCATTGGTACTGTATCTGCATCGGTAGATGGTGTATATACACATACTTGTATTTTGGAATCTCTCAATGCCAAAAAATGGCATAAAACATATTGAAGCATATTGCATCATGTCTGATTCATTCCTGTAGCATATACTGCAGTGAATTCTAAACAGTAGAGAGGTGTCATTCTTGTTGTGTAAAGACATTTTACAAAAGAAAACATTGTGTAATGCTACCTGTTGTTAGTGTTTTTTAGGTCATTGTTTTATGAGTGACAAAGTGTGCTTATTGGGTGACAGCCTTTGCTAGTGTTATGGAATAATTAGTTGATTTGAGACATGTATGAAGTGTTTTGGTAGCATTGGTTGTGAAATGAACTGCTGTGCCAAGCTGAAAGTTGGTTAGGAGAACCGTGTGAAGAGTTTTGAAAAAATGACCTAAGTATTGAGAACTGGGTCCTAGCGATTGTAAAAAACTGTAACAAAAAGAGTAAGAAGAGGATGAAACTTACGTTGTACCAGCTCTGGCTCTTCTGTAGACAGCGAGGAGCGACGCAGAGTGGAGAGAACAAAGACAATTGTAAGTCAATGAGACAAGAACACAACAACACTTGGCCACAGGGCTCTATATCATAAACACATAGAGGCCAGGGGATGATGAAAACAGACAGTGGGTATTTATAGAAGGTGTAAATGTCAACCTCTGGGTGGGCACCTCCTACCATAAACACAGGCCTCCGCTGATATCCAACAGAGTTATATCCCTTTGAGCTTGTCACATATTTTAGCTGGCCTTTTCATTGATTTCTGGGCCTCACAAATGTTAATTTACATGGTTATTTGCTAAGCAGATGGTGGATTGGGGTTGGGTGTGGTACAATATGTTCATCTTTGTTTCTAAGCATTTATTTATCAATGATTTAGAGTTGCTTCTAAATGCTTGTGTATGGAGGTGAATTGTGTACTGGTGTGTTGTATATTTTCTAACAGCAGAGGGCAGTATACACACGGTTATTGGAAGCACCATGACAAGAGTGTTTATTCCAACCATAACTCACCTGCTTCTGTTTTATGGGGCTATAAAGAGAGTGTAATATGTCTCAGCATTGTGATCAAAGAGGGATTCATGCTAGGGACCATTCAGTGGGTGGAGAAAGGGCAGGATAATCAACCATGATTTTAGTGGTTAAAAAATGTGACAGCTTCCTCTTGATGCCATTAAAACATAAATAATAATAAACTTAACCAGGCAATAACAAAATATGTGGTTTGTAATTTCAGCGAAAACATACAAGAAGCATACCGGTGCGAGACTACTATTGTAAATCAATCCTTTGGAGATGTGAATGTAGATCATGTTAAAATATTTCCGCTATCAGATAAGCGTGTAGCGTTTCCTGTCTGAGAGTTGTGAGGCCCCAGTCATGTCCCTGGGCTCTGGGCTCTGACGTGGACAGGGATAATCTCCTCTGAAGGTGAAAGAGGCATGAGAGAGAAGATTTAAGCTTTAAGGTGTCTGCAAAGTGTGTGTGTGTGCATGCCATTGTGCAAGTGTTTTGGAGTTTGTGTAATTGCATGTTTGTAAGTGCATCTTTATAGCCTACACGTGTGTAATTTGCATGAGTGTCTAAATCAAATGTTTGCCTCCCCCACGAAGCACATTTGTGTCTGGGTAAGTGTGTCAGCAGCACTAAGAAGCAGGTTAACACCCACTGATTAAGTGGACCGCGTAACGGAGAGAGAGCTTGTGTACGGTAGTAGTATCTTGGCCTGGATTCCCCTGAGGATCAGAAAGGCCTGGAACGACTAACTACTTTACACATCCCAACCAACCAACCGGACCAAACCAGAACTGACCAGCGCTAGCTATAACCCAGACAAACCTATCAGGTATAACCCCCATATCTTCAAACAACACTAGAACAACAATCTAGTTCTAAGGAACAGAACTGAGCAGGCCTGATCCACCCAGTACAACAGGCCTAAAGAAAAACCTGAACTAAACATTCTTGTGGCCAAGAAGACCCACACAGAACTGACTCGGTTATTCAGATTTAAAAAGATGAATGTCCTCAGGTGATTGACCATGGTTATTATTATTATTTATTCATTATTATTATTTATTCATTATTATGATTAATTGTTCAACTTTTAGAGGGCTTTTCATTACAATCTCAAAGTGCTTTCAGCAACAACAATATTATATATGATTTGAAATGTTTACGTTTGAGTCATTTAGCAGACGCTCTTATCCAGAGAGATTTACAGTAGGGAGTGCATACATTTTCATACTTTTTTGTACTGGTCCCCCGTGGGAATCGAACCCACAACCAACTGCTAAATTCCACAATCCCACAACTACTAAAACCCACAACCATGCCCTACCAACTGAGATCTTATATCAACATTTTGATAAATAACATTGTACAAAAGGAGTGACTTCTATTTCCTCAGAAACAATCATGACTTGACTTCAGTACATCTTACTGGTGAGACTCTTGGCAAGGCTAGAGCACAGCAGTGTTTGTAATGGTGGTCCAACTAACAGGTCTTCAGCAGAGAGAACACTTTAAGGAGGGAGAAGAGAGAGGAGAGGAAGAAGTTCTGGTCTGAGAGAGGAGGCAGAGACAGCTAGGGGCGATGACTGACATCACACATTTACAGAGGAGTGGAAGAGGAGGTCACTGGTCAAATCGGACTAGGGGGTTAAAGGGCAAATGAAAGCAAAAGGAAATGCTTACTTTAATCAGGTTTAGTCTGTTATACTGAAAGGAAATGAATGAGAAAATGAAGAGTTAACCAGCTTGAAGGAAAGAGCTGAACAACAAGAGGGGAACAGGCTTGGGTTTTTATTTGCAAGTGTACTAACAGTACTAGGCCACCGCACTAAACGATCCAAGACACACTATTGTACTATCTAACTCTGCTTTCATGATGTGTCCATGTCTCAGTGTTTTGGTCTGAGATGGGTCTTCATGCTGAGTCTCTATGTACTCTCACTTTAGTGCTGCTCACTGTTTATGGTTCCATAAACAGCCTCATTGATTGGTGACAGTGGGAGACTGAGCAAAGTCGTCAGCGGCCATTCAGTTAGTTAGTGTGGGACCGCCGGCCCAGGTCCTCTACAGAGAGGAGCCCCTCTCTCTCCCCGCCTGCCTGTGTGTTATCTGGATTGCATTAGACTAGGGTGACAGAGCTCACGTTGCCTGGGCAACTGCACAAAGTGCCAGGGTCATGTGACTCCTGCTGACCACGGGCCAGGGGCTCATGTGGGGCCAGAGAGGGCTGGCACTCGGCCACACCACGGGCCTGAGGGGTGATGTCATCGACTGGGCGTGCTGTGAAATGGGCCGGACACCGCCTGAACACCAACTCAACTGACTGAATGTCACTTGGCTCCCATTAACATCATCCTGTCTGCCTGTCTCATAGTCCGTGACAAAGCTGAATGCAGCCGATTGCAGAGAATGTGCTGACGTGCATCAAGGGATCCTTACTAACTAATCCATGACACACGGACTCTGCTGCTGTCTTGCCTGAGGAGAGGAGCGGTGTATTCTGGGCTTGTGGTGCGAGGCAGAGAAAAGGAGCTTCTGATGTAGAAAGCTCTAGTCTCAGGATTGATCAGAAATTAATGTCACACAGGAGTGGTGGAAAGGGATGCAGAAGGAATTTTACAGTGCCCCCCCCCCACCCCCGAAACGTGTCTGAAAGCCAGCAGTCCGGCAGGGAGGAAGATGAGAGGAAGGGCGGCAGGGAGGTAGAGGGGGGTAGAGGAAAAGGTCATAGCAACATGGATGCCATCTGGAGTGTGTTCAGATGGAAGATGTGAGTGGAGGGGGGGCACACGACAGCTCACAAGACACGGAGGTGAGGTGGGGGTGGGGTGGTGGTGTAAAGAACAGAAAAGAGTAATGCTTACTTTGGAATGTCGCTTGTGAGACTAGCATGCATCAGGAGAAGAACAAAGAAATCAGAAACCAAAAAACTGCAAGATACAACAGCTGAAAGAACCAAAAAAAGAGTTGAAAACAGTCAGTTTCAGATCACAGACATTTCATATGGCGGCAGTGAAAGTAAGAGAAAGCAAGCACTCTTTGTCAAGAAGAAAAAAGGATGAGAGAAGAGGAGAACACAATGACAACAAAAGCAACAGGCGTCTGACACCACAAGGACTGGGGAGCACTGTGAGCAGTGAGTGAAGGGGAAAACGGATGAGAAGTGAGAGAGCCGTGACCGCCAACTACCACTCTCCTTATCACTTCACAACAACAAGATATTCAGAGGAAATGACTAAATATATCACCCAATATTATCATGTTCATGTCTTGCTTGAGATGTAAGCCTAGTTACCCACAGTCAAAGCTCCTGTCCTTCCCTCTGCTACCTTACTCTTCAGTTCAGACGCTGATGAACGAGAAGCGAGACTACAGCCTCTTGACCTGCCTACTACCCTGTGTCAGAACGAGCCTTGCAGAGTTGAGATAGTTACAGTTAATGACTGAGTGCTGCGATGGAGAGGGCTGACTGAGCGCCCTGCCTGTGATTATTACAATGCCGCTCTGACAGGACCAGAGGATGGAGGGAGGGAAAGAGGGATGGAGGGAGGGGGGGAGAGAGGGATGGAGGGAGGGGGAGAGAGGGATGGAGGGAGGGGGGAGAGAGGGATGGAGGGAAAAAGGGATTGAGGGAGGTGATAGGAGAAGAATAGGGTGGATGTGTGGTATAAGCGTCTTTGCTGATGATAATGGGTCCTTATCTACAATTGATGTGCTGAGGGTCTCGTTACTTAGTCTATGATTGGCCATTTGTACCAGAGTGACAGTTGGATCTGACCTATTGTTTGATGATGGGAGTTGGACATTACCTTATCAGAGACAAAGCACTGTGTATCAGGAGTACATTGTACATCTGTAAATTGGAGCTACACGAGGATGGCATGCTTGATTTAGTATGGTGTGCCGATGCTGAGGTATGATGGGGTAAAATCAATTTGAAATGGCAAATAAAAAGCTGAATAAACCATGTCATTTCACAAGACATCACTATATCTCAACTCCTTCTTGTTGACTATTTCTTATAGAACATGTTTTATGGAATGCAAGTAGACAGAAAGACTTTACTGGAAACATTTGTAGCTTATCAAGACATTATGTCACGGGTACAAATGAACCCCCCTGTATCACCTCACCAGATAAGTGTTGATTTCAGATTGTACTGGAAGAGGTGTTCAGTGAGGATACAGATATCTTGCTGAACTGAAGTGATAGGCCAGGCTGACATGATTTATTTGTGAGTTATGAATGCACTGTGTGTTGAACAAGTCATGTTGAACTACACTGTTGAAGGTACTATTTGAGACTATGATCCTGATCTGTATTGTAGTGCGATTGTTGGAAAGAGGACTTTGATCCTGTACTGTGCTGTACTGTGATTGGTAAAATAGGACTATGATCCTGTACTGTGCTGTACTGTGATTGGTAAAATAGGACTATGATCCTGCACTGTGCTGTACTGTGATTGGTAAAATAGGACTATGATCCTGTACTGTGCTGTACTGTGATTGGTAAAATAGGACTATGATCCTGCACTGTGCTGTACTGTGATTGGTAAAATAGGACTATGATCCTGTACTGTGCTGTACTGTGATTGGTAAAATAGGACTATGATCCTGTACTGTGCTGTACTGTGATTGGTAAAATAGGACTATGATCCTGCACTGTGCTGTACTGTGATTGGTAAAATAGGACTATGATCCTGTACTGTGCTGTACTGTGATTGGTAAAATAGGACTATGATCCTGCACTGTGCTGTACTGTGATTGGTAAAATAGGACTATGATCCTGTACTGTGCTGTACTGTGATTGGTAAAATAGGACTATGATCCTGTACTGTGCTGTACTGTGATTGGTAAAATAGGACTATGATCCTGTACTGTGATTGGTAAAATAGGACTATGATCCTGCACTGTGCTGTACTGTGATTGGTAAAATAGGACTATGATCCTGTACTGTAGTGTGATTGGTAAAATAGGACTCTGATCCTGTACTGTACTGTGATTGGTAAAATAGGACTATGATCCTCTACTGTACTGTGATTGGTAAAATAGGACTATGATCCTGTACTGTACTGTACTGTGATTGGTGGAATAGGACTATGATCCTGTACTGTACTGTACTGTACTATGATTGGTTGGAGGTGAACTATGATCCTGATTTGTGCGCTACTGTGATTGGTGGAAAGAGGACTATGATCCTGTACTCTACTGTGATTGGTAGAGGTGGACTATGATCCTGTATTGTGCTGTACTGTGATTGGTGGAAAGAGGACTATGATCCTGTACTGTGCTGTACTGTGATTGGTGGAAAGAGGACTATGATCCTGTACTCTACTGTGATTGGTAGAGGTGGACTATGATCCTGTATTGTGCTGTACTGTGATTGGTGGAAAGAGGACTATGATCCTGTACTGTGCTGTACTGTGATTGGTGGAAAGAGGAGAGCCCTGAGACAGAGATGGTCCACATGCGCAATGAGGCTCACCTTGGAGTTCTTGCCTCCGCTGCGGGCGGACTGCAGAGAGTAGGTTCGCTGTACCACTTGCTCGGGGGTGGAGGGGGACTTGTCAGAGTGGTCAGAGTGGCCCTTCTCCACCATGTTCTCACCAGGCTCCAGGCTCTGGGGCGTGGGCGAGCGTGAGCGTTTAGGATGCAAGACGGGCGAGCAAGCGGGCGTGCTCCTGTTGGAGTTACTGGCAGTGCTGGGGGTGAGAAAGAGACAGAGAGAGGAAGAGAGATTATTAATTCTACTTCTTAATTACAGTTGTGCTTTGGCAAAGTGGGTGGGGTTATATCCTGCCTGTTTGGCCCTGTCCGGGGGTATCGTCGGATGGGGCCACAGTGTCCCCCGACCCACCCTTGTCTCAGTCTCCAGTATCTATGTTGCAATAGTCTATGTACTGGGGGGCTAGGGTCAGTCTGTTATATCTGGTGTAATTCTCCTGTCTTATCTGGTGTCCTGTGTGAATTTAAGTATGCTCGTCGTGCTGCTTCTCCAGATTCAACTGTTTTGCCTGCGGCTAGGGAACCCTGACCTGTTCACAGGTCGTGCTATCTTGTCCTGGACCAGCTGTTTTCGACTCTCTCTCTCTCTCTCTCTACCGCACCTGCTGTCTCGACCTCTGAATGCTCAACTATGAAAAGCCAACTGACATTTACTCCTGAAGTACTGACCTGTTGCTCTCTCTACAACCACTGTGATTATTATTTGACCCCTCTGGTCAGCTATGAACGTTTGAACATCTTGAAGAACAATCTGGCCTAAATGGCCATGTACTATTATAATCTCCACCCGGCACAGCCAGAAGAGGACTGGCCACCCCTCAGAGCCTGGTTCCTTTCTAGGTTACTTCCTAGGTTCTGGCCTTTCTAGGGAGTTTTTCCTAGCCACGGAGCTTCTACATCTAGCCCACAAAACCCAGAGACCAATAACAACAACAGCAGCAGCTAGCAGCAGAGAAAATAGCATGGTCAAAAACAGATCACATTCTCTACCTCACTCATGAAGATTAGTGAAAACCATGCGTCAGATAATGGATTTGGTCAACGGTAGTGCACTCCATAAGGAACTGGGTGCCATTTCGGATGCATCCACAGAATCCCAGGGAGGCTCTGTCTGCAGCCAGGATGGGCACTACTCACAATGAAGACGGAGGTATCAAAAGGCTGTCAGTGATCTGTGTGGCTGGGCGCCGGACAGCCCCGGTTACTTGACGTGGCGTTATGCAAACCCATTAAGTCATGGCCAGCCAATGGTGTATGTACCTCAAAGAAAAGAAGTGAAGCAATTATACCATTCTACTGTTTCAAAGAAGCCTTGCATGCAGCGTAGACTAAATCATTGTGAATAGTACTGGTGGCCGCTGTCTGCCTGTCTGCATGGATACATACCAGGTGCACTGTGCTCTGCAGTACCCAGAGCTGATCTCTCATCTAACTAATGGGATGGATGGATCATCAGCTCTGATAGAGTACATTGTGGTTACAAACAAATTATGTGGTGTTATGTGATAAGCAAAAGTGTGTTTGTGTTTGTGTAGAGTACATACTGTATGTACTGCAGGTTTTTGGAGAACTGACTGTATGCACACGTACCTATTGCATGATACTTCAACATACAATCATAGACAATGAGTACAGGCCTATGTATCTGTATACAATGTGTATGTACTGGTATATGTCAATGTACGCATGTAAAACTGCACAAGATGTATATGAAATGTCTCACAAGCTGCCCTCATAATATGTAGTGTTGTGGTATCAGTGAATAATGCAGTGAGCTGGTACAAAGCAGAGGACACTGCTATTTCTCCTGCATGTTAATCAGTGTCTGAACCCAGAGTCTGTCTGAGATACACACACATTATGCAGGCACACACCACGCACGCACGCATGCACGCACGCACGCATGCACGCACGCACACACACACTGCAGCAGCACACACATAAACAGAAGTATGCACGTACGCACTCACAGGACGCAGATGTATGCAGACACTGACACACATGCACACAAGTACACACAGAACAGTTCTCATATGCCAGTGGGCTGTGTGAGCTGCATCATTTTTCATGTCACATCCTGGGTCAGTTACTAATGGTCTCACTCACTTGGGTTTCATCAGATCCACAGAACCAGACAGAGTTAAGATCTGAGCTGAGCACACAGGACACACCGTAATAGAACTACCCAGTCAGATATCTGCCAGTCATCATCATCACCTTTGCCTATGGGTTTATAACCCCATTATGGCCAGTCTACTCCATAAGTGTAATGGCTTTGACTGACCACAGGGTCATAATGATCACAGGCCCTGACACCTGCTGTCAGCTCTGTTATCTGTCATCTGATTGGATAGAAGCCTATGTACCCGTCTTTGAAAATATTCATTATGAACCTAAGCCGACTAATATTGCACGCCCAGAGAGCCTAAACGCATTGAAGGCGTTTTAGATTATTTATTTTTTTAGAACAGTGCAGCCAGTTATCATGAGCGTTCAGAGTTGGATCACACGTCAATCAACATGATAAAGGCAGCCAATAACAGCCCATAAATCCTCAGCATATAAATGGAGGTTTGATCAGCTCATTCCCAGTAGTGTGTGTCTTTGCTCATTAGACAAGACCAGGTACACATGCTGCTAACATGTACGGTCAGACAAGAGAGTCATAGGCTTAGCCAAATGCAATCAAATGTTATTTGTCACGTGCTTTGTAAACAGGTGTAGACTAACAGTGAAACGTTTAATTATGAGCCCTTGCCAGCGATGCAGAAAATAAAAAATACACATATTACAATGGGTTACTTTATGAACCAAACGTAACGTGTGTGACAGACCATTACACATTCCTGTCAAGTTAATTGTCTCTCGTTTGTTCAGCACGAGAGGAGAGGACAGTTGCATGGGCGGTAAAAATGGCATCCTACTAAAGAACAATAGAGACAGCTGTTTCTGGATGTTGGCCTATACCTGAAGCTGACCCAGAACAATAACACAAAACATTAAAGTAGCTGCACCATTTGTATACAATGACAAACATTTATGACACACTTTCCAATGCAACAACACTACATACTGGGTGAAGGAGTGTAATGTGTTGAAATGAGTGAGCATAGAATCCCTTTATTACCATGGGTACCCGTTGCATGTCATGGTAGGGGAATGCTCCATACACCACCCCCTCCACTCCATGAAATGCCTTGTGTGGACATGTGGTGGATATGGTTATAGTGACTCGTAAGAGAAAAAGATGTGGTTCTTATGACTAGTGAGCAACAATGCATGGTGAATTGTGGATAAAACTGCTAAAAAGCCTTACCTCCTCGCTCACACAATGAAGCACAACAAAGCACCTTCTATATGAATATTGCTATAGCAACTGGGACTAGAGAGAATGTCTTTAAATATTCATAATATGCTTCTATATATAACCTACTGGACAGAGACAGGCCTATTAACTTGGAATAAGGGATTTGGAGAGGGAGAGCGAGAAACAACACTATCATGGCTGACTTTGATTGAGGACGGGGTAGAACTGGGTAACCAGCAACTTTTCCCCTGCTACATTAGTATAATACTCAACGTGCCATCTAATGACACCATTTGCATACTGTTTTGAAGCCTGGCCTCAGAACCATACAACACCTTATTTCTGAACACCTCCAAGAAGTATAATATCTACTAATGTTCTAGTTACTTTAGACAGAAACAAAAGTTGGGATGTTGGTCGGGGAGAATGGATGAGCGTATACTGCAACCGTCTAGCAATCCAAAGGTTCAAGTCGCGTCAGCGACAATTGTAAAGTTTGAACTTTTCCTTCCAGCAACCCTAATTCTAAACTTAACCCAATTCAACTAACCTGCTACATAAATTATTCTAACTTTTGTCATTAGTTCTCCTTAACACCAAAATAAATTCTCACCATAATTCTCCTCTGTTGTTATGAAGCAACAACTAACCTGGTCTCAGAGGAAGACATAATACTATGCATTCTCTGCAATGTATGATAAGTTCATTCAAGCAACTCGCATGCTATTGTTCAAACGGGTAAGACATATGATACCATTTGTAATCTCATTCCTAAGGTATTGTACAACCGCTATTCCATTCATAATGTAACCTAATGTAAAGTAATACATCATACTAAATACATGGAACATACGTACCAAATCCTACGAATTGCCCTGAGACTAGATTGTGTGTAGAGATACAGTAGGTCCCTAAGGCAGGGAAGCAGCTGGGCTCATCTGCATTACAGCACCAGAAACAATCACAGTCCTGATTGTATTGTATGTAAGATAAGGTTGATAAGAACATGGAATGCACATACTGCAGCAGAATGACAAAACTATGCACTTGGACTGCACATGGAACACAAATAGACCAAATATGGACCACACAAGCAAATGATGGTCAAAGAAAGAACACTGAGCAATAAGATGCAGGCTGAAAAGCATTATAATGAGCTTGGTAATCTACACATGCCCAGTGAGAAAAGCAAATCAGTCTGCTGGTGACACTTTGTTGCTGTCTTTTTGTAATGTGCTCTAAATCTCTGGGCTCAGGCTATCCAAACGGGGAGGGCAACGCTTCGCTTCACAATGCCCAGAGTTCCGGGCTGTTCCGAGGGGCCTTGTTCTCACTGATGCTTTTGCTGACCCTGGAAAATACCCATCTGGCAATGGACCTTGTGCTTCACCATGCTCCAAAGGGCAGGGGTGGACCGAGCGCAACGGCAACACACACACACACACACACACACACACACACACACACACACACTGCAAATGGCCTCTCAAATGTCATACAAACAATTCACAGAGGTAAAATCCATATACTCCTACACACTCAAATCATGCATGAACATAGCTTCAAACAGCACAAACATTACATAAACACACCCACAAACATCACATAAACACACCCACAAACATCACATAAACACACCCACAAACATCACATAAGCACACCACAAACATCACATAAACACACCACAAACATCACATAAGCACACCCACACAATAAACACATTACCCGACTCCCAAAACATCCCCAACTACCTACCTACCCCCCTCCCCCTGGGGCCACAGAACTACAAGGCCGCCATATCAAAGCCGATTGACTGTCCCAACTCCTCACCAGTCAATCATAGGCACAACAGCATCCTTTACATTGTTCACAAACATCCAGCCTCCGTTGGTTGCTGTGACGCACTCAAAAACCTCCATATCCTCATATAGAGAAAGGAGCAGCAAGGAGCTGTTCATCCAGCGACTCATCTGAGCTCTCCTTCTACTCCTCTCTCCCGGGAGAGAACAGAAAAAGAATAGAGAGAAGAAAAGAGAGAGAGCCCTGGGAGATTTCCTTTAGCAGGCTTAGGGCTCTGATCTCCTCCAGCCAGCGTGATCTCTTAATAACGAGCTAAATTACGTCCCCGTGACAACACTTGCCAAACGGGACAAGAGGATCGCTGGGCTGTTGACTGACACTCCCCTTTCAACCCCACCCCCATCTTCAGCACTGGAATGCAGCAGAAGTGTGTCTGTCTTTCTGCATGCAGACAGGCAGGATGCTCTCTCCCTCCCTACTAACCTGGTAGCCATGTAGACCCAGCTCCGATGCAGTCAGCCCCTTTTCAAGCCAAGGATTCATTCAACCAGCGGGAGCCGCAGATGGGGTAAAAGAGGAGGGACAGGAGGATGAGGGGAGGGGGGAGGATGGGTTCCGGAGCATGCCAGGAGGATGAGAGGAAGCAGAGACAAGAGAGAGCGCAGAGCGTTCCCTTTGGAGAGTGTACTGAGGCTAGTGCACAGCCTATTTCTATCTCTCTGTTTCTATCTATCTGAGTCTGCTCCTTCCCTCCCTCACTCCCAGACTCCCCTCTCTCCTGTTCCACTTGCGTTTCTCAGCTCTTCCGTTCACCTGACTGGTGCGTCCGCTATGTCTGCATCCAAGCAAGGGTGTTCTCGATTCTCGCAATCGCTAGTTTGATCCAATATTCACAGGCACACACAGAGTAAAAGTGTGAGGGAGAGACGGTGGCAGAGAGGGTCTGAGGGAGGGAGAGAGGGACAGAGAGTCTGAAGGAGGGAAAGGGAGAGAGGGACAGAGAGTCTGAGGGAGGGACAGGGAGAGAGGGACAGAGAGTCCGAGGGAGAGAGAGTCTGAGGGATTGAAAGGCTTTGCATTCTGCCACTGCTTGGTGCTCTGAGCCTGCTGGCCACTCAATTATTCATGCTGTTCATGAAGGGAGGGGCTGACATCACTGGTGTCATGACATTGCCCTCTTTGGGTATAGCAAGCCCCATCCCCCTCTCCCTGCCTCCCCCTTGCCTCCTTCAACTAGGCTGCTGTGGTCAGAGAGAGGTCATAAATTCCTGAGGAGAAGACCCTGCCACATGTCCACACAGTATAAGAGGCAGAGTACATTTTCATAGAGCACAAAGGAATTTCTTCCACCTCACAGAACTTGAGTTCCGAACAAATTTCATATTCCGCAGAAAGTATAAAAGATCGGTGAAGAATCCAGCTACGAACTGGTCCGTTTGTTACAACTTGGGGAAGCTCATGAGAGATGGTGTGGCCACATTACCATAACACTGTTTATATAATAGCCTCAGATATGAGGTTTACATCTAATTGTTGTATAAGATGAATGAGTGAGTATGATACTGTTTGTAAAATTGTGTAATATGATTTTGGACTGTTTAATGAAGGAAAATACAATTCCCTTTTGAGTTGAACTAAATCAGAGGACTGCCCATGAGCCCAGTTAGGGTCAGGCATCCTGGTACAGCCCCTTTTCTGCAATTTCGAATAAAACCAACTTTGAGAAATTATCACCAGACCATGTTTCTCTCTATTAGGAGAGGACAAAGGTTGTAGACCATTGCTGAATCTTTTAACCATACCACGTGGTTAAACTCTTAGACTATCGATACCGACAGAATAAGAACAAGTCTTTGATATTAATTACTAGTCTGCAGCTAGGAATTCGGTATCATTGAATGCGGAGAACGACAACTGCCGAAACATCCATTCTATAACAAATGAATGAATGTCACTCTGAACTATCCCTCTAACCAAGACAGAGAGAGAGAGAGAGAGAGAGAGAGAGAGAGAGAGAGAGAGAGAGAGAGAGAGAGAGAGAGAGAGAGAGAGAGAGAGAGAGAGAGAGAGAGAGAAAGAGAGAGAGAGGACGAAATTCTCCAACAGAAACAAACTTTTCACCAGCGATCAAGACAACACACTGAGCGTAAATACACTGCTCAAAAAAATAAAGGGAACACCTAAACAACACAATGTAACTCCAAGTCAATCACACTTCTGTGAAATCAAACTGTCCACTTAGGAAGCAACACTGATTGGCAATACATTTCACATGCTGTTGTGCAAATGGAATAGACAACAGGTGGAAATGATAGGCAATTAGCAAGACATCCCCAATAAAGGAGTGGTTCTGCAGGTGGTGACCACAGACCACTTCTCAGTTCCTATGCTTCCTGGCTGATGTTTTGGTCACTTTTGAATGCTGGCAGTGCTTTCACTCTAGTGGTAGCATGAGACGGAGTCTACATCCCACACAAGTGGCTCAGGTAGTGCAGCTCATCCAGGATGGCACATCAATGCGAGCTGTGGCAAGAAGGTTTGCTGTGTCTGTCAGCGTAGTGTCAAGAGCATGGAGGCGCTACCAGGAGACAGGCCAGTACATCAGGAGACGTGGAGGAGGCCGTAGGAGGGCAACAACCCAGCAGCAGGACCGCTACCTCCGCCTTTGTGCAAGGAGGAGCAGGAGGAGCACTGCCAGAGCCCTGCAAAATGACCTCCAGCAGGCCACAAATGTGCATGTGTCTGCTCAAACGGTCAGAAACAGACTCCATGAGGGTGGTATGAGGGCCCGACGTCCACAGGTGGGGGTTGTGCTTACAGCCCAACACCGTGCAGGACGTTTGGCGTTTGCCAGAGAACACCAAGATTGGAAAATTCGCCACTGGCGTCCTGTGCACATGTGACAGACGTGACAGAGTCTGGAGACGCCGTGGAGAACGTTCTGCTGCCTACAACATCCTCCAGCATGACCTGTTTGGCGCTGGGTCAGTCATGGTGTGGGGTGGCATTTCTTTGGGGGGCTGCACAGCCCTCCATGTGCTCGCCAGAGGTAGCCTGACTGCCATTAGGTACCGAGATGAGATCCTCAGACCCCTTGTGAGACCATATGCTGGTGCGGTTGGCCCTGGTTTGCTCCTAATGCAAGACAATGCTAGACCTCATTTGGCTGGAGTGTGTCAGCAGTTCCTGCAAGAGGAAGGCATTGATGCTATGGACTGGCCTGCCCGTTCCCCAGACCTGAATCCAATTGAGCACATCTGGGACATCATGTCTCGCTCCATCCACCAACGCCACGTTGCACCACAGACTGTCCAGGAGTTGGCGGATGCTTTAGTCCAGGTCCGGAAGGATATCCCTCAGGAGACCACCCTCTCCTGAATTATACAACCAATCCCCAGAAGGCCCATTACACCCCAGAGCACACTGATATAACATTTACAACAAACATACAACACAGTCCATACACCCAAATCTACCTACAAACCAAGGTGTAAGAAAAGTAAGAACTAGGCCATTTCTAATTGTGAAATGTGTTTACCTCAATAGACAATACAAGCTTATCATTCAATTCTCGTAAGCATCTATTTACAAGGTGCTTAGTAATTTTCAGATTTCCACTTTAATCTCACAATATACAGTGGACTCAATATTTCAGTTGCCATAGTTGCCTCCATCACCACCAATAGCTGGTGTAATAAAAAGAGGAAACAATTGAATACTTGAGATATTATCCTGGCGTATGGACCATAAATCTAATGGTCCAATGTCACCTACCGACCTGAAGCCATATGTCAAACTGCACTTCAAAGACAGTTCCATTTACACTTAGCCGTTAATCATTCTGTTGCAGTGAAAAAAATGCTTGCTATAGTTATTTTCACTTTGAAGTTATTTGCATTTGAAGTTACTTCTTTAAATACTGTAATCCTCGCTAAGAAAATGTTGTTTTAAATGGGCAAAAAGGTCATTTCACTTCAGTAGACTACATAGGCCTACCTAGCATCACATAGGCTGCATTTACAAAGGCAGCCCAATTTTTCCACTAATTGGTATTTTGACCAATCACATTAGATATTTTCACAGCAGATCTTTTTCAGAGGTGATTTGATTAGTGGGGAAAAAGATCAGAATTGAGGTGCCTGTGTAAACATGCCCATAATGAACTTGAGTGGCTCCTCAAGATAGAGAACATGTAAAAATACCACAGGCGAAGTTGTGATTTATATATTTTTTCTCCAAAGCCTATTAAGGAGGTGTATGCTGCCTGGATACAACGTCCCACTAAGTCCATCAAGTCGAGCGGAAAACTTCCCCCACAGGTTCACACAAAAATAACTTATCCAAGGTGGTGGAACTCTATGTCCAAAGTTGGGTCACTCACATAGCCTAAATGCTGATGTAAAGTGGATTAAACACCTAACCTTCTCATGCTCTTAAATTTGAAAGCTGCATACACAAGGATCTCTTGAAGATATCAAAAAGACCCATTTGTCAACTTTGTACTAACATAGTACAGCATCGGATATACTACAATGATACGCACCATATTTATACATGTCACACGTCTGATTTAGATTCAATGTCATGTAAAGAAAACACCCCAACAAAAGCCTGAGGTCTGGTGCTGGAAAGAACTGACTCTGTGGGTGCTCTGGCTAGTGCTGTGGGACAAAGGGCCCAGGCTCTTACCCTGCCCATAGCCCAGTCTCACCCTGCCTGCATAAGCCTAGGCTCACATCAAAACTGACCTACTTTTTTTGCTCTCATTGTTGTGCACCCAGGGGAGACCCAGATGGCACAACTGACCAACGTTGAGAGAAACACTAAAACGTGGGAAGTGTATGGGGTCCATAGGAGTAGCTAGATGGCTAATTGGCCTGTTCTGCCCCAGGTCTGGTTTACTACTAGTCCCCCACGGGTTAGTATTGCGTTCTTTTAAGACGCTGTGCCAACAACCGCCCAATGTTGAAAGCCTCTGTTCTGTTCCGACTTTCTGGGCCAAAGGGCTGTTTACACCATCGCCATGGCAATCCCGATGCAGCATTGCATAGCTGGTTTGGCCATGCGGTTTCCAGGGCGACAAGCCATTTGGGCGACAAGCCTCACAATCAGATATTTAGCCTGTAAATGGGTGTTGGGTACATTAGGATAGCACTCACACACTGGGTTATCTACTGGCATGATGTTTTAAAGTGCACTTTGCTGGGGGGCTGCAAGCTGTGTTGCACAGGCTCCAAAGTGACAGCAGCATCCTCTGAGCATGGATCGATGTGCTTTCCTCTGGGGATAGAACTGTGAAACTACCACTGTACACAGTGAAACTACCACTGTACATCCGTCCCTGCTGCCCTGCTTTGAGAGCCACTTGGGGACAGACAGACAACGTGCTTGGAGCTGTGGGGGCCAGGGTCACTGAGGGGTGACAAGAGGGAGAGGAAACATGCTGCCAACAGGACAAATCCCTCCACGGGACACACGGCATGGCACCAACAGCCGACGGGACAGGGACAGTGCCATCTGGCGAGGACGTGGCAGAAGCAGGTCTCTGGGCATGGGAGTGGTGAGAAGGTTTGATTGTGACAGGCAGGACTGGGGGGGGGGTATTTCTTTATTTGGGTCCCAATTTACTGATGTACCCCTAGAAGTCTGACCACTATAGGGAACCACTGTGATCAAGTCAATAATTCATGTACCTGTACACTCAGCTACTGTATTACAGTATGACTAGTCTGAGGTGAGTGATTTTATCTAGAAAGAATCATACTAATACATCGAAATAACCTGATATGGAAAAACACAATTAACTATTAGAAATTATGCTGTAAATCTTTGAAAATTATAATGAAAACATTGAAAAGAGAAACACAATGCCTCAATTTAAGGGTAATTCAATTCACATTTCATGCTTTACAAATACATGCAGAGTGGGGTTGGAAACAGCGAAATGTACATTCTGCCTTTATCAGCTGACCTATGACAAATCAAAACCTGACATATGCCTTTTATCTGGAGAGAGAATGGTTACATTCAAAACTGCTCCATAATCACCAGGAGCTCAAAAAAACACAAAATGTGTCTCTCTGTCACGCCCTGACCTTAGAGATCCTTTTTATGTCTCTATTTTGGTTTGGTCAGGGTGTGAGTTGGGGTGGGTATTCTATGTTCTATTACTTGTATTTCTATGTTTTGGCCGGGTAGGGTTCTCAATCAGGGACAGCTGTCTATCGTTGTCTCTGATTGAGAACCATACTTAGGTAGCCCTTTACCCACCTGTCTTTGTGGGAGGTTGACTTTGTTTATGGCAAATAGCCTTTAGTGTCACAGTTTGTTTTGTAGTGTTTATTGTTTTGTTCAGCATCTTTTCTGAAATAAAATAATATATATGCTCACCACGCTGCACCTTGGTCCAGTTCTTCCAACGGCCGCGACAGAACTTCCCACCACCAAAGGACCAAGCAGCGTGGTCAGGAGGAGAGGACACGACGGAAACCTGAGAAGGGGGGGGGGATAGATGACGTGGGCGTCGGTGCTGAGGGGTGAGTCCGAGACCGAGGAGGAATTCTTGGACCGTTTGAGCGAGGAGTGGTTGGCAGTGGAGAGGGACGAAAGAGTTTGGAGGGGTTGGAGTGTGGAGCAAGTCAGTCGCTTTGAGGAGCATGTGACCCTTCAGGCACCATGCTTTGCGGTTACATGTACTGTGTCGCCGGTACGCATCCACAGCCCAGTGCGTCCTGTGCCAGCGCCCCGCAGTTGCCGGGCTAGGGTAAGCATCCAGCCAGGATGGGTTGTGCCAGCTCTGCGCTCCAGACCTCCGGTGTGTCTCCACGGCCCAGTATATCCTGTGCCAGCTCCACGCACCCGGTCTCCTGTACGTCTGCCCAGCCCGGTAATCCCTGTGCCAGCTCTACGCACTAAGCCTCCTGTATGTCTCCCCAGCCTGGTGAGTCCTGTGCCTGCTCCCAGAGCCAGGCCTCCTGTGTGCCTCTCCACTCCAGTGATGATCTATGGCAAGAAGCCTCCAGTGATGATCTATGGCAAGAAGCCTCCAGTGATGATCCATGGCAAGAAGCCTCCAGTGATGATCCATGGCAAGAAGCCTCCAGTGATGATCCATGGCAAGAAGCCTCCAGTGATGATCCATGGTACGAATCCTCCAGTGATGATCTGTGGCAAGAAGACTCCAGTGAGCATCCATGGCACAAAGCCTCCAGTGAGCATCCATGGCCTGAAGCCTCCAGTGAGGATCCATGGCAAGAAGCCTCCAGTGATGATCTATGGCAAGAAGCCTCCAGTGATGATCCATGGCACGAAGCCTCCAGTGAGTAGTCATGACACGAAGCCTCCAGCGACAGTCTCCAGTCCGGGGCCCCCAGCGACGTTCTCCAGTCTGGAGCCCCCAGCGACGTTCTCCAGTCCGGTTCCCCCAGCGACGTTCTCCAGTCCGGGGCCCCCAGCGACGTTCTCCAGTCCGGGGCCCCCAGCGACGTTCTCCAGTCCGGGGCCCCCAGTGACGGTCTCCAGTCCGGGGACCCCAACGAGGGTGCCCAGTCCGGGGCCCCGCAGCGAGGGTGTCCAGTCCGGGGTCGACGACGAGGGTCCCCGCATCAGAGGTGCCACCAAAGTGGTGTGAGCCAGTGGTGGAGCGGGGTCTGCGTCCCACACCTGAGCCGCCATTGCGGATAGATGCCCACCCAGACCCTCCCCTAAAGGTTTAGGTTTTGCGGGCGGAGTCCGCACCTTTGGGGTGGGGGGGGTTACTGTCACGGTCTGACCTTAAAGATCCTTTTTATGTCTCTATTTTGGTTTGGTCAGGGCGTGAGTTGGGGTGGGTATTATATGTTCTATTATTTGTATTTTTATGTTTTGGCCGGGTAGGGTTCTCAATCAGGGACAGCTGTCTATCGTTGTCTCTGATTGAGAACCATACTTAGGTAGCCCTTTTCTCACCTGTCTTTGTGGGAGATTGACTTTGTTTATGGCACATAGCCTTTAGCTTCACGGTTTGTTTTGTAGTGTTTACTGTTTTGTTCAGCGTCTTTTCTAAAATAAAAGAATATGTACGTTCACCACGCTGTACCTTGGTCCAGTTCTTTCAACGGCCGTGACACTCTCAAAAAACATAAAAGGTGTCTTTCACTCTCAGTCTCTCTGTCTTGTAAAAGGCAGATAGGCGGACATAGTAAACAGAGCGGAAAAACTCTGATCACGTACGGTGATATTAGAAAGTGTTATTTTTTTACTATGTGTTTAAAAAGCTTAATGGAAAACGGACAGACGATGTGTACGCCTGGCTGTTCCTAAATAACACGGCTCACTGTACGTTAATGACGAGGTGCAAGGCCCTGTGTGAATACAGGAGGAGTGTTAACACTGTAAGACTAAATGCTCTCAGCTTCTATTTGCACTCAACTGCCCGGGCCTGACTCCATACTATATACATCATTACAACAGGCTTGTTCAATAACCATTCAGCCTATATAAAGAATGGACTTGGCACAGTGTCCCCTGCTTTCTGATATATCTGTTTTCCTCCCACAGGAATATTGGAATGCTTGGATACAACGTTGTGAGAATATGATGCAGAAAATGGTTGTCAAACCACGCAGAGATGGCACAGTTTTCACAGGATGTGTCTTAGCCAGAATCCACCTCCTCTTGAGTGACAGTCGATCCAATAAAAAACCCAAAGCTGAGATACAGTCATCACCATCCCTTCTTAGACATAAATCAACAGATAAGGGCTGTACTATCCCATTGCCAATGCCAGCAATCAAACACACAAAGTACTTATACTGTGTTGAAGCAAAATATGGCCAGATAGTGATATGATTGTTGTTTTGCAGGTTTGTATTGTTCATTATAGGGTGAAAGGTGCATCTCTGAGCACTTAAGAACTTGTTTCATTTGACAATAATTGGATAAAAGGAAGCTAAGAAACTAAAACATTACAACCTGTGTCAGATTATTTTGCATTATGTTCCTAGTCTATGGTGCTTGTCTATGTCACATACATTAACAGCATCATGTTATTACATTATCCTTATGTTATGTATTACATCAATTTTGTCCCATAAAAAAATGATCAAATAATCCATTAAAATAAATACTGAAATACGATTACTAAGTATTACATCAGAGTGCTGGGTATACTGGGAAAGCAGGTTTCTGGATTTAAAAGGGGCTTAGATGGTGGGTGTGGCAGGGGATGTTGCAGTGGGAGCGGTTGACCATCGGTGTGGCTGACTTTTAGAGAACATTTTAGAGGCCCCCATCTTGGTGGTGTTGAAAAATGTAAGGTCATTTTTGCCGATTTCCTGCAATTATACACATTTCTCCATGGAGCATGAAAACATTTTTGCAGTTTTAGAGCTAATTTCCTGCAAATTTAACACATTTTGTCAAGGATCTGAGAGCTAATTTCCTACATATTCTATGCATTGAGCCATGGCTCACGCTGTGTCATTTTGCTCAAACCAAACAACAAAATCAATACTGCTAAATTCATTGTTTTTGGAATGTTCAATTCTCCCTGACTGTGTAGCTTTTATTTTGGTATCTTTTCTACATACTTTGTATCTGGTTTTAGTCATTTAAGTTTACACTGAAAATGTTATTCCATCTCGAAAATGTATAATAATAAAAAATATATATATATATATATATATATACAGAACCAGTCAAAAGTTCAGACACACCTACACATTCAACGGTTTTATAGTTTTTCATAGAGTTGAAGACATCAACACTATGAAATAACACATACGGAATCATGTAGCAACCAAAAAAGTGTTAAATAAATCAAAATATATTTGAGATTTGAGATTCCTCAAAGTAGCCACCCTTTGCCTTGATGACAACTTTGTACACTCTTGGCATTCTCTCAACCAGCTTCATGATGTGTTTGAGCCAATCAGTTGTGTTGTGACAAGGTAGAGGTGGTATACAAAAGATAGCCCCATTCGGTAAAAGACCAAGTCTATATTATGGCAAGAACAGCTCAAATGAGCAAAGAGAAATTACAGTCCATCATTACTTTAAGACATGAAGGTCAGTCAATGTGGAACATTTCAAGAACTTTGAAAGTTTCTTCAAGTGCAGTCGCAAAAACCATCAAGCGCTACGATGAAACTGCCTCTCATGAGGACCGCCACAGGAATGGAAGACCCAGCATTACCTCTGCTGCAGAGGATAAGTTCATTAGAGTTACCAGCCTCAGAAATGGGCAATTAACTGCACTTCAGATTGTACATATTTCAAGTAACAGACATATCTCAACATCAACAGTTTTGAGGAGACTGCGTGAATCAGGCCTTTTTGGTCGAATTGGTGCAAAGAAACCAGTACTAGAGGACACCAATAATAATAAGAGACTTACTTGGGCCAAGAAACATGAGTAATGGTCATTAGACCAGTGGAAATCTGTCCTTTGGTCTGATGAGTCCAAATCTGAGATTTTTGGTTCCAACCGTCATGTCTTTGTGAGACGCAGAGTAGGTGAACGGATGACCTCCGCATGTGTGGTTCCCACTGTAAAGCATGGAGGAGGAGGTGTGATTGTGCTTTGCTGGTGACACTGTCTGTGATTTATTTAGAATTCAAGGCATACTTAACCAGCATGGCTATCACAGCATTCTCTAGCGATACACCATACCATCTGGTTTGCACTTAGTGGGACTATCATTTGTTTTTCAAACAGGAAAATGACCATAAACACACATCCACGCTGTGTAAGGAATATTTGACCAAGAAGGAGAGTGATGGAGTGCTGCATCAGATGACCTGGACTCCACCATCACCCAACCTCAACCCTATTGAAATGATTTGGAATGAGTTTGACCGCAGAATGAAGGAAAAGCAGCCAACAAGTGCTCAGCATATGTGGGAACTCCTTCAAGACTGTTGGAAAAGCATTTCAGATGACTACGTCATGAATCTGGTTGAGAGAATACAAAGCGGTCATCAAGGCAAAGGTTAGCTACTTTGAAGAATCTAAAATCTAAAATATATTTAGATTTGTTTTAACACTTTTTTTGGTTCCTACATGATTCAATGTGTTATTTCATAGTTTTGATGTTTTACAATGTAGAAAATAGTATGAAATAAAGAAAAACCCTTGAATGAGTAGGTGTGTCCAAATGTTTGACTGGTACTGTACAATCTTTTACATAGTTAGGACTTAGGCGACCTGAAAAAACGCTTTCAATGCCAGAAATATTGCTGGGAAGCTCAGACAGCACCGTCGGGAAGTTTATAAAGAATGGCGATGACAACAGGCAACTTGGAGAAAATATGGTGAATACAGAGAGAGAGTGGGAGAGAGAGCGAGAGGGAGCGAGAGAGAGAAAGAGCGAGAGAGAGAGCGAGAGAGAGAAAGAGCGAGAGAGAGAGCGAGAGAGAGAGCGCGAGAGAGAGAGAGCGAGCACGAGAGAGAGAGCGCACGAGAGAGAGAGGCAACAGAACAATCTTGCAGGCTTTTTCCAGAGGAAAACACAGACATGCTATTCCCCCAAGATACTGCAGTGTATACCTCCCCATCCCTTCTCCCTTTGTGTGTGAGAGAGAGAGAGCGAGAGAGAGGGGGACTTTGTCCTGAAATTCTAGCACACCCAGGCCCCTTTGCAGTTGCTGTTTTCACAGCAAGTGGAAAGAGAGATACAGTGTGCCTGTGTATGCAAGTGTTAGGGGATAGAGGAAATTGTCCAGCGTTTTCCCACATGTTGGATGCTTTTATCGGAATCATTATGAATCATACAAATTCATCTTTCCACATTTAAGTTACCATGAAACTAGCCTTACTGATTAATACAGAGACATTTTGTTTATAAGGGACTTTCTTCATCCCTTACGGCTTTTACTTCTTCATCCCCATCGTGTTGCAGCTCTGGTCAGGGAGCCTCCATTGTTATGTCACTGTGAAAATAACCCTGCAGAACATGTGAGAGAGAGAGAGGTTATGGGACTGCCTATAGAAGGATGGGGGCTCAGCCCTGCAGTGTGCTACATATCTGTTCTGAAGTGCCCAAAACAAAACTACAGGCAAATACTATAGTCCACTCTGAGTGGGAGTGTTTGGTCCACATGATAAAGGAATCCCCCCCCCACACACCAGCCACTAGGAGGCCAAAACTCAGACACATGCAGTGGGTTCTATCCCCTGGTTCCTCAACCTGGTCTCAGAGCATTTGGTATTATTTGTAAATCCGAGACACTCCATTTAGTATGATATGTTATGTTTCGTATGTTATGTATTAATTGCTGGATGTCCATCACCCATTTCATATAATATGTTACAAATTACAATTCGTATTATACGTAAAAACATGTACATTTTGTCAAATGAACAATATGTTATCAATTTGCATATGACGTTACAAATTCTAGCTAGGTCGCTAACATTGGCTAACTCGCTAACGTTAGCTAGGCTAAGTGTTAGGGTTAAGGTTCGGGTTAAGTTTAGGAGTTAGTTTAAAGGGTTAAGGTTAGGGTTAGAGAAGGGTTAGTTTAAAGAGTTAAGGTTATGGCTAGGTGAAGAGTTAGCTAAAAGAGTTAAGGTTAGGGCTAGGTGAAGAGTTAGCTAAAGGGGTTAAGGTTAGGGTTAGAGAAGGGTGAGCTAAAAGAGTTAAGGTTAGAGAAGGGTTAGCTAAAAGAGTTAAGGTTAGGGCTAGGTGAAGAGTTAGCTAAAAGAGTTAAGGTTAGGGTTATAGAAGGGTTAGCTAAAAGAGTTAAGGTTAGGGTTAGCTAAATACTAAGTAGTTGCAAAGGAGCTAAAAAGTACATGAAAAGTTGCTAATTAGCTACAATGCTAAAGTTGTCTGTGATGAGATTCAAACTCGCATCCTTTGGGTTGCTAGAAGTTCACATTATACGACCAACCACCCTACTTTAGTTTTTGTCTTATGTAACCATACAAAATGTAACATATCAGACTAAATGGAGTGTCTCGGATTTACATACAGAATAATACAAAATGCTCTGGTACCAAGTTCGGTTTCTGTGTATTGGCTTCACTCCCTGTCCTGCTGTTGCTGCATCTGTGTAGATTAAACCCACTCCAAATATCATATCAACAGCAGACTTTCCCACACTGGGGCCGGTGCCAAATCATTACCAATCACACTGCCTCCTCCCTGGGTTTCCCCTCCTCCTCTTCCACCCAGAAGTAAGTAACACTATGCCAACACTCACTCGCTCACTCACCTCTCCTCTCATTCATGTGCTCCTCTCCTCTCGGCTGGGATCTCTCCCTCGCTAGTGATGCCTTCCGCCTGAGTGTATGTTTGTTTGTGTGTTGTAAGTTAGCCCACATTATGGATATGCAATACGGTCTCTCTCTCTAAGGGGCTTTATTGGCATGGGAAACATATGTTTACATTGCCAAAGCAAGTGAAATTGATAATAAACAAAAGCAAAATAAACAATAAGAAATTAATAGTAAACATTACACTCACAAAAGTTCCAAAAGAATAAAAAGACATTTCAAATGTCATATTGTGACTATACACAGTGTTGTGATGATTTGCAAATAGTTAAAGTACAAAAGGGAAAATAAATATGTCTCTCTAATATGGCCATACATTTGGAAGGACGTTAGGAAGTGCTCTCTCTCTCTGCCTCGCATTCTCTTTCTTTCAGACCCCACTGCAGATGACAGCTGAACTTGCCGGGTCCCTACTGAGCATGCTCCGCCCTGCTACCTCCCTTCTGTCCTCTTCCGTCCTCCCACCTCTTCCCTGGATGGCTCACTCAGTCACTCTCCTGCATGAACCAGGCTGCATGGTCCTGGAGCTTTAGAGGGGTAGAGGGAATTGCTGGGGGTCACGTGCCGCAGGAAAGTGACCTCTTAGTGGGGTCGCTGAAGTGTTTACCCCCCAGGGCCATGCTGGATGTGCATGAGAAGGGATTTAGGGGGACCTATTGCAGTTGTTTCACACTTTATCTTGTCAGACCCAGAGGTAATCAGTATCAGCAGCTAGACCTCTTAATCTGTTAATACAGGGCACATGCTATATTGTGCACTGGGGTATTCAGTCAGTGTGTGTGTTATTATGTATGGGAACATATTTTGTGAGAGTGTTGACATGTGTCATGTTGGCAATATCTGGATGTTCTTTTCACAACACATTGAGACATTAACAGTATTATAGACAGGGAGGAGAGGAACCAATATCACTTCCTGAAGCTACAGGGCATTAGTGTCACAAAGCCCATTCTCCATGCCCCCTTAATGACAATAACACTCTCCAAACACAATTGGCAACTAAACCACAGGCACTGGGTCAGAGTGCATCACATTCCCCATTGTAATCGCCTTAAAGAGGGCATGCATCACAGCTCATTAAGACAGCTAATGCAGCTATCACTAATGGTAACCACTCTCCATGTCTGTTACCAGCCACAACCCAGACCTTTACTGACTTTCTAGTTTATTACACTAGACAGACAGAATTACAGCAGAATACATATGACACAAACTCAATCATGTTTATTCATTATACTAATATGTAAGTGGGATTCATTAGGACATGATGGGTTGTAACAAAACACTTGTCAACACTTAAGATTAGGCCTACTTAGATTGCCAGCTAAATGACGTTGTTTCATTTTAACGTCTCTGATGCACCTCCCTTGTGAGAAAGAGCGAGTTTAAGAAGCAAGCAATGGTTTTGAGAAAGGAAGAAAGGAGGGAGGGGTGAGACAGGGTGTGAAAGGAGGGTGAGATCATGTTAACGCTCTGGTGACCAGAACAAACCCTGGCAGACCCCGTCACACTATCACAGACATTACTTTAGTCACTGCTACTAACCGGCTACCACCCGATACT
Source organism: Oncorhynchus tshawytscha (assembly GCF_018296145.1). Lineage (NCBI taxonomy): Eukaryota > Metazoa > Chordata > Actinopteri > Salmoniformes > Salmonidae > Oncorhynchus > Oncorhynchus tshawytscha. The sequence goes on from NC_056441.1 coordinate 69,039,525, forward strand.
CAACCCTGCACCTTAGAGACTGCTGCCCTATGTACACTGTACACTGTGTGCCCTGTAGCTTCGGGAAGTGATATACAGTGGCTTGCGAAAGTATTCACCCCCCTTGGCATTGTTCCTGTTATGTTGCCTTACAACCTGGAATTAAAATACATTTTTGGGGGGTTTGTATCATTTTATTTACACAACATGCCTACCACTTTGAAGATACAAAATATTTTTGATTGTGAAATAAACAAGAAGTAAGACCAAAAAACTGAAAACTTGATCGTGCATAACTATTCAACCCCCCAAAGTCAATACTTTGTAGAGCCACCTTTTGAAGCAATTACAGCTGCAAGTCTCTTAGGGTATTTCTCTATAAGCTTGGCACATCTAGCCACTGGGATTTTTGCACAATCTTCAAGGAAAACTCCTTGAAGTTTTTGCTCCAACTCCTTCAAGTTGGAAGAGTTCTGCTGGTGTACAGCAATCTTTAAGTCATACCACAGATTCTCAATTGGATTGAGGTCTGGGCTTTGTCTAGGCCATTCCAAGACATTTAAATGTTTTCCCTTAACTGCTCGAGTGTTACTTTAGCAGTATGCTTAGGGACATTGTCCTGCTGGAAGGTGAACCTCCGTCCCAGTCTCAAATCTCTGGAAGACTGAAACAGGTTTCCCTCAAGAATTTTCCTGTATTTAGCGCCATCCATCATTCTTTCAATTCTGACCAGTTTCCCAGTACCTGCCGATGAAAAACATCCCCACAGCATGATGCTGCCACCACCATGCTTCCCTGTGGGGATGGTGTTCTCGGGGTGATGGGAGGTGTTGGGGTTGTGCCAGACATTGCGTTTTCCTTGATGGCCAAAAAGCTACATTTTAGTCTCATCTGACCAGAGTACCTTCTTCCATATGTTTGGGGAGTCTCCCACATGCCTTTTTGTGAACACCAAACATGTTTGCTAATTTTTTTCTTTAAGCGATGGCTTTATTTTTGGCCACTCTTCCGTAAAGCCCCACTCTATGGAGTGTACGGCTTAAAGTGATCCTATGGACAGATACTCCAATCTCCATTGTGGGGCTTTGCAGCTCCTTCAAGGTTATCTTTGGTCTCTTTGTTGCCCCTCTGATTATTGCCCTCCTTGCCTGGTCCGTGAGTTTCGGTAGGCGGCCCTCTCTTCGCAGGTTTGTTTTGTTGCCATATTCTTTCCATTTTTTAAATAATGAATTTAATGGTGCTCCGTGGGATGTTCAAAGTTTCTGATATTCTTTTAGAACCCAACCCTGATCTGTACTTCACAACTTCGTCCCTGACCTGTTTAGAGAGCTTCTTGGTCTTCATATTGCCGCTTACTTGGTGGTGCCCCTTGCTTAGTGGTGTTGCAGACTCTGGGGCCTTTCAGAACAGGTTTATATATTCTGAGATCATGTGACACTTAGATTGCGCACAGGTGGACTTTATTTAATTAATTATGTGACTTCTGAAGGTAATTCGTTGCAGCAGATCTTATATAGGGGCTTCATAGCAAAGGGGGTGAATACATATGCATGCACCACTTTTCATTTTTTTCTTTTTTTTTGAATTTGTTGAAATAAGTTTTTAATTTTTAATTTCGCTTCACCAATTTGGACTATTTTGTGTATGTCCATCACATGAAATCCAAATATAAATCCATTTAAATTACAGGTTGTATGGCAACAAAATAGGAAAAACGCCAAGGGGGATGAATACTTTTGCAAGGCACTGTAGCTTCCTCTCCCCCCTATCTATAATACTGTTAATGTCTCAATGTGTTGTGAAAAGAACATCCAGATATTGCCAACACGACCCATGGCAAAACATGTCAACACTCATAAAATGTTCCCATACATAATCACAACATATAAAATGTTGGTCCCATGTTTCATGAGCTGAAATAAAAGATCCCAGAATTTTTCCATATGCACAAAAACGTAATTCTCTCAAATTCTGTGCACAAATTTGTTTCAATCCTGTTAGTGAGCAGCTCTCCTTTGCCAAGATAACCCATCCACCTGACAGGTGTGGCATATCAATAAGCTAATTAAACAGCATGATCATTACACAGGTGCACCTTGTGCTGGGGACAATGAAAGGCCACTCTAAATTGTGCAGTTTTGTCATACAACACAATGCCACAGATGTCAAAATATTTGAGGGAACATGCAATTGACATGCTGACTGAAGGAATGTCCACCAGAGCTGTTGCCAGAAAATGTTATGTTAATTTCTCTACCATAAGCCAACATTGTTTTAGAGAATTTGGCAGTACGTCCAACCGGCCTCACAACCGCCGACCACATGTATTGTGTCATATGGGCAAGCGGTTTGCTGATGTCAACGTTGTAAACTGAGTGTCCCATGGTGGCGGTGGGGTTATGGTATAGGCAGGCATAAGCTACGGACAATGAACACAATTGCATTTTATCGATTGCAATTTGAATGCACAGCGATACCGTGACGAGATCTTGAGGCCATTCATCCGCTGCCATCACCTCATGTTTCAGCATGATAATGCACCACCCCATGTCACAAGGATCTGTACACAATACCTGGAAGCTGAAAATGTCCCAGTTCTTCCATGGCCTGCATACTCACCAGACATGTCACCCATTGAGCAGCGTGTTCCATTTTCCACCAATATCCAGCAACTTCGCACAGCCATTGAAGAGGAGTGGGGCAACATTCCACAGGCCACAAATCAACAGCCTGATCAACTCTATGCGAAGGAGATGTGTCGTGCTGCAAGAGGAAAATGGTGGTCACACCAGATACTGACTGGTTTCCGATCCACGCCCCTCTACCTTTTTTTAAGGTATCTGTGACCAACAGATGCATACCTGTATTCCCAGTCATGTGAAATCCATAGATTAGGGCCTAATTCGTTCATTTATCGACCGATTTCTTTATATGACCTGTAACTCAGTCAAATCTTTGAAATTTTCGCATGTTGCGTTGATATTTTTGTTCAGTATACATAGTCATTGAACACTGGTCACTTTAATAATGTTTACATACTTTTTTACCCACTTCATTTATATATACTGTACTCTAATCATGGTTCATCCTATATAACTACTGCTGTACACACCTTTTCTATAAACATACTGTCAATACACACCATAATATATATTACTTTATTAATGTATATTCCGGACTCTGACACTGCTCGTTCTAATATTTCTATATTTCTTCATTCCTTTCTTTTTATTTTGGGGATTTGCGTGTATTGTTAGGTATTACTGTACTGTTAGAGCTAGGAACACAAGCATTTCGCTACACCCGTGAGAATATCTGCATGTGTACGCGATCAATAACATTTGATTTGATTTGACAAAGCAAGGACAGAAGACATTGTTTATAGCTTTAGTGCCAGTCCTGACCCTCCTTGTGTGCTATAGCTGATTCAGAAAGATAGAACAGTGAGGGGGGTCATCGACTCAGATTAACTCACACAGCAGGATAATACTTTACTCATGCCAAGCTCCTTTATGGACAACCAAAGAGAAAGATTAACCACTACCAAAGAGAGGAATACTTGAGGTCCCAGAAAAACAATACCCAGAGAGCCACTGGGCTACACAGTAACAGAGTGACACAAATGACCACATCTTCCACTCCACATGATGTTTCCTGGAAACCAGCAGAATTTTCAGCAATGACACATCACATTTAGTCTTTCCCAGTCTTTGGATACAAATTGACATGAGTGATTATTGTTTCCATGACTGTGTGTGAAGACAGCTTCCGTGTAGCCAATGATGATGCAAAACCTCTTGTGGCTCTAACAATGTAATCAGAGTAATGAATGTAATCAATGGCATTGGCCATCTATGGGCATAGAGGAGGAAGCTCAGGTGGCCCTTTTAGTCTGTGATGTTTTTAGGGCAGTTATGTATTGTTTTCTGCACATTGTTGTGGCATATTCACTACTTACTTTATTAATTTATTTTGACTAGTTAGTTTTATCCAGTGATCTTTTGATGTTAAGCTGATTTCAGGTCTTGCTGTTTTTCTGCACTGTACAGAATGCAACAGGAGAATTCTTTGGAGGTTTCTCTGAGGCTGAGGGTCCAGTGCAGTAGCAGAGTGCTGCTGAATGGACAGCTCCCTGCAGGAGAGGAAGCCTGTCAGGTGGGAGAGATTATAAGGAGACCACTGACCTGCAAAATCACTAACCTGACATTTACCTTAATCCTAACCGTAACCTAATTTTAAGAAATTATAAAATAAAATATTGGTTTGCAGGTCAGGAGTGTCTGTATAGCCTTTTCCCTGTCAGGCAGCCTAGATCTGACCCTGGGACAGATCTGTCCCTCTCATCAACACTGAGTGCATTACACTAGCAGCAACACTGACTATTAACAGTGTGTGTCAGTTATCATCAGCTCTATCACAGGAATTTAGAACTGTATCAATAGAAATACAAATGTTATGTCCTATTGAAATGTACATATGTTTTTTAAGAACAGCAATGTCAATGTCTTGTAGATCAGGACATTCATGTGTAGTTTTAGTACATCTCTACATTTATGATGTCATCTCAGTACATCGATCATGACACTGTTATGCAAGTCAGCATAACAGTGTAACATTCTGGTTCGAATCCAGGCTGTATCACAACCGGCCGTGATTAGGAGTCCCATAGGGCGGAGCACAATTGGCCCAGCGTCGTCCGGGTTTGGCCGGTGTAGGCAGTCATTGTTAATAAGAATTTGTTCTTAACTAACTTGCTAGTTATATAAAGGTTAAATATATATATATATTTTTTTTAAACGCCAACCCCACATGGCCAATGAGTAGAGACACAGAGCTGTAATGGCGCTACTGTCACAGCCACACGCGCACGCACGCACATGCACACACACACGTACGTACACAACAGACAGGCTCTCACAACAAATGCCCAGCACACACAATTAACACAGAACAAAAAAGAGGAGAGGGGCGGGGCCAGGGAACAGGCTGTTTGGATGCCTTCTGGTTTTCAATCATGCAAAAAGAAACCAATACACAACTCTAACAGAGCCAGCTAGAGGAAAAATACAAACAGTTTTCAGTCACCTTGACTGAAAAAGAGACACTTGTCTATTGACTGTGATGACGGACGGAGAAAGAAACAACAGATCACAACAGACTTGAGTACAACAGGGTATCAACACACCTCTGTTTTTCTTCTCTCCTTGTGCGTGGTGGGGTCAAATGGAGGTGGTAGCAAATGATGTGACAAACAAGATTTAGGTTGCAGTGAACAGCAGCAGTGTTCTGCCACAGTAAGAGATGGGTTAGTGCTATCTTGGAAACTCGGGACATCCCTACCCTAAACCCAAACCCTAACCCCTACCCTAACCTTAACCTTACAGTTTTTTCAATTGCTAACATGCATTGGTCAAAACTAAAGTCACATTGTCAAAACTCTTCACACAGTCAGCGAAACAGAAGTGTATGTGGACCAAACCACATTCTCCGAAATCCATTAGCTCTTTTCTCATTCATACTCCACCACCTGCAAAACTATATACTTGCAGCACATTTTCAAATGCTAATATACTGTTTCCAAAACTGTTAAAAACACATTCAAAACAGAATGATGGCAAATGTTGAGCATTTCTGCAGTAACCAGATTGAAACATATAGAAAATCTCAGCAGAATATTTAATCATTCCAAACCCAGCTGACTGCAATTTCATCTGAAAGCCTACCCAAGTGTCCTGTTTTTATTCTTGTTACCAGACAGACAAAAGAGGACGGCTTCGGGATGATTTAGTCCGAAGCAAATTGCTGCATTTCTGATTAATTCTTGTTACATATACTTCAGTACAGTCAATAAAGTGAAAATGTGTTATTCTATAATGAAATACTGATGAATGTGAAAAATCATTCAAACTTCAAAGAGAAATGTTCCTTTATGTAATGCTCCTTGTTAGTGTTTTTTTAGATCAGTGTGTTATGAGTGACAATGTATGCTTTCTGAGTGAGAATTGTTGCCAGTGTTATGGTCAAACAAGCTTATTTTGAGACATGTATGAAGTGTTTTGGTGGTTTGAGTGAGTTTGGTAGGTGAGGTAACTGTTTGGTCAAGATGCATGTTGGTAATGCAGACTGTGTGAAGAGTTTTGAAAAAGTGGCTTCAGTATTGACCGACGCTTGTTAGCAATTGAAGGATACTGTTTAGACATTTCCGTGAGAGATGTGCTCCGGTACCATTGCAATATATCAATGACTCAACCCAAGTGCGGCCCTGAACACTAAAAATAGTGTCAGCTGTGCTTGTTCCAGGAAGTGATGTCATATGGTGTGCTGAGGACTAGGGGATTGTGTACTGCTCTCATCAGGTTTAGTCAGCATTTTATTACATTCTGTATGGATTTTGTTTGGCTGTGACCTTATTGGTGATGCTCATAGGCCTGTCTGTAACTTCAGTATTGTATTTACAGTACTGTACCCACTACTTGTCCCTGACTTCCTCCTTCAATACTTATTCATCATTGCAGTGGACATGCACGTAACTGCAAAAACAAAGTATTAAATGAGGGATACAAAGTATATTGAAAGCAGTTGCTTCCACTTGTGTGTGTCTCAGTCACCAGAGCTCAACCCATTCACACACTTATGGGAGATTCTGGAGCGCCTGAAACAGTATTTTCCACCACCATCAACAAAACACCAAATGATGGAATTACTTGTGGAAGAATGGTGTCGCATCCCTCCAATAGAGTTCCAGACACTTGTAGAACCTATTCCAAGGCGCATTGAAGCTGTTCTGGTGGATCTGGTGGCTCGTGGGCCAACGCCCAATTTAAGACACTTTATGTTGGTGTTTCCTATATTTTGGCAGTTACCTATACATATGAGCCAACTCATTGTGTATATATTCCTGTTATTATTTTTAAAAATTTCTCTGCATTGTTGGGAAGGGCCTGTAAATAAGAATTTCATTGTTAGTCTACACCTGTTGTTTACGACGCATGTGACCAACAATTTTATTTTATTTGATTGTGCCATTCTTCTAATAAAGCTGGGAAACTCATAATTTCACAAATTCAAAATATGGTCAAGACAACAAGCACCAGACTGACATTATTAATACTCCCCCTACTCTTTAATACAAAGTAAAACAGTCAATTGCACATTGGAGTATTAGGTCCTTTGGATATAACTGTACACCACAGTGATGCCTGCTGAGTGTAGTCACAGCATTATGACGTAATCTTTACCCTCTATTCTCATAACAACTGAATGCCCATGTGCATGCATGGTGAGATCAACTTCAGGCCTCTTATCTGTTTATAGCTCTGTGTTCAGATGCAAACCACTGGAGGCGAGCAACCCCATCTGTGTCCTTACAAACCTTTGTCCTTACAAACCACACTGAGTTTCCTGGTGGGGGATGGTATTATTAAGGTCGAGGCTGCCCCCCTCAGGACACGTCTTCCCCATAGCTAAACAACTGTATAAAGTTATTTGCATAGTTTGAGAAACAGACGCCTTACAGGTCCCTCAACTGGTAGCTTAATTAAATAGTTCCCGCGGCAACAGTGAAGAGGCGACTTTGGGATGCTGGCCTTCCAGGCAGAGTTGCAAAGAAAAAAACATATCTCAGACTGGCCAATAAAAAGCAAAGATTAAAATGAGCAAAATAACACAGACACTATCCAGAGGCACTCTGCCTAGAAGGCCAGCATCCCAAAGTTGCCTCTTCACTGTTGACGCGGGAACTGACAATGAAGCTGCCAGTTGAGGACCTGTGAGGCGTCTGTTTCTCAAACTAGACACTCTAATGTATTTGTCCTCTTGTTCAGTTGTGCACCTGGGCCTCCCACTCCTCTTTCTATTCTAGTTAGAGCCAGTTTTCACTGTTCTGTGACGGGAGTAGTACACAGTGTTGTACGAGATCTTCAGTTTCTAGGCAATTTCTCGCATGGAATAGCCTTCATTTCTCAAAACAAGAATAGACTGACGAGTTTCAGAAGAAAGTTATTTGTTTCTGGCTATTTTGAGCCTGTAATTGGACCCACAAATGCTGACGCTCCAGATACTCAACTCATCTAAAAAAGGCCAGTTTTATTTCTTCTTTAATCCGAACAACAGTTTTCAGCTGTGCTAACTTAATTGCAAAAGGGTTTTCTAATGATCAATTAGCCTTTTAAAATGATAAACTTGGATTAGCTAACACAACATGCCATTGGAACACAGGAGTGATGGTTGCTGATAATGGGCGTCTGTACGCCTATGTTGATATTCCATTAAAAATCAGTCCAGCTACAATAGTCATTTACATTAACAATGTCTACACTGTATTTCTGATCAATTTGATGTTATTTTAATGGACAAAAAAAAATGCTTTTCTTTCAAAGGCAAGAACATTTCTAAGTGATCCCAAACTGTTGAACGGTAGTGTATTTTTACAGTTGAAGTCGGAAGTTATGTTGGAGTCATTAAAACTTGTTTTTCAACCACTCCGCAAATTTCTTGTCAACAAACTATAGTTTTGGCAAGTCGGATAGGACATCTACTTTGTGCATGAGACAAGTAATTTTTCCAACAATTGTTTACAGACAGATTATTTCACTTCACTGTATCACAATTTTAGTGGGTCAGAAGTTTACATACACTAAGTTGACAGTGCCTTTAATAACAGCTTGGAAAATTCCAGAAAACGATGTCATGGCTTCAGAAGCTTCTGATAGGCTAAATGACATCATTTGAGTCAATTGGAGGTGTACCTGTGGATGTATTTCAAGGCCTACCTTCAAACACAGTGCCTCTTTGCTTGACATCATGGGAAAATCAAAAGAAATCAGCCAAGACCTAAAATTTTTTTTATAGACCTCCACAAGTCTGGTTCATCCTTGGGAGCAATTTCCAAACGCCTGAAGGTACCACGTTCTTCTGTGCAAACAATAGTACGCAAGTATAAACACCATGGGACCACGCAGCCATCATACCGCTCAGGAAGGAGATGCGTTCTGTCTCCTAGAGATGAACGTACTTCAGTGCAAAAAGTGCAAATATATCCCAGAACAGCAAAGGACCTTGTGAAGATGCTGGAGGAAACAGGTACAAAAGTATCTATTTCCACAGTAAAACGAGTCCTACATCGACATAACCTGAACGGCCGCTCCGCAGGGAAGACGCCACTCGTCCAAAACCGCCATAAAAAAGCGAGACCACGGTTTACACATGGGGACAAAGATCGTACTTTTTGGAGAAATGTCCTCTAGTCTGATGAAACAAAAATAGAACTGTTTGACCATAATGACCATGGAGGAAAAGGGGGGGGGGCCTTCAAGCTGAAGGTCATCATCCCAACCGTGAAGCACGGGGGTGGCAGCATCATGTTGTAGGGCTGCTTTGCTGCAGGAGGGACTGGTGCACTTCACAAAATAGATGGCATCATGAGGTAGGACAATTATGTGGATATATTGAAGCAAAATCTCAAGACATCAGTCAGGAAGTTAAAGCTTGGTCGCAAATGGATCTTCCAAATGGACAATGACCCCAAGCATTCTTCCAAAGTTGTGGCAAAATGGCTTAAGGACAACAAAGACAAGGTATTGGAGTGGCCATCACAAAGCCCTTACCTCAATCCTATAAAACATTTGTGGGCAGAACTGAAAAAGCGTGTGTGAGCAAGGAGGCCTACAATCCTGACTTAGTTACACCAGCTCTGTCAGGAGGAATGGGACAAAATCCACCCATCTTATTGTGGGAAGCTTGTGCAAGGCTACCCGAAACATTTGACCCAAGTAAAACAATTTGAAGGCAATGCTACCAAATACTAATTGAGTTTATGTAAACTTCTGACCCACTAGGAATGTGATGAAAGAAATAAAAGCTGAAATTAATCACTCTCTACTATTATTCTGACATTTCACTTTCTTAAAATAAATTGGTGATCCTAACTGACCTAACCAGGGAATTTTTACTAGGATTAAATGTCAGGAATTGTGAAAAACTGAGTTTAAATGTATTTGGCTAAGGTGTATGTAAACTTCTGACTTCAACTGTATATTTGGTATTTTTCCAGACTCCAGAAAGTATACTCTGTTGCAATAGAGATGAATGGGACACATCATTATCAAAGTCAGGAGTAATTTGCCTGCTGTTTGAAGGCCATATGTGGACCTTTCCTGCTGTTTTCATTCAAAAACACAGACACACAGACACACAGACACACAGACACACAGACAGACAGACAGACAGACAGACAGACAGACAGACACACAAAGGCCTTTTCATCAGTTTACTGTTGGTTGTCATGCCACAAAACCCCACAAGACGTTCAAGGATGGAACTTGAGTTATTTTGAGCTGAACAGATGATCCACGCCACTCACTGTGAAAAAGCAGCATCATTTAACAAAGCTTCCACAAAACAGCCTTGCAGCCCCAAACATCCCATTCCAGAAACCTACAAAGAGATAGAATGCACCAAGGTAACTCAGGTAAAGCATTCTGTTAAAATACATCTAGCCTGGATCTATTTTCAGGATACAGCTGTCCTGTTCTTTAGGGACATACAATACAGTACAGTGGTGGACCACCTCTGGATCAGCTAACTATGTTGACTGTGCAGGCAGTACAGTGCAGCAGAGAGCACACAAAAGCCACAGTGACTGTCCCTGTACAATGCAATGCTGACAGAGACCTAATAGACCATGGGCTTGCAGATAAGGACAAGTGGCAGAAAATATAGTAGAGTATTTAATGAGACTGTGATATGTGAAGACTGACTGGAGCCATTGAGTCTACACAGTGCCAGGGGCTGTCAGGGCATTCACACCCTATGGAGAATGCCCCCTCTTGTGGTATTCCTGAATATGGTTACAGCTGAGTGAAGTGTTTCATCTGGGTAGGTAATATACATTATAAGCAGTACAGTATGAATGGTACAATATTGAAGGTTTTGATTTGAGTGTTTTTAAACAAACTACAGTACTTGTGTCTGTTTAGTGAATACAGTATATCCTACCTTTGTGGTCTCCATATCAGATTCTTCCACTTCCTCTGCTTGGCCTATCGGTAGAGAAGAAGGTGTGAGACTTTAATATGGCTGAGGAAACGGGACATGGGTAGGCACACAGGCGAATAACCATGATACCTAGCTCCCAGTATGCCGCTGGGCGGGGGTGGGAGCACAATGAGATTTCTGTCAGTTCACAACAGCCCACTGGCGGTGAGTCAGTATCTGTATACCTGGTCCTCTGAGGAATAACATACAGCAGAACCCCCATTATTTAAGGAGGCCCAGGCTAGCAGACGCCTGAGGATATGAACATTGTCCCTGTCTGGCTTTGCTCAACATGATAAAGGAGCGGCATGATCTTTAACAGCTGAGGATGATGTGTGCTCTGTTCCTGCTATATTATTATAAAGAGTGTGTGTGGATAATGGCATAAGAGACACAGACAGGCTTCATTCAGATTATAATAATAGAGCCAACTCTGTGATATCTACTTATATCAAAATAATAGAGTTATCCTAACCTAACTCATTTAGGGCTATTGGGTTACCAAGGGATGTGTGAAAAAATAAGACCCATATGGTGGAAAGCCCTGCCTCTCTCCAGTGCCCACTGACTACAGGGAACACAGACAAAACAATCACCCAAGGCCATGGAGTGATGTGTGTGGGAGGCCGGTGGCTCATCCATCCAGGCCTTTCTCTTTCTCTCTCTCTCTTCCATCCATCACTATCACCGGTGACTCAACATGAGGCGCTGCGCCCACATCTCCCATTAATCACTTTGTTCGGTGGCCTTTAGTTCGTTCTATCAATTCATATCCTCAGAGGGTAAGAGTCTTACATTACTGGATTCCACTCACTAGGCAGACTCATAACTTTCCACTTTCTCACTTATGTGTGAAAGTGGGCTTCCCGGCACCTATTAAAGTGGTTCTCTGAGTTTGGCTGGCTGATTATTTTCCATCAAACCCTCTAGTTATTTGGAGGTGAATTCATTCAGCAGATTTTTTGTTGTTGAGAAAAATCACAATTTGGCTAAATTTTCCTGAGAGGTATTGTTAAATTGGTGGCTTCAACACAGACAACATATTCTACCATCTGCTTTGGTTTATCTGTCCCTCCATACCCTCACATTTCCCTCTGATCATCCTTTGATAAGTGCCAGACCTCTAGGGCTTTCATCCCATGAGTACGCAGAGTGAGAGAGACCCACGCCCTCAGAGAGCTGGCCCCTCTGGGGTAATTAGGGGCTCAGAGGAGTGACGTTGAACCAGGGTGCTTCATATCTCCCCACCCCTGGGCTAGAGGTGGACCGCCCCAGAATTAATAATACACGGAACCTTTAGGCCAGCTTGGGAAAATCAATCACGTCTGGACAGATAAGATACAGATTACACCTCTTGATTTATGAAGTCTGGGAGAGACCTCCCAGAAAATGAGGGATGGGATGAAAAGTGGAGGGATATTTAGAAACTTCATTTAGGATCTGCGTGTCCTCTTTGAACACATCTGCCAGTCGACAGTTCTCTGTAGTTCTGCAGTATCCCTGGTATGTTACCCACGTGGGCCTGCAGTGTTTTCATCACCAGCCCACTGCTACTCCACAATTAAGGATCTAACTTAATTACCTAACTGTGTATTAGACAGATGGGCTCTGCCCATAATGACATATTGTGTGTACACCCTGTGGACATGTACCGGTACATGAGTGCCGGTAAGCAATACAATTAGCATTCAGTAGCTTGGCTTCTGATGGTGAGATACATGCTTTTACAGTGCCTAAGCAGCAGGATAGATTCACTAATGATCTTTTTTTTTACCCCCTTTTTCTCCCCAATTTCATGGAAATCCAATTGTTTAGTAGCTACTATCTTGTCTCATCGCTAGAACTCCCGTACGGGCTCGGGAGAGACGAAGGTCGAAAGTCATGCGTCCTCTGATACACAACCCAACCAAGCCGCATTGCTTCTTAACACAGCTCGCATCCAACCCGGAAGCCAGCCCCACCAATGTGTTGGAGGAAAAACCGTGCCCCTAGCGACCTTGGTTAGCGTGCACTGCGCCCGGACCGCCACAGGAGTCGCTAGTGCACGATGAGACAAGGATATCCCTACTGGCCAAACACTCCCTAACCCGGACGACGCTATGCCAATTGTGCGTCGCCCCACGGACCTCCCTGTCGCGGCCGTTACGACAGAGCCTGGGCGCGAACCCAGAGTCTCTGGTGGCATAGCTGGCGCTGCAGTACCGCGCCCTTAACCACTGCGCCACCCGGGAGGCCTCACTAATGATCTTAACAGAATTACAGCCAGTCACCAGAGGTCTGATGATTAGTCAGCACATCACAGCAGCTCAGGTTCAGTTCTACCTGCCTGTCTGCAGACACATGGTCTAATGGATGTGTAAGGATGGAACAGTGAGGGGAAAACCCTAGTAAAAAATGTACAGTTCCCCTATTGGTGACAGAGCTGAGAGACATAGAGAACCAGCCATATATATCATTAATACACCAGTTGGGACCACTGAATGACTAGCTGGGTAACTAGCCTCACCTGTGTAGGGAGATCTCAGGTGAGACAGGTGCCCACCCAGCATGTAGCAGGAGCTGTTTAAACCATGTGAGACTGTGACTGATAGACTGTCTGACTGGGCGTGTTTGTGTGTATAATAAATCAGTCTCGATGTGGGGACATCGAGGTGGCAAATCTTAGTCTAAAAAAAATCTACCTAAGAACCAAGACACATATATTATTATGTTTGTCAGAGAAACCCCTCTTGGTAAACTGGTTAACTTGGACCAATCCCTTACCTCTAGAATTATCATATCATATTCCATCAATTCTACAAGAGGTGAAAACTAAAGCAAGTGACCCATTTTAATGGGAAGTGTTTGATATAGAGCATTTAGATGGCAATCACTCTTCTACCTCGCTCACAGTAAATGGTCAATCCTTTCATCCTCTCATTACATTGCAGTAATGGCAGACTGACATGGACTTCTCCTAATAGCCCTCTATGTGCTCATTAGGAACAATCATTCACAGTAATTAAAAAGAGACAGAGTTATGCAAGGATAGTAGAAAATTACCTGTCGGGTATTCATCACCGTGGGGTTACAGGTAGTGCCTGCAGGCCGCACTGGGTTCTCAGCTTTACAGGGAACATAAATCTAGCCAAATTACCCGTAATGGAGCCGACTGGGGAGCACAGATCCCAGTACAGATTTGGAAGGCCATCAAGCCGCCTGGAAAATCCCTATACTCCACTGGAGGTCTTAAACAATTATAAACATCTATAATTGTCTAATGTTCTGTAGTGATTTATGCTACTGTCTGCTAACAGGAGTGTTGATCTGATTATGTTACATAGATAAGTGTTGTAACAATCGATCAAATTCCACATACTGTATTATGTTTGTTATGAAGTGCTTAGGGAAGGAAACTGGGGCTGTTGAAACAGTTGCAGGAGGTTAATTGGATATTGAAACAAAACGCATTCAACAAAAAGATTAGAGAAGTCAATGTCATCATCAGCAGAAAGAAAACATCTTAAAGACCCAGTGCAGTCAAAAAGGTGATTTTCCTGTGTTTTATATATTGTGAATATGATGATAATGCCCTTTTTAGTATAACAACTGTTTGAAAAGACCACCTGAAATGTTAGCCTGTTTTGGTGGGATGGAATTTTGGCCTACCTGGTGACATCACCAGGCGGTACATTTTTTAATACACCATTAAGAAAGACAGTTCCAAACTTCTCTGCCAATAACAGCTAGTTTTCAGTTTCCCCCTCCCCACTCAGACCACCCCGTACAGACCTAGATAAATTCTTGAATGAGAAATTGCTCTTTGCTAAGAAGCTATTTTTGTTTATTTTTGACCATTTTAATTGAAAATAATCACAGTAAGGCACTTAAATATTACCCAGAAATGATTTGATATTGAGATAAAAACGGCTGCGTTGGACCTTTAACACAGCAGTTTTACACACTACTCAATAAGAAAAAGAAAAGTAGAAAAGTGTACTGCACTTTTATACACATAAGATGACAGTTCTTAACTTCATATGAAGAGACCACATTCCATTAACAGAGGAAATACTGTGGAAGCAAAAGCAGAATAGACTAATTTTACAAGACTTAATAAACTATAGGTAAAAACTTGATAAGAATCAAGACAAAGAACCTGACCTTGTTTTTGTGCATGGTGAACAGACAGACACCATCCTGTCCCTTCTCCTGGCTCTCATGGCCTCGCCCGCTCTGCTCTCTGTCCCACTGTGTCCCTCTCTCAGCCTCAGTCTGTCACAACACTACTGGCCTGCTATGTCCTCCTCCCGGCCTCCACGCGTACAATCACCACGTCCCCTCTCACACAACACACCCAAGCTCTAAAAAAAGACAGATCAAGTCTCATGCCAGCATAAAAAGTGATGTCTAAACGTAGACAGGAAACGTCTTAGTAGGCTGGTCATCTGAGAAACATTAAAACCCTCATCCCAAAGAATTAAGTCCAAAGAATTAAGGTTGAGTGACTTGATTGCTTCCATTATAACCATCAAAGTAAAAATTGAAAACACAACATCCAACCCTCACCTTCTGCATTGAATTCCATATGGTTGATAAAAATGTTAAAGTATTTCCTGTACAACTCCAGTAAAGAGGTTGTTTGCGGCTCAAGTCAGGTGGTCTGTGGGTAACGTACATTCCTACAGTACCTCTCCTCCACGGATGCTGCTGCTGCTGCTCTCAACTGTGTGTGGATGAGCAGTTGCACGAAGGAGGATAGATCAAGGATGCGAACGCTCTGATTGGTTGGCTTCCCATGGTGTGTGTGGGACGGTTCTTGGTAGGCTCACAGAGATGTGGTTGCCTAATGAGGGTGGTCTTCCTTCTGCTCTCCTCTATCAATCCTTCTCCTTCTCCCTCTCCTTTCGTTCTCTATCTCCCCTCCTCCTTTCTCTCTCTCAGTGCTGTAGGAGCTGTGAGGCATGCATTAGCAGCACAAGCTGCTCTAGACTGGAGCCTTGCGGCGTCTCTGTGAATAGGCACATCAGCACTTATCTCCACTGCATGGAGCGAGAGAGAGGGGAGAGAGGGAATGGGGAGGAGAAGTGCAGCTGCATCATGACCTCACAGTATCTCCTACAGACATACAGTACTGTGCAAAAGTTTGTGGCAGGTGTGAAAAAATGCTGTGAAGTAAGAATGCTTTCAAATAGACATTTTAATAGATTATATTCATCAATTAACTAAATGCAAAGTGGGTGAACAGAAGAAAAATCAAATCCATATTTGGTGTGACCACCCTTTGCCTTCAAAACAGCATCAATTCTTGTAGGTACACTTGCAAAGTCAAAGCATTTGTGCAAGGATTTAAGGATTTTAGGTCAAAGGATATATGTAGGCATATAGTCAGGTGTATGATTAAACAATTGCTAATGATCATCAATTCAATATGTAGGTTGAAACACAATCATTAACTGAAACAGCTGTGTAGGAGGAATAAAACTGGATGAGGAACAGCCAAACTCACCTAACAAGGTGAAAAGTAATACACCACGGCAAGACTGAGCACAGCTACTGTACACATCTACACATCTACAGTCCGGAGAAGTCTGGTCAAAAGTGGCCTCCATGGAAGACTTGCTGTCAAAAAGCCATACCTCCGACGGGGAAACAAGGCCAAGCGACTCAACTATGCACGAAAATACAGGAACTGGAGTGCAGAAAATCGGCAGCAGGTGCTCTGGACTGATGGACTATTTGGCTGTAGCAGAAGGCAGTTTGTTCGCCGAAGGGCTGGACAGCAGTACATGTCTGCAGGCAACAGTGAAGCATGGTGGAGGTTCCTTGCAAGTTTGGGGCTGCATTTCTGCAAATGGAGTTGTGCATTTGGTTAGAATCAATGGTCTCCTCAATGCTGAGAAGTACAGGCAGATCCATCATGCAATACCATCAGGGAGGCATCTGATTGGCCCCAAATATATTCTGCAGCATGACAACAACCCCAAACATACAGCAAAAGTCATTAAGAACTATCTTCAGCGTAAAGAAGAACAAGGAGTCCTGGAAGTGATTGTATGGCCTATCTCAACTTCATCGAGTCTGTCTGGGATTACATGAAGAGAGAGAAGCACCTGAGGCTGCCTAAAACCGCAGAAGAACTGTGGTTAGTTCTCCAAGATGTTTGGGCCAACCTAACTGCCGAGCTCCTTGAAAAACTGTGTGCAAGTGCACCTACAAGAATTGATGCTGTTTTGAAGGCAAAGGGGGGGGTCACACCAAATATTGATTTAATGTAGATATTTCTTCTGTTCACTCACTTTGCATTTTGTTAATTGATAAATATAATCTATTAACATGTATATTTTTGAAAGCATTCTTACTTTTCAGTATTTTTTCACGCCTGACTAAAACTTTTGCATAGTACTGTAGCTGCCCTGTCCCAACCCAGAATAATCATAGTCATCCATCTGCTTCTGTTCTTTAGGTGGCACTGTGTGCTCTTTTTAAAGGATGGGTCCCAACCTCTCAAAGGCCCTAGGATCCAGATGGACAGGGTTGTTCTTCCAGTCACTGGGACGACAACCCAAATTGGGATGGGGGGAGGTTTTAGAGGGTGGTATAGTGGAGAACAATTGGAGGCTTACTCAGTAGCAGTGCAAATATCATGGTACAGCTATATGGACACTCAATCATCATGGTACTTTTTAATGGTAAGTTTACTAATATATATTATGATAAATAACATTTAAACTGTTTATTTATGGTAAACGGTGAAATAGGTATAGCCAGTTATAATTGTAATGGCTTAGCAAAAGACGATCCGTATTTACCTGGCTAAAAGATAAGGAATATAATATCTATCATTTACAGGAAACTCACTCAACATTTTTAGACAGTTGTATGGCAAGAGGGGCGAATTACAGTGCATTTGGAAAGTATTCAGACCCCTTGACTTTTTCAACATGATGTAAATTAACAATAATTTGGATCTGAATGTGCAAATTGTCCAAACAGATCCGCAAGGTAAATGGATTCTTTTAAATATGTTATTAAACCATGAACATACAGTGCCTTGCGAAAGTATTCGGGCCCCCTTGAACTTTGCGACCTTTTGCCACATTTCAGGCTTCAAACATAAAGATATAAAACTGTATTTTTTTGTGAAGAATCAACAACAAGTGGGACACAATCATGAAGTGGAACGACATTCATTGGATATTTCAAACTTTTTTAACAAATCAAAAACTGAAAAATTGGGCGTGCAAAATTATTCAGCCCCTTTACTTTCAGTGCAGCAAACTCTCTCCAGAAGTTCAGTGAGGATCTCTGAATGATCCAATGTTGACCTAAATGACTAATGATGATAAATACAATCCACCTGTGTGTAATCAAGTCTCCGTATAAATGCACCTGCACTGTGATAGTCTCAGAGGTCCGTTAAAAGCGCAGAGAGCATCATGAAGAACAAGGAACACACCAGGCAGGTCCGAGATACTGTTGTGAAGATGTTTAAAGCCGGATTTGGATACAAAAAGATTTCCCAAGCTTTAAACATCCCAAGGAGCACTGTGCAAGCGATAATATTGGAATGGAAGGAGTGTCAGAACACTGCAAATCTACCAAGACCTGGCTGTCCCTCTAAACTTTCAGCTCATACAAGGAGAAGACTGATCAGAGATGCAGCCAAGAGGCCCATGATCACTCTGGATGAACTGCAGAGATCTACAGCTGAGGTGGGAGACTCTGTCCATAGGACAACAATCAGTCGTATATTGCACAAATCTGGCCTTTATGGAAGAGTGGCAAGAAGAAAGCCATTTCTTAAAGATATCCATAAAAAGTGTTGTTTAAAGTTTGCCACAAGCCACCTGGGAGACACACCAAACATGTGGAAGAAGGTGCTCTGGTCAGATGAAACCAAAATTGAACTTTTTGGCAACAATGCAAAACGTTATGTTTGGCGTAAAAGCAACACAGCTCATCACCCTGAACACACCATCCCCACTGTCAAACATGTTGGTGGCAGCATCATGGTTTGGGCCTGCTTTTCTTCAGCAGGGACAGGGAAGATGGTTAAAATTGATGGGAAGATGGATGGAGCCAAATACAGGACCATTCTGGAAGAAAACCTGATGGAGTCTGCAAAAGACCTGAGACTGGGGTGGAGATTTGTCTTCCAACAAGACAATGATCCAAAACATAAAGCAAAATCTACAATGGAATGGTTCAAAAATAAACATATCCAGGTGTTAGAATGGCCAAGTCAAAGTCCAGACCTGAATCCAATCGAGAATCTGTGGAAAGAACTGAAAACTGTTGTTCACAAATGCTCTCCATCCAACCTCACAGAGCTCGAGCTGTTTTGCAAGGAGGAATGGGAAAAAATGTCAGTCTCTCGATGTGCAAAACTGATAGAGACATACCCCAAGCGACTTACAGCTGTAATCGCAGCAAAAGGTGGTGCTACAAAGTATTAACTTAAGGGGGCTGAATAATTTTGCACGCCCAATTTTTCAGTTTTTGATTTGCTAAAAAGTTTGAAATATCCAATAAATGTCGTTCCACTTCATGATTGTGTCCCACTTGTTGTTGATTCTTCACAAAAAAATACAGTTTTATATCTTTATGTTTGAAGCCTGAAATGTGGCAAAAGGTCGCAAAGTTCAAGGGGGCCGAATACTTTCGCAAGGCACTGTATTTGGCTCATTAATCTATATGGTCTAAATAATGATGATCTGCGCATCTTTGTCATCATTTATCAAGTCTACAAGCAATACAAGACTATTATTATGGTCAGAGATTATATTACTGTTTTAAATACCTCAACGGATCGTAAAGGAAATCACAATACAAACTATCACACTCATGCACTTAAGGAAATCACGAATATCATGGATATATTGGAACTAGTTGATATATGGTGGTTTAAATATCCAGTCAAAGTGAGATATACATGGAGGAGGCTCAATCAAGCTAGTTGTTTTGACTACTTTCTTATGTCATTCTCACTGACATCAAAAGTTTAAAAAGTGTTGATAGGGGACAGAACGCAATCAGACCATAGAAAAATTGGCATATACATTACGCTTACAGAATTTCCACGTGGACGAGTATATTGGAAATGTAATCAACGCCTATTGGATGACAACTTGTTTTTAACCAGGAAAAAAATAATTTAAACTTACTTTTTTTCAACATAAAGGAGAGACCCTTATTGTATGGGACCACATTTAAATGTGCCTTTAGAGGCCATACACTTCACTACTAATCCTTAAAACAAAAGCAATTTAGGTTGAAAGAGTTCATATTAACAAAGAAAATAGAGGGACTACCAGTACAGATACTGTATACACTACAGTTCAAACGTTTGGGGTCACTTAGAAATGTCCTTGTTTTCCATAAAAACATACATGAAATTAGTTGCAAAATGAATAGGAAATATAGTCAAGATGTTGAAAAGGTTATAAATAATAATTTTTAATAACTGTGTCCTTCAAAGAATCCTCAATTTGCAGCAATTACAGCCTTGCAGACCTTTGGCATTCTAGTTGTCAATTTGTTGAGGTAATTTGAAGAGATTTCACCCCATGCTTTCTGAAGCACCTCCCACAAGTTGGATTGGCTTGATGGGCACTTCTAACATACCACACGGTCAAGCTGCTCCCACAACATCTCAATCGGGTTGAGATCCGGTGACTGTGCTGGCCACTCCATTATAGACAGAATACAGCTGACTGCTTCCTCCCTAAATAGTTCTTGCATAGTTTGGAGCTGTGCTTTGGGTCATTGTCCTGTTGAAGGAGGAAATTAAGCACCGTCCACAGAGTATGGCATGGAGTTGCAAAATGGAGTGACAGCCTTCCTTCTTCAAGATCCCTTTTATCCTGTACAAATCTCCCACCTTACCACCACCAAAGCACCCCCAGACCATCACATTGCCTCCACCATACTTGACAGATGCTTTCAAGCACTCCTCCAGCATCTTAATTTTTTCTGCGTCTCACGAATGTCCTTCTTTGTGATCCAAAAACCTCAAACTTAGATCTTCCTCTGTCCAGTGTCTGTGTTCTTTTGCCCATCTTAAACTTTTCTTTTTGTTGGCCAGTCTGAGATATGGCTTTTTCTTTGCAAATCTGCCTAGAAGGCCAACATCCCGGAGTCGCCTCTTCACTGTTGACGTTCAGACTGTTGTTTTGTGGGTACTATTTGATAAAGCTGACAGTTGAGGACTTGTGAGGCGTCTTTCTCAAACTAGACACTAATGTATTTGTCCTCTTGCTCAGTTGTGCACCGGGGCCTCCCACTCCTCTTTCTATTCTGGTTAGAGCCAGTTTGCGCTGTTCTGTGAAGGGAGTAGTACACAGCATTGTACGAGATCTTCAGTTTCTAGGCAACTTTTCACATGGAATAGCCTTCATTTCTCAGAACAAGCATAGACTGACAAGTTTCATTGGAAAGTTCTTTGTTTCTGGCCATTTTGAACCTGTAACTTAACCCACAAATGCTGTTGTCTATGTAGATGTTCCACAAAACATCTGTCGTTTCCAGCTACAGTGGGGAGAACAAGTATTTGATACACTGCCAATTTTGGAGGTTTTCCTACTTACAAAGCATGTAGAGGTTGGTCATTTTTTGATCATAGGTACACTTTAACTGTGAGAGAGATTCTAAAACAAAAATCTAATTGGTGAAACTTGACACTTGCTCCCCCAAATTATCTTCTTTATGACAGAGTCAAGTTTAGACCAATAGTCTATAGGAGGCAGTGGTAACATGGAACTCATCAAATTAATACGAGGGAGGACATTCACTTAAATAATTGAGATTCTAGCATGCAAATAAGTGGCCATAGCGGACCGTCTTTTATGTATTTGTTGTATCTTTTGAAAGGTTTCTAAGTAGTTCTTCCTGCAAGTAGTGTGAATAGAGGGGGTTATGGTAATGCCTAAGTAGGTGATTTGTTTTTTCACTGCGAACATGGGTGGTAGTTGCATGCTTAACACAGCTGAGTTAAGAGGGAGTAGAGCTGAGTTGGACCAGAGCAGGAGCTGAATGCTGTGAAAATAGACATTGGCTGGAGGGTTTTCTGAGTGTGAATACTTTCTGAAGGCACTGTAATTATGGCTTACACCACAGCATTGTTGAATACTCGTTTCTGATTGGCTTGAAGGGAATTCTAGAATGGACATTAAAACCATATAACGGGACAGTTGGAAAATATATCAGGACACATTGCAATCATGATACATGCAGACCATACTTGCTAAAGTTACAATGCTAAACCAACAACTACATACTGAAATTTGATACACAATTCGAGACATTTTTTGGAGCATCTGATAATGAAAATAATCATTGTTATGTCTGTATCTAAATTAATGTCAATAGAAAACAGCTTCTTTGCTGGTCGTGACTATGTTAGCCATAGATAGCAGGCTAGCTAGCAAGCAAGGGGTAAGAACATTGCCAGTGAACATGGCAACGGAACATAAAGAACAAACAACTGGGTCGTGTCTCTGGCAACCAAAAGATGACAAAGTATTTACAGATAAATGTGTGCTTAGTATTGTTTTCTTTGGCAACTGTGGTATAAACACCGCCATTCTGTACATTACCTTGGAAAAATTAACTCTGCAAATTAAAACGCCGCTGTGTCGTCCATTTTTTCCAAGGTAATGTACACAGAAAGTCGGCGTTTATCCCTTATTGTATCAGTAATTTTGAAAGGCAGGGAGCTTAATTGCTGGACACAATAGAAACAGATTCAGATGTAGTTCAGTAGACTATCTGTACCTCATGTGATGGTAGTTAGTAGCTATAGTGGTCCAAACCTGGCTCTGTCTGTTTGTCACACCACCCACATGACTGGCCACTCAACTCAGGCCAGGCCAGACCAGACCAGACACATTCCACCAGACTCTACTAGTTTGCCTGATCATGTCCTGTCCTTCATGATCAGAACAAATAATAGGACCACGACCAACAGGAATGCATTTTGAAAATTGAATAAGATAGTTATGAAAGAGGATACTGTCACGATCGTCGTAAGAAGTGGACCAAAGCGCAGCATGGTGTGAATGCATCATTTAATAGATGACGAAAAACACGAAGTAAACTGTACAAAAACAATAAACAAATAACGACCGTGAAGCTATCATAAGAACTGTGCTGACACAAGCAACTAACATAGACAATCACCCGCAAACAAACAGTGAAACCCAGGCTACCTAAGTATGATTCTCAATCAGAGACAACTAATGACACCTGCCTCTGATTGAGAACCATACTAGGCCGAAACATAGAAATCCCAAAATCATAGAAAAACAAACAGACTGCCCACCCCAACTCACACCCTGACCATCCTAAATAATGACAAAACAAAGTAAATAAAAGGTCAGAACGTGACAGATACACTACCAATCAATTGTTTTTGAACACCTACTCATTCAAGCGTTTCTTTATTTGTACTATTTTCTACGTTGTAGAATAATAGAAGACATCAGAACTATGACATAACCAAAAAGTGTTAAATTAAAATAGATTTTCTATTTGAGATTCTTCAAATCGCCACCCTATGCCTTGACAGCTTTGCACACTCTTGGCATTCTCTCAACTAGCTTCATGAGGTAGTCACCTGGAATGCATTTCAATTAACACGTGTGCCATCTTAAAGTTAACTTGTGGAATTTTTCCTTTTTAATGCGTTTGAGCCAATCAGTTGTGTTGTGACCAGGTTGGGGGGGTATACAGAAGATAGCCCTATTTGGTAAAAGACCAAGTCCATATTATGGCAAGAACAGCTCAAATAAGCAAAGAGAAACGACATTCCATCATTACTTTAAGACATGAAGGTCAGTCAATATCGAACATTTCAAGAACTTTGAAAGTTTCTTCGAGTGCAGTTGCAAAAACCATCAACGGCTATGATGGAACTGGCTCTCATGAGGACTGCCACAGGAATGGAAGACCCAGAGTTACGTCTGCTGCAGAGGATAAGTTCATTAGAGTTACCAGCCTCAGAAACTGCAGCCAAAATAAATGCTTCATGTAATATTTGTGTTGTGGAGAAATGACCAGGCAGGAGACGGGAGTACAGTTAGTTTCATTTAGTCAAAACCTCTCGTGCTCAACAGCCCCCATTGTTATGGTTTACTTCTAGGATCGGAACAAAATGCAGCGTGGTAATTTTGATACATGTTTAATAAAGAAAGAACACGAACAATACAAAACAAGAAACGTAACGCGAAAACCTAAACAGCCTAATCTGGTGCAAACTAACACAGAGACAGGAACAATCACCCACGAAACACTCAAAGAATATGGCTGCCTAAATATGGTTCCCAATCAGAGACAACGATAAACACCTGCCTCTGATTGAGAACCACTTCAGGCAACCATAGACTTTTCTAGAAAACCCCACTATACCACAATCCCAATACCTACAAAAAAAAACAAGACTAAACACACCACATAATAAACCCATGTCACACCCTGGCCTGACCAAAATAATAAAGAAAACACAAAATACTAAGACCAGGGCGTGACACCCATAGTGTGCATGTGCATTTACTATTAGGTGTAACATAACACTGCCGTAATACATTACTGCTTAGTAACAGCATAGTAACTAAGTTCAAATAACAGACACATCTCAACATCAACTGTTCAGAGCAGACTGCATGAATCAGGCCTTCATGTCAAATTGCTGAAAATAATCCACTACTAAAGGACAACAATAAGAAGAGCTAAGCTTGGGCTAAGAAACATGAGCAATGGATATTAGACCATGGGAATTTGTCCTTTGGTCCAAATCTGCGATTTTTGGTTCTAACCTATGTGTCTTTATGAGACGCGGAGTGGGTGAACGGATGATCTCCGCATGTGTATTTCCCACAGTAAAGCATGGAGGAGGAGGTGTTATGGTGTGGGGGTGCTTTGCTGGTGACACTGATTTATTTAGAATTCAAGGCATACTTAACCAGCATGGCTACCATAGCATTCTGTAGCGATATGCCATCCCATCTGGTTTGGGTTTAGCGGGACTATCATTTGTTTTTCAGGACAATGACCCAACACACCTCCAGGCTGTGTAAGGGTTATTTTACCAAGGAGGAGAGTGATGAGTGCTGCATCAGATGTCCTGTCTTCCCACAATCCCCCAACCTCAACCAAATTGGGATGAGTTAGACCTCAGAGTGAAGGAAAAGCAGCCAACAAGTGCTCAGCATATGTGGGAACTCCTTCAAGACTGTTGGAAAAGTATTCCAGGTGAAGCTGGTTGAATGAATGCGTAGAGTGTGCAAAGCTGTCATCAATGCAAAGGGTGGCTATATAAAATATTTAGATTTGTTGAACACTTTTTTGGTTACTACATGATTCCATGTCTTATTTCATAGTTTTGATGTCTTCACTATACTTCTATAATGTAGAAAAGAGTAAAAACAAAGAAGAACCCTTGAATGAGTAGGTGTTCTAAATCTTTTGACCAGTAGTGTATAGCTGTGTAACCATGGTAACCCCCAGACAAAGTACCTCAAACATGCCTAAGAATGATGAGGGACAATTGAGGATCAGCTCCCTGTGTTAAGCAGCTTCAACTGCAAATACATCAACATTGTCATCAACAACCCTCTTTCTACCTAAAAAAATAATAAAATAAAAAACTTAAATCAGTAAT
This sequence comes from Oncorhynchus tshawytscha, assembly GCF_018296145.1. NCBI lineage: Eukaryota > Metazoa > Chordata > Actinopteri > Salmoniformes > Salmonidae > Oncorhynchus > Oncorhynchus tshawytscha. Next base: position 69,065,176 of record NC_056441.1, read on the forward strand.
CCCAACCTTAACACAGCAACAACCAGTCATCCCACATACACACACATACTAAAACAACACAATGCTGACAGACCTACCAAACTGTGACCTGTGTGTGGATAGCAGGTCCCTGTCCTACACACATACACAATGAGTAATGACAGATGAACAAAGACAACTACCATATTGCACATACAAATCAAAACCGTCATGCATTTCTCATACCTCCCCATTACAATCCTATCACTCACCTTTTGGGCTTGTGTCATAAAAAGCAGTGTTACTCAGACCTGGCAAGTGTCTCCACAGGTGTAACCTTCAGAATGAAGTGACTGCACACAGATCTTCAAACCCGAACAAACAGAGTAGCTAACAGACTAATCGCAGCAACCTACTGTCCACTAACAAAGCCCTGTTTGTGTCCCACATTGTGACTGATGTTATTTGTCCAGTAAAAGCAAACAATGACATTCCATGGCTTGCAACTGTATTCACGACTCGCCTTTCCAAATGTAAAGTGTATTCAGACACCTCAGTCAGCAGGGACAAAGCCATCTGTCACATGCAGGGTGGGTGGGCTGGGGTCCATGGGGTGACAGGACAGCAGGTTCCTATACACCACGCCATCTAACCCCACAACCTATACACCACGCCATCTAACCCTGTGCTTCTACACCTACATTGCTTGCTGCTTGGGGTTTTAGGCTGGGTTTCTGTACAGGACTTTGACATGAGCTGATGTTAGAAGGGCTTTATAAATACATTTGATTGATTGATCTAACCCCACAACCTATACACCATACCATAAACCCACAACCTATACACCATACCATAAACCCACAACCTATACACCATACCATAAACCCACAACCTATACTCCACACCATCTAACACCACAACCTATACACCACGCCATCTAACACCACAAACCCAATCTATACACCATACCATAAACCCACAACCTATACACCACACCATAAACACAACACCATAACCCCACAGCACAGGATCCACCACCCAGCTGAGAATAGGACGTATAAGGAAGAGCGCAGGCTTACCTGATCTTGTCCGCTGCACTGTCAGACCTGGAAGGCAGAGAAGAGAGAAAGCAGATGTCACTCACAGGGGCATCCTCATATACTTCACTCATACAGGTGAATAGCTTGACAAGTCATTGTCTCATCATCTTGGTATCTAACAGTGGGGTCGGGCTGTGACCAAAGCCTCAAATTTATCCTGACAAAAACTTCAAAATCAACAGTTATTGTCCAGTCGCAGCATTCTACAACAGGCACCAAAACAATGAGAGAATAGGGGGTCATCCTGGATAATCTTGTAAACTAGTAAGCAAAGACAACAAACCACAAAATCCACTTGTCGAGGCAAAACCGCTTAAGCTCGTGCAATGAATACTTAATGCTAATAAGCTAGCATGCTCCTATTACACCGGAACATCCACACACTGCCACTGGCATCCCAGCTAGCCTACCGGTAAACCAGCTAATCTGTGCCGTGCTGTAGCTGCACTGTGAGCAAACATACCGCTGCAGACAGCCATCGACAAAATCAAGCGCAGACATTAAATATAGCTGTTACCTGCAGAGGAGACAGGACATTCCATGTCCTCTAAAGCTGGGTACAGACCGTTTACCCCCCAGCAGCTGTAGCCAGGTATTACAAGCAGAGAGAAAAGAGGAGCATGCAGGACAAATCCCATAAGGTCAAACGTAAGGTTCCTATACAGAGCAGTACACAGAGAAATAGCGCAGGAAAAACTGTAGAGAAAAAGAGCAGTGAGGAGAGGGGAGTAGAAGAGAGTGAGATAGGAAAGGGAGAGTAGAATGTTGTAGTCTACCGTAGATACTATAGAAGAGAGAAATAAAGAGTTAAAAAGGGGGTATTCCAACAGCACCAGCTCAGGCTGCTGATTTTTCAATAATGGTTAATACTCTGTATTTAATTTATTTCAAAGCCATTATCACAGCTTTAAGCTTCCTCACAGTCAATTTGGCTGTGATTTGTTTGAATGTCTAATCTTTTTCTTTCACCACTGAACCACAGTATGACAAATCCATTTTCATTACAAAAATGCAGCATTTGAAAGAGGCAGATATGACAGGTGCCTTTGGAAGCTTCAAACAGCCCTTCCTCTCTCCAGAATGAGCTACAGGCCATTGAGTTCCTCCTGATGTGGTATCTCATAGCTGAGGTATGATCCTCTCTCTCACCAGGCCAGCAGGTAGGCAGGCAGGCAGGCAGGCAGGCAGGCAGGCAGGCAGGCAGGCAGGCACCATGCTCTGCTCTATCTAATTTACTTCCCCCATGCCTGACATTTGTGCTCCCTGAGAACACTTCAGTATATCCCCACCGCTGAGGTAATATAGAGCTGGAGCCGCAGCCATCCACCCACTCACACACAGCCCAAGAGAGGGAGAGGTAGGTTCCCACATTAAGGAAATGTATGTTCTCACTCACATTTGAAGCACTGTCACTAACATGTGAATTACAATTGCTAGCAAATTTAGCATGCTTAATTACCACAGGTCACTCACTTAGTGAAGAGAACATCAAGTGCCTTGAATCCTTACCTTATCACAAATTGAAAGGATTACAAATGACTAAACGGAAGACTGACATGCCCCAAAGAAGAACATGTTCATTGGACTCATTACCAACAACATGGAAAATGCATCTAAATGGTCAATAATGGGTGTTACAATCCAGATGCAGCAGTGCCCAGCAGTGCTGAGGACCAACTGCCATCTAGTGGTGAAAAAGCAGCAGTATAAGGAGCAGACGGAGAATACAGTCATTTGAGCATCCTGATTCATACCGTCAGCGCTCTCCCCTTGCTTTCATCAAACCAGACAAACAATTAAATACATTTGCATACATACAAAACGTAGAATACAAAACACACAGAATACACATACAAGTAAATTCAGAATATTCTTATATTTACCTCTCCTCTAGGTTGAAGGGAGTCAGGGAGCGAGTGGAGTCATCGTCATGGCTACTCTGCTGGCTGCTCTGCTGGCTGCTGGGTGACAGGACACAACAGAGAGGAACACATGTCAGTCACACACAAATACACACTCACTCACACTATAAATCCAGTGAAAACATACAATGTGGCCCTACCCACTCCTTCAGGTACATTCATAGAGAATTTCACTGCTACGGTGATTCTGTGTCCTGAGAATGCAAACTTGAATGCATACCACAGTATATATACACACACCTCTTAGTTATACCCACTAGATGGCCCTACAACACACACAAACACTGATCATGAATCATACAAGAAGTTCACCTATACTGTGCCACTTAAGAGAATCCCACCAGTCCTGCTATGCTGCTTGGCTACCCATTAGATCTCTGTGTGAAGTACTGATTTGATTCCCAGTTGGAGGTATATTAAGTCCATCCAGAAACTTTGAGGACATACAGGTAACTGCCAAAATAAAGGAAACACCAACATAAATTGTCTTAATAGGGTATTGCCCATCACAACCTGCCAGAACAGCTTCAATGCGCCTTGTCATAGATTCTACAAATGTCTGGAACTCTATCGGAGGGATGGGACACCATTCTTCCACTAAAGACTCCATCATTTGGTGTTTTGTTGATGGAAAACACTGTCTCAGGCGCCACTCCAGAATCTACCATAAGTGTTCAATTGAACACACACACTTTAAACCTCTTGTGCTCTTTTGAGACACCTCTTTTAAAGTCACTGAGGTCTCTTCTTCTAGTCATGGTAGCAAAAATAATTGGCAACTGGGCATTGTTATACATGGCTCTAAGTATGATGAGATGTTAATTGATTAATTAACTCAGGAACCACACCTGTGTGGAAGCACCTGCTTTCAATATACTTTGCATCCTTCATTTACTCAAGTGTTTCCTTTATTTTGGCAGTTACCTGTAGGTAGCTGACATGGAGAAATGGTCAGACATCTGAGGATGATCACTTTCAAACATATCTGACATTACCTTTAACATGATCATAAAGGGAAGTTTTTAACATAATACATTTGCATAAGACAGAATTATTCAGAATTATCCAAAGAGAAGCTGAGCGCTATCTTTCCTCCAGTCTTATTCATGAAAAAAGTAAAGTCATTGGTGAAATATTTTTTGTTCATCATGTTGCCTCTGAGGAACCAGTTTAAAGCTGCAGACTAGGCTAAACAATGCTTCAGTGAAGAACAGTCAATCATTACGTGTTTGGAGACCTTGTGAAATGGTGGTTGTGTCCATGACTCCAGAGGTTTTTAGAGAGGGCCTTTCTTTTGCTTAGGTAATATGCCCCAATGTCAACTTAGGTTCTGTGGTTTCTCAACTGGCGCGCCAGACAGTGAAGCTCTGCCTAAGTTTTCCAGGTAGTTATCAAGGTTGTTTTGAGGGTTGGAGGGAGATGTGTACCCAAGTGAAACATTCAGCAATGTCTGGATTGCACCTGCTCTCAAGAAATCAGGTGTAGGTTTTTAGTTAACTCACTGCTCTGAGTTTGTGTGCATGTGTGTGTTGGTTAGACTTTATGCAAGTGTATGGAGTGTATATGCTGCACAACTGTTCATGCCTCTTTCAGAACACAAGCAATGAATGTTGGAGGTGGCATGAGGCCTCACTAAATCATTAATAACTCATACACAATTGATTCACTATGCGCTTAAAACATGATAGTTACTGTGAATTTAGAGAGCACTGGCATTACAGACTTAGAGGCAGTCAGAGTAGTAGTAATGGGGTTCTCTCTGGGCTTTGAATTCTTTCCAAAACAATTGCTTTTCAGGATGGGTTTCTGAGAGACAATCCAAACAAAATTGAGGACTTTAATAGACTATTAGACAACCATATCTCCTATTATGTTATCTATATAAGTATCAACAGTGGTTGATTCGCAAGAAATAGCCACTTACAAAAAACGTGAGCAGGGTTAACATTTGTCATTCACCAAATATAAACTTGACATAGCTGTATTGCATTATGCAGATTGAACACTAACCATTACTTGTTAAACTGTCACGATAAGTTCCATTGTAACTACAGTAAGTTACTCACACTAACCAATGGGTCAATTTGATGTATAACTAGATTACTTATCTAAAACTGTAACAAATCTTTATTGGATGTCATACAGTACAAATGGATGAGTTTTGATATCTGGATCAGTTTTGATATCTGGATCAGTTTTGATATGGATCAGTTTTGATATATGGATCAGTTTTGATATATGGATCAGTTTTGATATCTGGATCAGTTTTGATATCTGGATCAGTTTCGATATCTGGATCAGTTTTGATATCTGGTAAGACACTTAAAGACCCAACTCCAATATATTCTCCTAACAGAGTCATCCCTTGTGTCAGAGATTGGAAATATCTGTCCTAAATCTGCTTCAAGATTAAAAGTGTCTGATTGAAAAAAAGTGTCATACCATGTCTGACTGTCTCACTTTCAATCTTACTGCTGCATGAAATAATTATATACAATCCACACTGGGATTTTCATACAACCTGGAATATATTTGCCATTGAAACAGTTGAAACTCTAGACAGACAACAGTACATCTAAGACAACTTCAGACCCTATCAAACATGTTTTAGGCAATGATTAGAAAACACTGTTTTTTAGTCAGACAAAGCGCACATAGTAGTGTATGGTCTTGGATTGTCGTACAGAAATTCAGCCAACTCCTAAGGAATAGGGCCTAAACAATGGCCAAGTATTTACCCTTGGTACAGCCTATAGCATTATCAGTAATTAAGGTACTGTACTCACAGCATGTTTGATGGGTGTTCTCTGTGATGTCCAGCTAAAAAGTGCTTAGAATGTCCAGAGTGGTCCATAAGTCACACAAGCCAATTTAACTATTAATGCCGCCGTACCATGTTTATACATTAACTGACTAAATACACAGCTAGGTCGCACTTGAGCTTGGACTAAAGCTGTACCTGTAGCCGTAGAATCTAGAGTCATACATTCCTTCAGGTTACAATCCTTACCTTATGAAACAGACAGCTCATAGTCACATGTTTATACACACAATAACCCTTGAGTAAGAATGTAACAATAAAACAATACTTCCTCTGTAACAGATTTACTTTTCGCAATGTTGAAATGACTGCGTTCAGGGAATACAATTTAAGGGCTTTGCCCTGCTTGTTAAAGAGCTAACGTACGCTAACCCCATTCCGTCCAAATGTGCGCAACCGCAACATTCAAATGAGGCTGCAAAGAAAACAAATGGGACTGTAACAACTGTGTTGACATCAAAATCTGGGGTGTGAACTACGTTTCTATTCAAGCGTTGATTGACATGGTAATAGCTCTAAAGAATTGGAGAAATGTTTTTTAAAACGGACCTCTCCGACGCTGTACGTTACATTGTGACTTGTCATGGCGTAACGTACAGCATGCATAAAGCAACAAATCATGTTTTACAGCCTCTTTCCACCAGTTGTAGCACTTCTCTCACCGTTTAAAAACAAGAAAGGGTCAGGGACAGGGTAAGGGGGGGATACCGAGTCATTTTTTGCGTCATCACTGCAAGTTATCATGCCTCTGAAAGCTGCCACTTTCAAGGAGTGGCACACTAATCCGGATGCTTATAAGAAATCCTGCTATTCCCTCAGACAGACCATCAAACAGGCAAAGTGTCAATACAGGACTAAGATTGAATCCTACTACACCGGCTCGGACGCTCGTCGGATGTGGCAGGGCTTGAAAAACATTACGGACTACAAAGGGAAACCCAGCCGTGAGCTGCCCAGTGACGCAAGCCTACCAGATGAGCTAAATGTATTTTATGCTCGCTTCGAGGCAAGCCACACTGAAGCATGCACAAGAGCATAAGTTCCAGACAACTGTGTGATCAGGCTCTCTGTAGCCAATGTGAGCACGACCATTAAACAGGTCAACATTCAGAAAGCCGCGGAGCCAGATGGATTACCAGGACCTGTACTCAAAGCATGCGCTGACCAACTGGCAAATGTCTTCATTGACATTTTCAACCGCTCCCTGACCGAGTCTGTAATACCTACATGTTTCAAACCGACCACCATAGTCCATGTGCCCAAGAAAGCAAAGGTAACCTGCCTAAATTATTACCGCCCGTAGCACTCACATCGGTAGCCATGAAGTGCTTTGAAAGGCTGGTCATGGCTCACATTAGCACAATAATGCCAGAAACTCTAGACCCACTCCAATTCGCATACCACCCCAACAGATCCACAGATGACAATCGCACTCCACACTGCCCTTTCCCACCTGGACAAAATGAACACATATGTGAGAATGCTGTTCAATGTCTACAGCTCAGCATTCAACACCATAGTGCCCATGAAGCTCATCACTAAGCTAAGAACCCTGGGACTAAACACCTCCCTCTGCAACTGGATCCTGGACTTCCTGACGGGCCAACCAAGGTGGTAAGGGTAGGCAACAACACATCTGCCATGCTGATCCTCAACACTGGGGCCCTTCAGGGGTGCGTGCTTAATCTCCTCCTGTACTCCCTGTTCACCCACGACTGTGTGGCCAAGCACGACTCCAACATCATCATTAAGTTTGCTAATGACACAACAGTGGTAGGCCTGATCACCGATAACGCTGAGATAGCCTATAGGGAGGAGGTCAGAGACCTGGCAGTGTGGTGCCAGGACAACAACCTCTCCCTCAATGTGAGCAAGACAAAGGAGCTGATCGTGGACTATAGGAAAAGGCGGGCCGAACAGGCCCCCATTAACATCGACGGGGCTGAAGTGGAGCGGATCGAGAGTTTCAAGTTCCTTGGTGTCCACATCACCAACGAACTATCATGGTCCAAACACACCAAGACAGTTGTGAAGAAGTCATGACAACACCTTTTCCCCCTCAGCAGACTGAAAAGAGTTGTCATGGGTACCTAGATCCTCAAAAAGTTCGACAGCTGCACCATCGAGAGCATCCTGACCGGTTGCGACACCGCCTGGTATGGCAACTACTCGGCATCTGACCGCAAGGCACTACAGAGGGTAGTGCGTATGGCCCAGTACACCCCTGGGGCCAAGCTTCCTGACATCCAGGACCGATATACTAGGTGGTGTGAAAGGAAGGCTCCAGTCATCCAGGTCAGACTGTTTTCTCTGCTACCGCACGGCAAGCGGTGCCGGAGCGCCAAATCTAGGACCAAAAGGCTCCTTAACAGCTTCTACCCCAAGCCATAAAACTGCTGAACAATTAATCAAATGGCCACCCAGCCTATTTACATTGCCTCCTTTACAAATGACCTCAATCTGTACCCCCACACAGTGACTCGATACTGGTACCCCCAGCATATTTCCTCGTTATTGTTTGTGTTACTTATTTTTTAAACTTTCATTAGTAAATATTTTCATAACTTTATTTATTGAACTGCATTGTTGGTTAGGGGCTTGTAAGTAAGCATGTCACGGTAAGGTCTACTACGCCTGTTGTATTCGGCACATGTGACAAATACAATTTGATTAGATTTTTTGTGGTAACAGGGACAATTACAACACAAGTAAAGTATGCTTATTGCATTGCTTTCAAGTACACTGAAAATGGCCTTGAACCAGATGAGACTACAATGGCTTCACTTGAGGCTTGCTACAGACAGAACCTCACTGCAAACAAGGAAACCTGGAACCTGTACTTTATTGGTGTGCAAAGGCTAGAATGACAGACCATCCATTTTCAGGGATATACAGTGGGAGTGAATAATGCATGAAGTAAATGTATTGTGGTTTTGCGACTGCGAGAGGCTGCACATATAATCTCTAACATGGCCATCGTATTGTAACGGAAAGCCAGCCAGTGGACGTAGAGCTTCCAGCAGACCATCCTCCACCTTCCCTCACTATACTACATCACCTGGGCAAGAAGCAGTGCCTTGTTCCCATCAAAGCTGCTCTGACCATGCACTTACACACCCTGCTGGCAGTGACAGCCCCCATTGCACTACATTGTAGATCATAGCAATACAAAGAATGGGAGGGGAACGCTGGAGCCAGCGCAGCATATGACATACAGGCATCAAATGTGGGTCTGGATCAACGGCACAGCCCTGAAATAAGTGTTGTCATTTGTCACAGCTTCTTTTATGAATGCTTAATTCATAGCTGTGTGCTGCAGAGGCAGTCAGAAGCAGTGGTTCCCTTAAGGCTACAAGAGAGCAGATGGAGAAAAATGTCAATATCTCGTTATGTTCGCTAGCTGTGTCGCCGCTACCCAACAAGATGAAAATAGCTTGGGTCTTCAATACTGCCAGCCAAATAAATAATTGATGATGGGATTATTAATATTGAGTTGTGGTGGCTTATGTAACACATACGCCCACTGTTAGTCTTTTCAGTCTTCATCCATCAGTTCCCTCACAGCAAAACAGACCAAGACAGGACTATTCAGCAGCAGAAAGGAATACTGTATGTGTATGTGAACCATTGACTGATAATACGGTGTGAACAAACTGGTTTTGCATCCCTTGAGGGGGATATAGATGTGATTAGTCTGAAATGGTAATGGTCCAGTTTAGAGGTCGACCGATTATGATTTTTCAATGCCGATAACGATTATTGGAGGACCAAAAAAAGCCGATAACGATTAAAATCGGCCAATTTTTATTTATTTATTTATTTGTAATAATGACAATTACAACAATACTGAATGAACACTTATTTTAACTTAATATAATACATCAATAAAATCAATTTAGCCTCAAATAAATAATGAAACATGTTCAATTTGGTTTAAATAATGCAAAAACAAAGTGTTGTAGAAGAAAGTAAAAGTGCAATATGTGGCATGTAAGAAAGCTAATGTTTAAGTTCCTTGCTCAGAACATGAGAACATATGAAAGCTGGTGGTTCCTTTTAACACAAGTCTTCAATATTCCCAGGTAGGAAGTTTTAGGTTGTAGTTATTATAGGAATTATAGGACTATTTCTCTCTCTACCATGTGTATTTCATATACCTTTGACTATTGGATGTTCTTATAGGCACTTTAGTATTGCCAGTGTAACAGTATAGCTTTCGTCCCTCTCCTCGCTCCTGGGCTCGAACCAGCAATGCATCGACAACAGCCACCCTCGAAGCAGCGTTACCCATCGCTCCACAAAAGCCGCGGCCCTTGCAGAGCAAGGGGAACAACCACTCCAAGTCTCAGAGCGAGTGACGTTTGAAAAGCTATTAGCGCGCACCCCGCTAACTAGCTAGCCATTTCACATCGGTTACACTAGCCTAATCTCGGGAGTCGATTGGCTTGAAGTCATAAACAGCTGCTGGCAAACGCACGAAAGTGCTGTTTGAATGAATGCTTACGAGCCTGCTGGTGTCTACCATCGCTCAGTCAGACTGCGCTATCAAATCATAGGTTTAGTTATGATAGTTTAACATGATAACACACAGAAATACGAGCCTTAGGTCATTAATATGGTCGAATCCGGAAACTATCATCTCAAAATCAAGACGTTTATTCTTTCAGTGAAATACGGAACCGTTCTGTATTTTATCTAGGAGGACGCGCTAGACGCGCTAGATAAACTAGTAATATCATCAACCATGTGTAGTTAACTAGTGATTATGCTTGATTGATGAATTGTTTTTTACAAGATAAGTTCAATGCTAGCTAGCAACTTACCTTGGCTTACTGCATTCGCGTAACAGGCGATGAGAGGCAGGTGGTTAGAGCGTTGGACTGCCCTGAGGCAGTTAACCCACCGTTCCTAGGCCGTCATTGAAAATAAGAATGTGTTAACTGACTTGCCTAGTTAAATAAAGGTGTAAAAAAAAAGTACAAAAATACCGATTTCCGATTGTTATAAAAACTTGAAATCGGCCCTAATTAATCGGCCATTCTGATTAATCGGTCAAGCTCTAGTCCAGTTATTTTATCTTGAGAGCTGATAGGGTTATGCACACATGCCTCTAGGTAAAACATATGTTTTCAGTCAAATGGCATGGATATGCTGTAATCACCCTCTATGTCTACCATCTGCTGCTACCATCTCTGCTCCCTGCTGGGGGAGAGGGAGAAAATAAATCCCAACAGAACTAGTACCTCCTCCATTCCCATGAACATGACAAGAACACAGTCTGCACTGCAGGTTCTCATCTAATTGTGTAATTTGCTGACAAATCCAATTTTATGAATCACATGCTTTGTAGACAAACAGTGAAATAAATGCTTGACGTTAGTGTGCGTGTGTGTTACTCCAGTGTAAACCTCCCACTGGGCACACACTGGTAGAATCAATGCCGTTTCCACGTAATTTCAATGAAATTACATTGAACAAACGTGGAATAGACGTTGAATTAACGTTTGTGCCAAGTGGGCCATCTGATCTTTGTAAACTAAGGATGCAACTCTACCGGGGCTAAACTTTAACCTAAACATTGAAAACTTTAACTGTTAACCGCACAGCATGCGCTCTGGTACCACTTGCCGTGTGGTAGCGGAATGGCCGATTAATTAGGGCCGATTTCAAGTTTTCATAACAATCGGAAATCAGTATTTTTGGGTGCCGAGATTTTCACCTTGTCTGTTCGGGGGATAATGACCTGCCTCTCTCTCGTTGCACTCCACAAGGAGACTGCCTGTTACACAAATGCAGTAAGCCAAGGTAAGTTGCTAGCTAGCATTAAACTGATCTTATAAAAATCAATCAATCATAATCACTAGTTAACTACACATGATTGATGATATTACTAGATATTATCTAGCGTGTCCTGTGTGGCATATAATCTGACTGAGCATACAAGCATACAAGTATCTAAGTAGCAGGCGCGTAAACATTCATTCAAACAGCACTTTCGTGCATTTTGCCAGCAGCTCTTCGTTGTGCATCAAGCATTGCGCTGTTTATGACTTCAAACCTATCAACTCCCGAGATGAGGCTGTGTGACCGAAGTGAAATGGCTGGCTAGTTAGCGCGCACTAATAGCATTTCAAACTTCACTCGCTCTAATCCTTGGGGTGGTTGTTTCCCTTGCTCTGCATGGGTAACGCTTCGATGTGGTGGCTGTTGTCGTTGTGTTGCTGGTTCGAGCCCAGGGAGGACCGAGGAGAGGCACGAAAGCTATACTGTTACACTGGCAATACTAAAGTGCCTATAAGAACATCCAATAGTCAAAGGTTAATGAAATACAAAAATGGTATAGAGGGAAATAGTCCTGAAATAACTACAACCTAAAACTTCTTACCTGGGAATATTGAAGACTCATGTTAAAAGGAACCACCAGCTTTCATATGTTCTCATGTTCTGAGCAAGGAACTGAAACGTTAGCTTTCTTACATAGCACATATTGCACTTTTACGTTCTTCTCCAACACTTTGTTTTTGCATTATTTAAATCAAATTGAACATGTTTGATTATCTACTTGAGGCTAAATTGATTTTATTGATGTATTATATTAAGTTAAAATAAGTGTAAATTCAGTATTGTTGTAATTGTCATTATTACAAATACATTTTTTAAAATAAAAATCTGCCGTTTAATCAGTGTCGGCTTTTTTGGTCCTCCAATAATCGGTATCAGCGTTGAAAAATCATAATCGGTCGACCTCTACTCTGTAGTGCCTTGTGGCTGGAGGCCGAGCAGTTGCCATAAAAGGCGGTGATGCAACCAGTCAGGATGCTCTCGATGGTGCAGCTGCATAACCTTTTGAGGGTGTGAGGACCCATGCCAAATAATTTCAGTCTCCTAAGGGGCTTTGTCGTTGTCGTTTCCTCTTCACCACTGTTTGTGTGATTGGACCATGACAGTTCATTGGTGATGTGGACACCAAGGAATTTGAAGTTTTCAACCTGCTCCACGACAAACCAGTTGATGAGAATTGGGGTGTGCTCGACCCTCCTTTTCCTGTAGTACACCATCTCCTTTGTCTTGATCACGTTGAGGGAGAGGTTGTTATCCTGGCACCACACTGCCAGGTCTCTGACCTCCTCCCTATAGGCTGTCACATCATTGTTGGTGATCAGGCCTACCACTCGTGTCGTTGGCAAAGATAATTATGAGTTGTGCTTGGCCATGCAGTCATGGGTGAACAGGGAGTACAGGAGGCAACTGAGCATGCACCCCTGAGGGGTCCCCGTGTTGAGGATCAGCGTGGCAGATGTGTTGTTACCTACCCTTTCCATGTGGAGGCGGCCCATCAGGAAGTCCAGGATCCAGTTGCAGAGGGAGGTGTTAAATTGAATTAATTGGACATGATTTGGAAAGGCACACAACTGTCTATATAAGGTCACACAGTTGACAGTGCATGTCAGAGCAAAAATCAAGCCATGAAGTCGAAGGGATTGTCCGTAGAGCTCCGAGACAGGATTGTGTCGAAGCACAGATCTGGAGAAGGGTACCAAAAAAGTTTCCTGACACAAGAACAAGCCAGTTGATCAGAATATAAAATGGAGTGTCCAAAATTGCTGTCTGCCTAGACAGAAAAATACTTAGAAGTCAGATTTTACAGGACAAAAATTATGTTAATGCCCTTTGATTTTGTAGGTGTGTGAACGTTGAAACGTCAAAATGTTTAAAAGAAATTGGGACGTTAACGTTAAAGGAATACTTTGGGATTTTTGGCAATGCAGCCCTTTATCTACTTCCCCAGAGTCATATAAACTCGTGGATACCATTTTTATATACTTGTCCAGTTAACCTGGCTATTATTCTAATGAGTGCTGCCCCCAAAGATGAGTCAATAACATTTTGGGGTGGCGCTCATTAGGATAATGATTGACTTCATAATGACTTGTGATCAAATCTGTACCCATCATAGACGTTTATGTTTCACAAGTTTGGACATCACAGCACAATATATATAGTTCAGTACAGTAGAGTTCAGTAAAGTATAGTAGACTAGTCAGTACAATACAGTAAATTATACTGTACTCTACCTCTGCTCTACTTTACTGTACAGTACAGTAATGTACTATATTTTACTGACCTATACCCTCCTCTACTTGTGAAACAGACAGCTATGATTGGTTCAGATTTGGACTAACCAATTTTCAACATCCATGAACGTCTGGTGTCGGTCAGGGTTCAGTGAGTGTAAGGGCTACAGTAAATGGAAAGAGATTCATTTGACCAGAATTCAAAGCCTTTGCTTTTTCTTCATTTTTAGGGTGGAAAATGTTTGGAAAAATGTATATTTGCCTTAATTAAAAAATATAGAGACTAGCTTTCATTTGACACCAAATGTGCTCCTATGAACTTCACATCTGTGAAGTATATTGTTAATTGTGATATTGCTATGAGTATTTATCCTGCTACCAGACACTTTTAACCCTGCTTACATGTACGTTCCTCCCTCAATCACTCCAGTACCCATGCACATTGTAACAGTACTGGCACGGCACTGACCTGTATAGAAGACCTGTATCACTGCATTCTTGTTCTTTTCTTTTTGTGTTCTCTTGCATTTCACATTTGATTTCTTATCCATGTTACTACTTATATTGTACATTACTGGGAAAGAGCTCGGAAGTTAAGCATTTCACTGTAATGTTTTATACCTTTTGACCATGCTAGTCATTTATGAACACTTTAACATCTTGGCCTTTGTTCTGTTATAATCTCTACCCGGCACAGCCAGCCTGGTTCCTCTAAGAGAGAGCCACTGTGCTTCTACACCTGCAATGGAAATGATATCAGCTGATCTAAGAACCAAATCATTAGGCTGCAGTCAAACATTAATCCACTGACCCTATGTTCTCTAAATACGGCTATGTGCAGTTTCGCAAGGACTTTCAAGATTTCTTTCACCTCTTGGTCATGGTGCAGTTGAATGCTGTATCGAGGTGCTATAACAAAGCATTAGTTCCTTCCTCTTGGTGTGTAAAAAAACATCCTTCAGCTATAATGTTGAATACAATGGGCAGCAGACTGCTGCCTCACAATCATAAACCTTTAAATCTTATTCAATCTTACAGCTCAATAAAAAAATACATTCTAAAATGACAAAGACCTTGTTCTTTCTGTTAGTGTTAGTACTGGCCAAAACATTAGTGGACAGTGACAGCAGGCTCAAAGCAGCATGAAGGGTTTAAGGGGGAGACAGCAGGGAAGAAAGGAAAAGAGGTCTGGGTTTACATTTTGGGGGAGGTAATACCCCATACCAACCTGCTCTCGCTGCCGGTGTGCTCCTTCTTCTCTCTCACCCTCAGCCACTTGCGGAGCAGGAAGCGCTTGCGTCGGGGTGAGGCGCTGGGCGTAGAGAAATTGGACCAGGAGGCCCCATCCTCGTCGCTGGACCGGGTGATCTCGATGGAGGGCAGCTGCAGGTACTCCTTGGAGCCCGAGTGGGAGCGGGTGGAGGCTAGCCACCCCTTCACCAGCCTGCCCCTGTCCTTCTCCCTCTCACTGGGCGCGTTCTTCATGCGCCTCATCTTGAAGCGCTTGCGTCGTAGCGTTGGGGTGGACAAGCTTGACCACACAGGGTCATCTGAGACCCCGCCGTTCCCCCCATCCGAGTAGGCAGGGGCATCGCGGGGAACGCTCACCTGGAGTGATGGGGGCCGTAAGTTCTCGTTCATGGTCAAGGACAGTGGATATTGGAGGAGAAGTGCTGGCTGGCTCGCCGTTTTAGCAGTTGGCAGGCTTGCTGGGAGCTGTAGTTGGCGGAAGCTGAGGCGGTAGCTGGTTGTTGAGTCAGGTGCCAAGATGCTGCAACAGCACAGAGACACTTAAAAATCCAGGGTCGTCCTCATTTACTGATCTCTCATATAGCCTTATATACTCTCCTGGATCCTTACCACTAGTTTTCAAAGTTCGCTTACTCCATGTCCCTGTGCATGACCTGACAGGTGAGTAGGTGAGTCCTTCAGATACCCGGGGCCTGGCCTGGTCCTCAGCTTTGGGGAGATGTGTGGCTGTTGCTGGTCGTCAGGCGACAACAGGGCTAACGGTTTGCAGCAGCGTCTCGGGCCAGGAGAGAGGGCTGAAATAGACAACAAACACCCCGTCTGTTCTCCAAGCAGCAGATGAAACATGTATAAGGTCTGTCAGGGAGTGTAACAGTACTCCTCCGCTCTCCCCGGAACTGGCAGGCCAGGTTACACACACACACACACACACACACACACACACACACACACACACACACACACACACACACACACACACACACACACACACCTCTCTCTGCTCGCTGCCTACCTACTGCCTGCTGCTAGGGCTGGCTGTCACTGCTACTTCCAATGCTAGAAAGGATGTCTCCAAGTACAAGCAACACTCCAGTCTTGAATTTGACAGATCAGATGAGCTCTGTACTGTATGCTCCTGGGTGGTTGATTACTGTCCCCATGTGTTGTAGGCTGGGTAGGCTCTTGCAGTCCGTCGCCTGGAGCACCACTGTCCTTTCTCTCACTCCGCACAGACACCTCCTACAGGTTAAAGGGAGGTGATAGGGGTGCTAGGTACAGGCAAGGCTGAGGGCGATGACACAGCAAAGGAGAAACACACACAAACACATGCACACCCATAAACATGCACCCAGGAAACACAATGAACACGAGAGAAAACACACACACACACACAAATATGTAGACACACACACACTTTCTCATTTACACTAACCTGTCGATACACTGGTATGCCCATGTAATAATGCATTTAATGCTGTTAGCTGGCAGTGATACTCAGTCTCCACCATACACCTTACTGACTCAGAACATTAACCAATAAGAGAAGTTTTGAACCAATAGCCATGTGCTCAAGTCTACATTTCACTGTACAAATACAGAGGTAATTGTAGACCTATATGTTGAGATATACCCACCATGACATATACATTGAACCAAATACACATTGACTATCACATGATTTAAGTAGCAGATTAAATCTATTTGTTAAACTGTGTGATGAGTAAGTGATATTGGCATGGGGAACGTACACATATCTGAAACATGTGGGTCTGAAGAAGACTTATCAAAGAGAAAAACACTTGGCTGAAGAGGTCTCAGATGAACTTAAAACCTTTTACTGCACAATGGAGCTCTAGCCTTCCATTGTTAGTGTACGGAGCAGGCAGGTTTCATGTCCTCTAGCACACACTCTAACGGCTGGCTGTATGTGTCAACAAGCCTGCTCCAGTACCTCTTTATGAACCGTGTGAAGAGACAGCGTGGGTAGAAATAACCACTAAAGCAGACTGACTGCTGAACTAACCCACTGAGGATATAAAACAAATGCCGAAAATAAAAGGAAACACCAACGATCACTCAAGTGTTTCCATTATTTTGTAAGTTGCCTGTAGGTCGGAGCACAGCAGACACACAGAGGAGTCAATGGCAATCGTAACCATCTGGGTTTGAAATACCGGTTTCACAAGTCTTAAGCTCTACATGTTGACTAATATACAGCATAGTAAACGTTATGTCGAAAGAGCTTATTCTGCTTATAGTCATACTGCTTATTCTACACCAAAGTACAGGCTTGGGGCTATTGTAGTGACAGTATTAATGGCACACCGGCAGGAATGAGTCATGACCACAGTAAAATTCCATGTGACCGTTGAGTCATGGTAATTGCCTTTTATGCACTCTGGACATGCTTTGGTAGTACCCAACTTGCTAACTACCATCAGGTCCTAATGGCCTGCTACTCAGGGCTCTATTGTCCCTCTAACCACTCTGACATCAATGCAAATGATTTAAAAAAATTACATGAAACACTTATCATCAAAACAGTAGGTTAATTAAACGTGGTTAATTAACGGTCAATTACCGTGAGACTTGCAGTCTTTTACTTTTAAAACTCACCTCATTGTGATGATACAGTTGAAGAAAGAAGTTCAACAGCAGGTTGAAACAGTGTGAAACATGGTTGTTGTGTATGTTGTTTCAAAGCCTAACAACGAAATGGACAGGACTTTCTAATGATGATTACTTCAAAACTCCCACATGCATATTAGAGCTTATGCATAGGTTTATAATCCCAAGCCCCCAATTATGACTGTGCTGATTAAAGAAGTATTTGGTACATAATTGGTCTAGCCTATACTCCAAAATTAAACAAATTCTAGTAATCACCTTTGAGTGTGGACTGTATTATCATGTATACTGAATAGACTGGTTACCTTATGCTAAACTCCAACATTTCTATCCATGAGTCTGGGAGAGAACGTAGCCCTAGGCGATGCTGTTGGTTCAGTGATTGTGGCTTACAGTTAGCCTACAATTTGTGAATTTGTATAAGATTTTGAATAGCCTATGTTTTCATAATTCATTGGGTGACACTAACTTTAGCTATACAGAATATCTCAACGCCATATGCTTCCATCTCCTCCTCTCTCTCCTTTATTAATTTCTTGAGCGCGCGGATGGGCTGTCAACAGTTTAGTGAAATACAGTGCCTTCGGAACGTATTCAGATCCCTAGACTTTGTCCACATTTTGCTATGTCACAGCCTTATTCTAAAATGGATTTTAAAAAATGTAATCCTCAGCAATCTAAACACAATACCCCAAAATGACAAAGCGAAAACAGAAATACCTTATTTACATAAGTATTCAGATCCTTTGCTTAGAGACTAGAAATTGAGCTCAGCTGCATCCTGTTTCCATTGATCATCCTTGAGATGTTCCTACAACTTGTTTGGAGTCCACCTGTGGTAAATTGTATTGATTGGACATGATTTGGAAAGGCACACTCCTGTCTATATAAGTTGACAGTGCATGTCATAGCAAAATCCAAGCCATGAGGTCGAAGGAATTGTCCGTAGAGCTCTGAGACAGGATTGTGTCGAGTCACAGATCTGGGGAAGGGTACGAAAACATTTCTGCAGCATTGAAGGTCCCCAAGAACACAGTGGCCTCCATCATTCTTAAATGGAAGAATAGACTCTCAGACCATGAGAAACAAGATTCTCTGGTCTGATGAACCTATATTGAACTCTATGGCCTGAATGCGAGCGTAATTTCTGGGAGGAAACCTGGCACTGTTCCTACGGTGAAGCATGGTGTTGGCAGCATCATGCTGTAGGGATGTTTTTCAGCGGCAGGGACTGGGAGACTAGTCAGGATCAAGACAAAGATGAACAGAGAAAAATACAGAGAGATCCTTGATGAAAACCTGCTCCAGACCGCTCAGGAACTCAGACTGTGGTGAAGGTTCACCTTCCATCATGACAATGACCCTAAGCACACAGTCAAGATAACGCAGGAGTGGCTTCGAGACAAGTCTCTGAATGTCCTTGAGTGGACCAGCCAGAGCCCGGACTTGAACATGATCAAACATCTCTGGAGAGACCTGAAAATAGCTGTACAGCAACTCTTCCCATCCAACCTGACAGAGCTTGAGAGGATCTGCAGAGAAGAATGGGAGAAACTCCCCAACTACAGGTGTGCCAAGCTTGTTGAATCATACCCAAGACGACTCGAGTCTGTAATCGCTGCCAAAGCAGCTTCAACAAAGTACTGAGTAAAGGGTCTGAATACTTACGTAAATGTGTTATTTCAGTTGACATTAGCTAAAATGTAAAAAATCCTGTTTTTGCTTTGTCATTATGGGGTATTGTGTGTAGATTGATCTGGAGAAAAAAAAAAAAAAAATTTAATCAATTTTAGAATGAGGCTGTAACCCACCAAAAATGTGGGGGGAAAAATCAAGAGGTCTGAATAGTTTCAGAAGGCACTGTATGTTTCTTTGCAAAAACATGTTACTATCGATGTTCCCAAACAGATTTAACATGGTTTCCCAAATTAAGCACTGGGTAGCTGCAGGAACAATGTTGGAGAGGTCATGGCATACAGAGTTTGGGTGGAATATCACCTGTCGGGCAGTGAGAGCATGTTCCTCAAACAGGAATATCACCTGTCGGGCAGTGAGAGCATGTTCCTGAAACAGGAATATCACCTGTCGGGCAGTGAGAGCATGCTCCTCAAACAGTAGTTGATGTGTGGAGTGAAATAAGTGTTCTTATATTTATTTCTCAGCTGCTCATATTAAGCACAAGTAACCTAGAAAATGGACCGGTGGGAAAGAGCGCAGCCTCCATTTGCTCTTTTTTCCCCTGCCCCTGTTCCTGCCCATTTCATAATATGCCATTCTAAATCTAAACCCATTTGACATATTTGTAAAGATAAGATTATATTGAGAATATTCCAATGGGTGAAAATATGATCACTTGATGAAAGAATAGCTGTGCAGCCTGAGGCAAGGATCAGAGCGCAAGCTTTTTTCCCCTACTTTCTCAAATCAATAGCCTTACCATGCAGCCCATATATGTTTTGATTTCTAAGAAAATCTAAGGTTTGTATAGTTCATAACTAAAGTTGCAAAACAACTCTAAAATCTAGAATATAGGACTTGTTTCAAATGAACACTTTTACGCCCCAACATAGCCACTTCATATGCGCACTCTCTTCGTACATTTTATTCAGCTAAGTTCAATTATTTCTTACTATAAAATCATGTAAAATAAAATAATGTCATGGGACTTTTAAGCATATCTTGTCAGCTAAATAAACAGGCCTACAGCCTATGCTATGGAGCATAGCCAGATAACAAAGGCCTACAGTAGGCCAACTCATATTCTGTTCTGAAATACTTTTTATTCATATCGTAATGTTTCTTTAGAACTGACTAAAATAAATAATGTATTATTGTGATGGTGTATTTGTTCCATCAGCGGCTTGTACGTGTGGAGGCCTGGAGATGCTAAACGTGGTTAATTAACGGTCAATTACCGTGAGACTTGCAGTCTTTTGCACGACAATGACCGCCACAGCCCTACCTATGATTGACTGGCGAGGAGTTGGGAAAGTCGATCAGCTTGGATATGGTGGCCTTGTAGTTCTGTGGCCCCACAATGAGATAGACAGCCTGCCAAGTTTAGTGGAGTCTGTCAATAGCACAGTCAGTGTAGTCACCTCAGCTTTCCTTTCCCCATTGAGACCGTGTCTGTGCCTCGATCTCAAGTGGTTCCTCCTTTAAAAGTTGTGTCATACTGCAGCAGCATTCCATGGCACGTTATTTAATTGTCAGCCATTTTTTTACGTTAATGCAAGTTAGTGCTAGTATGACCACCAGAGGGCATCTTTGAGAAGCATTTGATAGTCTCCCATATTGGCATTACAATAGAATTTAAAACCTTTGTAATAACATAGTAAATCAGTAAAATGTATTCCCATAGTAATTCGTTATGGATCCATAACTAAATCAACATCTGCATTTTGAATGAGTATTTTTATCATTATTTTATTAACGAACGCATAAAGATGCTGATGAAGAAATACAGTACTGTACAGTATATGCTTTTACGTGTCGAAAATAATGCATTTTGAAGATAAGCTACCTGCATTTGTTTATTAGGCTACTGTGCAGTCGCACAAGTAAACATAGCCTACAATGCATACTTTAGTAAACATGGGAAAGTACCTAATTCCTTACATAAGGGAGAGCAGGCCATGTCTGTACTAGATAATGCAGGCACACAGGAGACCGGGGTTCAATTCCTCGATTGGGAGGAAGGAGTAGGTTGTCCTTGTAAATACAATTTTTTTCTTAACTGTTTCAATACAGTATGTGTTATTTCATAGTTGTGATGTCTTCACTATTGTTCTACAATGTAGAAAATAGTAAAAATAAAGAAAATTCCTGGAATTAGTAGATGTGTCCAAACTCTTGACTGGTACTTGCTTAATTAATTAGATTAATATTATGGTGTTTCTATTCTAAGAAAAATAAAAAATCCTCTGGGTTTCCGTTCAGAAAATATGGCCATGTACAACGCGATGGTCGCCAGTACAGTACTGGGCTATTTAGCTAAAGAATCCCTGCGTTGTGCTGACAGGGCACGCGGGAGACCGGGGTTCAATTCCCCAAAGGGGGAGGAAGGAGTAGGCTGTCCTCGTAAATAAGAATTTATTCGTAACTGACTTGCATAGTTAAATAAAAGGATACACAAAGAGCATAACATTTCTGCACCCTAATTTTCTAATTCTAGTCTAACCAATACCCAAACAGAGATTCAGTGAAAATAAAAATCTCACTGATTTATCAAGACCAGTCCCCATGCTTGTCTCAGAGCAGTGTGAAACGATTCTGAAATCATATTCCTTCAAAAATTGTATTGCTTGAAATCCTATTGCTTCTAACTTCAATATTATTTTTTAAATAAGACCTACACCACTTTTAACAGCACATTACTCAACACTAGTGAGACTCATTTTGCCTATGGTAGTTCTACAGTATACCTAAAAATATATTTTTCCATGACGTGACTCCCTGCCAATAATTCCATTTAGAGTATTGGAAGATTCAAAATTAATATATAAGGGGCATTTTCCGTTAGATATTCTCAGATATTCTCACAGATCCTAAGGGGCTTTCATATAATTCAAAATTAATTAATAATCATAATTGTTTAAAAAGAAATGCTATTTTGGAGATTTAGTTCTCATTTAACCTAGAGTGAGAGAAAAAGGCAATTCTTGAACATGGGGTGAGACATTTTCACTAATTTGTAAATAAAGCCAGTTTGTTATTTAGAATGATTTATTTCTGGAGAAACCTAATTTGATTATTTAGCAGACATCACCAGCTTATATTCAGTCAATACATATATCTTAAGAATATCATGGAATATAATTGAACATTTTCGTCTCTCCATGCTTGTCCAAAGCAGTGAGAAACGGTGCTGAAATAGACGTCCACAGCGGGAAGGCTATAAATAACTATATTTTGGAGATTATTTTGTTTTCAAAAAAACAAGTGAGCGATTGTAATCTGAATAAAGGCCAAAATAATATTTAGAAAGGCCAAAATATAACCCTGCTAATAGCCATAATGTTCTGTAGTTTCGACTCAATGATTTGTCTGACAAAGACCTTCGCGTCCTGCAGGCCCAGGCATGGATCAAAGCTGGCGAGACATTCAATGACGTCATCTACACAGACAAATCAATTGCGGCCCTTGAGAAATTTGCTCAAAATTGCGACAGAAAAAATGGAAGAATATCAAGCAAGCCGAGTCCCAAACATCCACTCAAACTCAATGTGTGGGGTGTTTTCTCGCCAGGGACCAGGCCCATATTTGATTTTAAGTTTGGCTATTTACAAAGCAAAAAGGTACATAAAATATTGTAGCCTACACCTCATGGACTGTTAGGTGTTCCACAATAATTCACTCTTTCCTCCTTTTTCAGGTATCATGGCTCGAGATTTCTATGAGGAAGAAATCATCAAGAGATATGCTGGACCTTATGCAAGAGATGTGTTTCTGGGACCACATCAGATTAAGCAATATTTTGTTACGTTTAACAGTGCCATGGAAAAGTATTCATCCCCCTTCACGTTTTCCTATGTTGTTGCATTACAACCTGTAATTTAAATGGATTTGTATTTGTATTTCATGGAATGGACATACACAAAATAGTCCAAATTGGTGAAGTGAAATGAACAAAAATGACAGAAAAGTGGTGCGTGCATATGTATTCACCCCCTTTGCTATGAAGCCCCTAAATAAGATCTGGTGCAACCAATTACCTTCAGAAGTCACATAATTAGTTAAATAAAGTCCACCTGTGGGCAATCTAAGTGTCACATGAATCTGTCACATGATCTCAGTATATATATATATATACACCTGTTCTGAAAGGCCCCAGAGTCTGCAACACCACTAAGCGAGGGGCACCACCAAGCAAGCAGCACCATGAAGACCAAGGAGATCTCCAAACAGGTCATGGACAAAGTACAGATCAGGATGGGTTATAAAAAAAATATCCAAAACTTTGAAACTGTCAAGAGAGGGCCGCCCACCAAAACTCACAGACCAGGCGAGGAGGGCATTAATAAGAGGCAACAAAGAGACCAAAGATAACCCTAAAGGTGCTGCAAAGCTCCACAGCGGAGATTGGAGTATCTGTCCATAGGACAACTTTAAGCCGTACACTCCACAGAGCTGGGCTTTATAGAAGAGTGGCCAGAAAAAAAGTGATTGCTTAACCTCTTGAACCTCTGGGGGCAGTATTTCATTTTTGGATGAAAAACGTTCCCATTTTAAACAAGATATGTTGTCACGAAAAGATGCTCGACTATGCATATAATTGACAGCTTTGGAAAGAAAACACTCTGACGTTTCTAAAACTGCAAAGATATTGTCTGTGAGTGCCACAGAACTAATTCTACAGGCGAAACCAAGATGAAATTTCATACAGGAAGTGAGCCAGATTTTTGAGGTGCTGTGTTCCAATGTCTCCTTATATGGCTGTGAATACGCAAGGAGAGAGCCTACACTTTCTGTCGTTTCCCCAAGGTGTTTGCAGCATTGTGACGTATTTGTAGGCATATCATTGGAAAATTGAACATAAGAGACTACATTTACCAGGTGTCCGCTCGGTGTCCTCCGTCGAAACTATTGCGTAATCTCGAGGTGCGTTCATTTGTCCATTTTGAACAGAGGAGAAACCAAACTGCCACGAGTGACTTATCATCGAATAGATATGTGAAAAACACCTTGAGGATTGATTCTAAACAACGTTTGCCATGTTTCTGTCGATATTATGGAGTTAATTTGGAAAAAAGTTAGCGTTGTAATGACTGAATTTTCGGGGGGTTTTCTCAGCCAAACGTGATGAACAAAACGGAGCGATTTCTCCTACACAAATCATCTTTTTGGAAAAACTGAACATTTGCTATCTAACTGAGAGTCTCCTCATTGAAAACATCCGAAGTTCTTCAAAGGTAAATTATTTTATTTGAATGCTTTTCTTGTTTTTGTGAAAATGTTGCCTGCTGAATGCTAGGCTTTAATGCTATGCTAGCTATCAATACTCTTACACAAATGCTTGTGTAGCTATGGTTGAAAAGCATTTTTTGAAAATCTGAGATGACAGTGTTGTTAACAAAAGGCTAAGCTTGTGAGCCAATATATTTATTTCATTTCATTTGCGATTTTCATGAATAGTTAACGTTGCGTTATGGTAATGAGCTTGAGGCTATAATTACGCTTATTAAAATAAGCAAACACGTTTGGTGTTCACCAAAAGGCATGCGGGAGACTCTCCTAACATATGGAAGAAGGTACTCTGGTCAGACGAGACAAAAATGTAGCTTTTGGGGAAAACGCCAAGGAAAACACCATGTCTGGCACAAACCCAACACCCCTCATCAAACCGAGAACACCATCCCCACAGTGAAGAATGGTGGGGGCAGCATCATGCTATGTGAATATTTATAATTGTCAGGGACAGGGAAACTGGTCAGAATTGAAGGAATGATGGATGACGCTAAATACAGGGAAATTCTTGAGGGAAACCTGTTTGTCTTCCAGAGATTTGAGACTGGGGCGGAGGCTCACCTTCCAGCAGGCAGGACAATGAGCCTAAGCATACTGCTATAGCATGTCGTGGCAGAATCAGAATCCTTTAGGTAACATTTATAAATAAGATGTTTTATTAATTTTTATAGTATGCTTATGTGGAAAGTTACTTGGGCCCAGAGAGGGGAGAGGTCGGGTTGGTCTTATCTGTGAATGTGTCTAACTATTCCTAAACCATGTGAAGGGATGGTGTGATTAATGGGGAACCAGTTAGGTGGCTCCACAATATCTGTGTGCCAGTCACATCTCTCTGTAAGCTTGTACAGGAGGGGGTGTATTTGATATATTCCATTGGATGAGGTAATGTCTTTGGTTCTAAGTGGTACCAAGAACGAGATCAGAGCTTCGGTTTAGGAGACCAAACTGAACGATAATTTATAGCTAATGCTATAATGCTATATAGCTAATGCTATAAATTATGGGATACTCCTTTTTCCGGTAAAAGGTTCTTTGTATAATTTTCCTAAGATCTGTTATTCGTCATGTGAGTTGATGGGTGTGTCTTGGCTATAAATGATACTAAGGCCTATTTTGTAAGCACTCAGAGAATTAATTTATAGACACTGAATTGATCTGAGAGTCACAAGGCTATGGTGAAGTTCATATAATTGAAGATGGACTTCATGATAACTCTGACTTGTGTGTGGTTTGCGCTCTCATGATTTGGTAATACAGAAAATTTCCACGACAAGCAACACTTGAAATATTTAAATGTACTGGAATGGCCTAGTCAAAGCCCAGACCTCAATCCAACTGAGAATCTGTGGTATGACTTAAAGATTGCTGTACACCAGCGGAACCCATCTAACTTGAAGGAGCTGGAGCAGTTTTGCCTTGAAGAATGAGCAAACATCCCAGTGGCTAGATGTGCCAAGCTTATAGAGACATACCCCAAGAGACTTGCAGCTGTAATTGAAATTGTATGCACACTCAAATTTTTAAGTCAAATAATAATAATACAAACCCCCCAAAAATCCATGTTAATTCCAGGTTGTAAGGCAACAAAATATTTAAAAAATGCCAAGGGGGTTGAATACTTTCGCAAGGCACTGTAGGCCTATTTACATGTCTATTTCTAGTATTGTACCGAATGTTGGCTGTTGGGCTAAATGTATTTTTTTCTTCTCCAAATGCAGACATTGACCCAAAACACACTGCCGTCCGGGTTTGCATTGCAAATGAGGGCATAAACTGGGTCAAGACGCAAGCAGAGTAAGTTTTATGTAGTAAAATAAAAGGTTAAATAAAAAGATCTACAACACCTACTGCAGGCCTACAGTATATTTAAAAAAATGTTTTCATCTCTACATGTAGGTCTCCTGATTTAAACCCGATCAAACTTGTTTGGCATCAACTGAAAAAACATTCATGCGTAACTCTGCAAGCCGACAAGCAAAGATGAACTGGTCGGTGAGGGGGTTTCAAACCTAGCTCAGCTATTAGACTTTTCTATAGTAAAGGTTGAATAGTCGATTGTTCAGCTAATAGCCCATCCTAGAAATGTTGTTAGAAGAATTCACAGCCTGCTACGCTTGTGAAAAACAAATAATAATACTTTCTCTGTTCCACTTGTTAAATATTCCAATTGATAAAGTGTTTTTAGCCACAAATTGGCCCCAACCCCAATTAATACATGTGGGCACAGTCGACAGCGTGCTGGACTTTGGGCTAGAATACTGAGGGTTCGAAACCTGCCCCCTGCATGTTTCATTACATTATTATGCCGGTCTCAGAGCAAATAGCCTGGATTGTTACTGCCATCTCGTTCCACGCCCTCTATCACACGTCATTCTCCGCCTGAGTGGCTCACTTGTGGGCGTGCCTTGTACCAAACTCACTAAAAGTGGCAGTAATAAAGCCTCTCTTGAAAAAGCCAAACCTTGACCTCCCATTCTTCTCATTCAAACATTCCTTCCTGAAGACAAATAATGTATACAGAACGCTTCAGTCTGGTTTTAGACTCCATACTAGTACAGAGACTGTACTGGTAAATTACCTTTTAATGGCGTCAGACCAAGGCTCTGCATCTGTCCTCGTGCTCCTTGACCTTAGTGCCGCTTTTGACTCCATCGATCACCACATTCTTTTGAAGAGATTGGAAATCTTGATTGGTCTGCAAGGACAAGTTCTTGCCTGGTATAGATCTTTTCTGTTGGAAAGATGTCAGCTCGTCTCTGTGGATCGTTTGTCCTCTAACAAATCAATTGTAAGTTTCGCTGTTCCTCACGGTTCCGTTTTAGGACAACTATTGTTTTCACTATATATTCTACCTCTTGGTGATGTCATTCAGAAACACAATGTACATTTTCACTGCTATGTAGATGACACACAGCTGTACATTTTGATGAAACATGGTGAAGTCCCAAAATTGCCAACCCTGGAAGCCTGTGTTTTAGACATAAGGAAGTTGACGGCGGCAGGGTAGCCTAGTGGTTAGAGCGTTGGACTAGTAACCGGAAGTTACTAGTTCAAAGTTACTAGTTCAAAGTTACTAGTGCAAGTTCAAACCCCCGAGCTGACAAGGTACAAATCTGTCGTTCTGCCCCTGAACAGGCAGTTAACCCACTGTTCCTAGGCCGTCATTGAAAATAAGAACTTGTTCTTAACGGACTTGCCTAGTTAAATAAATAAAGGTAAAAAATAAAAATGATTTACTTTTAAACTCTGACAAAACAGAGATGCTAGTTCTAGGTCCCACCAAACAAAGATATCCGCTATTTGATTTGACAATTCATCTTGATGGTTGTACAGTCAGCGTTACTCTGGACCCTGATTTCTCTTTCGATGAACATATATTTCAAGGATAGCTTTATTCCATCTTCGTAACATTGCAAAAATCTGAAACTTTTTGCCCAAAAATTATGCTGAAAAACTAATCCATATTTTTGTCACTTCTAGATTAGACTATACTAAGCTATACTCTCCGGCTACCCCTGTGAAGACTTACAGAAAACGTTTGACCTCTGTCATTGCCAACAAAGGGTATATAACAAAGTATTGAGAAACTTTTGTTATTGACCAAATACTTATTTTCCGGATTTTCTGGATTTTATTTTCTAATTTTGTCTGTCATAGTTGAAGTGTACCTATGATGAAAATTACAGGCCTCTCTCATCTTTTTAAGTGGGAGAACTTGCACAATTGGTGGCTGACTAAATACTTTTTTGCCCCACTGTATGTGTTTGTGTGTGTGCGTGTATGGGTTGGTAGTTAGTTGGGGTTGTGTTGGGAGTGGGGTGGGGTAATGTGTTTATTGTGTGAAGTTTATGTCGTGTGTGTGTTTATGTGATGTTTGTGGGTGTGTTTATGTGATGTTTGAAGCTATGTTCATGCATGTTTTGAGTGTGTAGGAGTATATGGATTTGACCTCTATGAAATGTTTGTACTACATTTGAAATGCCATTTGCACTGTGTGTTTGGGATCTTGATCTTATAAATCTAGTTGATCTTCGATAGAGAAAGAGGATAGTTTTCCACTTCCAAACAAACTTTTTTTCCAAACAAAGATTAATATTTAGTTAAATCTTAAAAGTTCAAAGCTCAAACTTTAGGTCTGTAACCTGTATAGAACTGAACGCCTTCATTAAATGAATTGTATTAATAATACAACAATGGGGAAGGTTGATGGATGAATGTGCCAAGGTGTTGCATTTCCAACTGAATTTGAGACATAGTAAACAAATCTAGCGATTTAGTCATTGCTATCAGTGTCACTAGCCAGCACTGGCCCCTCTGCCCTCAAGAGATAACAACATTCCCCTGTGAGCCGTGGTCAAATATTGGACTTGGGCTATCTAGAGATCAATACAAATACTACCGGCAGTCAATAATGAACTAGTAGACGCTGCATCAAAAAGTGTTTTGTTTCCAATACCTGCCTTCAGTACGATACTGTACCATGTACTACCATCAACTGGTTTTCTACACAACACTACTGTACTCTACTGAATGTATTATTCTGTCTAATAACATATTAAAGAATGACAATGTGGAGACAGTTCACTTCCAGGTCATAGCCATCCAGCTGTCTTAATGCTAGGTAATAACAATACAGACAATAATTAACAATCTGTGAAACGATCAACGGAAAATTCAGGAGAAAGTAAAACATCACTCTTCAGGTCGATAATGCCTTTAAAGTAGCATAGTGCAATAGAGAGCAGCAATTCACACATATACACACTTATGCACGTGCACACACAAACTTGCTCTCCTCCAGGTGTCAGATTCCAAGGTGACTGTGTCTGTGACTCATGAGCAGCAGATTAAGTTACCGGGGGAAACGGGGACTCGTGGCGACACTGAGGGACGCCTTTGTACTCATTATCTAGTCTGATCTAGTCCCCCCTCTCCACAGTCCAACCTGTTGGCAGGCTCAGTGTGGCAGTGGGATAACAGCATGCATTATACATTCTCTTTACAGCTTCACACATTCAGGTCTCTCTGGACATGCTCAGGTGGACAGGTGATGTCACCACCACTAAATGAGAGGTTGGAGCTGAGAATGAGGAGACAGGGGGAGAAGAGTGGTCTCAGCCCTATACAGTCACTTCATTAATAAGGTTTCCACTGTAACAGCCATGTCATATCATATAACATATCATGATGTATTATATGACATAAGTCATGTCATATAACACATCAAATGGTTTCTATATGAAAGAGCACATGGAAATGATTTCATGAATAAAGATGCTAAAGGCAAGGAACAAAGAGGTACAGTAGGACACAAGGTCTCAGAGGCTAAGACCAACGCTGGCTAAGACCAAAGGAACATGCAGTGACTCGAGGCCATCAGGCACAGATGGAGGAACCTCAAATGCCCTCCTCATGTATTGTGCCTGGTTTACATTATTGGGACCCACCACAGAGTCACTTTGCTGTTACAGCTGAGACCGAGATTGCTATTTTCCATGATTTTGGACCGCTGCGGTCGAACACTCTGCGCTACAGACCATATGACCGCTAGCCTCCTTCCATGCCTCATTTCTCACCATCAAACATTTCATAGTATTGTTCTGTCCTCTCCCCATTCTATTGTTAGACCATCGCCATGTCAACAGCACGAAGTAACAAAGCGTGTGCAGATTACAGAGTCTTGTTAACGATCATTAAGTCTTTCATTCTAAAGTAAGCATGTGATGTAAGGAATTGGTGAGAACAGAACAGCAGCTCTAAGTACTGCAATCAGTTGAGACATTCACAAGGGTCACAGAACCATTCAAAGAGAGATCAAAGAGATCACATAGCCATTCAGATAGAGATCAAAGAGATCACATAGTCATTCAGAGAGAGATCAAAGAGATCACATAGTCATTCAGAGAGAGATCAAAGAGATCACATAGTCATTCAGAGAGAGATCACAGTCATTCGGAGAGATATCAAAGAGATCAGTCATTCAGAGAGAGATCAAAGAGGTTACATAGCTGAACATTTCATTGTCAGGCATGCTCTCAGAGAATGAAATAAACTCTTGTAGTGCAAAGCATGGTAAATACTCAGAAAATAGATACTTTGAAGTACTTTGACTGTACCAGCTTTATGTATCACAGACAGGGCTATCATGAATTATCTTTTGACATCTTTTCTAGTAGCATAAGCCTACAGTATAATAGAGCTATGGTTGCATCTCATTTCTGAAGAGTGGTCCGCTCTCCACTCAGCATGGCAGAAAGTCGGAGTGTGTGAGTGAAACAGCTGGTGCTGTGGAGGATAGAGCTGCCTGCAGGCTCCAGCGCTCTGTTGTGATTTATACCTTTGTCAAATATATATTTATATATATTTCCCCCTCAGGTTATTCCCTAGTTTCTGCTGCATGTCCAAGGCCTCCCTCTTCAAGGAGAATCTTATGTTGATCCACAGTGACCATACTGCCAGATGAACTACTGATACAAAATGCCAGTGGACTCAAGTGTGGACTCAAGTCATCAAACAAAGCTACGATGTGAAAAGGAGACAGATACAGTACGCTACATGAACAACAAACAAAACAACCAAACCGTTTTGGATATAGGTACTGCCACACAAAATATTCATTCATTACAAGTTCAGGCCTCACTCTACGCCACAGGCCTCACTCTACGCCACAGGCCTCACTCTACGCCACAGGCCTCACTCTACGCCACAGGCCTCACTCTACGCCACAGGCCTCACTCTACGCCACAGGCCTCACTCTACGCCACAGGCCTCACTGTATGCTATAAGCCTCATAGTACGCCACAGACCTCAACTCTACGCTACAGACCTCACTGTACGCTAAACACCTCACTGTACGCTAAACACCTCACTGTACGCTAAACACCTCACTGTTTGCTACAGGTCTCACTGTTTGCTATAAGCCTCATAGTACACCACAGACCTTACTGTACACTACAGACCTAACTGTACGCTAAAGACATCACTCTACGCTACATACCTCACTTTATGCTAGACCTCAATTTACTCTATTAGCCTTATAGCACGCCACAGACCTCACTGTACGCCACTGGCCTCACGGTACGCCACAGGCCTCACGGTACGCCACAGACCTCACGGTACCCCACAGACCTCACAAATCAAATTTTATTGGTCACATACACCTATTTAGCAGATGTCATTGTGGCTGACCAGTGATTACATAGGGCAGCAGCCACTAAGGTGCAGGGTTGAGTAACCGGGTGGAAGCCGGCAAGTGATGGCTATTTAACAGTCTGTTGGCCTTGAGATAGAAGTTGTTTTTCAATCTCTTGGTCCCAGCATTGATGCTACTGTTCTGACTTCGCCTTCTGGATGATAACGGGGTGAACAGTCTGTGGCTCGGGTGATCGATATCCTTTTTGGCTTTCCTGTGGCATCGAGTGCTGTGGGTGTCCTGTGGTTGTGGGTGGTGCAGTTGCCGTACCAGCCGGTGAAACAGCCGTACAGGATAATCTCAATTGTGCACCTGTAAAAGTTTGAGAGAGTTTTAGGGGCCAAGCTAAATTTATTCAGCCTCGAGGTTGACGAGGCGCTGTTGCTCCTTCTTCACCGCACTGTCTGTGTGGGTAGACCGTTTCAGATTGTTAGTGATGTGTACGCCAAGGAACTTTAAAAAAACAAACTTTCCACCTTCTCCCCGTCGATGTGGATAGGGACTTTCTCCCTCTGCTTTTCTGAAGAATACAACCAGCTCCCTCGTTTTGTTGACGTTGAGGGAGAGATTATTTTCCTGGCACCACTCTGCCAGGGCCCTCACCTCCTCCCTGTAGGCTGTCTCATCATTGTCGGTAATCAGGCCTACTACTGTTGTGTCATCGCCAAACTTGATGATCGAGTTAGAGGCATGCGTGGCCATGGAGTCATGGGTGAACAGGGAGTACAGGAGGAGGCTGAGCACTCACCCTTGTGGGGCCCCTGTGTTGAGGATCAGCGAAGTGGTGGTGTTGTTTCCTACCTTCACCACCTGGGGGCTGCCCGTCAGGAAGTCCAGGACCCAGTTGCACAGGGTGGGGTTCAGACCCAGGGCCCCAAGCTTAATGATGAGCTTGGGTGGTACTATGGTAATAAAGGTTGAGCTATACTCAATGAACCGCATTCTTACATATGTATCCCTTTTGTCCAGATGGGATAGGGCAGTGTGCAGTCCGATGGCGATTGCATCATCTGTGGATCTATTGGGGCGGTATGTAAATTGAAGTAGGTCTAGGGTGTCAGGTGAGGTATAGGTGCTATGATCCTTAACTAGCCTCTCAAAGCACATATTGATGACACAAGTGATTGCTATGGGGCAATATCAATTTAGTTCAGTTACCTTTGCTTTCTTGGGTACGATGGTTCTTGGGTACGATGGGTACGACCTTTGCTTTCTTGGGAACGATGGTGGACATCTTGAAGCAAATGGGGATAGCAGAATGTGTTAGGGAGAGATTGAATATGTCCGTAAACACTCCAGCCAGCTGGTCTGTGCATTCTCTGAGGATGCGGCTAGGGATTCCCTCTGGGCCGCCAGCCTTGCGAGGGTTAACACGCTTAAGATGTCTTACTCGCGATGGCCACGGATCCGTGATTGTCTGTAGGCCCTGCCACATGCGTCTCGCGTCTGAGCCGTTGAATTGCGACTCCATTGTACTAACGTTTTGCCTGTTTGATTTCCTTACGCAGGGAATAACTACACTATTTCTATTCAACCATATTCCCAGTCACCTTGCCAGGCCTCACAATACGCTACATGCTTCACTGGAATCTGATCACACATCAACCCACTGCAGTGGAGGGGAATAAAGGAACATATTGTGTTTATTTTTTATTTTATTTTACCTTTATTTAACCAAGCAAGTCAGTTAAGAACAAATTCTTATTTTCAATGACGGCCTGGGAACAGTGGGTTCAGGGGCAGAACGACAGATTTGTACCTTGTCAGCTCGGGGGTTTGAACTCACAACCTTCCGGTTACTAGTCCAACGCTCTAACCACTAGGCTACCCTGCCGTACCAAACCACTGCATTCATGATCATTCATCCTATACAGACATTATACAACTGCTTCTGTGTTGCTTACTGTATGTGCCTGTGACAACAATGTCAGATGGTACATGAAGCTGGACCACAGACGGAAATTATTTACAGTGCCTTTGGGAAAAGTATTCAGACCCTTGACTTTTTTCCACATTTTGTTACGTTACAGCCATATTTTTCAATGGATTACATTTTTAAAAAATCCTCAGCAACCTACACACAATACCCCATAATGACAAAGCAAAAACAGATTTTTTTTAAATGTTTGCAAATGTATTACAAATAAAAAACAGAAGTACCTTATACAGACCCTTTGCAATGACACTCAAAATATTACTCAGGTGCATCCTGTATCCATTGATCATCCTTGAGATGTTTCTACAACTTGATTGGAGTCCACCTGTGGTAAATTCAATTGATTGGACATTATTTGGAAAGGCACAGACCTGTCTATATAAGGTCCCACAGTTGACAGTGCATGTCAGAGCAAACACCAAGCCATGAGGTCGAAGGAATTTTCCGTAGAGCTTCGACACAGGATTGTGTTGAGTCACAGATCTGGGGAAGGCTACCAAAACATTTCTGCAATCAGGGGAGACGGGCCGTCGTCAGAGAGGTCACTCTGATAGAGCTCTAGAGTTCCTCTGTGGAGATGAGAGAACCTTCAAGAAGGACAACCATCTCTGCAGCACTCCACCAATCAGGCCTTTACGGTAGTGGCCAGACAGAAGCCACTCCTCAGTAAAAGGCACATGACAGCCTGCTTGAAGTTTGCCAAAAGGCACCTAAAGACTCTCAGACCATGAGAAACAAGATTCTCTGGTCTGATGAAACCAAGATTCAATTTTTTGGCCTGAATGCCAAGTGTCACGCCTGGAGAAAACCTGGCACCATCCCTACGGTGAAGCATTTGTGGCAGCATCATGCTGTGGGGGTGTTTTCAGTGGCAGGGATTGGGAGACTAGTCAGAATCGAGGCAAAGATTAACAGAGAAAAATACAGAAAGATCCTTGATGAAAACCTGTTCCAGAGCTCTCAGGACCTCAGACTGGGCGAAGGTTCACCTTCCAACAGGACAACAACCCTAAGCACACAGCCAAGACAATGCAGGAGTGGCTTCGAGACAAGTCTTTGAATGTCCTTGAGTGGCCCAACCAGACCCCGGACTTGAACCCGATCGACCATAGCTGTGCAGCAATGCTCCCCTTCCAATCTGACAGAGCTTGAGAGGGTCTGCAGAGAAGAATGGGAGAAACTCCCCAAATACAGGTGTGCCATGCTTGTAGCGTCATTCCCAAAAAGACTCAAGGCTGTAATTGCTGCCAAAGGTGCTTCAACAATGTAATCAGAAAAGGGTCTGATATGTTTTTATAAATTAGAAACAAGTTTTTGCTTTGTCATTATGGGGTATTGTGTATAGATTAATGAGGGGGGGAAACAATTGAATCATTTTTTAATAAGGTTGTAACCTAACAAAATGAGGAAAAAGTCAAGGTGTCTGAATACTTTCCGAAGGCACTGCATGCCGAAAAATCTAGTATAAACACAAATAGCATTTTAAATGCCTCTGGAAATGATCTGTACTATGTTTAGCTTTTGCATGAATCTTACTTCAATGGCTACAAGGGTTCATATCATACCAACACTCTCCAAAGGCATACTTGTGCATTGAGGGCCTTGTAATGTGACTGTAGCTTCACTTTACACACGTTAAAGGGGCATTCTAAACCCCATTCTGGTTGAGGAGGTGCCTGAAGTACATCAACTTATCAGCCTGGCAGTGAATACTTATGCCTTCCTCTGATTCTCTCCATCCTAAAAACAGCTGAATTATGTTGTTTTGGTTCACATCTATGGAGGAAATGAGTTTCTCTTATTTACAGTATTTTGTGTGTTCTAAAATTAGCACTTGCTCCATTGTGGAAACCAACCTGGGCCCAGAGTGTGGTGTGGAACATGTAACACTGTATGAAATAGTTGGTCAGACAGACAAGCTTTACCACAATTAGCCAGAGTCTCATTCTAAACAGTGAAAGGTATGTTTTCACCAGACCGACAGTGTTTGTTAAACCACAATCACAGGAGGATATGTCTGTGTTATTAAGCCTAATTGTGCCTGTTAGGAATAAATAAGATGACGGCACTTTCAGCTAAGCTTCAATAGATGTTATGTGTTCTAACGAAGCATTTGACACAGTCTGTTTGGATTTGATATGCTCTATTATCCACCTTCTATCTTCTTTATAAGATTAAGTGATGTGTTCGTGATAACTGGTTTGTGATAACTAGAAGGTATTTCTTTCATGGCCGTAAACAAAAAAAAGAGGTTTAACTAGATATGGCTAATTTGTAGTGCGTAGAGAAGACCGGTTGACAGCACTAATCATTCTACATGGTAATACTGTTCTAGACATCCTTAACATACTGTCAAAACCACCCAGGATGTCCAGCTACAAACAGTCAGACCAATTACTGAATCTACTTGAGAAATTACATTTTGGCTCATGTCATCCCAAACAAACAATGCCTTTTAAGGCCAGTCTGATTCAGTCATTTACATAGAAGTGATGCCATTTGTGCCACCACAGTCTCTTGGACAGACAGTTCCTACGCTACTTCACCACCAGCCACTTCAGAGCATCTACAACTCTCTAGTACAGATGTAGGATCTTAATTTGAGTCAGTTTGCTACAGCTGAAAAATAATCCTGCAACAACAGGATTATGTAGTTTCTAATTAATGATTTTTTTTGCCTCCAAGCCACCTGGCACTGCAGTAAGGGAGAAGGGTTATG
Organism: Oncorhynchus tshawytscha; assembly: GCF_018296145.1. NCBI lineage: Eukaryota > Metazoa > Chordata > Actinopteri > Salmoniformes > Salmonidae > Oncorhynchus > Oncorhynchus tshawytscha. The sequence continues at coordinate 69,101,744 of NC_056441.1, forward strand.
AACTTATTTAAGCTGTGAAGAAAACATTGTAGTTTCAATATGACAGAAAGAGAAAGGGCCCTGACTGCTGCTTCCTGTGAGCTAGAGAAGCACTTTCCCAGGCCTGACAAAGTCATGTCACACACTACAGAAGAAGAGAAGCTGTCTGAGGCTGAGAGAGACTGGCTGTGAGAAGCATTCAAAGTGGTGTTATTCAGGAAGAGAGACACTGTAGGCTATATTCATGCTGCATGCATCCCGAGAGTTTCAGTCAGAATAAAATGGAGATGGCACATATTCTAGGTAGAGATATAGCCTAGAGTACAGAGAAAAGAACACACTTTTAAGAGACAGTTACATCATACTGTACTAAGGAGGTTTAGTTAGGCTACAAAGGTTTTATGGGGTAAATGCATAGAAAGTAGTGTTTAGAAACTTGCATAATTGAGGCACAGGGTGCTATAGAGTAGGACTGGGGCCCCCTATTGGTATTTCTCCAGTTGTTGCGCTGCACACATGCTGCCCTGCATAACAGCTGGCTGGGGGTCATGTTACAAAGCCAATTGAGAGAGGAGCTGTGTGCAGAATGTCAGTATAATGTCCAACTGACCAAAGGGTATCACTGCGTAATCCATCCCTCATCAAGCCTCCCAATATTAATTACTGTCCATAATAGAAAGTCTGATTAATTCATTATAGAGATTTAAGAAGTGTTCAAGAGGATCCTGTGATGGAGTCTTAGTTATGGCCTTTGAAAACGTTTTCAGTGCAGTGATAACTTTTTGTTTGAACACTGCCAGGCATGCCAATCAATATGATTCTTTTATAAGGAAATTGTGCGACTCAAGTCATAGCAGAAGCAGATGCTTCACAACCACCAATTAAGTGAAACATCTTTAATATGAAACAGTCGATGGGCTGCGTAATATTCCCTGAACTATTACCCACATCGCTGTTCACTCAAACTAACTAAGTATAGTCGGCTGTAATGAATGTCAACAAGTGAACAAGGAAAGTAAAGGTAAATAAGAACGTCCTACCTTTGCAGAGGTCCAGCACAATCAGTCGCCAGTGTGACGCGTTTATTTCTCAATTATAACATGACATATTAAATTGCCTCCATCCTTAGATTTCATTATGTATTTAAATATCAGAAATCCATTAAGACTCAATGTATAAACTCGGTACGATGTAATTGATTTAGCCTATCAGTTGGTTGAAGTGGACTGTATGGCTATATAAAGCCTATTCCAAAATCGTTACTTGTCTTTCAAAATGCTTTACCTTCCAGATGTTCTTCAAAATGTTTAAAACTTTCGTCAACATCAGCACGTTTGAGTACGCTATTCATTGAACGTGAAACTGACGAGTAGTTCAATACGCACGAAGAAGTTCAGCGAGCACAAGGAGATTGATTCGTTGAACACAGGAACTATCAGTGCATCTTGTAGGCGGAGCCAAGTCCCGTTATTCTGGATCCGAGCAATCATTCCCTGCCTCTCAGAGCCAGAGAGAGCAGACCACTGCCCAGTGACCTATCAGTTGCAAGCACATGCTGCTGACCAAAACAGTAAACTGACCTCCCTAATTTTAACCTCTTAGTTATCAAGATGAATTACACATTTCCCACAAACTCCGAAACATCCAAGCTATGTGAGGTAGGTATTCCTAAACATGCCTATACATGATTTAATTTCCTAATGCTATTCAGGTTGATAACTTTGACAACTATTTCCACAATAAATTCGCATCTTCATGTCTCCCATTTAATTTACAAAAGGGTATATGAGTCCAGGCCGGCAGATACCTCAATGTTCAATGTGACCAGTAGTGGTTCAAGCTTGTATGGCTCCCTGGGCGAACAAAGACAAATAGAAACAAATGTGTCGATTTGGCATTTGAGCGTCAACACATTACCCATCCCCCAACACTGTCAATCAAGAGTCATGACTAAACCAATTCACCTTGGTGGTGTGCAGACTGGTTTTATATTATTCTTAACGATTTCGCACAAACCAGAAAAAAAGCCACAACATGTCTGTGAAACTATATATTCACAGTATTATGAATGAATTGTGGTATATTTGGTAGCATTTCATAGTGTGACTGATTTTACTAATTGCATTAGTACTGAACAAAGTTAGAAGTGCGCTATTTGATAGATTCCCCCCCTCCCCCTACCTCAGGCTTCCGGTGGGGAGACCTGAGGTCAACCTATCCCGCCCCCTCCCCATCTCGTACTTCTGAGTGGGAGACCTTCCCAGGCAGTAGCCTGCCTAGCTCACAAACTAGAATCAGGTTGCCCACTCCGACAAGGTTAATTGACCCACAGTCCCACATGGTGACATGATATCATTAATGTGACATGCAAATGAGTGATAGAAAACAGATTGTGCAAAAGTCACCATTTCAATTTTTTTTTGTGCGTGTGCCCCGTGCCGACTCCGGAAAATGCAGCCCTGGGTGGCTGCCCATGTCGCCTACACCTAAATCCGCCACAGAATGTGACTCAACCACCCTATAGAAACCAACAGCTGTACATGACACCAAATTGTTAGCCAACTGTTGCACAAAATGTTACTACAGCATCCTCTCTCTCTCAGACAGTTTTAGCAACAGTTAAACCACCACCACACAGTGGGGCCAGAGTCAGTGACTGTCTCTTGGTTGTGGCACACAGCCCAGCAGACATCCACACAGAGCTCTCTACCCGGAACTTGGCACCATGAGAGAAACAGCTGCCAGATGGTCACATTCTACAAGGAAACAGAAATGTGCCTTTTTTTATTGTATTCAAACCCACAGGTCCATATGGCATTTCTAACTGTTGTGGGCATAATTAATTGTTAGTTTTAGTTAGGATTTCCCTGAAATGAAATGCTGTACGTGCTTAATGCCCAATTTCCATCCTAAGAATCAGCACAAATGCAACAGTAGAACAATAACAATTGTGTTTTGAGACAAGTGTTACATGAACATGCACAATGTAAGAGCTAATCCTTATAATTGCAGTGTAATCCAGTGCAGCCTCTAGATGTTTGGGGGCAGGATATGGTCAAGGAAAGTTCTTCACATTTTGCCATGGGACTGAGAAAATGTTGCAGTTTTAAAGCAAATTTCCTGCAATTTTACACATTCTGTCATGACTTTGGCCATGATATCAATGGGGACCCTGGAGGTCAGGGCCCCTGAGCACATGCCCTGCGTAACCGGTTGGTAATTTGGTGATGATTAGGCCGACTACAAGGTTAAGATAGCTGGTTAAACTACCTACCTAGCAATGTTAGCTGACATGGGCTAATTGAGTGACATAAGTTGAAAACTGCTGATGCACTACCAAATGTCGAAATTGCACTTTGTGAATTCTACTTTTATAACTCTCAAAAGTGATTTGAGCCCCCGACTGAGTTAATGTTTTATTTTTTCGCCCTCTAGCGGCCACGGGGCTCTACGCGCAAAGCGCAGCACGTAGCCTGTGTATAGGAAGAAGTGGCACTAGTGTAATCTTATGTCTTGGCATTCAATGGTGTTTGGGCTAAACTTTAGTGGTGTCTGGCAAACAACCACTGACGTAAATGACCATTTTTTTGTCTCATTTACATCACATTTTAAATCTGTCTTGCACTGATATTGAGTTCAGAGGGAAACATGGCTCATATAGTGACAGTGAAATCTCTATGATGGGTAGTTAGGTCATAGACCCTGATGCTAATCCTGACCTTTCTGCCTATTCCAGAACAAAGGGTTAAAAGGACATAGGCAACAGAGTGGACTTCTATCTGTCTGATAGTGTGTGTGACGTGTATGTGTATATCACCACCTCCTCCTTACAAGATCGCTAGCTCCTAAATGTGACCTGTGTGTGGGTAGGTCGCATGCAAGCCTTCTATCTGGCAATGGCCACTCTGCCTCTATCGATAACTGTGCTAAACAATGTTTCTACTGAAGAGGCGGAGCGTTTCCATCTCTCCCATGGTTGTAATCAGTTTTCCCTATTAAATCTGAGAGCAGCCAGGAGCCACTGTAATTTTCTGAGCGGGAGAGACATGTGACCCAGGTCCAGAATAGCATCTTAGCCAATTAGGTGGTGACCGATAAGAGATGTGTTCTCTTTGGCTCCTTTTCTGAAGTTAGTGAACCACTAACAGGCTCCTCATACTCTGAGTCTGATAGAGCAAGAGATGTGTGTTGGATGTGAGCAACAGTTTTTGTCATGGAACGGATCATTGCCATAGGATTGGGTCATTGGATGCAACATATGACCTGTCATATACCAGCACCCCAGTGCTTAGGATGTCTAACATCATGCGATGTGTCATCAAGATTATCTCTGCACCTTCAGTCCAAGTAACAGTGGCTGATAGACAAGTTATATCAATCTATCATCTTCTCCCCTCTCCAAAGCTTAACCTTCATCCCATAGGCCTTGCATGACTGAATCATTCTTCAATTCCTTGTTTTGGGGATGCAGCTTTTCCAGTCATGTCTGACAACCTTACTGACACGTAAAAGGTCAAGGGTAATGGATTTGAAGGGAGCTATGCAGAGAATATCCTGGCTTGTCTGTGCCAGTCAACTGATGGATCTGTACTACTGCAAGGATTCAACTCTTTTTTTCAATATCCGCCTAAACTGACATACCCAAATCTAACTGCCTGTAGCTTAGGACCTGAAGCAAGGATATGCATACTATTGATATCCTTTGAAGGAAACACTTTGAAGTGTGTGGAAATGTGAAATGTGAAATGTAGGAGAATAATGTAATGTAGGAGAATATAACACTTTAGATCTGGTAAAAGATTATACAAACAAAAATGCGTTTCTATTTTATGTTGTTGTTGCATCATCTTTTTAATGCAAGAGAACGTACAGACAATGATGTTGGATTCTAGGTGTAATTTAGATGTTGTCCATAAGATGGCAGCAGTGTGTGTGCAAAGTTTCAGACTGATCCAGAGAAGAATTACATCACTACACAATATTATGTATCAAGTCTGCCATGAGCATGTCCTAATGTGTCCCGAATTGGTCAATTTATACATTTTCAAGTACATAACTATAGAGACCATACACACATGCTATGCTAATAAAACATTTAAGTTTACACACTCCCAGGCATGTCATACATGATGGATCATTAGCTTCCCTACAGAAAATACACTAACCTTCACACATCTAGATGGCAGGGCGGGATGGGTGTGGAGCCAGAGACAGAAGTGGGGTCAGACTGTTGAACCCAGTTCCTACATTTGAATATACAAATTGATTTGATCAAACACAACTACGCTATATTTGATCTCTGGGACCCTCAGAATATCAGAGCAAGATTACTGAATGTAGGTACATTATTTACCTTCAGAGTTGAATGTATCAAACCAGTTGCCATGACAAAAGTGTTTTGTTGTTGTGCACTCTCCTCAAACAATAGCATGGTATTTTTTGCTGTAATAGCTACTCTAAATTGGACACTGCAGTTAGATTAACAATAATTTAAGCTTTCTGCCCATATAAGACATGGCTATGTCCCGGAGAGTTGGCTGTTGTTTACAACGTCATTCTAGTCACACTATCACATATTGAGCAACAACTGTCCCGGTTTAGGGACACTGATCCCCTAGAGGCTAGGGTTATTGCAAGTAGGTGTTAGTTAACTTTAGCTTAATTAAAAAGGAACCTAGAGCTGTTATAACAGAGCAAATCAAATGGAAATAGCTGTGACAATTACACTGGAGGAAATTAAATTAATTTGAAACTGGCAGAAAAACAGTATCTGTCTCAGAAGCTTTTATCTCCGGTTTTATAAAATGATTCTAAATGGGTCAGTCTGAAACTGTTTAGAGAGGTGGAAACTTGACTGTAATTAGATAACAGTTTATGGAGGTGGAAACTTGACTGTAATTAGATAACAGTTTAGAGAGGTGGAAACTTGACTGTAATTAAATAACAGTTTAGAGAGGTGGAAACTTGACTGTAATTAAATAACAGTTTAGAGAGGTGGAAACTTGACTGTAATTAAATAACAGTTTAGAGAGGTGGAAACTTGACTGTAATTAGATAACAGTTTAGAGAGGCGGAGACTTGACTGTAATTAGATAACAGTTTAGAGAGGCGGAGACTTGACTGTAATTAGATAACAGTTAGGGAGATGGAAACTTGATAGTGTCATGACGTGGCCCTTCTGGGTGTAGATCATGGCTTCCCCCCCTCTCTCACTCTTTATCCTAACCCAGGTTTTATTATCTCAGGTCCTAAATACCTGGTAGGAACTGCCATGCAGTATTGAGGTAGAGAGTCTCCCAGAACAAAGGGCTTCTTTCGCCAAAACTCCTAATCCCCAAAATGGGAGAACTAAACAATGTTTCTATTTTTGAGAATGTAGGAATGGTCCGTGGGTAATTAAAGAACAAACCTGTCAAAGTTATTTTATTCTGTGACATCAGGGAAGGACAGGAGAACAACATAAGTGTACCTCTGTATGTTTATACTTCACAGTGATCAGATTTACATCTAATTGTTGTATAAAATGAATAAGTGAAGATTAAACTGTTTGTGAAATAATGTAATGTGACTGTTGGCCTTCTAAACAAGATACTTGTTAAGATGTAAAGTTCTCTAGTCAGTGAGGTCAGCCATTACATCAGGCGTCAGGGAATACCACCTTTTCTAGAAGTGCATAAAACCCATTTCCTACAAATGTACATTAAGTCAGAGAATGCCGGGACAGAGTCCACACTTTGGAATGGCTACAATTCTATAGGCCACGGAGACCATACAGCTGTAGTTTTGGCTACACGGCTGGAAATGGTTCAACTCTGAGACTATCGATCACTACAGAAGAAGGAGCAAATTCTAGACACGAATTACTAGTCTGCAGCTAGAGATTACTTCAACCTAGAATGAAAATACCGACAACCGCCGAAGCATCTATTGAGAACATTTCTGAATGGTATTCTGAAGTAGTCATTCTAACCACCTACAACCACTAAATACATTGTAACTTCTGGGAAGTTCATGTGCAAAGGATTAGCATTTCAATTATTATAATTATGCGCTGTGTGTAGTGAATCCATTTTGTCTTTCCCGCTCTTTCTCAGTCCCCAACCCTTTCCTTTGTCTACCAAGCCATCATATCAGCTTAGCCCAGTAGGGACTTTTCTATCATTGGTAGTAACCAATATCTACTGTTTGTTTGTTATGTAATTCTGTGTGACTATTTATTTAGTTAGTAAATAAATAATTAAGCCAATTTGTATATCGCTGATTCATGATTTTAACTAGGGTTTGTGCAGATAAAGGGTTTGCGACGTTCAGCAATGAGAACTGATGAGGCAATTAATAATTATTGATGAAAGACTAAATGATAAGATATTAAAATATCTGAAGAGTTATATTCGGGAATTAATGTTTACATAATTAGTTTAATCACGTAATAATTCAACCTAGACGATTGATTTGATAATATACAGTCTTCACATTTAATGATAGTCCAGACACGACAATTGTAATTAGGTAACAGTTCAGAGAGGTGGAGTCTTGACTGTAATTAGATAACAGTTCAGAGAGGTGGAGTCTTGACTGTAATTAGATAACAGTTCAGAGAGGTGGAGTCTTGACTGTAATTAGATAACAGTTCAGAGAGGTGGAGTCTTGACTGTAATTAGATAACAGTTCAGAGAGGTGGAGTCTTGACTGTAATTAGATAACAGTTCAGAGAGGTGGAGTCTTGATTGTAATTAGATAACAGTTTAGAAAGGTGGAGTCTTGACTGTAATTAGATAACAGTTCAGAGAGGTGGCGTCTTGATTGTAATTAGATAAGTTTAGAAAGGTGGAGTCTTGACTGTAATTAGATAACAGTTCAGAGAGGTGGAGTCTTGATTGTAATTAGATAACAGTTTAGAAAGGTGGAGTCTTGACTGTAATTAGATAACAGTTCAGAGAGGTGGAGTCTTGACTGTAATTAGATAACAGTTCAGAGAGGTGGAGTCTTGATTGTAATTAGATAAGTTTAGAAAGGTGGAGTCTTGACTGTAATTAGATAACAGTTCAGAGAGGTGGAGTCTTGATTGTAATTAGATAACAGTTCAGAGAGGTGGAGTCTTGACTGTAATTAGATAACAGTTCAGAGAGGTGGAGTCTTGATTGTAATTAGATAACTTAAATCTGCCTTCCCTAAATCTAAAATAAATGTTTGAGAGGTTATTGTATGTGACATATAAACACTAGCTCCTCCCATTGATCTACCATAAAACTTTAATTAAACGCTTAGTCTAATATAGCTGCCTGACCCTTTTAAATAGCTGGGCATCGGCGGTTCTAACCGCTTTCTGTGGTGCTAAGGTTCAAAATCGGGGGTGTATGATAGGCAGCCTAGTCTTCGCAAGTCTGATATGCAATGGATTTGTTATTATTATGTTTTTATAGGTCATACTGGTCACAATAAACAGTGTGGTGGTCTTTTCAACATTTTATTGAGCAAAAGCTGTGTGTATTAAGGAAATAGATGCCTGGCCCAAATAGAAGCCTGTCTCTAATAAGCATAGGTTGTGTTCAGTGATTGAAGCAAATGAATGCCTGGGCTATTAATTGACATTTTACGGTTTTCATCTTTTTGGTTGGCAGGAAAATCTGAAAATTTTAACTTGAGACAGGTGGCTCATGCCTCTCTAAGGATTGTATCACTGTGTGTATGTGTGTAGAAATTGGTTGATAATATCAAAGTGGGCTTATCCAAATTTGACTAACTGGTATTGATTGGTGGAGGGGTAATCTGTATGAAACTGCATTTCTAACATGAAAGACAGAACTAGGCCACTAGGGCCTCTGGATTAGATTCAAAAGGACTTCCCTCCTTTCCAAACTCACATCAACACATTTTCTGCTTGGAAGGCACTCCAATGGAGCAATATCACTTGGCTTGAAATGATGCTCCAAAGGTTTTGTATAATTTCTCAGTAGTTTTGAAAGCAGTGCTCATGATCCAAAACGGTCCCCGAAAACTGTGCACAATTGTGTACTTTTTGGGGGGAATTCATATGATATGTTACGAATGTGTAAGTGCTTAAGATCCCAGACAGCATCTGTAAAGACTAAGGTGACAAAAAAAGTCATACAGTTTCTTAAATGGGATGTGCCAGACCAGATCATACTAGGCTTCTCTCCCATTTTGTAGTAGATGTGTTCTATAATGTGGCGAGTCACTGCTCTAATACATGGTTGGAGAGGAGCGTGGGAGGCGGCTAGAGGGTGCAATCTCTGTGAGTAAAACATACGGTGCAGCCACTTAAGGCTAACTTCCTTATTCAACATACTGTAGCGTTGCGGACGGCTCCATTGACAATTAATGACTTCCGTCGGAACACAAAGAGTTTGATGCATCTGGTGGACATGAGGCGTTAAACTTTTTTCATGTCTGTGTGAAACTGACAGTGGCAGTGATAGTCTATAGACATTCCACCGGATTATAAATTAAAATGTTGTTTTGACCCGTGACACTTGTCACATTCTATTCTGACATGTCGTCAGACCAAGTATAAACTGGCCTTAAGTCTTTTAGTTCCTAAGACCCTGCCTGGAGGATAAAAACAAGCTATAATGATAATGGGTAGATTACATTATGCGTTTCTACCCCTGAAATGTTTCTTTACACAGGTGCCAAAAAAGGACAACTCAGTGTTAGAATCTAATAAACCGTGCAGCAAACACAGCAATATCCTCATACTGGTCTGATGTGGTTCCTTTATGGACATCCAATGCTTTATGAGTGATGCTGAGTCTATGTGTTGACCTGTAAAACCTGGCTGCAACTCAACCATCTGTCAGGGGCCTGGTATTGACAGTATGCAAGCACACTACTGTCTTGTATGGCATCTAAGTGAACATCATCTTAACTGAGTGATTCTATAATGGACTTGGTAGAGTCCATTATTAAAGTAGAACTCCATTGCATGGTTCAGTATTACTGGCCTCCATGGTCTGCTGAAAGAAGTACATATACTCTCTATTGAGTGGATAAAAGCACCCTTAATTGAGTGGTATGTTTAGGCTGTCTGGAGAAGAGCAGAGCAGAGTCAAATGAATAATGCAGTGTGATTGGTTGGTGTACCTGGAACTACAACCCCTGGAATATTTCTGGCCAAAATGGATCTAAAGCCTCTGTTACTTTGGCTGGACAAAGAAATATTCCAGGTGTTGTAGTTCCAGGTACACCAACACCACTGCTTTTATCCATGAGGTGAACATTTTTATTTTATTAGTCTGAACCAGGGTTGTCATATTGTTAATGAAACTGTTGACTGATTGTGTCAAAATACAGTCAACCTGACACAAAATAATATTTACTGGTGGAATAAACTAAATTGTGTTTTTCTAGTAATGTGAGCTGGATAAAGCATCCATTCATCATGATGTCACATAATTTCTCCATTTTGTCCCACACATTTCATATACAGTATATCACCATAGAAAATGCAGTAGGCACACCCATAACACCTCTCCTCTGCTTATCAGTGAGACGGTAGGCAATACTTCCATTAAGCAGCACATTTAGATAACTCCAGTCGACTTGTTTGGCAGTCCTATCAATGCCTAAAATACACTGCCTTGAAAATGCAGCATTGCACTTGCCTGCACCAACCTGTGGCACTGATCCAAGTCTAGATAGAGAATAGAGTGACACCAAGCTATCATAAGCGGAAGTGAAAAGCATATTTTCTCAAAGCAGACAATGTTATTTATGTTTTTGAGCATTGAGATAAATGTGTTTTCAGCATATTGTTTTTACTCTCTGTATCAGACTGCGGTACTGTATCAAACTGTCAAAGTTATCTAGTTGTTTACTCAGAGTATGCACCAGCAGATACCACACGATACAAACCCCTTCAGAGTACAAAATGTTTCAGATTACTTGACTATGCCTCACCAGCATATAAAATTGAATTCCCAATTGTACTGCCAATGCAGCAGCAGTATATTTTCAGCAGCCGTTGTTAATGCCAATGGTGAGCCAACAGTAAGCTTTAAAGGTAACACCTCCCATTCACCTTGAAGAGCTGTCATGGTCCATAAAAGGTGAACAGATGGGGACAGCCTGCTCCATTGTGCCCTCATCATACTCTGAAACTCAATTAATTGACAGTACAAAGACATTAACAGCTCAGACTAGGAGCCAGGAGGACAAGTGTGGTCCCCATCCATCCCCCTTCATTAATCTGCCAGAATGTGGGCACAGAGGACACTGGCCACCAGCCAACCCACCATCCTGCCAGGTGGAGGTAAACACACTTAATGGTGCTGGCTGGAGAGGATGACAAACTGGTGCTCTTTTCAAATGGTGGCTAATTTCACAAAATGAAAGCTACAGCAGAAATACAGTATATGCAAATATATTACTGTACGATGTAAGCTATACTAGGTAACACTTGACTTGTTTTTAGGTTTGTATGTGGGAAAATGAAATCAATTCCACAGCAAATAATGCATTTTTACCCATTCCCACAACAAATCCACATGAGGGCTATGTTGTATATAAGATGCTAGACATCAAAGTTATTTCCCTGTTCCATTTTTACCCACATTTGAGTGACATCCATCTATCTATAGACCCAGGTGTCTGTGTGTGTGCCACGACTTCCACCGAAGGTGGCTCCTCTCCCTGTTCGGGCGGCGCTCGGTGGTCGTCGTCGCCGGTCTACTTGCTGCCACCGATCCCTTTTCTTTTTCGTTTGGTCTTGTCTGTCTTGTGTTCACCGGTGTCTAGTTTAGGTTAATCAGTGGGGTATTTATCTCGCCCTACCCGCTAGGTTTTGTGCGGGGTTGTTTGTGTATCTGTCGTTGGTTTGTGTTCCGTTTTGTTTATTCTGTTACAACAGGTGTTTTCACAGGACTGTTTTCCTGCACGTTAGTTTAGTCAGAGGAGTGTTTTCCTCCGTGTTCGACTGGACTGCGTTCCTGGTTTTTAGTGGCTGCTGTTGTGGTCCTGTGCCTGTTCTGTTGATGGACTTGTAATAAAAACGCCCTTCTTGCAATTCTTACTCTCCTGCACCTGACTCCACACCCACCTCTCCTAGGGAGAATCTGACAGTGTGGTACATTGGACAATATGAATTTGTTTATTAAGGTGTCATGCCCCATTAACATCAGAGTTAATTTCACATGTCAAAGCCTGAACTATTTAAAGAGACTGCATCACTACTGGAACCATTACCTCAGGCATACTTTGTTTAACAATCTACAATATGTCAAGTGGACTATCACTATAGTCAATATGGTTCATGACAAAAAAAGCAATCATCTCTTTCGCTTTACAATGGCCTTGGAAGTATTCCAAGTGGAAATACTTGGATGTGCCTAGGTGATTTGCTACACTTTCACAGATACAGATTTCATCTGCTAAGGAGCAGGAATATGACTAATAACCGTGTATGATCTTAATTAGTCTAAACAATTAGCATTTTAAATAGGGTCCTTCAACAAAGCATGACATTCAAAATAACTCTTCACCATTGATTCCTCCATGGGGTAATTTAGTGGCTCCTTTTCGAGTTTAGAGCTTTGCGATGAATAATTCTTGTCTATTCTTTATCCTGCAGGCTCTCTCCATTGAATGAATAATTAATATACAGAAAAATGCATTTCTATGGGAAATCATAGGTTGATCACGAATCAGGGGTGATCTAGCTATTATTGTTCATTCTGTATTAACCAGACAAATAAGAAATCAAATCAAATACGAACATCCTGTGAGACATAAGCAGTGAGGATAGGACCCTGAATATGATAGAGAAGTATTGACATGACAGTGAAGAACAAACATAATGAGACGATACTGTACAGTAGTTAAGAAGAGGTACTCCAGCAGTTTTTCATTCTGATTTTTTACAGAACTTTGTTCAACAACAATTCAGAGTTAACAACAACTTCAACTCTTGGTACAGTTAAGGGGTGTATTTTAGTCTGTGCTGTAAACAGGTTCAATGGGTTCAGTAAACAGTTCTCCTGAAGCTGAATTAATGAGCAGTTGGGACTAGCTCTATGGCTGACAGTGTCTTCTAGCTAGCTATGGCTGACCGTATCTAATAGCTCAACCTGTCTCAGAGCATTTTGCATTATTCTGTACTTAAATCCGAGACACTCGATTTAGCATGATTTGTTATGTTTCGTCTGGTATGTATTAAATTGTGGATGTCCATCACCCATTTCGTATGGTATTGTAACGATTGTCTTCGGGTGAAAGAGAGGAGGACCAAGATGCAGCGTGATGATAATCCATATTTAACGGGAATACTTAAACACCGAACAAAAACAACAAACTGAAAAAAGGAACAAAGACGAAACAGTCCCGTAACGGGAACACTAAACACTGGAACAGGAACAATCCGTCGCGGTAGGTTCCGGACTGCGGCCCGTCGCGGGAGGTTCCGGACTGCGGCCCGTCGCGGTAGGTTCCGGACTGCGGCCCGTCGCGGTAGGTTCCGGACTGCGGCCCGTCGCGGTAGGTTCCGGACTGCGGCCCGTCGCGGTAGGTTCCGGACTGCGACCCGTAGGTTCCGGACTGCGACCCGTCGCGGTAGGTTCCGGACTGCGACCCGTCGTCGCGGTAGGTTCCGGACTGCGACCCGTCGCGGTAGGTTCCGGACTGCGACCCGTCGCGGTAGGTTCCGGACTGCGGCCCGTTGTAGGAGGTTCCGGACTGCGACCCGTCGCGGTAGGTTCCAGACTGCGGCCTGTTGTAGGAGGTTCCGGACTGCGGACTATCGCCGGACGCTCTGGACTGGGCACACTGGGTGTGACAGGTATTGTATGTTCCGAATGACAATTTGTGTTATATGTTACGAATATACAAAATGTACTATATGTTATGAATTTGCAAAATGTGTGATGTGTTACGAATTCTAGCTAGGCGGCTAATGTTAGCCTGCTGGCTAACATTAACTAGGCTAGGGCTTAGGGGTTAAGGTTAAGTTCAGGAGTTAGGTTAAAAGGGTTAAGGTTAGGGGTATGGTTAGTTTAAAGAGTTAAGGTTAGGGTTAGGGGGACATGCTAAGGAGTTGCAAAGTAGCTAAAAAGTAGTAAGTAGCTGAAAAGTTCCTAATTAGCTCAAATGCTAAAGTTGTCCCTGATGAGATTCGAACTTACAACCTTTGGGTTGCTAGATATTCGCGTTAGTTACCACCTACTTCCTTTATGACACTTCAAGAAGTTAGCATTCCATATTAATGTCATTGTTGTCATGACTTTGGCCTGTGGGTAAGGTTTATGACCCCTCCATAAATACCTTTCTCCCTTCCCTCTTTCTTGACTCTACAGAGGGACTCTTGAATAGCCTTTGTTAAACATAGAGAGTCTGGGAACATCAAACAAGTGGAGGGAAAGGAACCATATTTTGGTAAGAGAACCGGTTGAAAATATGCGTTGGTACTTAATGAATATGATGTCAGTTCGGTTGTCATCTGAGACATTATGACTGATGACAGAACAACCTAAACTGTATCTGGGAAAGTCTACACATTATAGTTATCAGATTCACATGGAATTGTTGTGTATTTCAAATGTTTAAATATACAATTATTTGTGAAAATATAATATGTAATTTTACCTTCCAAATGAGAGATTTGGGTTTTCATAAGGTTAGGGCACTGCTCAGTCAGTGGCCCAGCCCTGTGAAGAGACATGGGTTGAAAACTAAAAAACACACCCTTCTCTCCCTCCACTATATAAGCCCTTGACGAAAATGTAACCTCCTGTTCCGAGGACGATAGGACGACGGTCCATATGTTGAAAAGGACTAACATCTAACATGTCAACTACAGAACTAAGCCAACCTCAGCGTGAGCTTTGGTTGCGAATGGTATGAACTTTGAACTCTTATTCACTACAGAAGTGATACCTCCTAGCCGTTGAGTTAGCAGCGGCTGCTGTAAACGTGGGCTAGGAAAGGACGGACAGAGTATCGCATCTACCACACAACGACAACACTACAACGTATCCCGTTCACCACCAGAGAGACTCTTCAAAGGACTCAATTGGGCAACACGGACTTCCATCTACCACCAACCTATTGAAGCGCAGCTCAGAGTAAATATTCATTGCATTTTCCTTTTCCAAATGAGCTGTAATTTAGGATTCTAGGATAGGATTCTGTATTTACGATAGAGTAGCTGCCTACGGGCCGATAGAGACATACAGTGCCTTGCGAAAGTATTCGGCCCCCTTGAACTTTGCGACCTTTTGCCACATTTCAGGCTTCAAACAAAGATATAAACTGTATTTTTTCGGTCCATGTATAGCCTAGATATCGATCTGAAGACTGTGTGATAAACGGAAAAAATAGCGTTTCATAACGACGTCATTTTTTAAAAGTTAAAAATTTGACGATAAACTTTCACAAAAACACTTCAAATACCTTTCTGTGAAGAATCAACAACAAGTGGGACACAATCATGAAGTGGAACGACATTTATTGGATATTTCAAACTTTTTAACAAATCAAAAACTGAAAAATTGGGCGTGCAAAATTATTCAGCTTTAGGTATAACCCCTATAAAAATTCAAGATTAATACTTTGTCCGGAAAAACACAAAGACAATGCCGGAGGGAACCTTTTTTGAATCAAATCAGAATCAAATGAGGAGATTATCCAGCTGTAAGTCGTTCACCTTCAACAATTCCTTGGCGCATGGATATTTTTTTTTCCATCTCCAGTATGATTTTCCTCTATGAAACAGTTTTGCACATCGAGAGACTGAAATTTTTTCCCATTCCTCCTTGCAAAACAGCTTGAGCTCAGTGAGGTTGGATGGAGAGCATTTGTGAACAGCAGTTTTCTCTATAAATATTATTTCGTGGTGCCCCGACATCCTAGTTAATTACATTTACATGATTAGCTCAATCAGGTAATATTAATTACAGAGAAAGGACTTTATAGAATAGCATGTCATATCACTTAATCCGGCATAGCCAAAGACAAGACATTGTGGTACAGTCATTCTCTCAGTTGGTCTAAGTACCATTTAAATCAAGAAGAATGATTTTGTCGAAATGTAGTGGTTCTAAATTCGATGGTGGCAAATGGCACAGCTAGGAGTAATAGCACTGACCTCCAGAGGGTACTGTTTAATGGCTTTGAGATTAGAATGTCTGATGTGTTGGCAAGCTGGCAACCCAGCAATTATTGTACGTATGAAATCATGACTTTTGTACAGCACCACTGGAACAGCAAGCTCCATGTCAACTAGAAAGATGCATACAATCAGAAGATAATAATGTTGAAGATGAACTCATGTACGTCACAGAATATAAAAAAATCACAATGGAGGCTAGTTTGTGTGATCCGCTAACCACGCTGAACTCTCAGAGGAAATCCTGAGGTAGATTTCCCATTCCCAAAGTGAACACTCAAACTCTCAGTTTCTTATATGGAGAGGACCTGCCGTAAACTTGCAGTAAGCTTCATGAAATTGTAAAGGGAATAAATACATGACCAAGAGTGTGTTTCAGAGGTTACTTGGAGGCGTGCTCCATTTCTGTGTGGGGGTGATGGGGTAATCTTGGACAGTTGTGTGGCAGCAACAAGGGTTAATCGAGGTAAACGGCATAACCCAATGTTGCCACCACCAGTCAGTCACCATAACAACCAGCATCTATCCCTGGGCTTAAAACACATTGATATTATCAGAATATTTTAGCCTCATAACTACCAGACTAATTACCGCTGCGCTATCAAACATTCATGTAAGCTTGTGAGATCAGGCAGCTTGCCTGAGAACAATTAGGTGTGAGAGATACACCTCATCTAAGTATTCTTAGTTTGCCACTAACAAGCAGAGGCACAGGTGTGGTGACATGTCATGGGAATTAAAAATAATTACAAGAATGGAATATTCTGTTTTTATTGTGAGAGCTCTGGAGAGCTCCAACGTATTTACAGTATGACAAATATACTTGAGAAAACAACTATGATAGTAACAAGCATATCAAGGTTTATAGACATGGCTAGAAACATGATTGTAAGAGCATGCTTTGATAATCATGGAGAGTTTATGTTTTCTTATTGCCCTGCTTTTAGGAGATTTAAGCATGGGTATAATGATGAAATAGTAAACTGTGGCAAACACCGATAGCATCATGACCACAACACCAAATCAAATGTTATTGAATAAGAGCTCTGGTTTAGACAGGGCTTTCCTCTGAAGCATTGATGGAACTCTGATACGTGTAGACGTATCAACTACACATCCGGTCACTGCCAGGGAAGGATGCCTGAGATGGTTGGGCTGCACCTCATTACCCATGTGGATGACATGGAAGCCTCAGTGTACACAGATAGGAAAAATATATCATCATCACTACACTAGTGGAGTGGGGGCAAAGTGCCCTGGTGGAAGAGATGAGGGGTATGGTGGAGGAGCTGGCGGGGGGGAGGGTGGTATCTCTCCACTGCCGCCATCACCAAAGAAGAGAATGAAGAGGAGGGTGCGATTGGCCGACAGTGAGAGCGAGGGGATGGTCAAGAGAGTGATGGGGGTGGGAGAAACCTCTGGGTTGCTGCTGGTTTCCCCAGGCCCTCAACTTCTGTTGGGTGGGGACACACCTAATAAGACTCAGGACTGGGTACAGGAGGAGGTGGGGAGTTTTTTGTTTGGGGACTCAGCCTCCCCGATTTTTTTCCAAACCAGCTGCAGCTCTGGGGAGGGGGAGGAGTGTGGGGGTAGACCCAGGGTGCAGGGCACCCCGGAGCCAAACACTATTCCTGCATCCTGGGTTGGTGAGATGGAGGAAAAGGGGGGGATGTCGGGAGTACGGATGGTGTTTTCACCGGTAGATATGGAGCAGGGGAGCATCGGGTGAGTTTCCTGTTTGTGTTTTTTTCTGTCTGGGTTTAGAATTTGAGTGTATTACATGTTTTTATTTGATTCTTTCATGGGGTCTAATTTTACTTTTGTTAGTTTAAATGTAAGGGGTTTAAGGGATTTTGTTAAGAGGAGGGCGGTTTTTAGCTATTTGGAGGGTGTGGGGTTTGATTTTTGTTTTTTACATTCTTTTGTGGTAATGCAGGTAAAAGGGAGGGTTATAGGGGTGGATGTCACAATAAGGGATTGTAAATTTAGATTAGTGGTGGTGTATGGGCCACAGGTGGTGGCAGACAGGAGGGAGATGGTGGACTGTCTGACGCCCCTGTGTGTCACAAATAGGAAATTAGTGATAGGGGGGATTTTAATACAGATTTAGGAATAGGGGGGATAGCAGTGCTGGCTTGCCATGGTCTGGTTGATGGTGGTCTGCACACTACTCCGAAAATGGCCGGTCCTACATGGCGCAACTCCAGGGGGGTTGAGCGGAGGCTTGACTATATTTTTGTACCCAGGTCTTTGGGTAAGTTGTCTGGGCGGCTGTTGCCTGTTTTCTTTTCGGATCACGACGGGGTGCTCCTGCAGGTGGGGTCGCCAGTCTGCCTCTTTGGTAGGGGGTACTGGAAGTTAGATCGGGATGTGCTGGAGGAGCAGGCTTTTGTTGACGGGTTTTATGGTTTCTTTTGGAGGCTTGAAGGCCTCCGGTCCATGTGCGAGGGGGTGTTAGAGTGGTGGGAATTAGTTAAGGTGAGGATTAGGGCTTTTATAATAGGGTATTGCAAGAGGAAAAAAAGGGAGGAGAGGAGGGAGGTGGACCTTATCCAAAGGTTAATTGAACTCGAGTACGAGGCAGGCAACCTCGGCGGGTCATTTGACTGGGAGAGATCCGCAACCCTAAAGGCGCAGCTCAGGGAGTTGCAGGAGTGGAAGGCTCGAGCTTTCCTGGAGCATGCGCATAGTGGCTTTCTAGAACACAATGAGACTTGTTCTGCTATGTTCTTTAAGTCGGTTCGGGCCAGACAGAGTAGGAAGGTAATGCATGGCGTTAGGGAAGAAAATGGTAGTATAGTTAGAGAACCAGAGGATATGGTCAGGGTGACAACTGATCATTTCCAAAGTTTATTTAAGGAAAGGGAAATAGATGTAGAGCAGGGAAATGTGTTTTTAGAACACTTGTCCAGGCGGTTGCCGGAGGACATAAGAGAAGTGATGGAGGCCCAGATTTCACTAGAAGAGGTTGAGAGCGCTCTTAGGAGGATGGGAAAAGGGAAGGTGCCTGGGATGGATGGGCTGCCGGCTGAGTTTTATCTCAAGTTTTGGGGTATACTTGGACCAGTGGTCCTCGAAGTCTTGAAGGCCATCCTTGAGACGGGGGTCCCGGGGGGATCAATGGCTGTTGGTGTGCTGTCACTTTTATATAAGAAGGGGGAAGTAACAGACCTTGGCAACTGTCTGCCATTAGGGCAGACACAGGGGTGGAAGGCTTGTTGATCCCTGGAAGTGGTGGGCTGCGTGTTAAAATGACGCAGTACACCGACGACACTTCCTTGCTACTGTGCAAGGACTCGTGCCTGACAAGGTCCCTTGCCATCTTTGGGGATTTCACCCGAGCGTCGGGAGCGGTTCTGAACCATGCAAAGTCTTCCGTCAAGTTTTTTGGAAGATGGCGCGGTAGAACGGATGTGCCTGGGGGGTTCTCTCTGTGAGGGGGCCCTGAGGATTCTCGGGGTCCATTTTGAGACCTCCGGCTCAGCGACGCTAAACTGGAACATGCGTATCGCAGTGGTACAGAGGAGGCTAGCAATGTGGAAGGCTAGGTATTTGTCTTTTATGGGCAAAGTCCTGGTCCTAAAGGTGGATGTGTTGCCGTCTCTTTTGTATTTGGCGTACATCTACGCATTGCCGGCTTGTCTGAGGAGGCCTCTAGTGAGGCTTGTGTTTCAGTTCATGTGGAGTGGCAGGTGCGAGTGGGTCGCCAGGGCACGCATGATCTGTCCCATCGGGGAGGGAGGTAGGGGGGTACCACATTTCCCCCTCAAGCTGGACACAATTTTTGTTTCTTTCTTGTTAACGGAGCTTGCTCATCCAGTGATACACCCGTCCGGTTACCTCCTGCGGGTGTTCTTCTCATACCAGGCGAGAAGCGTAATGGTGTGGTCTAACACGGGTCCTCGGGTGAACAGCTGCTGTGGCACTTTGGTCATGCGGCCAAGTGGCTGCGTGCGCACCCTGAGGTTGAAGTTGCCCGAGTAGGTTTAGATCACAGGCACCTGTACGAGGAGGTCAGAAAGGCAGGGAGTCCGGCGCCTGTAGTGGGCATCTCGGAAGTGGTCTGGGAGGGAGTGCAGGCACGGGGTCTGGACAACAGGCTCAAGGACCTGAATTGGTTGAGCCTCCTCGTGTTTGCCGGTACGTTCCATCATGTACCGGTATAGTTTGGTGCAATCCCCCACCTGTCCAAGATCCTCTTGTGGCAGGGAGGAGACTGTGCGCCATGTCTTTTGGGACTGTGCCTTTGCCTTTGCCGGAGTATTATGGGCTAGGGCACGGGTGTTGTTAGGTTTGGTAAGGGGGGATTTTGTATTGACGTGGGCCAGGTTAGAGAGAGGTGTAGGGAGAGCGAGAGGGACGGATAGTGACAGGTTTCTGCTCTGGCTTCTCATGAGTCTCTTTAAACGGGGGCTGTGGGAAGCCAGGCAGAACATGGTGAAGACAGGGAGAGATTGGGGGTGGAAGGGATAGTGAGGAGGGTGGAAGGAGATTTGAGGGGGAGGATGAAGAGGGAGGAGAGGAAGTGGGGGCAGCACGCTGCTCGGGAGAGGTGGAAGGGGGGTTTAGGGCTGGGTGTCATTTAGATTTGTAAGGGGATAGATTAGGGACGGGGAGATAGGGAAAGGTAGTTTGTAGGGTGACGGGGAGGGAAGATGCTCCCCTGAGGTTTTGTTTGGGGTTTTTGTTTAGTTAAATTAGTTAAATTTAAATACCATTAATTGAGTATGTATGAAAATTATGAGTTGTAAAGAATGAATGGTATTGAAGATAATAAATTATTTTTTATTAAAACAAATAGGCTGTATAGGTTTTCACGTTCC
The DNA here is from genome assembly GCF_018296145.1 of Oncorhynchus tshawytscha. Classification (NCBI taxonomy): domain Eukaryota; kingdom Metazoa; phylum Chordata; class Actinopteri; order Salmoniformes; family Salmonidae; genus Oncorhynchus; species Oncorhynchus tshawytscha. The sequence continues at coordinate 69,122,663 of NC_056441.1, forward strand.
GTTTCTTGTTTTTGTATTGTTCGTGTTTTTTCGCGTATTAAACATGTATCGAATTAATAACCACGCTGCATTTTGGTCCGACTCCCTTTCACCCGAAGAAAACCATAACAGAATCACCCACCACAACGGGACCAAGCGGCGTGGTGACAGGCAGCGACAGCAGGAGCAGCGAAAAGAGGAATGGACATGGGAAGACGTTTTGGATGGCAAGGGTTGTTACACTTGGGAGGAGATACTGGCTGGAAGAGATCGCCTCCCATGGGAACAGGTGGAGGCACTTAGGAGAGCAGAGGCAGCCGGAGAGAGGAGCCGGCGATACGAGGGAACACGGTTGGCAAGGAAGCCCGAGAGTCAGCCCAAAAATGTATTGGGGGCTCAGGGAGAGTGTGGCAGAGTCAGGGTTCAGACCTGAGCCAACTCCCCTGTTTATCGTGAGGAGCAGCGATCATAGGACTTCTGGACTTGGGAGGAGATATTGGACGGAAAAGGACCCTGGGCACAGCCTGGAGAATATTGCCACACCAAAGAACTGGAGGCGGCGAAAGCGGAGAGGCGCTGGTATGAAGAGGCAGCACGGTGACGCGGATGGAAGCCCGAGAGTCAGCCCCAAAAATGTATTGGGGGGCTCACAGGGAGTATGGCTACGCCAGGTAGGAGACCTGCGCTAACTTCCTGTGCTTACCGGGGGGCTAAAGAGACCGGGCAGGCACCGTGTTATGCTGTGGAGCGCATGGTGTCTCCAGTGCGGGTGCATAGCCCGGTGCGGTACATACCAGCTCTTCTTATTGGCCGGGCTAGAGTGGGCATCGAGCCAGGTAAGGTTGGGCAGGCTCGGTGCTCAAGAGCTCCAGTGCGCCTGCATGGTACGGTCTATCCAGTGCCACCTCTACACACCAGTCCTCCGGTGGCAGCTCCCCGCACCAGGCTTCCTGTGCGTGTTCTCGGCCCAGTACCACCAGTGCCAGCACCACGCATCAGGCCTACAGTGCGCCTCGCCTGTTTAGCGCTGTCAGAGCCTTCCTCCTCACCAGCGCTGCCGGAGTCTCCTGCCTGTTCAGCGCAGCCAGAGCCGCCAGTCTGCATGGAGCAGCCAGAGCCGCCAGTCTGCATGGAGCAGCCAGAGCCGCCAGTCTGCATGGAGCAGCCAGTCTGCATGGAGCAGCCAGTCTGCATGGAGCAGCCAGTCTGCATGGAGCAGCCAGAGCCGCCAGTCTGCATGGAGCAGCCATGGAGCAGCCAGTCTGCATGGCAGCCAGCCAGTCTGCATGGAGCAGCCAGAGCCGCCAGTCTGCATGGAGCAGCCAGTCAGCCAGGATCCGCATGGAGTCAGCCATGATCTTCCAGATCAGCCAGTCAGCCATGGAGCAGCCAGTCAGCCAGGATCTTCCAGTCCGCCATGATCAGCCAGGATCCGCCAGTCAGCCAGGATCCGCCAGTCAGCCAGGATCCGCCAGTCAGCCAGGATCCGCCGGAACCGCCAGTAAGCCAGGATCTGCCAGAACCACCAGCTAGCCAGGATCTGCCAGAGCCAACTACCTGCCTGGGCATCCTCTCAATACTGGGCTTCCCCTCAGTCCCGAGCGGCCCCTCAGTCCCGAGTGGCCCCTCAGTCCAGTGGGGTCCTTGGTGAGATTTACTAGGACAAGGTCGGCGGCGAGGGTCGCCAATCAAAGGACGCGTTACAGGGGGACTAAGACTTGGTTGGAGTGGGGTCCACGTCCCGAGCCGGAGCCGCCACCGTGGACAGACGCCCAGACCCTCCCCTATGGGTTTAGGTGTGCGCCCTGGTCTTAGTATTTGTGTTTTCTTTCTTTATTTGGCCAGGCCAGGGTGTGACATGGGTTTATTTTGTGTTGTGTTTATGTATGGGTTTTTTTTCGTAGGTTTTGGGATTGTGGCTTAGTGGGGTTTTCTAGCATAGTCTATGGTTGCCTGAGGCGGTTCTCAATCAGAGGCAGGTGATTCTCGTTGTCTCTGATTGGGAACCATATTTAGGCAGCCATATTCTCTGAGTGTTTCGTGGGTGATTGTTCCTGTGTTATTGTCACCAGATAGGCTGTATAGGGTTTCACGGTCCGTTTCTTGTTTTTCTATTGTTCATGTATTAAACATGTATCGAATTAACCACTCTGCATTTTGGTCCGACTCTCTTTCACCCGAAGAAAACCGTAACAAGCTGGTGGTTCCTTTTAACATGAGTCTTCAATATTCCCAGGTAAGAAGTTTTAGTTATTATAGGAATTATAGGACTATTTCCCTCTATACCATTTGTATTTAATTAACCGTTGACAATTGGATGTTCTTATAGTCACTTTAGTATTGCCAGTGTAATAATATAGCTTCCGTCCCTCTCCTCGCTTCTCCCAGGGCTCGAACCAGCAACACAACGACAACAGCCACCACATCGAAGCAGCGTTACCCATGCAGAGCAAGGGAAACAATCACCCCAAGGCTTAGAGCGAGTAGCGCGCGCTAACTAGCCAGCCATTTCACTTCGGTTACACCAGCCTCATCTCAGGAGTTGATAGGCTTGAAGTCATAAACAGCGCAATGGCTTGACGCACAAAGAAGAGCTGCGAGAGTGCTGTTTGAATGAATGTTTACACGCCTGCTTCTGCCTACCACCGCTCAGTCAGATACTTAGATGCTTGTATGCTCAGTCAGATTATATCCAACGCAGGACACGCTAGATAATATCTAGTAATATCATCAACCGTGTGTAGTTAACTAGTGACTATGATTGATTGTTTTTTATAAGATAAGTTTAATGCTAGCTAGCAACTTATCTTGGCTTACTGCATTTGCATAACAGGCAGTCTCCTTGTGGAGTGCAATGAGAGAGATGCAGGTCGTTATTGCGTTGGACTAGTTAACTGTAAGGTTGCAAGATTGTCAGCTCGGGGGATCCAATGTGAAAATCCGTCATTCTGCCCTTGAATGAGGCAGTTAACCCACCGTTTCTATGCCATCATTGAAAATAAGAATGTGTTCTTAACTGACTTGCCTAGTTAAAAAGATTTTAAAAATACATTTTTAAAAAAAACATTGGCAATTCGGCGCCCAAAAATAGCGATTTCCAATTGTTATGAAAACTTGAAATCGGCCCTAATTAATCGGCCATTCCGATTAATCGGTCGACCTCTAGTAGAGACAACAATAGATCATGTGAAGCATCCACAACTGCCAGTAAGAGTGTCCATGAATGAGTCTTTGAATGAAGAGATGGAGATAAAAAAAAAAAAAATTTTGCAGCTCGTTCCAGTCGCTAGCTGCAGCGAACTGAAAAGAGGGACCCAGGGATGTGTGTGCTTTAACAGAATGTGACTAGCAGAACGGGTATTGTACAGTATGTGGGATGCAGTAGTATCCCTAACCCATCTGGACAAGAGGAATACCTATGTAAGAATGCTGTTCACCGACTACAGCTCAGCATTTAACACCATACCCTCCAAACTCGTCATTAAGCTCGAGACCCTGGGTCTCGACCCTGGGTCTCGACCCCGCCCTGTGCAACTGGGTCCTGCACTTCCTGACGGGCTGCCCCCGGGTAGTGAGAGTAGGTATAGGTAACAACATCTCCACCCTGCTGATCCTCAACACTGGGGCCCCACAAGGGTACGTTCTCAGCCCTCTACTGTACACCCACGACTGCATGGCCATGCACGCCTCCAACTCAAATCATCAGGTTTGCGGATGACACTACAGTGGTAGGCTTGATTACCAACAATGACGACAGCCTACAGGGAGGAGGTGAGGGCCCTCGGAGTGTGGTGTCAGGAAAATAACCTCACACTCAATGTCAAGCGTACACATCACGGACAAATGGTCTGAAATGGTCCACCCACACAGAAGGCGCAGCAGCGCCTCTTCAACCTCAGGAGGCTGAAGAAATTTGTCACCAAATTCGGCTTGTCACACACATGCACAATCGAGAGCATCCTGTCAGGCTGCATCACCGCCTGGTACGGCAATTGCTCCGCCCACAACCGCAAGGCTCTCCAGAGGGTAGCGAGGTCTGCACAACGCATCACCGTGTGCAAACTACCTGCCCTCCAGGACACCTACACCGTCCGATGTCACAGGAAGGCCAAAAACATAATCAAGGACAACATTCACCCGAGCCACTGCCTGTTCACCCCGCTATCATCCAGAAGGCGAGGTCAGTACAGGTGCATCAAAGCGGGGACCGAGAGACTGAAAAACAGCCATCAGACTGTTTAACAGCCATCACTAACATTGAGTGGCTGCTGCAAACATACTGACTCCACTCTAGCCACTTTAATAATGTAAAAATGTATGTAATAAATGTATCACTAGCCACTTTAAACAATGCCACTTCATAATGTTTACATACCCTACATTACTCATCTCATATGTATATACTGTATTCTATACCATCTACTGCATCTTGCTTTTGCCGTTCGGCCATCACTCATTCATATTTTTATGTACATATTCTTATTCATTCCTTTACACTTGTGTTTATAAGGTAGTTGTTGTGAAATTGTTAGGTTGGATTACTTGTTAGATATTACTGCATGGTCGGAACTAGAAGCACAAGCATTTCACTACACTCACATTAACATCTGCTAACCATGTGTATCTGACAAATACAATTTGATTTGAGATAAGGGGCAGGGAGGCCTAAGAGGGTTTTGAGGGTTTTATAAATAAGCATCAACCAGTGGGTCTTGCGACGGGTAAACAGAGATGACCAGTTTACAGAGGAGTGCAGTGATGTGTCCTATAAGGAGCATTGGTGGCAAATCTGATGGCCGAATGGTAAAGAACATCTAGCCACTCAAGAGCACCCTTACCTGCCGATCTATTAATTGTGTGTCCGTAATCTAGCATGGGTAGGATGGTCATCTGAATCAGGGTTAGTTTGGCTGCTGGGGTGAAAGAGGAGTGATTACGATAGAGGAAACCAAGTCTAGATTTAACCTTAGCCTGCAGCTTTGATATGTGCTGAGAGAACAGTGTACCATCTAGCCATACTCCCAAGTACTTGTATGAGGTGACTATCTCAAGCTCTAAACCCTCAGGTGGTAGTAACCACATTGTTAGAGAGGGGAATTGTTCTTACCAAATCGCATTACCTTTGTTTTGGAGGTGTTCAGAACACGGTTAAGGGCAAAGAAAGCTTTGTTGTAGAACATTTAACACAAAAACTGGGGAGGGGTCAGCTGAGTATAAAACTGTATAATCTGCATATAAATGGATGAGAGAGCTTCCTACTGCCTGAGCTATGTTCATGATGTAAATTGAGAAGAGTGTGGGGTCTAGTAATGGTTTATCTGAGCCATGGTTAAATTAGTGCCTTATGACATTTTCCACTTGGCAGTGAGAGACTGAATTGACACTTCATTAACAGACTGACACAAAGGTTGCAGTGAATATTGTCATGGGTTGCGTCTTCAAGAATTTGTGCATTATTCCTATTTGACACAAGGGATCCTCTTTACTGACGCTTACTCATGTCTTGCTGATCTTTATGGTTGTATTGCTTACTTCTGTTTATCTTTAAAATAAGATTCAAAATAAAAGGAAAGGTAAAACAATTTTTTGTCTAAAAATAGCCAGAAAACATGTCCTACAGATTATACAATGTATGACATTTAACAAGAGAGATCTTGCTAATCTCTGGAGGATTCAGCCTAGGTCCTGGTTTTCAATGGGACGTAAATCACGATAACCAATATTCTATCCACTACGAAAGGCAAAAGTCTGCTCTCTTACAACTCATTACGAAGAGTCAGAGCCCAATATCCCAGATCTGCCCATTAAGCTGGACATGGGTGAAAACATGGAACACAGCAAGTTTTCCTCCACTGCTCAGACCCCCGGTGGATTACCAACTCACATACTTTGTCACCCTGGCTGGGAGAATTGGCACCTAGCAGGGGAAGGCAGTGCTGTGCAGCACGCCTTTTACGAAATCTACAGTTATTAATGAGAGGATCAATGGGGTCTAGATGAATGGAGAGAGTGACCCAGAGGAATGCAGGAGGAGGATGTTTACCATCAATCATGATTCTGTGGAATTCAATGAAAACCTAAAATAGAACAAATGCAGAAGATGCAGAAGAAAAAGGCTGAAATAAAGAGACCAAACTCCACATAGCTCCAGATTGTAATGTCTATGCCTTGAATCTGTCTCCATGTTTCAGTGTATTTCCCATATGCATGACGTCCAGCTGGCACTCAAGTCTGCATGAAGGAGGTGGCCATGCTTTTGCGCTCACGTCAAAATGAATAATGTGAACTGGATGAGAAGTATCAATGCATATTTGTCTTGATTTAAGTGCTAATGCATAGCAGTGATGTAAAGCCATCATAGTGTATGCCATTTGTTTTATACCTCAGCCAGTGCCAATGACATGACACATGAATACAGCCAACTGTTTGTGCCCTTCAAATGCATCTGAAAAATTATTCGAGAGGATATGAGAGTAAAAAACGGCTCTATTTTATGGACTGTTCTCAGGGCTATGAAGGAACACATAAGACATCTAAACTGGTAACTCAGACGTCCTGACACACAGAGAGAGAGAGAGAGAGGAGAAAGATAAATTCCTCTAATGCAACGCCAGATCTCAATATGTTTCCAGCAGACTTCTAAACAGAACAAAACTATGTCTAGACATGCAAGGCAGCTTTGCTTGAATCCAGCCCTAAATCAAATGAGGTAATTATCCTTAGTTATTTGTTCACTTTATGCCTCATTTCAAGTAATCCCTTTGCTTCAGTCACACTTCTGTTTAATAATCTATGAGATTAAAACATTCATCATAACGAGCAGGAATAAAGTAAACTGTTCCAAGTAAAGTATTCAATTAGAGACCTCTATGTTTAACATATCATTATTTCTACCAGAAAAGATGATTATCAAAATGTGACAGAATCATTGAGTGCTCTCTGATCTTAGAAGTATCTATTTGATGCAATGAAGGGGTCATTTGTTCACTCAAGAGCTACCATTGTTTACTAGTTCAATGTAACCTTTTCAACAATACAACCTCAGGCTCTTTACAAATCTGGAGCTAAATTGGTGATGTTATGTATTTTCCATTGACTTGAACAGTACTAGGAATTCAAACAGACCCAAAATGTGCAACTACAATACATGGTCATTCCCCATCTCTCCATCTAACATTCCCCATCTCTCCCCTACGTACCGCACATTATGTTCCATGTACACAACATTCATCAGAATTGTTCCTCTCTTGGGGCAGAGATCATTATACTGTATTCTTACACATCACTGGCTATTATTGCTCAGGGACTGATATAAATTAGAAGGCGAGGAAGGTGCAGGGACAAGGTCTTTTTCCACAGTAGGTGTGTGCCTTTTCAGGCAGTGGCAACCAGCAGCATAATTTTGCTTGACAACAGACGCCTGATAAAAGGTGCAGGTGGATGCAGACTCTAGAGGAAAGTGTCTCCATAGGGTGCTCTCCTCAGCTGCCCTTCAGCTAAACTTCCATTTATTACACTACATCACCTAATTTATGTAATCAAAAGGTTAGTGACCAAACATGCATCTCCTGCCAAATAAAAAAATGAACTGAAGAATGCAATGAACCAACAGAAAATCCCTCAAAGGTGACTGATAACATATCAATGAAGTGATGATAAACTACCACTAGCCTGTAGTATGATGACATAGTGATCTGACACTGAACTTGTGCTCATTCATTTTAAAACACATAGTACAGTTCCATTCACACCCATTCATACAAGCACATTCAAAGCATTACAGTACAGCATGTACAATACATGTATGTATACTGTAGACATGAGCTTCGCTAAAGCAAGGTAGGAAACATACAGTACCTCAGAGCACAAAAGGGCAGTAGCTGGGTTAGAACCAAGGATCATGCCATCTGTCAAACAGTTGGGCTGCATGGGAAGTGGGACCAATTCACTCCTCTGCTCTCCTCTTCCTGTTCTTTCTGCTCCGCTTCACTACACTACAGAACAGAGAGCAGCTCCACTCCAAGTGAAGGGAATCCTCTGCCTGAAGCCCATTTAAATTCACACAAGAGAACCTTTCCTGGGAATTGTGACGTTGCTGTGACATGCAGGTGTACGTGTTAAGACGTCCCTTGGTTTCTCTCTCCTTCGCTCTCTTGCTTTTGATTTGCTCTCTCTCTCTCTCTTTTGATTATCTCTCTTGCGCTCTCTTACTTTAGATTTGCTCTCTCTCCCCTACTCTGTTCTTTCTACTGCTCCCTCTCCCCCACTCACTGGTGTTTTCTCCTCCACTCCCTCTTACACAGAAGCACAAGCACACATACATACACACACATCCACACTGTTGCGTGCAAGTTATCCCCTGTCAGTGCACAGTGAAGCGAATGTAGAAAAGACAGAAGTGCACTCTACACACCTCTCTGAACTTCTGTGGAGGTCTTATACACTGTAGACTACTAAATAAACAATAAAACACTTTTTATGCCTGAAATCTATTACATCATTACATGGCTCATCTATTCCAGAGGATGGTTTTAGCGCCTGAATATATTCAAATCTGGACAAAACCCATTAAGTAACAATACTATTAGTATCACTGTATGGGACTCAGTAATAGGGGAGAACTAGGCTGTGACTTAGTATTAGGTGTAATGAATAAAAGAACCAGCTACCCAGAATGAGTCATCATGACTGATACATTTGCATGTCCCTCCATTGTCATGTATAAATTGGAGTCAAAAGTATGTGGACACCCCTTCAAATGAGTGGTTTCAGCAATTGCAGCAACACCCATGGCTGAAAGGTGTATAAAATTGAGCACACAGTCATGCAAACATTGGCAGCTGCACACAAGCCTAGGATCACCATGCAATGTCAAGCACAGGCTGGAGTGGTGTAAAGCTCACCGCCATTGGACTCTGGAGAAGTGGAAACGCGTTCTCTGGAGTGATGAATCACGCTTAACCATCTGGGTTTGGCGGATGCCAGGAGAATGCTACCTGCCCCAATGCATAGTGCCAAATGTAAAGTTTGGTGGAGGAGGAATAATGGTCTGGGACTGTTTTCCATGGTTCGGGCTAGGCCCCTTAGTTCCAGTGAAGGGAAATCTAAACACTACAGCACACACTGACATTGTAGACGATTCTGTGCTTCCAACTTTGTGGCAACAGTTTGGGGAAGGCCCTTTCCTGTTTCAGCATGACAATGCCCCCGCGCACAAGCGAGGTGAATACAGAAATTGTTTGTCGAGATCAGTGTGGAAGAACTTAACAGGCCTGTACAGAGCCCTAACCTCAACCCCATCACACACAATTGGGATGAACTGGAACGCAGACTGCAAGCCAGGCCTAATCACTCAAAATCAGTGCCCGACCTCATTAATGCTCTTGTGGCTAAATGGAAGCAAGTCCCCGCAACAATGTTCCAAAATCTAGTGGAAAGCCTTCTGTTATAGCAGGAAAGAGAGCCCAACTCCATTATTTTGGAATGAGATGTTCGACAAGCAGGTGTCCACATACATGTAGTGCATGTGTTTATGTGTGTGGATGTATATGATGTGCGTGATGTATTTTTGAAGGGATGCTCCAGTAATGTTATATTTTGAGACTGTTATATTTTGAGATAATGCATAACAGAAGAAAACAGGGTCAGTCTTGGTGGAAGCTCACCCCCAACCACATCACATCAGTGGGAGAGAGAGGGAGGAGATAGGAGTGAGAGAGGGAGGGAAGGGAAAGAGCTAATGGCTAAAAATAGCTCTGGAGGTGAGCTGAGCTGTCTAGAGGTTGGTGGGAAGGGGTCTGCTGTCAGCTAAGACCATAAAACACAGTGTTCCACCTCAAAATGCACAAGAAAGAGGATTTCGACACCCAGATTGTTCTGAAATGGTTTCTGTAGTTTGAAACAGATATCAGGATTCCGCAAACATTATTTTGTTGAAAGATCATTTGAACTCTGAGAAATTAAGGTCATTGATTGCACCCAAATTGCCCATTTCAAATTATAGGGTTCATATAATATTCAATAAATATAGCACCCAACATCCGAATTTGGACCAAACCACTTCTTACCAATGTTTAAGACTTGAGGAATCCAAATAATGGGTCAAAGCCACCCCCGGACCCTCCCCAAAACCAAGCCCACCCCAACGATCAGTGCTATCCGGAAGCCTTGGGACGTCCCTACCCTTAACCGTTACCTTAACCCTTTTAAATTTCTACTTCACGGAAGTCCCAAGAATACCGGATAGCACGGACCCAACCCAAATGGCCAGTATACAGACAGCATCAGCTTTCTTTGAAAAATGTTCACACACGTTATCCTCTTAAGTACTGTGTATCTCTAGGAAGCTACCAGTATTCCCAAACCCAATGACAGGCCATAAGGATGAGACCTTATGGATGAGATCCCGCAAAGGTGGAGGGGTTGCTAACATTTACGATAGCAAATTTCAATTTACAAAAAAAAAAAAAAAAGACGTTTTCGTCTTTTGAGCTTCTAGTCATGAAATCTATGCAGCCTACTCAATCACTTTTTATAGCTACTGTTTACAGGCCTCCTGGGCCATATACAGCGTTTCTCACTGAGTTCCCTGAATTCCTATCGGACCTTGTAGTCATAGCAGATAATATTCTAATCTTTGGTGACTTTAATATTCACATGGAAAAGTCCACAGACCCACTCCAAAAGGCTTTCGGAGCCATCATCGACTCAGTGGGTTTTGTCCAACATGTCTCTGGACCCACTCACTGTCACAGTCATACGCTGGACCTAGTTTTGTCCCATGGAATAAATGTGGTGGATCTTAATGTTTTCCTCATAATCCTGGACTATCGGACCACCATTTTATTACGTTTGCAATTGCAACAAATAATCTGCTCAGACCCCAACCAAGGAACATCAAAAGTCGTGCTATAAATTCACAGACAACACAAAGATTCCTTGATGCCCTTCCAGACTCCCTCTGCCTACCCAAGGACGCCAGAGGACAAAAATCAGTTAACCACCTAACAGAGGATCTCAATTTAACCTTGCGCAATACCCTAGATGCAGTTGCACCCCTAAAAACTAAAAAAATCTCATAAGAAACTAGCTCCCTGGTACACAGAAAATACCCGAGCTCTGAAGCAAGCTTCAGAAAATTGGAACGGAAATGGCGCCACACCAAACTGGAAATCTTCCGACTAGCTTGGAAGGACGGTACCGTGCAGTACCGAAGAGCCCTTACTGCTGCTCGATCATCCTATTTTTCTAACTTAATTGAGGAAAATAAGAACAATCCGAAATTCCTTTTTGATACTGTCGCAAAGCTAACTAAAAAGCAGCATTCTCCAAGAGAGGATGACTTTCACTTTAGCAGTGATAAATTCATGAACTTCTTTGAGGAAAAGATTATGATTATTAGAAAGCAAATTACGGACTCCTCTTTAAACCTGCGTATTCCTCCAAACCTCAGTTGTCCTGAGTCTGCACAACTCTGCCAGGACCTAGGATCAAGAGAGACGCTCAAGTGTTTTAGTACTATATCTCTTGACACAATAATGAAAATAATCATGGCCTCTAAACCTTCAAGCTGCATACTGGACCCTATTCCAACTAAACTACTGAAAGAGCTGCTTCCTGTGCTTGGCCCTCCTATGTGGAACATAATAAACGTCTCTCTATCCACTGGGTGTGTACCAAACTCACTAAAAGTGGCAGTAATAAAGCCTCTCTTGAAAAAGCCAAACCTTGACCCAGAAAATATAAAAACTATCGGCCTATATCGAATCTTCCATTCCTCTCAAAAATTTTAGAGAAGGCTGTTGCTCAGCAACTCACTGCCTTCCTGAAGACAAACAATGTATACGAAATGCTTCAGTCTGGTTTTAGACCCCATCATAGCACTGAGACGGCACTTGTGAAGGTGGTAAATGACATTTTAATGGCATCGGACCGAGGCTCTGCATCTGTCCTCGTGCTCCTAGACCTTAGTGCTGCTTTTGATACCATCGATCACCACATTCTTTTGGAGAGATTGGAAACCCAAATTGGTCTACACGGACATGTTCTGGCCTGGTTTAGATCTTATCTGTCGGAAAGATATCAGTTTGTCTCTGTGAATGGTTTGTCCTCTGACAAATCAACTGTAAATTTCGGTGTTCCTCAAGGTTCCGTTTTAGGACCACTATTGTTTTCACTATATATTTTACCTCTTGGGGATGTTATTCGAAAACATAATGTAAACTTTCACTGCTATGCGGATGACACACAGCTGTACATTTCAATAAAACATGGTGAAGCCCCAAAATTGCCCTCGCTAGAAGCATGTGTTTCAGACATAAGGAAGTGGATGGCTGCAAACTTTCTACTATTAAACTCGGACAAAACAGAGATGCTTGTTCTAGGTCCCAAGAAACAAAGAGATCTTCTGTTGAATCTGACAATTAATCTTAATGGTTGTACAGTCGTCTCAAATAAAACTGTGAAGGACCTCGGCGTTACTCTGGACCCTGATCTCTCTTTTGAAGAACATATCAAGACCATTTCGAGGACAGCTTTTTTCCATCTACGTAACATTGCAAAAATCAGAAACTTTCTGTCCAAAAATGATGCAGAAAAATTAATCCATGCTTTTGTCACTTCTAGGTTAGACTACTGCAATGCTCTATTTTCCGGCTACCCGGATAAAGCACTAAATAAACTTCAGTTAGTGCTAAATACGGCTGCTAGAATCCTGACTAGAACCAAAAAATTTGATCATATTACTCCAGTGCTAGCCTCTCTACACTGGCTTCCTGTCAAAGCAAGGGCTGATTTCAAGGTTTTACTGCTAACCTACAAAGCATTACATGGGCTTGCTCCTACCTATCTCTCTGATTTGGTCCTGCCGTACATACCTACACGTACGCTACGGTCACAAGACGCAGGCCTCCTAATTGTCCCTAGAATTTCTAAGCAAACAGCTGGAGGCAGGGCTTTCTCCTATAGAGCTCCATTTTTATGGAACGGTCTGCCTACCCATGTCAGAGACGCAAACTCGGTCTCAACCTTTAAGTCTTTACTGAAGACTCATCTCTTCAGTGGGTCATATGATTGAGTGTAGTCTGGCCCAGGAGTGGGAAGGTGAACGGAAAGGCTCTGGAGCAACGAACCGCCCTTGCTGTCTCTGCCTGGCCGGTTCCCCTCTTTCCACTGGGATTCTCTGCCTCTAACCCTATTACAGGGGCTGAGTCACTGGCTTGCTGGGGCTCTCTCATGCCGTCCCTGGAGGGGTGCGTCACCTGAGTGGGTTGATTCACTGTTGTGGTCATCCTGTCTGGGTTGGCACCCCCCCCTTGGGTTGTGCCGTGGCGGAGATCTTTGTGGGCTGGGGTCAGTTTGTTATATCTGGAGTACTTCTCCTGTCCTATTCGGTGTCCTGTGTGCGTTCTCTAATTCTCTCTTTCTTTCTCTCTCTCGGAGGACCTAAGCCCTAGGACCATGCCCCAGGACTACCTGACATGATGACTCCTTGCTGTCCCCAGTCCACCTGGCCATGCTGCTGTTCCAGTTTCAACTGACCTGAGCCCTAGGACCATGCCCCAGGACTACCTGACATGATGACTCCTTGCTGTCCCCAGTCCACCTGGCCATGCTGCTGCTCCAGTTTCAACTTCCACCTGACTGTGCTGCTGCTCCAGTTTCAACTGTTCTGCCTTATTATTATTATTCGACCATGCTGGTCATTTATGAACATTTGAACATCTTGGCCATGTTCTGTTATAATCTCCACCCGGCACAGCCAGAAGAGGACTGGCCACCCCACATAGCCTGGTTCCTCTCTAGGTTTCTTCCTAGGTTTTGGCCTTTCTAGGGAGTTTTCCTAGCCACCGAGCTTCTACACCTGCATTGCTTGCTGTTTGGGGTTTTAGGCTGGGTTTCTGTACAGCACTTTGAGATATCAGCTGATGTACGAAGGGCTATATAAATAAATTTGATTTGATTTGATTTGACCTAGAACATGTTGTGCATAGCAGCAATGACCATACACACAGTCATAGAGCAATACTGTAATACTGAAAAACACTAGAAAATTCACATCAGAAATCTTTCACAAATCAGTTAACCAAATAGCTTCATTGTTCCTCTTGCATTATGTAATTGAAGGCTTATTTAAGAAGGCAGCAGAGTAGCTATCACTGTCACACTTTTCCAGTGAACTCCCCTAGGGTAGGGGTACACACTGCATGTATTGTATTGCTTGGATGAATCACAATGTCCCCACACAAATATGCTCTGCTCTCTGAAGGTAATCTTGCTAAGATACAACACACACCAGTCTATTTAGATCTGGCCTAAGACAAAGTATGTGTTATTACTGCAACTGAGAGACGATCACTACAAGATTAAAAAAAACTGAAAAGTAGCTATACCTCCTAAATGTGATAGCTGCCTCAACATTGTTTCAAGAATTAAACATGTCAAATTCTCTATGATTAACATTCCTGAGTGGAGGAAGTGAAGCTGAAACACAGAATGCTTTGTGATTCAAATTTAATTACTGCAGGTCTAATCTGCAGATTAAACATTGGGTCTGTCTCAGGCAGAGACAAATGTTATCTTTGAGGTACCATCAATCATGCTGCCAGCAAGCAAAACAGAGAGTCCAAAAACAACCTAGATAATTAGGATACTTCAATCCAAAGGACGGGCATGGGATATCAACAAAATACAGCTCTAATTGGCCTACATGTATATTATTTTTTATTATTAAAATGTATTTATTCAGGGAAGCCCAATTAAGACCAGGGTCTCATTCCCAATGGTGCTGTCATGACGTTGCCCTGTTGGGTGAGGTTTATGACCCCCCCATAAATACCATTAACCCTTTTCTCTCCACTCTACAGAATGGACTATTGGAAAGCCCTTTGTTAGTATGGCAACATAAGGTTGGAGAAAAGAACAATATTTCTGTAATCCAACCAGTTAAAAGTGTCCGTTGGTACTTAAAGAATATGATGTCAAATCAGTTGGTGTCTGGGACATTATATCTGAAGATTGGATGACAAATTGTATCTTGGAAAGTCTACACATTATAGTAGAATTGGAATTGTTGTTAAATGTAATGTGAAACTATTTGTGAAAAGACCAAATGTAATTTTAGCTTCGAAATGAGAGAATTGTTTTCATAAAGTAAACTATGCTCACTCAGTGGCTCAAGTGAACAGACATTGGTTGAGAACTATGAAACACGCCCTTCTCTTCTCCACTACAAAAGCCCATTGATGGAAGTCAATAAGTTCCCGATGACGTGAGGACTGGTGTCCATACGTTTAAAGGGGCTAATTTCAACTACAGCCTAACGAAATTAACATTTAGTTCAAGAAATATTAGGACAGCTGTCCTCACGTTTAAAAGGGAGAATTTCAATGTGGAGGTGACGATCACCACACTGGAATGGTGTAGTTTGACTAGACCAGCCAGAATACAGCACGAGCTGAGTATGGCAACTTGGTATGAACTTTGAACTCTTATTCAGTGAAGAAGTGATACATCCTATACCTAGAGTTATCAGCAGCAGCTGTAAACGTACTTTGCCTAGGAAAGGACAGACAAGCTTCTGAGAACGACAGGGTACTTCAACGTATCCGCACTACGACCAGACAGATTCTACAAGGGACAAGGGTGATCTCTGCTGGCCAAACCAGTCTTCTATCTTCGACCCATCTATCAAAGTTCAGCTCAGTGTAAATATATAAATATACATCTTGCATTTTCCTTTTCCAAATGGGCGGTATCGTGTCTTTAGTATCATTAAATTGAAGACTTCGTTTTATCAAAGATTCTCTGTAATTAGTATTACGCGATTAACTGATTAATCATATAACTGTAATTAACTAGGAAGTCGGGACACCAAGGAAAAATATTCAGATTACAAGGTTATAATTTCCTAATATAACCTTTCAGATATTTTCATATCTGATCCATAGTCTTCTGATTAATGAATTATTTACTTTACCTCACGTTAGTCTCATTCCAAACGTCGTAAATTGTTGGTTATCTGCACGAACCCAGTCTTCACTATGAGTCATCCATACATCAATTGTCTTCAATCATTTATTTATTACTAACTAAGTCATTCAGAGAAATGCATAAACAAACACAGTAAATATGGTTACAAGAAGTGATAATGGAATGTGCCCTAGTGGGCTAAACCGGCATCGTGGCTTGGTGGACAAAACGGGGAGTGGGGGTCAGCTGAGAAGTTATTTATTTATTTATATATATATTGCAATTGTTCCCGAATGAGTGAGCGTTCATGTGTAAAGGATTAGCATTTCAATTGTTATAATTATCAACTCTGTAGTAACTTCTCACTCAGTGTGTCGTCTTGATCGCTGGTGAAAAGTTTGTTTCTTTTGTAGAATTGTCCGTCTCTCTCCCTCTCTCTGTTGTGGTTATCGTGGTTAGTTCAGAGGGACATTCCTTCATTTGTTATAGAATGGATCTTTCTTTGCCCTTTCTTTGTGTAACCAGCCGTCATATCGGTTTCGTCCACTAGGGACTTTTTCTTTTATGACATGATTAGTAATCGATGTATGATCCATCCTGTGTATATGTAATTCTGTGTGATTATTTTGGTATTTAGTAAATAAACAATTAAGCCAATTTTCGTATTGCTGATTCAACTTGTTAGGCAGGGTTTGTGAAGACGAACCAAGAATTTTACGACGTTCAGATGAGACTAAATAAGGTGACGATTAATAATTGACTGCTATTGATATAAAAGATCTTCTAGAGTGGATTCGGGAGATAGCCGCTCTATATTAACTAATACTTCCATGGTGCCCCAGGTTAATGAGTTAATTGTTGCATCGTTTAATTCAATCATGTAATCATTCAAACGTTAGGTAATCGATTTGATAAAATAGCATAATTTAATCAGTCAGACACAACAGTGCCCTGACTACAAACATTTTCTCACAAACAGGAATGTACAAGAAGAACAAAAATAACCACAAGGTACAAACTCAACACCACCATTGACAAATAAAGCACCACAATCAAATCGACACAACTGCAATCCTCAATTCAACACCAGAGTCCTAAACTGGTGCACTAAAGCTAAAGGAGGATTTACCTAAATTGGTCAAGACCAGAGGGACCTCAAAAGCTAACCAATTCTGCAAGCAGGTTTGGTAACCCATTCCTTTATACATTAGCAACTAAGTTAGGTAAGTTGGAAGCTTGTGTAGTAGAGCTTTGTTAACAAAAGAGGGAATAATGATGTCATCTATGGGACTTTAATAAGGACTAGACAACCTTTTGATACAGGATGCAGTGGTTAGTACTGTCACCTATGGTAAAGCAAAGGGAGCTATGGCACACAGTTTCCCAAACTTGGTCCTGGGGCCCCCCTGGGTGAACGTTTTGGTTTTAGCCCAAGCACTATACAGCTGATTCAAATAACCAACTCATTGCCAAGCTTTGATTATTTCAATCAGCTGTGTAGTGCTAGGGCAAAAAAATTCAACGTGCACCCGGGTCGTTCCCCAGGACCGAGTTTGGGAAACCCTGCTATGGTAGACGGCATCTAAAGGTTTAAGAGTAGTGGCTGCTGCAATCTAGTAAATGGTGTCAACATATTCAAGAACTGGTAGGAAAGTTGACTGTACAATCTGCCTGCTTCTATCTAAGGAGATGTAAGATCTATTTCTAAGAAAGAAGCCCACTTTAAATTGAGCTTTTTTACTAGCTCATCCATGTTTTTTTAACATTACGTTTTTGTCAATCCAAATGTCCAGATAATTTTAGGCGGGAACCTGATCGATGGGAGAAACATCCAATTAATAAATATGTAGTTCATCGTAAGAGAACAACATACAGTATTTCGTCTTGCCTGTATTACGTACAAGTTTTAAACCAACCAGCGCTTTCTGTAAGGCAACAAAGTCACATTGCAGCTCTAACATTGCCATTCCCCCAACTGTTGACCAGGCTTACATAACAATTTCGTCTGCACATAGCCGCGGGGTGTAGGGGTGCTGAGGGTGCTGCAGCACCCCCTAAAAAATCGGAATATTTTTATAAACAAATGTAGTGCACTGGGCCTTTACTAGCCCTGTATGCAATCTGGTTTCAGAGCTGGTCATGGGTGCACCTCAGCCACGCTCAAGGTCCTAAACGACATCATAACCGCCATCGATAAGAGACATTACTGTGCAGCCGAATTTATCGACCTGGACAAGGCTTTTGACTCTGTCAATCACCACATTCTTATTGGCAGACTTGACAGCCTTGGTTTCTCATATGATTGCCTCGCCTGGTTTACCAACTACTTCTCTGATAGAGTTCAGTATGTCAAATCGGAGGGCCTGTTTTCCGGACCTCTGGCAGTCTTTATGGGGGTGCCACAGGGTTCAAATCTCGGGCCGACTCTCTTCTCTGGATATATCAACGATGTCGCTCTTGCTGCTGGTGATTCTCTGATACACCTCTACACAGATGACACCATTCTGTATACTTCTGGCCCTTCTTTTGACACTGTGTTAGCTAACCTCCAGACGAGTTCCAATGCCATATACAACTCTCCTTCCGTGGCCTCCAACTGCTCTTAAAATGCAAGTAAAACTAAATGCATGCTATTCAACCGATCACTGCCCGCACCTGCTCGCCCGTCCAGCACCACTACTCTGGACGGCTCTGACTTAGAATACGTGGACAACTACAAATACCTAGGTGTCTGGTTAGATTGTAAACTCTCCTTCCAGACTCACATTAACCTCACTGGGATATGTGGGACGGTAGCGTCCCACCTCGCCAACGGCCAGTGAAAGTGCAGGGCACCAAATTCAAAACAACAAAAATCTCATAATTAAAATTTTACAGCCAAAGGGAGGAGTCACAAAAAGCACAAATAGGGATAAAATTAATCACTAACCTTTGATGATCTTCATCAGATGACAATGACACTCATAGGACTTCATGTTGCACAATACATTTGTTATGTTCGATAAAGTGCATATCTATATTTTTTTAAATAAAATTTTACATTGGCGCATTACGTTCAGTAGTTCTAAAACATGCAGTGATTTTGCAGAGAGCCACATCAATTCACAGAAATACTCATCATAAATGTTGACGAAAATACAAGTGTTATGCATGGAATTAGAGATATACTTCTCCTTAATGCAACCGCTGTGTGAGATTTCAAAAAAGCTTTACGGAAAAAGCAAACCATGCAAGGCACTCTGCCAAACACCTGGCTCTGCTCTGCCAAACACCCTCTCATTCAGCCCCCCTTCACAGTAGAAGCCTGAAACAAAGTTCTAAAGACTGTTGACATCTAGTGGAAACCTTAAGCAGTGCAATATTACCCTATTTACACTGTATATTGGAATGGCAAAGAGTTGAACAACTACAAACCTCAGATTTCCCACTTCCTGGTTGGATTTTTCTCAGGTTTTTGCCTGCCATATGAGTTATGTTATACTCACATCATTCAAACAGTTTTAGAAACTTCAGAGTGTCTGGGACAGAGTAGCAGGCAGTTTACTCTGGGCACCTTATTCATCCAAGCTACTCAATACTACCCCCGTCACCAAGAAGTTAAGCATCTCCAATCCAAAATTAAATCTAGAATCGGCTTCCTATATCGTAACAAAGCATCCTTCACTCATGCTGCCAAACAGACCCTCGTAAAACTGACCATCCTACCGATCCTCGACTTCGGTGATGGAGGCTATTTTATAGATGACAACACTCTACTCAACAAACTGGATGCAGTCTATAACAGTGCCATCCGTTTTGTCACCAAAGCCCCATACACTACCCACCATTGCGACCTGTACGCTCTCGTTGGTTGGCCCTCGCTTCATACTCGTCGCCAAACCCACTGGCTACAGGTTATCTACAAGTCTCTGCTAGGTAAAGCCCCGCCTTATTTGTTTAAATATATTTTTTTACCTTTATTTAACTAGACAAGTCAGTTAAGAACAAATTCTTATTTTCAATGACGGCCTACGAACAGTGGGCTAACTGCCTGTTCAGGGGCAGAACGACATATTTGTACCGTGTCAGCTCGGGGGTTGGAACTTGCAACCTTCCGGTTACTAGTCCAACGCTCTAACCACTAGGCTACGCTGCCGCTCAGCTCACTGGTCAGCATAGCAGCACCCACTCGTAGCACGCGCTCCAGCAGGTATATCTCCCTGGTCACCCCCAAAGCCAATTCCTCCTTTGGTCATCTTTCCTTCCAGTTCTCGGTTGCCCATGACTGGAACAAATTTCAAAAATCTCTGAAGCTGGAGACTCACATATCCCTCACTAGCTTTAAGCACCAGCTGTCAGAGCAGCTTACAGATCACTGCACCTGTACATAGCCCATCTCTAAACAGCCCATGTATCTACCTACCTACCTCATCCCCATACTGTATTTATTTATCTTGCTCCTTTGCACCCCAGTATCTCTACTTGCACATTAATCTTCTGCACATCTACCATGCCAGTGTTTAATTGTTATATTGTAATTACTTCGCCACCATGGCCTATTTATTGCCTTAACTCCCTTATCTTACCTCATTTGCACTCACTGTATATAGACTTTTTGTTTTCTTTGTTCTACTGTATTATTGACTGTATGTTTTGTTTATTCCATGTCTAACTCTGTTGTTGTATTGTGTCGAAATGCTATGCTTTATCTTGGCCAGGTCGCAGTTGCAAATGATAACTTGTTCTCAACTAAACTACCTGGTAAAATGTAAAATTAGCAGACCAATATATCTGTCTGTAGTGCGGGCAATTTAGTTTTTTGTAAGAAACCCCCCACAAAAGTAGTGCACTGGGCCTTTACTAGTTCTGCATTCGCAGACCGATATAGCCTTCTGTAGCGCAGACACATATTTTTTTACGATAGCAATTTAACACCATCTAAAACAAGCATAGAAGGTGAAACGGTGCTATGTCCAAGTCTAAAACTGAATTGGTGCAAATTTAGAATAGAGTGAGAAGTTCTTAGCTGACAGATGGCCGGGGTAAGTATCTCCAGTCTCCAAATTATCTAAGTCAGAAGGATCTCCTCCTTTATGTAGCTGCTTTCCAGATCTTAGGGATAACACCAGAAACAATTGTCAAGTAAAAAATATAGGTCAATAGTTATACAATAGGTGGTGCAGGGTGCTGCAGTAAGAAGGGATTAAGTGAATCAGCCCGTTGATTTTAAAAATATATATCTTTAGCAAAGCACTTAGTACGTCATAGAAATCAAATGGTAGTGGTGTAAAGTACTGAAGTAAAAATACTTTAAAGTACTACTTGAGTATTTTTGGGGGGTATCTGTACTTTACTATTTATATTTTTGGCAACTTTTACTTCACTACCTAAAGAAAAGAATGTACTTTTTACTCCATACATTTTCCCTGACACAAAAGTACTTGTTACATTTTGAATGCTTAGCAGGACAGGAAAATGCTCCAATGCACGCAATTGTCAAGACAACATGCCTGGTCATCTCTACTGCCTCTGATCTAGCAGACTCACAACACAAATTCTTCATTTTTAAATGATCTTTGAGTGTTGGAGCGTACCCCTGGCTATCTGTAAATTAAAAAAACAAAAAAATGGTTCAGTCTGGTTTGCTTAATATAAGGAATTTGAAATTATTTATACTTTTACTTTTGATACTTGAGTATATTTAAAACAAAATACTTTTAGACTTTTACTCAAGTAGTATTTTACTGGGAGACTTTCACTTGAGTAATGTTCTATTAAAAGGCATCTTTACTTTTACTCAAGTATGACAATTGGATACTTTTCCCACCACTGAAATGATTCCGTATGTGCATAATTCTTTACAATCTGTTCTGAGGTGAGTAGAGCACTATCTCTAGTAGAATTATAGGACTTTTAAGAGATTATCCTTTCAAATAGGTGGCCAGCTGAAGAACAATGGCTATTAAAAGCAACACAAATATGAATTTTGTCTAGTATGGGACCAGTGGCTGTCAACCTGCTGGGGCAACAAAGGGGTGGAATTTTGTTTAAACTATTTGACCACTTTCCAGAAGTTAGCTGGATTACCAAACTTCTCCAATCTATTGAGACTTTCTAACACTGTTTAATGTCTACATACACTGTACCCTCACTTACCACTTGCAATACATTCTATGGGAGTTGAAGCCATTTCTGCCTGGAGATGGGTAGAGACATCTATAGGCACTATTATTGCTGGTCTTATCAAATTCATGACGATGTTTTACATAGAACAAAGCTAGAGTTTTCTGGCAGAGTTGCTATGGAAACTTTACAGTAAGGAACAGATTGTCTGTATGAGCATGTTTCCTGTAAAGCTGGTGGGTAGTAGTTACCGGTAATGAGAGTGTGATAGAATGTGCCAGGTCAAAGTGCATTGTTATAATATGCCCCATTCACTACATCTATTCACAGACAGAGTGGAGGATACTGTCATGTGTAACAAGCAGTACCACCCATTAAAATTAATTGTGCTCCCTGTAAGTATAGATTCTATAGAACTTTCATGACTTTTGACACATGCAGTAAGAACCAGGTGCTGGTGCCTTTCATTCTACCTTTTCTATTCACACTACAAAGTGAGTTTTTATAGGAAGAAGTAAATGTGTTTTCTGCAGCTGTTAATTCCATAGAGAACAACTTCAACTGAAGTGTTGTGTTCAACTACGTAAATATACAACATGGAAAATCTAGCCAATTATTGTTGGACTTGTTTCCATCAAGGGACTCAACAACAAAGTAACAAGGTCTTATATCAGACAAACCAATCTCTACGGTAAATCACATAACCCCATGTTGTTACCCACAAGTAGATGCCTGCTAGGTCATCATATCAAGATCACCTCCAGTACACCATAGTGTATTCTATTCCACATGAGCACATTACTCTGGCGAGCCTAGTGTTGTGTAACGTGTTCTCAAGTGCACCTCAGACTGTCCTGCTGGATATTTCATGTCTCTCCCAGAGTGAGAGGAGCCTCCAGGTCCATCTCTCCATGATTAAAACCCAATTATCTTGCGATACCTGAATTTTACCATGACCACCTTAACAGGAACAGTAGATGTCAGTTTGACCCTACACACCCCACACTACATCGCACTGTGTGTCTTAAACTATTTACTATCAAAAATCTCTCCATAAAGGCAAGAGTCATTATCTCTAATGCTAATGCCATTGTACTTCTGGGAGACAAATAATTGCTTTTATTGATTACTGATAATGAAATAAGTGTGAGTCATTATGAAAATAGTGTCAACGAATTAGACTTTACAGGCATAAACAGGAAGCTGGGAAATTAAGTTATGCATTTGAATACATAGTGGATCTAACTAAGCCTCTAGTATACCCTATGCATACTGACATAAACACCTCCCAGAAATGGTGATGCGCATTTCACTTGATTTTAACTTACCAAGGACACATTCCTCACCTAAATAAAGCTCTAAAATGTCCATGCCAGTCATAATCATAGTGAGATGGTACAGGAGAGTGTGAAGCCCTGGGGTACTATAGCAGTAGGATCTGTGCAGAATGGAAGACAGATAAATGACCACATTACCTCATGTTAATAGGCTGTCTTTGATTGATTGGTCCTAGAGAGCCCTGTGACACACTCATCACTTCAAGGTTATTCCGCTGACTCTGGTAAAACCCTCTATTAATATCTCATATTCTACATTATACATTCAAATGCATTGAGACCATAGAGAATGAAAGAGGACTCTTCTTAGTATCTGTCCCGTTATGACGTCTGTGAGCGCACGGGCCATGCCATTGAGGCCATCTCCATTTTTTGTTGTAAATTCTCTTTTTCTGCTACTTCTATGATTAGTAGACAAACTGAAAGGGTGCATACATACTGTAAACTGGAGTGTGTCATTCTAACAGGTATAAAGCCAAGGTTGGGCAACCAGCAGTTATAGAATGTTTGCACACGAGCATAATTCATTGACTGACCCCTCCTGATAACCCAGATGGAATTATATGATCCTTTCTTATCCTATAGGACAGGGATCATCAACAAGATTCAGCAACGGGCCAATTTTTTCTTGAGCTGATGGTCGGGGGGCTGGAACATAATTACAAATAATTTGTAGACTGCAAATTGACCACAAGAAGCCCAAACATAATAATTTCAAACCTTGCTTAAATTTGTATATGATCACATAATTTCAAACCTTGCATTTGTATACGATGGTCAGTTGATTATACTCCTAGCTCGTTCATGTGATCGTATATAGATATAAGCAAGGTTTGAAATTATGTGATTAAATTATTTTCTGCAGATTGATAATAGGAAGAAACTGTATATCAGAGCTACGAGAATACAGGGAAATGCTCTTTGTGGTCACAGTATTTGCATGTCAAACACATAATATTGTCAAATCCAGCAGTTCCTGATTTGTATGAATGCTTTGGGGCGAGTGCAGTCCTTCACAATTTGAGGTAAACATATTCAGCCCCTATGCTGTTTGAAAAATGGCCTTCATTCAACATTTCCAAAACAAATGGGCTGAGATAGGGTGCCCTCATTTTGTAATGGATGGCTTGTGTGGTGTTGAAATCAGAATTAGCTAAGTAACATAGATAATTAAGATGTCTTATCTGCATAATATGCTTATGACATAACTGCTGAAACTCTTATTAGAATATCTCCTTTCGGAGTCTGGTGTTGGCAGCTGCACTTCCTCCCTTATTTGGGCTTCAGTCACCTTGGGCCCAGAGAGGGGAGAAGTCAGGCTTGTCTATCACATGTCCCTGTTGCTATGCAGAATATCAGAAAGGGAATATGGCAGAGGAGAATGTGTCTTTGCTTATTGCAAACCATGTGAAGGGATGGCGTGAGTAATGGGGAACCAATCACTTATCTCCACAGTGTCTGTGCGTCAGTCACCTCCTCTTAGGGTGAGACTGTTCTCTTCCCTAGTTCAAGGTGGAAACTAGAGAAAAATGTGCTAAGTACTAAACAAAACAAGTTCTTTGTATTTGGGGCCTAAGGACTGGCACAGGATGTGCAGGGTTGGTGTTTGGAACCATTGCACGTCATCTCTGAGGCTGCACCTATCTTGACCTATCTGAGCTAGTATATAACCCAGAAGCTAACTCCACTCAGTCAGTTCTCACTATATCCACCTTGTGTGGGTATGGCGACCAGCTCCCTTGTCGATAAGTTACTTGAATAAAGATTTAGTTCAAGTATAACTCTGACGTGTGATAAGTTTGTCTCTCCTAATTTGATAGTATTTACAAATTCCACTACACTTGTTATCATTCTCACTGGAAAAGTATAGGTGACTTATTATCTATGGATTTATTTTAGTGTATATTAATCCGAGCACAAACCACACTCGGCAAGTTCAATTCTGTTTGTCAGGAACACCCTCTGGCTCCAATACAGCCTGCGTAGACATGTGGCAAAGCCAACGAAGGGAACAAACAATCAGTTAAAAAGATAGTATTTCTGAAAATTCTCCAAATTAACCTCAAGGCACTGACAAAAAAAAACCATACAGGCAAGTTCCAGTAATTGCATGTGTTGTTCACTTAACTTAATCAAAATGTTTCATGCTCATAAAGCATGTTTATAATTGTACTCTATTGTATTACAGCAAGTAATTTATTGGGAATTTACAGCTGTTAATGAGAAAGTTTGGACACATTTACTCATTCCAGGGTTTTTCTTAATTTTTACAATTTTCTATGTGGTAACCAAAATAGTGTTAAACTTTGCCACCCTTTGCCTTGATGACCGCTTTGTACACTCTCGGCATTCTCTCAACCAGCGAGGTAGTCACCTGGAACGCATTTCAATTAACATGTGTGCCCTGTTAAAAGTTCATTTGTGGAATTTCTTTTGTTCTTAAATACATTTGAGCCAATCAGTTGTGTTGTGACAAGGTAGGGGTGGTATACAGAAGATGGTCTTTTACCAAATAGGGCTAAGTCCATATTATGGCAAGAACAGCTCAAATAAGCAAAGAGAAATGACAGTCCATAATTACTTTAAGACATGAAGGTCAGTCAATATGTACATTTTCAAGAACTTTGAAAGTTTCTTCAAGTGCAAAAACCATCAAGCGCTATGATGAAAATGGCTCTCATGAGGACCGCCACAGGAAAGGAAGACCCAGAGTTACCTCTGCTGCAGAGGATAAGTTCATTAGAGTTACCAGCTTCAGAAAATTGCAGCCCAAATAAGTAACAGACACATCTCAACATCAACTGCTCAGAGGAGAGTTCATGAAGCAGGCCTTCATGTGTAACGCTTAATGAGTGAATGGGTGTGGAGTCAGGCGCAGAGAGCAAAGGATGTGGGAAAAAACACGCTTTAATGTCCAAAATCAAAAATAACAAAATAGTATTACCCAACACAGGCGCAACTATTACTACATTAAGTACCCTTAGGTAAAAATACCAGGACAGCGAGAAAACCCAACAAAACACTAACACCTCTCACAAATACAGAAGAACAAGCCCGCACAAACAGAAGCGGGCTAAATGAACTTAAATAACCCCACCCTAACAACCAAACAATGAACAGGTGAAAACAATTAGACAAAACCAAACGAACACGGAACAAAGGATCGGTAGCAGCTAGTAGACCGGTGACGCCGAGCGCCACCCGAACAAGAAGGGGAGCCACCGTCGGTAATATTCGTGACAGTACACCCCCCGACGCGCAGCTCCCGCAGCGCGCCGACGACGACCCGGGGGCCGAGGCGCAGGGCGATTGGAACACTCAACATAGATGGATCCAGAATATCCCCCACCGGGACCCAGCACCTCTCCTCCGGACCGTACCCCTCCCAGTCAACGAGGTACTGCAGGCGTCTTGAGTCCAGAATAGCTCGTGTCGTGTACGCCGAGGACCCCTCGATGTCCAAAGGGGGCTGAGGGACCTCCAGAACCTCACCTTCCTGCATGGGACCAGCTACCACCGGCCTGAGAAGAGACACATGAAATGAGGGGTTAATGCGATAATACGAAGGAAGTAATAATCGATAACAAACCTTGTTTATTCTCCTCAGGACTTTAAATGGCCCTACACTGCGGACCCAGCTTCCGGCAGGGTTTAGAGAACCAATCCACAATGACCAGGATTGTCGTGTTTCCCTGAGAGGGGGGAAGGTCAGAAAGAAAATCCACCGATAGATGGGTCCACGGCCGTTGTGGAACGGGGAGGGGTTATAACTTCCCTCGTGGCAGGTGCCTAGGAGCCTTACTCTGGGCGCACACCGAACAGGAGGAGACATAGAATCGCACATGCCTCACCAAGGTGGGCCACCAGTACTTCCCCAAGACCTCGCACTGTCCTTGAAATACCCGGGTGACCTGACGAGGGTAGACTATGAGCCCATCGAATCAATTGATCACGAACAGCACGTGCCTACGACCCTCCGGACACTGTGGAGGCGCAGGTTCCTCCCTTAGCGTCTGCTCGATGTTTGCGTCCACCTCCCATACTACTGTTGCCACCAGTTTAGCCACCGGAATGATGGGAGTAGGATCGATGGACCGGTCCTCAGTGTCATAGAGGCGGGACAGCGCGTCGGCCTTAGTGTTAAGGGAACCAGGTCGATACGAGATCGTAAAACGAAATCTGGTGAAATACATGGCCCACCTTGCCTGACGAGGATTCAGTCTCCTAGCTGATCGGATATACTCCAGGTTACGGTGGTCAGTCCAGATGAGGAAAGGGTGCTTAGCCCCCTCAAGCCAGTGTCTCCACACCTTCAGGGCCTTAACCATAGCCAACAACTCCCTGTCCCCCACATCATAATTCCGCTCTGCTGGCCCGAGCTTCTTCGGGAAAAAAAGCACAGGGGCGGAACTTCGGTGGCGTACCCGAGCGCTGTGAGAGCACCGCTCCAACCCCAGCCTTGGATGCATCCACCTCTACTATGAACGCCAAAGAAGGGTCCGGATGCGCCAACACCGGCACCACTGTGAACAGCACCTTCAACCTACGGAAAGCTCAGTCCGTCTCTGCTGACCACTGCAAACGCACCGGCCCCCCCTTCAGCAGTGAGGCAATAGGAGCTGCTACCTGACCAAAACCCCGGATAAACCTCCGGTAGTAATTGGCAAACCCTAAGAACCGCTGCACCTCCTTTACAGTGGTCGGAGTCGGCCAATTACGCACGACCTTGACGCGGTCACCCTCCATTACCATCACCGAGCTGGAAATGTGATAACCCAGGAAGGAAACGGCTCGTTTGGAAAACTCATTTCTCCGCCTTCACGTACAGGTCATGCTCCAGCAGTCGCCCAAGAACCTTGCGCACCAGAGACACATGCGCGGTGCGTGTAGCGGAGTAGATCAAAATATCGGCAATATACACCACCACACCCTGTCCGTGCAGATCTGAGAATCTCGTCAACGAAGGATTGAAAGATAGCTGGAGCATTCTTTAACCCGTACGGCATGACGAGGTACTCAATGGCCAGATGTGGTACTAAACGCGGTTTTCCACTCATCTCCCTCTCGAATACGCACCAGATTATACGCGCTCCTGAGATCCAGTTTCGTGAAGAACCTCGCTCCGTGAAATGATTCCACTGCCGTAGCGATGAGAGGTAGTGGGTAACTAAAACCCACCGTGATGGAATTGAGACCTCGATAATCAATACACGGACGCAAACCACCATCCTTTTTCTTCACAAAAATTAAACTTGAGGCGGGTGACACGGAGGGCCGAATGTACCCCTGTCCCAGAGCTTCCGTGACATATGTCTCCATAGCCAACGTCTCCTCCTGGGATAAAGGATACACATGACTCCTGGGGAGTGCAGCGTTAACCTGGAGGTTTATCATGCAATCCCCCTGTCGATGGGGGGGGTGCTTTGCTGTTGACACTGTTGTGATCTATTTAGAATTCAAGGTACACTTAACCAGCATGGCAACCACAGCATTCTGCAGCGATACGCCTTCCCATCTGGTTTGCAGTGGGACTACCATTTGTGCTACACCTCCAGGCTGTGTAAGGGCTATTTGACCAAGAAGGAGAGTGATGGAGTGCTGCATCAGATGACCCGGCCTCCACAATCACCCGATATCAACCCAATTGAGATGGTTTGGGATGAGTTGGAACTCAGAGTGAAGGAAAAGCCTTCCAGGTGAAGCTAGTTGAGAGAATGTCAAGAGTGTGCAAATCTGTCATCAAGACATGGGGTGTCTACTTTGAAGAATCTGAAATCTAAAATATATTTTGATTTGTTTAACATTTCTTTGGTTACTACATGATTCCATTTGTGTTATTTCATAGTGATGTCTTAACTATTATTCTACAATGTAGAAAATATTACATAATGAAAAACCTTTGAATGAGTTGGGTCCAAACTGTTGACTGGTACTGTAGGTTTCTGTAGTTTCCATCAAACTGACTTATTGCAGATAACAGGCTGTGTGATGGCGTAGCGCACATAAAAATAACTTTTGCACTTAAATTCCCATGTACCTAATAAAAAATACAAGTTAAAGTGGGTTTCCATTGCATTTTCCACTCTACTGATGGTTGCGTCAAAAAGTGTTGAGTTATATTGCAAATGTGCACACTTTGGTCTAGCCAACAGCTCGCAGATACAGTGCGGATAGGCTACCTACATGATAAAATTAATATGGATGAGAGCAAGATCATTTTTACTTGTCAAACAGCAGCCAAGCATAAATCATGTCACCAGAATGAGATATTTTTTGGAAAGGAGCATCAAGCGCATCACTGTCCACTTTCACCACGTTGTGAAGTTCATCATAAGTTATTTAATCTGTAGCCTAATAAATGCATGCTTTTCTGAGTTGTAGTGGGAGGACCACACAACATATCATTGCATGACTAAGTTTACTTCGATATGATGGTTTTTATACACTATATATTTATAAAAGTATGTGGTCACCCCTTCAAGTTTGTGGATTCCACTATTTCAGCCACATCTGTTGCTGACAAGTGTATAAAATCGAGCATACAGCCAGCAATCTCCGTAGACAAACATTGACAGTAGAATGGCCTTACTGAAGAGCTCAGTGACTTTCAACATCATAGGATGTCATATTTCTGCCCTGGTCAACTATAAGTGCTGTTATTGTGAAGTGGAAACCTCTAGGAGCAACAACGGCTCGGCCGCGAAGTGGTAGGCCACACAAGCTAACAGAGGGGGACCGCCGAGTGCTGAAGCACGTAAAAATAGTCTGTCCTCGGTTGCAACACTTACTATTGAGTTCCAAACTGCCCCTGGAAGCAACGTCAGCACAATAACTTTCCGTCGGGAGCTTCATGAAATTGGTTTCTGTAAGAACAAATGCTGGGAGATGAGAAGCAAGTACAGGGAGTCAATATTTAATAAATAACAGACATGAAAAACACGGACAGCGTCTGAACAAGGGAAACATAACGATATTAATGCTGACAGGGATGAAACTGAGGAATAGACAGAAATAGGGGAGTCCAATGAAGCGCTAATGCGCAAATCCATGGTGACAGGTGTGTGTAATGATGGGCAGCCTGGCGCCCTCGAGCACCAGGGAGCAGGCGTGACAGGTTTCCATGGCCGAGGAGTCGCACACAAGCCTAAGATCACCATGCGCAATGCCAAGTGTCGGCTGGAGTGGTGTAAAGCTCGCCGTCATTGGACTCAGCGCGTTTCCACTGCTCCAATCTGGAGTGATGACTCACGCGTTACCATCTGGCAATCCGACAGACGAATGTGGGTTTGGTGGATGCCTGGACAAATCTACCTGCCCGAATGCATAGCACCAGCTGTAAAGTGGTCTGGGGCTGTTTTTCATGGTTCGGGCTATGCCCCTTAACTCTATGCCCCTTGATTCTGTGGTTCAACTTTGTGGCAACAGTTTGGGGAAGATCCTTTCCTGTTTCAGCATGACAATGCCCACGAGCACAAACTGAGGTCCATACAGAAATGGTTGTCGAGATCTGTGTGGAAGAACTTGACTGGCCTGCACAGAGCCCTGACCTCAACCCCCTTGATCACCTTTTGGATGAATTGAACGTGAAGAACAACAACCGGCGAAACATTCATTCTACAACAACATGAATGAATGCTACTGAACTATCCACTATAACCACGACAGAGCGAGAGAGACGGACAATTCTACAAAAAACAGCGATCAAGACAGTGGCGGTAAATATACACTGCTCAAAAAAATAAAAGGGAACACTAAAATAACACATCCTATATCTGAATGAATGAAATATTATTAAATACTTTTTTTCTTTACATAGTTGAATGTGCTGACAAAATCACAAAAATTATCAATGGAAATGAAATGCATCAACCCATGGAGGTCTGGATTTGGAGTCACACTCAAAATTAAAGTGGAAAACCACACTACAGGCTGATCCAACTTTGATGTAATGTCCTTAAAACAAGTCAAAATGACGGTGAGGTACAGTTAACTGCTACCTCTTATCGCCACGGCGATTGAGTCAATGCATGGGGTGCGCTTCTTCACGAAACTGGATCTCAGGAGTGCGTATAACCTGGTGCGTATCCGGGAGTATTCAACATTGTTTTGGTGGCAAGAATTCTATATAATAATTTGATTATTATATGAAAATCTCGAAGTCTTGCATTGTTTAATATATCAACTCATACACCCTGTACCATGGAATCGGTACATCAAAAATATCTTCCCAACTATTTTGCAATCTGTATGGCACAGTTGTCAACATCCTGGTCCTCAAATGAAACTGGTATACTTTGCCATTTATGCTATTTTTATTCCTCCGCCAGTTGTGATCCTTTATATTGGGCAGACAGACCAGTTCCCTACCTCCACCCGCCTCCTCCATTTTTGGGGCAAATCTGTAATCAATTGGTTGTACTCATAGATTGAGCAGAGCTTCCCATACAATTCTGATAACACCATGAAGGACATAACTGTCACGCCCTGACCTTAGAGTTCCTTATTATTTTCTATGTTTGGTTAGGTCAGGGTGTGTCTCGGGTGGGAAAGTCTGTTTTCTATTTATTTGTTTTTGGCCATGTGTTTCCCAATCAGAGGCAGCTGTCTATCGTTGTCTCTGATTGGGGATCATATACAGTGGGGCAAAAAAGTATTTAGTCAGCCACCAATTGTGCAAGTTCTCCCACTTAAAAAGATGAGGCCTGTAATTTATCATAAGTACACTTCAACTATGACAGACAAAATTAGAAGAAAAAAAAATCCAGAAAATCACATTGTGGGATTTTTAATGAATTTATTTGCAAATTATGGTGGAAAATAAGTATTTGGTCACCTACAAACAAGCAAGATTTCTGACTCTCACAGACCTCTGTCCTCCACTCGTCAACTGTGGGAGCAATTATTAGGAAATGGAAGACATACAAGACCACTGATAATCTCCATCGATCTTGGGCTCCACGCAAGATCTCACCTCGTGGGGTCAAAATGATCACAAGAACAGTGAGCAAAAATCCCAGAACCACACGGGGGGACCTAGTGAATGACCTGCAGAGAACTGGGACCAAAGAAACAAAGCCTACCATCAGTAACGCACTACGCCGCCAGGGACTCAAATCCTGCAGTGCCAGACGTACTGGCTTAAGCAGGGGGACACATGTCTAGGCCCGTCTGAAGTTTGCTAGAGAGCATTTGGATGATCCAGAAGATTGGGAGAATGTCATATGGTCAGATGAAACCAAAATAACTTTTTGGTAAAAACTCAACTCGTCGTGTTTGGAGGACAAAGAATGCTGAGTTGCATCCAAAGAACACCATACCTACTGTGAAGCATGGGGGTGGAAACATCATGCTTTGGGGCTGTTTTTCTGCAAAGCGACCAGGACGACTGATACGTGTAAAGGAAAGAATGGGGCCATGTATCGTGAGATTTTGAGTGAAAACCTCCTTCCATCAGCAAGAGCATTGAAGATGAAACGTGGCTGGGTCTTTCAGCATGATGATCCCAAACACACTGCCTGGGCAACGAAGGAGTGGCTTCGTAAGAAGCATTTCAAGGTCCTGGAGTGGCCTAGCCAGTCTCCAGATCTCAACCCCATAGAAAATCTTTGGAGGGAGTTGAAAGTCCGTGTTGCCCAGCAACAGCCCCAAAAACATCACTGCTCTAGAGGAGATCTGCATGGAGGAATGGGCCAAAATACCAGCAACAGTGTGTGAAAACCTTGTGAAGACTTACAGAAAACATTTGACCTCTGTTATATACCCCTTGTTGGCAATGACAAAGTATTGAGATAAACTTTTGTTATTTTCCACCATCATTTGCAAATAAATTCATTAAAAATCCTACAATGTGATTTTCTGGATTTTTTTTCTAATTTTGTCTGTCATACTTGAAGTGTACCTATGATGAAAATTACAGGCCTCATCTTTTTAAGTGGGAGAACTTGCACAATTGGTGGCTGACTAAATAGTTTTTTTGCCCCACTGTATAAGTTGTCATTTTCCTTTGGCGTTTTGTGGGATCTTGTTTTCTGTTTAGTGTTTCTGCCTGACAGAACTGTGCGCTTTCGTTTTCACTTTTGTTATTTTGTTTGTGTTTTTTGAAAATAAAACTCGTGAACACTTTCCACGCTGTCATAAGGGTTGTCAATTCTAGTATTCAAATTCCTAATTATATGGTACTGTGTCTATCCTTCATGTTTGTCCTTGCAGTGCATTTATTTACAAAAACAATGGCATGAATGATATAGTTGATGTCTCCTGTCAGAGCATGTCCCCTGTGATGCCTGTGATGCACATTTCTCTCACTGTTGACTCTGGGAGCTGTGAACCTTTTGGAGTAGTCCTTGAAAGGGTCTCACTTTAAAATGGCATCACTTATCCTGTGTGTGTTTGATCTTGCTTTATCTGAACTTTTCCTGGCTTTCCACACAGCCAAATACAAGAATGTGACCCTATTCTTATTGGGATCTGATTCAGGTAAACCACTTCATCCTGAAATAGTGCAATCCTGCCACCACGTGGAAGAAATCTACAGTACACAGAGACAGTGAATACTGTAACGTACCAGTGGGCCATTCCAATTCTGATTAGTTCAGACAGAACTCCAATGTTTGCCTAAACATTCATTTGTTTGCATTTGCAAACAAGCAAGTGCACAACTGAGTCTTCCTGCATGCAAGCCATACAGAGTCTCACATGATCAGAGAAAACAGACTCTTTGTATTGTTCTTTCTTTGAAAGAAAACCTGTTAACAATTTTATGCACCTTAAACCAGAACACCTACTTCCCTGTAATACAATACCATTGTTAGATGTTCACTTATTTAATTGTAGACAAATCAGGGAAATAACTCTTCAGTGCAGTCAGTCAGATGAGGAAATGACTGAGACCTGATCCCAGGGACACCTCTGTTTTATCTCTGGCCTCTGAGATGGAGATAGGGAGGGAGCAGAGCTAAATCAATTTTCCTGTGTTGTCTCATTAGCTGGAGCCCTGGGGTGAGATGTGCTCCATGGAGAGAGAGAGACAGAGAGCTCAGTCAGTGGCAGTGTGCTCAGAGGATGGATGCTCATTTACAGGCCCTGGAAGAGGAGCGTAGGGTTCTGTAAGGGTTCAGTATTGGAGGTGTTTAAGCAAATGTGCAGTGCAATCAATGATGAACATTTCAATGCAAAAATATATAGTTGGTTGGAGGTTTCACAAGATGCCTTAAAACTAATGCCAAGCAAAACTGATATTTTCCCAGGGATAACACTTGACTGAACAGGGCTTTAGCAAGAAACACCTTCATGTGATTTAATCTAACCATCTGGTCTGCACTGAGTGGTTGGGGGGAAGCCATGACCGGACACACACACCGGACATGCACACACAGACACACTGTGACTGCAAGGCACATCTCCAGACCAATCATGACATATGGCGGCCTCGGGACAGTAATGTTGCTAAACTCCAGCCATGCGATCCAATTACCAACATTGTGAATATTGCCTTCCTTCCATGTTGCAGTTTGTCAACTGGGCTGAGCTCAGCGACAACATTCTCAGTAACACCAGGATGCTGTATATATCAGAGGGATTAGGGATTTTGTGATAAGGACGATTTGGATCTAATTACCTAGACAGGACAGCTTAATAACAGCAGCGTATGGGCCTGATTGCTCTGCTGCTGCTGCTGAACACATAGGATAGAAATATCACACTGTTTAAAGATGCACTATGCAGAAATTGCTCTGCAATTTCCTGTTTGCTAAAATTCTAATAGTTCACAGAATTTCAGTTCATGTGACAAAACAAGCATGTGTAAAGTAGAGAATCTTTGTACCATCTAAAACGCTGTAAAATATATTTTCCATAACCAAAAATATTGTATTTTCAACTATTTGAAGCTGGTGTACAAAACCAAAAGTTAAAGATGCAAAAACTAAACTTAAGCACGTAGAGAATAGAAATAGCGCACATAGAACATATCTACCGATTCTTAGACTTGCTTTCAATGAGAATGACAGATCTATAACTCACATTTCTATGTGAATTTGGTCAGGTTGGCCAAAATGTTACATATTGCAGCTTTAAGACTCATTGGAGGGGTAAAACATCAGACTAGCAAAGCAGATCCATTATCATCAATATAGATTTTCTGGTGATTACATCAAATCAACTAGTTATACAGTATAGGCTTAGCTACTGAATAAGTGTATCCATTGTGGGCAGACTGAAAATGCCTTAGGTGACAACGCTGTAAAAAATTGAATCTACTGATTTGGAAGAGCGTAGGGATATCACAGTAAGCCTCAGGCCAGTAAGAAAGCACCATATCTAAACACATTACAGCTGAAGGCACTTCACTGGTGCTGTACAAGTGGGAGTTACATCCCCAAAAAGCAAGACGAGAGCTGTGTGTGTGTCTGTTGGTCTGTGGACCTGTATGGAATAATGGAAACAGTCTGGGTTCCAGAGAGACTATCCTGTTACTGTGTATTGGCCTTTTGGGAGGATTCCGGGCCTGAGGGCCTGGGGAAAAAACAACAGGAGTGTGGCAGCCCTAGCCCCGAACAATGTCTGATAAGAAGCACTTCACTACACCCTGCCTGGCCTGGTCTGCCCTGCCTGTGAAACCTTAACCACAGCACCTGCCTGGAACACTGCGGTTAAGGTTTCACAGGCAGGGTGTAGTGATGTGTTCCAAGCACCTGCCTGGAACACTGCTCATGGCCCAGACATGGGAAACTCAACGTGATGTTTAACCCAGTTGTGAAGACAAGGATGCACACAGGACACCCAAGTACGGGGTTGGGAGCTTGGTGATTTGTAATCTGGGGACAGCAAGATGTGCCAGATCTTTGACTGAAATTACAGTGAGCACAGCACATGAGCAATACTCTATATCTAAGTATAAGACTCAACCTTTTCCATTTGGTACAAAAAAATCAAATGAAAAAGCATCCAAAAAGCCCACTCCGTCTCATCTCACTTCAATCTCACATAATGAAAATGTCCATGAAAATATAGGCTAGGTCATTTTTTCCCAGTAAGTAAAAATCCCCGTGCTCACTTAGCATGAGGGAGTATGTGTCCCCTTGCTTTTGAAAATAGTTGTAAAATGTGCCAGGCTGCATTGATCTAGGCAGTGGCTTGAGATAATCAGAGATAACTGGTGCACTAGATCTCACAGGGATTTTTTTTTTTTAATTAGCATTTTACCAAGGCTCCAATTTGCCTCATCTACTAGCACAGTTTTGATTGTCCTCATTAGGAGGCATGTCAACAGAGAGAAACTAGGAGGTGGGAACTGTTCCTTGGGAGAAAGAAAGGCCATTGGCCTAGTCCTTAGCCAACTAAAGAAGCCATTGGGAAAACTTCCACTTTGCTGACCTTTTCATTGACATACCACATTACGGTTGTTTGATAAGCCTGTGGTGTTTAAATCAAAAGCACCATACAGCTAAAATACAAAGGGGGTCATCGCTGCCGGCTCACCTGACAGGTACACGCCACCCTGTGCCTTCTGTGAACCGGATGGCACTGCAATCACTACTCCTTCTTCAAGGCACTCAGAATCAGAATCACCTTCTGTAACGGATCTCTGGCGCGGGATGTGGACCCCACTTCAACATAGTTTTTCTCCGCCTCTATCCGCCTCCGTGGAGTCTTAAAAACAGCGACCCTCGCCGCCGACCTCTGACTGGGGACCCAAGCCACGGATCCCGAATGGACGGGAGACTCCGGCAGCTCCCGCCGGACAGGCGGGAGCACCTGTAAGGAGGAGACAGAGAGAGAGCCTGGTGTGTGGGGCTGCCACAGGGCCCACCAGGCTGGGGAGACCTACAGGAGGCCTGGTGCATGGAGGAGGCACCGGATGGACCGGGCTGTGGGGGAACATTGGAGCTCTGGTGCACAGCCTTGGCACCACTCCTCCAGGCTGGATGCCCACTTTAGCCCGGACCCTCCCGAGTGCAGGCACAGGTTGAACTGGGCTGTGGGTAAGCACTGGAGCTCTGGCGCAGGATACCCTGGACCGTAACGGCGTATTGGAGACCAAACACGCTGGGCTGGCACAGCACGCCCTGGCTGGATGACTACTCTCGCATGGTACTTGTGGGGGGCTGGCCTATAGCCCACCGGGCTATGAGCGCATACTGGCGACACCGTGCGTTTGACAGCATAATACGGTGCCTGACCAGTACTGCACTTCTTCCAATAAGCACGAGGAGTGGGCTCAGGTCTCCAACCTGACTCTGCCCCACTCCCCGTGTGCCTTCCCCCAAAAGAGTTTTGGGGCTGCCTCTCGTGCTGCCTCCTCATATCGCCGCCGCTCAGCTTTCGCTGCCTCCAGCTCCGCCTTGGGGCGGCGATATTCCCCAGCCTGTGCCCAGGGTCCCTTGCCGTCAAGTATCTCCTCCCATGTCCAGGAGTCCGGAGATCGCTGCTGCCCGATACCATGCTGCTTGGTCCGTGGTTGGTGGGTGTTTCTGTAACGGATCTCGTCCTCCTCTTCTGAGGAGAAGTAGCGAGAAGGATCGGAGGACCAATTTGCAGCGTGGTAAGTGTTCATGATGTATTATTTAATGAATCAAACTGAACACTGAAATACAAAAAAACAATAAAGTGAATGAACGAAAACTGAAACAGTCCTGTCTGGCGACACACAAAGACAGAAAATAAACACCCACGGAAAAGGCCACCTAAGTATGATTCTCAATCAGAGACAACTAACGACACCTGCCTCAGAACCATACTAGGCCGAACACAGAAACCAACATAGAAAAACAGACTGCCCAGCCCAACTCACGCCCTGACCATACTAAAATAAAGACAAAACAAAGGAACTAAGGTCAGAACGTGACACCTTCATTCACCAAATACATTTGCATGTACAGGAATTTGACACGGTAAAATGGTGCTGCCACAATAAACAAAATATACAGACATCCAATAAACAAGCAGAATATAGACAGACAGTACACAATCCACATGCAGTATGTACAAAATGTACATCAGGCTAACAAACTATGATACAAATATCCGTCTAACAAACGACAGTCTACGATACAAACAGCAGGCTAACAAACTACAGACTACGATATAAACATCAGGCTAACATCAGGCTAAAAAACGACAGACTACTCTATAAACTGGGACAGAGCTGAGTGAAGACCATACAGTATATGCTAGAAATGATTGATGGCATCCAGCATAATGAACAGGGGGCTTGAATGAGGGATGGAGAGTGAGGATGGATGGTCAAAGGGGAGATGGTGGGTATTTGTGAGAGATTATCATTTCCATCATTGTGTGCGCTTTGGGAACAAGATTTCATCTTTCCAATCAGCCTCTTGCTGTTTCAGAGGGAACTGAGCTGTCTGGAAAGGTATCAAACTGCCATGAATATAAATTGCTCTAGTCTAAATATAGTCATACCTTACACATCAGTCCATATCAGCAAGCATGCTGGAAAATGTAAATAATGCACACAGTATACTATCATTATATCTTCCATGACTACCTACAATAAGACAAAGCAGTAACTAATAGTAGAGGAAAAGAGGAGAATAATATTAGCAGACTATAAAACTTATGAAGGCCTAAAACTTAATGGATCACAGCTCCAAAAAGCTTTTAATTATACTGCACATCTTCAGCATCCACACCAGTCATTACATCACCCTTGGCTGCAGTAACTCTTGATTCCACCCATTCTAAATGAGCCGCTGGAATAAAGAATGCATACATATTCATCCATCTGGATGGGAGCCAGGAGTAGACTAGTGTTAGATGGCAGAGCCAGATGAGTTCTTTATTACTGCTTCCCTATAGCATATAAATCAGCGAGCTGGAAAAGGCCAGTGAAAATTAAACTGACGACCAAGCAGAGCAGTGGAGAGATGGACACACCCACTGGATGGCCACAGTAATGGTGTATCAATGAGTGCAATCAATCACACGGTTACATAATATTAATTATTAGATTAATATATTAGTTTGATTAAAACTATTACAAGCTTTGCAAGAAGAATGATTTCCCTAACACATCTGAAATCAGGCTACCTGATGGGACTTTGAAAAAATGCAGAAAATCGCAAATCAAAATAAACTTTCTACCACAGCTTCCATGTTATTTTTGGGAAGCCTATTTGATTCTGAGTTCAGACATATGTTTGTATGTGAAAATTATTTCTAAGATGCTTACTTTCAGTTGTTCTTAACTAACTTCACGCTAAAGAGAGGCTCTCGGCTGGTGCTAGCACATGTGCAAATCAAATACTCCACTGAAACGCCGATTAAGGTGTTCACATGTTCTAATAATTTGAAGGATTGCTCAGAAAACCAGGTGTTTTAATCAGCGAATGCTTACTTCGATTATGACCTTTTGCTGATTAAGATAAGCAGAGTAAGGTGTTTATATGACTAATGCCACTCGGCCTACTGCCATAATCAGTTTAATATCAAATTATTAGCGTGCATATAAACATAGTCAATGTATGGGAAAGGATGATTCATTCTCTCACTGTTGTTATCATGTACTCCTTCCCCAACCTGCCTTATCGCATTTAACTAATCTCATCCAGTTATTTACATGTATTTGACAGTCCGTCTTATGGTCAACAGGTCTGTTAAACCAATCAAATAGAAGAAGAAAAGGTCAAAGCTTGGAATGCCAAAAAAGCAGGCAGAAATCCACTAGAACTGTAAGCCAAAAGGAGGTCAGGAGGACGACACCCTTTTAATTTAATTTTATAGCCAGAATAACTGCACAAAGGTTTGCCATTTGTCTGTGGCTACAGTTTAAATTGACATGAAACTCAAATGTTTCCTGTTACTACAGAGAGGAGTACAGAAGCCTGACAACTGACAAGCACTTTCCTACTGTAGCTCTAGCAGTTGTGATGTCCGTCACTGTGCCATGACATGCACAGTCTTCTGTAGTAAAACAATGCCACCATCTCGTCCTGGCAAGGGCAGGTTCAACCTGGTGTTACGGGGACAATTAAACATCCATCTAGTAAATTGGTTATAGTGACAACAGAACTATAGCTCAAGAAGGTCCCCCATGAAACATCACACATCTGGTTACTCATACATTCTGTATCTGTGCAACACGCGTGTCTGAGTGAGTATGAATGACAACTGGATGGCCACAAAGGGACCCTATTTTTCAGAAGCTTTTTCTTTAGTATTCCTATTAGAATGATGCCTTTTAGCACAGTAACACAGGGCTGTGACACAGTTGTCATACATCATTTTTGCTCTGAGAGTCAGCGGACAGACACACTGGTTGCAGTAGGCCTAGAGGTGTGATACGTGGCCACAGAGAGGGAGGGATTCTTAATAGGTTATCCAGAGACCACCACCCTGCTAACCACCACTGCCACTAATATTAGACACCATTTAGCAAGCACCCGACTGCAATTCCAGAGACATACTGTATTACTTCTGATAAAGAAATCTTGCTATACCATGGTGTTAATTGTTCATCAAGTGCTAAATACGCTATAGTCTGGTACTTGGTGCAACTGGATAAAGAGAGGGACCTGAGCAAGGATGGAAATCCCATCAATCTCTGGCCTATCAATGACTCAACTGCACCTTGGCTTTAGCATGATTAATGTTTTAAAACATATCCATCGTCTTTGCAACGCCTGTTTATGGCCGGCATTTACTTTGCAGTGTTATCAAACGTGTATCTAAAGCAGCAGCTACATCATAGGTTCTGTGGTGTTTTATCCATATGACTTAAAACCTCTCTCCCCACATAAAAGTTTACTACGATAACATCCTACATTACAGACAGTGAGAAAGTAATCACAATCTGTATGAAGTAACTAGGGTTGCAAAGCTACTGGTAATTTACCAAAGTTACCGGAATCTTCAGTAATTTTGGTAATTAACAGATCTATGGCAATCTATGATAACTTTGGTAATTTATACTTGAATAACTTACCTTTTTTATTCATATACAGTATTCATTTGTTATAATCTGTGTCCATGAGTTTGTAATAGATAGACCATATGATTCAAGAAAATAGCC
Organism: Oncorhynchus tshawytscha; assembly: GCF_018296145.1. Taxonomy (NCBI): domain Eukaryota; kingdom Metazoa; phylum Chordata; class Actinopteri; order Salmoniformes; family Salmonidae; genus Oncorhynchus; species Oncorhynchus tshawytscha. Next base: position 69,164,078 of record NC_056441.1, read on the forward strand.
TAAATAAATGAAGGGAAAAAAAGAAAATCGAATCAATGGCATTATTTTCAATTATCTTTGCAACTTGTCCAACTATTGCCACCAGTTTGACAGCAAAACTCTGACAGAAAATACATGTTGACATAGCAAAATAAATAAGTCTGTAAAAAAAAATATAAAGGCTATTTCATTCTGAAACCCTCATATTAAAACACAGATGGTATTCACTAAGTTGATGATTTATATTTAGGATAATGTTTTACAGCTTTGTCAATACACTTTTTCCATCAGCTTATTTAATTAGTTCATATATTTTACATTTGATAAGGCCAGAGAGAGGGCCAGAGATAATTACACCAACCTGTGATAATCTGAAGTACCCAAAGGGGTCACTAGATGTCCTGTGATTGTATCTTTCAAGTATTTTATGTAATCAAACATTCTGGTAGTTTACTGGTATACTTGAAAGTTTCCAGTAATATACCCTCCCTTTGCAAACCTAGAAGTGGCCTGTAAAGCTTTATAGATGCACAGGTAGCCAAGTTGACTGGTAAGGTGCCATTGGAATAACCTCTGCTACAGTACCTATATGGTCATTTATTTTAGGAAAGAAGAGCATAGTGCAGGACATTTCTGAATTTTTTAGATTTCTGTTTATTCCAAGGATTTCAGAGACAGGAAGCGAGGGCCTTATAGTCAACTTCTGTCAAGATCCTGAGAGGTCTGAGGTCAGGGAATTAAGTTCATCCTTAAAATTTGCCAAAGAGTTGAAATACAATATAGGCCTAGTTACAAGAGATAAAAGTGCCATGATGCAGCACACAAGAAGCCCACTTGATATGGTTATCATATCCTTAGTGTGAAGGTTAAACTAACCTTTACCTGTCCATCAGTGGAGGCTGCTGAGGGGAAGACAGCTCCTAATAATGGCTGAAACGGAGCGAATAGAATGGCATCAAACCATGTGTTTGATACCATTGCACTTATTCTGTTCCAGTCATTACGAGCCAGTCCTACCCAATTAAAGTGCCACCAACCTCCTGTGCTGTCCATTATTATTCTTGTAATAATGCATTCTGTAGGCCTACATACTCATACATTTAAATTGACCCAATATAATTAAAACCCTTTACTGTAGTCAAATGACCTAGTGGCCTCATGGGTGGAATGCTATTTCATAATCAATAAACACTGTTAAAAACGGCTAAAAATCTGGTGTTTCTATTTCAAACTGCTTTGTTATATTTCAGTCTTCATGGTCCAAACACACCCAGACAGTCATGAAGAGTGCACACCAACACCTTTTCCCCCTCAGGAGACTGAAAAGATTTGGCATGGGTCCCCAGATACTCAAAAAAGTTCTACACCTGCACCATCGAGAGCATCCTGGCCAGTTGCGTCACCGCCTGGTATGCAACTGCTCGGCATCTGACCGTAACGACGTACAGAGGGTTGTGCGTACGGCCCAGTAAATCACTGGGGGTATGCTTCCTGACATCCAGGATCTATATAATAGGCGGTGTCAGAGGAAGGCCCAAAAAATTGTCAAAGACTCCAGTCAACCCAAGGCATAGACTGTTCTCTCTGCGACCGCACGGCAAGTTATACCGGAGCGCCAAGTCTAGGACCAATAGGCTCCTTAACAGCTTCTACCCCCAAGCCATAAGACTGCTAAACAATTCATCAAATAGCCACCCAGACTATTTACATTGACACCCCCTCACTCCATTTGTTTTTACACTGTTATGCACTGTCTATTATCTATGCATAGTCACTTTACCCATACCCACAGTTGAAGTCAGAAGTTTACATACACTTAGGTTGGAGTCATTAAAATTGTTTTTTCAACCACTCCACAAATGTCTTGTTAACAAACTATAGTTTTGGCAAATCGGTTAGGACATCTACTTTGTGCATGAAAAGTAATTTTTCCAACAATTGTTTACAGACATATTATTTCACTGTATCACAATTCCAGTGGGTCAGAAGTTTACATACAAAGTTGACTGTGCCTTTAAATAGCTTGGAAAATTCCAGAAAATTAAGTCATGACTTTAGAAGCTTCTGATCATTTGAGTCAATTGGAGGGGTACCTGTGGATGCATTTCAAGGCCTACCTTCAAACTCAGTGCCTCTTCACTTGACATCATGGGAAAATCAAAATAAATCAGCCAAGACCTCATTGTAGAACTCACAAGTCTGATTCATCCTTGGGAGCAATTTCCAAACGCCTGATGGTACCACGTTCATCTGTACAAACAATAGTACGCAAGTATAAACACCATGGGACCACGCAGCCATCATACCGCTCAGGAAGGAGACGCGTTCTGTCTCCTAGAGATGAACGTACTTTAAAAATGTTTTTTTACTTTAGTTTATTCAGTAAATATTTTCTTCATCCTTTCTTGAACTGCATTGCTGTTTAAAGTCTACACCTATGGATTTCACGGTAAGGTCTACACCTGTGGATTTCACGGTAAGGTCTACACCTGTGGGTTTGGCACATGTGACAAATACAATTTGATTCGATTTGATGTACATATATAAAATTGCAATATTGGGGTGAAAACTCAAAAATGTAATACATTTCAACTCCATATCTGACATGGTACAGGTGCCATCTTTTTCTAAGCCCAAAGTAGATTTGTTTAAGACTACTGAGAAATGCTCTGTGTGACCCTGATTTAGCCCACTGCAGTAAAAGGTTAAGAATCATTTATTGATATTTCTGATTGAAGGAACATATAGGGGAGAGTGGGGTATGTTGAGCCATTTATTACATTCAGCATCACTACGTCAAGGGAAATATAGTCTAACAAAGATATCTACATATTTTAGGATGTTTGTGTATCGCTGGAAATAATCAGAATTCATAAACGTCTAACAGTTTTGAAAACATAGCTTGTACAGAAAAGTGGTCTCTTTGCACAGCATACACCAGGTATGGGATAAGTTGAGCATAGGGACAGGGTAAGTTGAGCCGCCTTGGGGTAAATCCATTCAAAGACGTCCTTCCAGTTGGATGGTGTCCTGTGACAGTGGGAGATGGTGCTGGTAAGTCAAAGTTGAATTCATGGTCTGGGACAGGGATGCTGTTTCGATGTACCAATTCGTAGGCTAGTTCTCTGCATTTGAGGCTACTAAAGCTCATGAAACTGGAAGGTGATATTCATGATATAACGTGATACATGTTTAACAAGCTCAGGCTCCATGTCATCAGATAAGACCTTGTGTGCCTCTGCTACTCTATCATAGGCTCTCTTTCACACAGGTACACTCATTTTCTTTTTTGCCAATTTACCTCTTCATAGTCATTCATTAAATGTTTCATCCCTTGCTGCTGTTCGAATGGACTTCTTTCTTTCTCTCACTTCCTTGGTTGCCCTTTCAACAACCTCAAGGGGGGTTGGATCCCTGCTTATCTTACATTTTTATACACAAGGCACAATGATATCTGCTCTGTATTAAAAATGCTCATATAAATGACACATTGTTTTATGCATAAAATGCATAGTATTTGTGCAGACTAAATGTAATCATCACGTATGGGGTATGGTGGCCATTGGCTCAACTTACCCTAAGGCAAACATTTGGACTATATTAGCCCACACAGATGCAAGGATGACCTTTCATGTTAGGTTTAGGACCTCATAATTATTGTAGCTTATACAGACCCAAACTGATGTATAAAACAATCTTAAAAGAATCTACAGTACTTTGGTTTAGATACAAAGACCCTTCACATGACCCATCAATTTAGACAAGTGTGTCAGGTAAGAATTATCTAATCATGAAATATTTAGAACATATTTTTTATCTGGACACTGTTTTTGATATTGCTACTATGCAAGAAACCACTTCACTGTAACGTTTACAACTTCTGTATCCTGTGCATGTGACAAATAAACTTAGATTTTATTTGATGTTGCTTGTTTACCAAATGGTGTATTATACACTGCAGTTGAGAAACAATAGGAAAGTAATTCTGCTTTGAAAGTTGATAAACTTGTAACCCCACTTTTGAGAAAATGTCCCTTGAATATTTTGGTACACCTACTGGAGATCTCTTCTTTGTCTACACCCAGTCAACATCGTTCACACTTTCTTAAGCCTTACATGCTGACCAGACCGGACACGTCGCGTGCGTCGCAAAATAAATTTAGAAATCCATGTTATTCAATTATTGCACCCACACTGCTCACACGTACCAACGAGCATCTGTGATGCCAAGGGCTAAAATAGAACTCCTTTCTATTTCTGACACAGATCGAGCTGAAAGTCCTGCCTCTCCCATCTCCTCATTGGTTTATAGAAGCAGGTACCCACGTGCCATCTCCTCATTGGTTATACCCACGTGGGTGATTGAAAGACAAACTGTTTTGCCGGTCGTAGTGATAATACTATGAAAGTTTAGATGCCGATCACCAAATAAATTCAAAGATGAAAAAACCTGGAAGGAGGAGAGATGACTAGAAATGATTCGGTTGGCCGTTTTATGTGTGGATTAATTGTCGGAGTAGAGGACCTTGTGCATTTCAGGTAAATAACTCAATGTTTATATCCCAGGACAAATTAGCTTGCAACAGCAAGCTAGCTAAATAGGACAAATTAGTTAGCAAGTGTAAGCTAACTAGCTAAATTGCCATACATGTTTAATGCTTTTCAACCTGTCCCCAAATTAATGTCATTGGTTCTGAGTTTGTTTTGATATTTTAACCTGCGTGTCGTGATCGCGTAGGGGGACAAAATAAATGTATGCACGATAGCGCACGTGCGCAGCCGGTTTGGGTTCTGTGTTAGCCCCACCCATATTTTTAAGGATTGTGGTTACCACAATGTGGTAAACACAAGCTATATCAAATAAAAATCGATGTTTATTTGTCACATGCACATCATACAGAAGGTGTAAACGGTACAGTGAAATGGTTACTTGCATAGTAGCAATATCAAAAACAGTGTCCAGATAAAAATATTTTATAAATATTTAATCCTTATTAGATGATTCTTACCTGACACACTTGTGTCATGGCCGTAATCACACCCAGACACATCTGGCTAATTTGATGGGTCACGTAATAATCTGGCCGAAGTGGAGTCTTTTGTTTAGACATGTAGCTAGCTAGGTAGCTAGCTAGCTAAACAATGAACCGGCATAATCCCAACTCATACTACTACCAATACAAACATTTTCATAGCTGTAGAATGAATCTGCAGGTAGCTAACGCAAACAAATTGGTTCAATGTTAGCTAGCTAATATTAGGCAATAACTAGCAAATGGATTCCTGATTAAAATAATATTACTACACAGATCATGTGTAACGGATGTGAAACGGCTAGCTTAGTTAGCGGTGCGCGCTAAATAGCGTTTCAATCAGTGACGTCACTTGCTCTGAGACCTTGAAGTAGTAGTTCCCCTTGCCCTGCAAGGGCCGTGGCTTTTGTGGAGCTATGGGTAACGATGCTTTGTGGGTGTCAGTTGTTGATGTGTGCAGAGAGTCCCTGGTTCGCGCCCGGGTATGGGCGAGGGGACGGTCTAAAGTTATACTGTTACACATGCACGTAACGTTAGCTAGCGAAACAGCAAGCTAATGTTTGCTAACTAACAGTACACTAACTTCCAATAAAAAGGACTTTCTGACAAAATTCTAAACTTATCTGAAAATGTAGCTAGACTCTTACCCACATACATGGATGAACCCTTAACGGTAGACTGGAACCATTTGACTCTTGTTTGTCACTCCGGTTCACACTGACAGTGGTGTGTGCAGAAAGTAGTCCATCGCTTTTTCCAACTGATCTGTTGATAGCGCCTGCTAAATTCAGGGCATCAATGTTGTTGAGAAAAGTAGCAAATCTTTTGTAGTTCTCGATGGCTAACGTTAACGTCATATCTTTCAAACATGGTGCGGTAGTAAGCATTGTCAACACATACTGAACAGCTCACGTTATAGACAGAAACATGCTACATGGCAGACCAATCCAAACTCATCTCCCGGCAAGTCCAGCCCATCGATTATCTTAACAAATCATGGCTAGCGGGAAGGTTCCTTACATTTTCCGTGGCTAAACCAACTAGGCTCGTAATTGTACAATTTTACTCGTATTGGTTTTGTCCCTGCTGAAAGAGGGAAGAATATGCTCTTGAACAAACCTTCCTCAGTCGACTCCTCCAGCCTCAGTTGCGGGATGAGGTGTCCTTAGGCCATGATGTTTATCGCAACACATGCACACTGTGTTTACAAACAGCCTACTGATGACGAGGGCGCACTTCGAGAGACAAGCCTATCGCGCTATAAAGGACTAATAAAAATGAGTGTTGGTACTGTCGCTTTTATATTGTGGTGTCCCTCCATCCAAGCTCCTTGTCACAGCATCCTATACGCTCTACTCCCCGCCGAAAAGTATAATTGGGACGCTGAGGCGCAGTTGGTGCCACGCGTCACACAAAACGCTTCACTGGAGTCGTGCAACCACTTATTCCAAATGATGAGACAGAATCATTATAGAGGACCGCGCGCCACTGTAGAGTGAGAATTCTTTCTTTGTTAATGGATCTGATGAGTCCCTGTTTCAAATATGTTGATTTCGTTAGAACTTTGAAAATGTAAATTCATGTTTATTTAAACAATTCTTATTTGCTTGACCTGATGCTGTCTGTCATCCCAAACTTGACATAAGGTAGGCTACCACAGACTTTCCTTTATGTTTCGACCTGAGATTCAGCCAATAACTCTAAATACATCTGAATCCCTTCAGGTCTAAATGCTTCTCACCCATTATGTTTGCACCATGTTAATGAACGCGGGATTTGGCTAGAAAACGTACCTCCATCCAGGGATGGAAGATGTCCCTGTACACCTAATTATCCCATTATCTGAAATGCAAAATCGAGAAGATAGAAACACTGCTAGTTTTTAATTATACTTGCGTTTTCGTCCTCATGCTAGGCTAGCTAATTCGAAAGCAACATATTGGATTTCACAACACTTCTGGTACTCACCCCAATCCTACTGTAGGTGTTGAAATTTCATGGAATCCAATTGTCTGCTTTTGGACATTTTTCCAGTGTGTGGGTTGATTGTTTGTCTAGCTCTCACCCATCCTAACCTCTTCTCCAACTCAAGTAAGAAATTGCTATCAGCTCCTAGCCTTAGCCAATCTGACAGTCCCCATTCACCTCACCCCTGTATATAAGCTAGCCATGCTGTCTCTTCAGGCCCTGATTGGCTAGTCAGCATGACCCTCACTCTCCAAGGGTTAGCTTTGTCCAGTTTGTGAGCATGGGTGGACCAACAGATGTAGGATTTTAATTTGAGCCAGTTTGCAACAGCAGGAAAATAATCCTCTAACAACAGGAAATGTGAGTTATTTTGTGAATTATAATAAATGGACTGAAATTTCAAAGTGGAAATTACAAATTTCAGAAGCCTTTGTAAACTTCAAATATACTACAAGTTTGCAGGAAAGCTCTCCTGCAACAGCGTGATCAAATGAAGATCGTACATCTGTACACACACCCAGAATCAACCCATGCGGTACCTCACATGACATACTGTATGTTATCTGTCATAGACTAGCCTATGGTTAGAACATAGAACACTTCTCATACAGAATTCTGCAGTCTGTCACTAATAGTGTAATCCTCACAGCTCTGCTGATTTTTGTAGTTTTCCTGAGGAGTCTCAGATCAATTACTTTACTGTGGGCGGATAGCCTGGTCATCACTTGTATTCAATTAGCTCTCCTCCATTGAACTGCATGGAGTCAGCTCAGCATCTGCCAAATACACGTCTTAAGGGCCCAGAATAATTTGATTATGAATCCGCATGGCATGCCAATTTGGCCTAAGCCTACTCTTACTTTTCTGCACTCTGCCACATTAGGATATTTTATTCACTGCTTTAATGTATAATTAGGCCACACAAACAATGTTTTTTTTAACTTTATAGATCTTAATGTAACAAGTGCTCTACTTTTTTGTTTAGCATCAATAAGGTTTTGTGAATTAATTAGAATCTCACAGATGAAGCCTAACGCCAATGGCTTAATTAAAGCACATTTATGTTTGACCAATGGCTCCTAAAAGTCCCATGGGCAATCCTTTTGCCCAAAAGAACATCTTGGGAAACAAAACTTTTGTAGCTGGAAAAGATTCCCCGATATTGTGCCGTTTACACACAGGTCAAAAGGAATGTTGGCCACCCAAAGAAGCCAAGGAGAAGGACGAATGAGGAAGAGATAAGGCAGGAACCACCTAGAATAAGGTCATAAAAACTACCCAGAACAAAGTTAGCTGGAGATGCACCATTGATGCACATTGCTCCACTAAGATCTAAAAGGAATAAGTCAAGTAATTATCTTCCTTTTAGCACTATGAGCAGGGCAGAATCAAGAAGAATAGTATCAAGGAGTAAATTGTGAGCAATTGAGTGTCTTCAGACTGGAATGTTGTCTGCACAGTTCATCTGGATGAAGGGGGAGTTGGGGACTCTTGATTTAAAAAGGGAATTATAATGCCAAGTGGATGTTAAAAATAGCATCCTATTAACCTCTCCATTTGACTTTATGGCAGCGCTGTAATTAGTGTAGTCGTCAGACAGTGAAATGTGCTTGAGATGCGGGTCACAGTGCAATACCCATTATCCACTGAGAATCGCTGAGAAGCAGACAGACATCGTTAAAAGTCTACGATGTGTGTGTTAAGTTTGACACAACCTTCAGACAAATGTATCAATTGCTCAATAGTCTTCTTTCACCACCTTTTTGGCTTTTATACAGAGCTATAACCCTGGTGAGTGAGGCTTTGTTTTCTATACAGCAGCAGTTACCATTTTAGATGGGAATCAATGGGCAGATGGCAGATGGCTACCAATTGTCCTTTAGGAAGAAAATATTCTGGTCCTGATAGATACATGACCATGATAGTTGCATGTGGGTTGTCAAAGTAAATGTGTGTGCCCAGTGGGTACATACTAGGCCTATATCATCATGCTCTTATCAATGCCATTCTATTATAAAATTGTACAGGCATTTCATGTTTCGATATGCCCGGTCGTGACTTTTTTCATGCGGCAGGTAATTCATCTGCATGAAATGGTTGGATGGAAACGTGGTTTGTGATAACCATGATACCTCTGGAGGTGGCCATATTATGGACCACCAGAGGGAGCCACAACCAAAGCTATTCATGCCGTCACTGTTTCCATCCCAATTCCCACCACCACCACCATACTGTAGTCTACATAGTAATATGTGGTCACTGATCAAGTGGCTCATTTATGTTATTGGCTGATTTTCTTGGTTTAAAATGCGCATGGCTGTTATCACATATCACATTATTATCACAAAATCGAGATAAGGACACAAGGACTCATCTTTATCATAGTTATGTTTGAACCCATTAGAGTAACATTGTGTTTTCTATTCCCGTGGTAATCCATTATAGTATTCCACACTAGGACTAGAATCGCCTTTTTCATTTTCAATTACATTTTTCTAAAAGGAGAGACATACAATGGCCAGTGCTTGTGTTATTGATTTTTACGCCAGATAATTTGATTTTGATGCTGAAGTGTGTATGTATGTGTACATGTGTTTACATAATGTGTACATATGTTCTTCTGTGTCTGAAGGGGTGTGTGAGTGTCATCACACACTGTTAATCCTGTGGAATCAAAGAGCACAGAGGCATGGAGCAGAGTAGAGAAATGTGATGTCAGCTTGAAAATCTGAATCAATCTTGTTGGATATGCATGAGGGGCTCTGGAATTATGCTAATGTTTAAACAAATAGGATCAGCAACAAGCAGATGTCAGATAACACAGTCTAATATGTGGTATGTAGCCAAACCAATACCCATTTTATTGCTTTCATATCTACAGTACATTCACTTTTATATCTCTTACCATTTACTTGAGGAATATATTCCATAATCACTGTTTGTCGTGATTTGTTAACATATTTTTGTACGATACCTGTGTTCCTTGAAAAATATATAAAATTCTCCCATTATCTATGGATCCGTTAGACATGTAGACTTCATTTTGGCAGTTCAATAAATTGTCAACATAGGAAGACATTTTCTGAGGGAAAATGATAAATGTCAGTCAATAAAAGGATGACAGGTCAATAGATATCGTGGATTTTCCTGCAATAGGCATAACTGTCACATCCATGGGCCTGGAGAGTAGCACTTAGGGTGAAGCCTCTGCTACTGCCGTCGATTACCATTCTGTCACTGGGAAACTGGAGATCATGAGCCCTATTAGCAACACAGAGAAATGTGGTCCCTAGCTCTCTCACCTTGAGTCACCAGTATAATACCATTACAATGTCACACACATGAGAGGCAGCTGCTATCGAATGTCAGTTTCACTGCTAGCGTTTGCCTTGATTGAAGCAAAAAAAGCCATATAACTTGTCATTGTATATTTTATTTGCAAAGGAAATAGTAATAACTCAGAAGTCGTAAAAATATACATTTTTTACTTGTGATATTTACATGGATTGTTTTTGTCAAACAAACTGTACCGCTTTAAAAAACCAAAGAGAAGCGACTGTGAAGAAGATGACAGATGAGTGAAAAGTAAAGAGAGGTTTATATTTCCTTTTATCATGCCGTGCTGAGCTGTCTGTCTGACATCCAGACAAGGTCGTTACAGACAAAGCCAAACCCCCCATCCCCCAACCCTCACCCACGATGAGCACAGCACACAAAAGTGAAAAGTACATGGATTCAGAAGAACCAAAACAGAAAACAAAATAAAGCTTCATAAAACGTTCTGTGATATATATTTACAATAACATGATTTTAGCCAAATACAGGTATAAGTTTACATCAAAGCAAAGCATTCCCCTCATCTGCTCGATGACCTTTGACATGCAGCTCCCTTAGCGTTCCTCCTTTCTGAGATGGACTTCCACCCCTCCACTTTCAGAATGTCACAATGCATCATGTTCCTGTACCAGAGGCTGGCCAAACACAGTCTGAGCTTCAATCTGTCATGCTGGACTGCTTGTCCCAAAAACTGCTAAAGAACACAAACATGGTGGCTACATGAGATTCATATTCATATAATATAATGCAGGATAATCAGAATCATGAATCACTTACGTTTGAATGCTGATAACATTAGAGTGGTGCCACTTTAAGAACCATTTTGGAGTGTGTTGCAAATCTGGGGTGGAGAGAGAGCCTAGTTTAAATTCCTGACTGCTCAGACAAAAGCCTATCAGGATTCATTTGGAGAAGTAGGTTTGACAGTCCACAAAGCTGGCACAGATGAGGAGAAGCAACGTGAGGGCTCGTAAACTGGGGAATTTGCCACCTGAGACCTCCAGTTGCTGGAAGGCAAATCAAAAAGCCGGAGGAATTTAAGACAAAGTATTCTATCCTCCACCGGGCTGCTCCTGTAGGCAGTGCAGGGAATTTAAATGGAGGAGCCTAGAGCTCTGGCTCGATTTTAATCTTGTTATACGTCCCCTCCTCTCCCACTACTCTCTCAGGTTCCCTTGAAAACTGTGTAAGAGCATCTGTTTTTGAGAATGATAAGACACATAGCACTGTTTGTGTGTGTGTGTGTGTATATTGTCTCCTGGGCTATGCAATAGTTATTTTTGTGCTCCCTTTGATGGGCAGGACCATCAGTCAGTCATAATGCTCCCCGACATTCCCTCCATCAAATTTATTCTAAAGGAACAGAAATAACAAGTCTGACTATTTCGGCTTTCGGTTCACTGTGTACTGTGTGGTGTGTGTGTGTGTGATGGGAAGCTGTCAATACACAAATAGACCAGTGCATGGCTATATTAAAAGACAGCATTACCAGGCAGATAGCATGCGAGCGGCTTCCAGAGGACTAGATGAGTATGAATTATGGACAGGCATTGTCTCGAGACACCACTAGCACTAGCGAAAACAAGATTGCTGCCTGTGAAACTGAATTGAATTCAATAATAGGCATATACTATACTGTCACAGAAACTAAAATAAACACTGTGTCTGCACTGATGCCTTATCCATTCAGATAGGATATGCCTGCCTGGTCCCCCTATCCTACTCCTTTGAATGAGCGGCTAACATGAGAATGTGTGGGTGAGGCCCTGAAGGCCTGTATCGAACTAAAACACATCAGCTTCCCTGGCCCAATACAAACCATCTTGTTCTCTTTGAAAAGGCATTTCTTTCCTCATTGGACATCTTAACACCACCAGCAACACCACCACCACCTTGTCTATTAAATTAAATGACATCATGTGCATACATCTATCTGTATGTACAATATAAAACAACACTATGACTACATAATGTACATTACTCCATTGGCATAGATCGTTGTCTCGTTAAGGAGATGTACACTCTGCATTGTGATTGGGTTACATATAATCACACATGTTCGGCTTATGCCCCTCTAGTTTGGCTGTAGATTCCCAAAGCTGGATCAACACAGATAACTCAAACCACTTGTGCATTCACGATAAGGACAGAGAAAGAAACCGTCAAAGGGGATAGGGATTGCAAAGGCACACTAAATTGCCTACTTGTCCTTTTTTTCTAAACTTTCATTCAAACTACACTGTACAACAAATGGGATGGCTGATGCCAAAGCCTGGCCAACGTACTGAGCAGCCATAAACACAATGAGACAGTAATTGAGTGCCACTCTGTTGTTGTGGATCCAAGGAGAGTACCTTCCATGGGTGGAACCATGCACACTGTACAATACAAGTCACTAAAGTCATACTCCTTCCTCCATTCCCTCATCCACAGTATTTGGGGGATTAACTTCAAGGTAATATGTGCCTCTGTACCAATCTTTGACTTCCTTCCATTCAGTACCTTATAAAGCAAAGCAAATACTCGTAGTGACCATCTTTGTTCAACACACATTCATGGTGTTTTTGACAGGCTTTGGTTTCAGTAACATTGCTAAACAGTGGAGGTAAATAAAATAGTTTAAAAAAGCAATGATGACCCATCCTGGGGATTGGTGGCACTTCTTCAGGCTGAGACACAACCGTCACTTGAGTGGGTTGAGTCACTTATGTGATCTTCCTGTCCGGGTTGCGCCCCCCTAAGGTTGTGCCGTGGGGAGATCTTTATGGGCTATACTCGGCCTTGTCTCAAGATGGTAAGTTGGTGGTTGAAGATATCCCTCTAGTGGTGTGGGGGCTATGCTTTGGCAAAGTGGGTGGGGTTATATCCTGCCTGTTTGGTCCTGTCCGGGGGTATCATTGGACGGGGCCACAGTGTCTCCCGACCCATCCTGTCTCAGCCTCCAGTATTTATGCTGCAGTAGTTTATGTGTCGGGGGCTAGGGTCAATATGTTATATCTGGAGTATTTCTCCTGTCTTATCCGGTGTCCTGTGTGAATTTAAGTATGCTCTCTCTAATTCTCTCTCTCTCTTTTTCTTTCTTTCTTTCTTTCTCTCTTTCTTTCTTTCTTTCTTTCTTTCTCTCCCTCTCTCTCGGAGGACCTGGGCCCTATCACCATGCCCCAGGACTACCTGGCCCGATGACTCTTTGCTGGCCCCAGTCCACCTGGTCATGCTGCTGCTCCAGTTTCAACTGTTCTGCCTGCGGCTATGGAACTCTGACCTGTTCACCAGACGTGGTACCTGTCCCAGACCTGCCGTTTTCAACTCTCTAGAGACAGCAGGAACGGTAGAGATGCTCTGAATGAACGGCTATGAAAAGCCAACTGACATTTACTCCTGAGGTGCTGACCTGTTGTACTCTCAACAACCACTGTGATTATTATTATTTGACCCTGCTGGTCATCTATGAACATTTGAACATCTTGGCCATGTTCTGTTATAATCTCCACCCGGCACAGCCAGAAGAGGACTGGCCACCCCTCATAGCCTGGTTCCTCTCTAGCTTTCTTCCTAGTTTCTGGCCTTTCTAGGGAGATTTTCCTAGCTACCGTGCTTCTACACCTGCATTGCTTGCTGTTTGGGGTTTTAGGCTGGGTTTCTGTACAGCACTTTGTGACATCAGCTGATGTAAGCAGGACTTTATAAATCAATTTGATTGATTTATTTGAAACTGTGTCACCCTTCACAACCTGTCCAGACATGCCCGGGTGGGGGGAGTAAAATAGAAATAGAAGAGATACTATGCCCCCTTGTCTTAAAGCTATTCTTATCCAGTATACTCAGTCATGTATCTCTATGTACTGTACTTTAACACCTAATTCACCCATATGTTAATTTGGGGAGGAGTTTACATACTATATGGGATGATAACTCCAGTCCTCACACTTTTTCCCCAGCCCCAGCCAACACACCTGACTCCAATAATCAACTAATCATGATCTTCAGTTTACACGCAATTAGTTTAATCAGCTGTGTTTGCTAGGGATGGGGGAAAAGTGTGACACCACTACAGACCCGGGAGGCCAGAATTGCCGATCACTGATGTAGAATATCCACAGAGCTGAGAGAGAGGATGTGGGGAGAAAAATACAAGTTTCAGCAGAACTCAAGCTACCATGTCAGTGATACATCCTATGAATGTGGCTAAAGTTTCTCCTGTTGAGAAAAGCAGATGAGCTGTTCTCTGAATGGGGCCAGGACCATGGAACATGGTGTGTCTTAGATGTTGTCGTGGAGTCCGTAAAGCATCACAGACCGTCTGCAGCATAGGAGGCTGCTGAGGGGAGAACGACTCCAAATAATGGCTGGAATGGAGTGAATTGAATAGTATCAAACACATGGAAAGCATTGGTGTTTCTCAAAATACATACTACCATGCTCCGAGGTCGCAAATTGGAGAAGGGGAGAGTCGGAGTATGATTCCAAATCAAAGTATGCGAAATGGAGCACAGAGGGCACTTCTCGAATGAGTTTGTACATAGTTGGAAGCGTGCATCGATGCAAGCTTCAACAGAAATGATGCAAAGAAATATGACGCAACCATGTAAAAAATGACACAACATTTCTTGAAATCCATTATTTGAGCTGAATCGAGAAAAAATACACTCCGACTTCAGAATTAAATGTTGCCTATTCTCATCTCATATGTTGCATGACTACAATATTTTATCTTGATAGGTTAATAAATACATGCTGTGTTATTTTTGGCATGTTTACCTCCCTACGTATCGTAGAATGCAAGCCCATAATAAGTCAATAGGGCAAACTGGTTAGCTACTACTGTTAGCCCCTCCAGATAGCCACGAAGATTGTTAGCTAGCGACCCACAAAGAATTGACATCTACCTTGCATAACATTAGCTTTAGGTCATTTTTGCCTGTTAAACTATGTGGTTAGCTACATTATTACGATTCACATATAGCTAGCTGATAGTTATGAAGTAAAACATTTGCTTTGTGTATATCTTGTTTAATCTCTATTGTCTTGGCTGGAAGAAGGTTCAGTGAATGGGTAAATCCATAGTCATTTAATAGGGCTAGCTAGCTAGCCACGAAGAATTGGAACATCTACCTTGCATAACATTCGTTTTAGGTCATTTTTGTCTGTTAAACTATGTGGCTAACTAGAGTACTACGATTCACATATATCTAGGTTGATAATTATTAGGTAAAACGTTTGTTTTATGTATATCTTGTTGCGTCTATTGTTGCCATTGTCCTGGCTGGAAAAGGTTCAGTGATTGGGGAGATGCAGTGTGAGGTAATACAGTAGGGGGAGTGGGAGTGCTTCTCAAATATAATGTTTTATGTGTTCTCCACACTCTCGTCCTCACAAGAACGTACTTGAGAGAACATCACTCGGAGCATGAGAGTGTAGAGTACGGTAGTATGCATATTGAGAAATTCCCCATGTGTTTGATGTGTTCGATACCATTTCATTTATTCCATGCCAGCTATTTCTATGAGCCCGTCCTCCTCAAATAAGGTGCCACCGGCCGCCTGTGGTTTGGAGGGGTGATCTAACGGTTTCTCTCCTCACAGGGAAAACAGTCGGCTATCTGTCAGAGGGATAGGGGTGTTGTTGGGTTTGTTGTTTGTAGCGGGAAGCTCCAATGTGTCTGCCTGCTTGGATTGGTGTGGTTGGATGAGTCAGAGACACCACAAGGCCAAAATAAAGAGGCTTGTTCTCTCTCAGTATTCCATGCCCTCATCCCTCCGTCAGCACCTGGCTCTGACTTTGGATCTCTCTTTTCTCATCCCATCCATTCTTTCTTCCTTTTTCTCTGCACTCCTCCCGTCCTTTTGATTTGATAAATAAATAAAAGCTCCACTCTGGTTTTCCTTCCACCTCACCGCACACAGCGCTGTGCTCGCTCACTGCTTCCCATGCCTTCAAAGTTGAAAGAAAAGTGTAAAAATAAGTTCTTTAGCCGAGAGACATAAACAGAAATGTTCTGTCTCAGGTTTTTAGTTTAGTTTAGTTGTTTTTTATTCAGTAGGGGGCAAGCATTTCTTATTTTCCCTTTTTAAGTATGCATTCATTAAAAGTTTTGGGATTTCTATTATTTATTATTTTAATTACATCCTTTTACTAGTTGCATTTCGTTGTTTAACAGAAGAGTTTGTGTCTTTGAAGGGGTGGGGGAGGGGTGGGTCTTATGCTTCAACACAGCCAGGATGGACTCTCTTCTACTTCCTACACAGTTTGAAAGGCCTTGTTCTGGGCAGGGACCATGAGAGTTGGGGGAGTGGGCCCAGAGATCTGGTTCCTGGAGTTGATGTTGTATTTGGGGGTGCCGGGGGCTCAGGGGTCTTGTTGGGTGGTACCACTGTGGTGTAGGCTGGGGGGGACTGTGGGAAGTCAGGGGGCTGTCCGTTCTCCTTAAGGGCAGCAATGGCTGGGAGGCGAGGGCGGTGCCCGCGGGGTGCGGTGTTGTGCACCATGGACTGTGTTGAGGAGGCCCCGGAGCGGGAGCTGCCAGAGCGGGATGAGGACAGGGAGTTGGGCTTCACCAGCTTGGCCTTGGGAGCCTCTGCATCCTCCCTGTATGGAGACACACAGCAAAAACAAACAAGAGCTACTTAGATTCGACCAGTCGTGACTTCAAGCATGCACACAGAGACAAACATAAACTTAGACAAACTCTACAGCCTTTCTGAGGAGAGCCAGTGGAGAAAACCTTCTTGTACAATCAGGGAAAAGGGTTTGGTGATGCTCCACTGCACTGCATTATCATCTGGGTCTGACACAGTGTCTAACTAAATATATTCTAATTCGTCTGGGTCTAAATCCACCACATTACATCGGCACCACCGTCACCGAGCCCACTTCAGAAAACTACATCACCTAGCCTGCGAGCTCCATCCATTCCTGCCCGCTCAGTGGCTAAACATGGCATGTAAACAGGAAACACCTCCCCGTAGTCTGCATTATTTACTACACAGTCATCCCCAACCAAGCTGCATTATTCATCTGAACACCGGCAAATAAGCAGCTACACAGCCTCCAAGCTGTGACATTTGTTTTTTGCTGCTGTAACTAGCCGTGCCATTAGCAGCCTGGAGGCCCCAGTTTACTGTAGATCAACACGGCCTCAATCCACACCTAGGCCCTGCCGCCTTCTAAGGCCTGCTCTGGAAAGGAGAGAAGCTCTGGGCACGGGAGCAGAGAGGTGTGAGAAGAAGGCTCTCAGAAACCAATCAATACTACGCTTGACAATGAAGGATTTATTACAGACACACACGCATGTGTACATACACATGCACAGAAGTGGGTGATTTGCTTTAGTACTTTAGTTAGACAGAAAAAGAGCAAAAGAATAACAGAAGAAGAGAGAGGAACCAGAAGAAAAATAACTGACCTGATCTCATTGGGAGTCTCCTCCTCCTCATACTTCTTCTTCTCCTTCTTGCGGAAGACGAGCCAGATGATTAGGATGATGAGGAGAACACCAAAGGAGACGCCCACCACGGCACCTGCAAGCACGCCCATCCCTCGAACATCTGTGGAACACCACACATCTGTGACATCAGAAGGGCAGAGAAAAACCACCACAAATGCACCTGCACATACAGTATGCATACCGTACTGTGCACACATGCAAATATTGATGCTTCTCACATAAACAATCCATTTGAAAATAATGGTTTAGTCCCGATAGGTAAATCCAGTAAATTTGTAGATCATAGATTTTGCTGGTGTTGTGTGTATTTATGTGTTCAGTCCCCTACAAAGCTATGAATCTAACAAAATGGTATCAAACCATTTCTGTTGCTGTGTTAACTTATAAATCATGTCCCCAACAGTTTACTCTGTTGTGACCCTACAATTCCTGTGCCTTTCTGGAATTCTATTACTGTGACATTGAAACATGGCTGTATGGGTGAAGCTGATGACCAATGGCCAATGTTTAAACGGTACCGTCCCCAGTGTTGGTTTACTGAGGCAGAGGGGAGCAGAGGGAGGGGAAACCAATTTTCAGGTGCTGTTGGAAACTACAGTCATTCATCACCATTGTAGCACGGTGTGGTGCGGAGCCGGAGAGCAGCTTTCGCTACTCACACTGCATGGTGACCTCGATGATGCAGTTCTCCTCGCCCACATCATTGCTGGCGGTGCACTTGTAGAAACCTGTACTGTCCTTCGTCAGGTTCCGCAGGGTGACGATCTCTGGATTCTTCAGATCTGTAGGAGAGATAGATAGGCTGTGATTTAAGAACCTGCTCAACCAGGGAAATCTGAGAGGACCGGATAGCCTCAGACAACAACATTGATGTATATGCTGATTCGGTGAGCGAGTTTATTAGCAAGTGCATCGGTGATGTTGTACCCACGGTGACTATTAAAACCTTCCCCAATCAGAAACCGTGGATTGATGGCAGCATTCGCGCAAAACTGAAAGTGCGAACCACTGCTTTCAATCATGGCAAGGCAACCAGAAACATGACCGAATACAAAACAGTATAGCTATTCCCTCCACAAGGCAATCAAACAAGCTAAGCATCAGTATAGAGACAAAGTAGAGTGACAATTCAACGGTTCAGACATGAGACGTATGTGGCAGGGTCTACAGTCAATCACGGATTACAAAAAGAAAACCAGCCCCGTCGCGGACATGACGACTTTCTCCCAGACAAATTAAACAACTTCTTTGCTCGCTTTGAGGACTCCTTCACCGCGGCCAACATGAGTAAAACATTTAAACGTGTTAACCCTCGGCAACCCTGGCCCCGTCCTCAGAGCATGCGCAGACCAGCTGGCTGGTGTGTTTACTGACATATTCAATCAATCCCTATCCCAGTCTGCTGTTCCCACATGCTTCAAGAGGGCCACCATTGTTCCAGTTCCCAAGAAAGCTAACTACCTGCCCTCCAGGACACCTACACCATCTGGTGTCACAGGAAGGCCAAAACGATCATCAAGGACAACAACCAACCGAGCCACTGCCTGTTCACCCCGTTATCATCCAGAAGGTGAGGTCAGTACAGGTGCATCAAAGCTGGGACAGAGAGACTGAAAAACAGCTTTTATCTCAAGGCCATCCGACTGTTAAACAGCCATCACTAACATTGAGTGGCTGCTGCCAACATACTGACTCAATCTCTAGCCACTTTAATAATAAAAAATTGGATGTAATAAATGTACTAGTCACTTTAAACAATGGCACTTTATATAATGTTTACATACCATACATTACTCATCTCATATGTATATACTGTACTCTATACCATCTACTGCATCTTGCCTATGCCGCACGGCCATCACTCATCCATATAATTTACATGTACATATTCTAGATATTACTGCACGGTCGGAACTAGAAGCACAAGCATTTCGCTACACTTGCATTAACATCTGCTAAGCATGTGTATGTGACCAATACAATTTGATTTGATTTGTCTGTGGTGCAGTTTGTACATGTATTTACATTACAATTACAGGTAGCATGACCTTGAAGAGTAATTTGATTAACAGCATGTAGTAAATCCTTGCAGTGATGTACTGTACTTCATATCAAAGTCTACTTAGCTCTGATCCACTCCATTCTATGATAATCTAGTATTGAGGTGAAATTGTATTGATGAGTGTTGAGCCTAGTTGGATCTGACTCAGGTCTGTTTTGGGCTAACCATTCCTGTCTGTAATAGTGTGTCAGCTCTGATGTATCACACTTTGTGGGACAGAGCAGGAGATGAACTCGCAAATGTTGATCTTGGCCTCTGAGAGATTGAGTATACTCAGACTCAAGAGTGGCTCTGGTGATTGAAGAGCGGGCCCATAGACACTGGGGGAATTTAGGGGGAGTTGAAAGAGTTTGTCTGAGAGAATGATTGAGCTTTACTGGGTTAAGAGTCGTTTAGTCATCCCCGTTACAACAGCCACGTAATATTACCATTCACCACTACCAATAAATAATGGCCCATGCCAATTTGTTTTATCGCCCACTGAAAACGAATTCGACTGTACAAGTGTTGTTTCATGGAGGTCATTAACTTCTAGGCTTTTGGCATTGGCACATGCCATGGCTAATGCGAGTTGAGTGGGGAAAATAGGTGGTAAAAATGAAATGTAATGAAGGCTTGTTGTTCGGGTTCGGGAACATAATTACTAATAATTTTTAGAATGCAAATTGACCGCAAGAAGCCCAAACAGATATAAAACCTTGCTTACATTTGTATACGATCACATATATCCCTCTATTATGCGTGGGAATACTTTTGGACCAATGTTCTAAATAAATATCACTTGGAGCTGATTTGCTGGTGTTTTTACAGTCATTTATGTCCCCATTTTTTATATGTTTATATATATATATTTTTTTAAACTTGGGGTGCCAAATAAAATCCCAACTGGTGGCCAAATCCAGCCACCAGTTGGGAACCCTGGTCTGGAAGTGGATGAAGAATGGAAGAAGTTTTGTCGTGCTGTATTGAATCTCCATTACATTTTGCTGTTTCGGAGGCAGACTGGAATTTAGGTGTTTGGGGATCAAATTTCTTCTGGGAAATACTAACATCAAAGTAACATATACTATGTAATATCCTCTTTAGGGGACCCGTGTTACACATACACATGTGTACTTGTGGACAATCTACTTACCTCTCAGTGCCAGTAGGGGGAGTTTCCCAACACTCTTTCCCTTATCCAGCACCCTCCCCCAATTGTATTTGATAGGGTCTGAGCCATCACTGGATTTGCAGCTCAGTTTAACGTCACTGCCCTCTAACAGCCTGCCGTCCATCCAGCATCGTGGCTTAGAGGGCTTCACTGTAGAAACAACAGAACAGTAGTTACATAACATGACAAATAACACTATTATACAAAAAATCAAACAGGATGGTACCTAATACGGATAATGATTCATTCATATAATATGCTGTTTAGCCCAGACTATGACATACTGTAGCAGCATGTGTAAATGTGAATTATTACAAAAAAGATTCTTGAGTGTAACAATAGCTTGTTTGTTTCTCATGGAAGCCAATGCTGGGATTAAGAGTAGTATTAAAGGCCCAGGCCAAGATCAATAAGTGACTGTGTGTTGGTTTTGAAAGCCTGCAAACAGAGACAGGTCAGGAGAGAGCGCTGTGCTCCTGAGTTCCTGTGGCCTGGAGGTCACTAGATGGCCAGCCCTGCTCTAAGCTCTATGGCTGCTTCACAGCAGCTGCTCCAGTCCTCCCTATATCTCTCCCACCATCCCTCAACCCATTCCTCAATCTCTTCCTCCTTCCATCCGTCCATCCTTTCCCTCCATCCCTTCCCTTCTAGTCTAACCGGCCTGGTGAACATGCTGCTCACACACTCAGTAAGGGATATAATAAGGGGGCTGAGGAGAGTGCCGGGGATTCTGCAGTTCATCTCACAGCTCTGTCAGGGCCAGTTAGGCCGCTCTCTCTGCAACAGGAGCAGCCAGAGCGAGGACACACACTGACACAGAGGCCCAGGCCCAGACCCAGCCAGCAGCCAGCTCCTCTGCCAACCCATTATATTAACATTGGGACTGCGAAAGAAAAATGCAAATGTTCGTCTCTCAAAATCGAAAGTGTCACTGCAAAGCTGATGGCAATTTGTAAAAATCTAAGCGTTAACTCAATGAAATGTCTTTATGGAGGAGAGAGAGAAAAGAGAGAAAGGATTAAAAGACTGTTCCATTAAAGAACCAATAGCTGCCGGTTGAACTAATCTCCCATGATGTTTTAATAAATTGCATAGTTTCTGACATTGAGAATGATCTCACTTCCCCCATTGGACTACTAGACGGCTTTGTGGTATTGCTGCTCTCCATTTGCCTGTCTGTCCTTCAAAGCTGTTTGTCTATTCGATGATATACAGAGACGCATTTACCACAGAGACAGTTAAAACTAAACCATTTAAAACAGATCCGCCAAGCCTCTGTGTATTGGGGCAATGAAGAAACTAAACCGAACAGAGAATAAAACAACAATGGCGTCTTTGCCTCTGCTAAAGCAGCCCAACTGGCTTTGCCATCATACTTATGAGAGCTGAATTACGGCTCAGAACTCTGTCTGGTGTTTAATAATTAAAAACAGATATAACACATATTAAATCATCATAAAGAGCTTGTCTGCCGTATAATGACAGAAAAAGTATTTTCTTATCATGGTAGCAACATTTTTTCCTAATGTTTAAAGGGGAAGTTCACACATTTTCACTCTTTCTGTGCTTGTAGCTGACCCCCCACCCAAACAGTTTTTAAAGATGTGTTTTGTTACAGAGAAAATTGTTTGTCACAGTCATCACTTGCCATAGACTACAATGCATTATGAAAATGTGTTTAAAACATGTTATAAAATGCTCGAAAACACTCCAAACCACCTCATATTACATCAGAATCTCATTCTGGATAATGTTTCTGCACTCAATTTGGGATTGTCTTTCCACCATGCAATAAATCCATGTTTGAAGGATGCTGTTAACAACAACAAAAATATGCAAATATGGATTTATGGGACAGTGGAAAACATTTTCTAAAATTGAGTACAGAGGTGTTATCCAGAATGAGATTCTGATGTAATATAAGGGGATTTGGAGCATTTTATAACATGCTTAAACACATTTTCATAATGCATTGTAGTCTAAGGCAAGTAATGACTCAGCAAAATATGACAATCAATTTTCTCTGTAACGAAACAAAATATGAAAAATGGTTTGGGGTATCAACTACAAGCACAGAAAAAGTGAAAATAAGGCCACTTGTAAAAATGGGTGAACTTCCGCTTTAACAACTAAATTCTGCATCATCTGTTTCAAGCTGACGAGGTCAATCCCCAATGTCATTTCTTGACATGAACTCAGCAAAAAAAGAAACGGCCTCTCACTGTCAACTGCGTTTATTTTCAGCAAACTTAACATATGTAAATATTTGTATGAACATAACAAGATTCCACAACATACATAAACTGAACAAGTTCCATGTGACTAACAGAAATGTAATAATGTGTCATTGAGCAAAGGGGGGTTCAAAATCAAAAGTCACAGTCAGTATCTGGTGTGTCCACCAACTGCATTAAGTACTGCAGTGCATCTCCTCCTCATGAACCTCACCAGATTTGCCAGTTCTTGCTGTGAGATGTTACCCCACTATTCCACCAAGGCACCTGCAAGTTCCCAGACATTTCTGTGGGGAATGGCCCTAGCCCTCAGAACGAGCAGTATGGCTGGTGGCATTATCATGCTGGGGGTCGTGTTAGGATGAGGGTCATGTCAGGATGAGCCTGCAGGAAGGATACCACATGAGGGAGGAGGATGTCTTCCCTGTAACGCACAGCGCTGAGATTGTCTGAAATGACAACAAGCTCCATCCGATGATACTGTGACACACCGCCCCAGAACATGACAGACCCTCCACCTCCAAATCGATCCCGCTCCAGAGTACAGGCTTCGGTGTAACGCTCCTTCCTTCGACGATAAACGTGAACCATCACCCCTGGTGAGACAAAACCGCAACTCGTCTGTGAAGAGCACTTTTTGCCAGTCCTGTTTGGTCCAGTGACAGTGGGTTTGTGCCCATAGACAACGTTGTTGCCGGTGATGTCTGGTGTGGACCTGCCTTACAACAGGCCTACAAGCCCTCAGTCCAGCCTCTCTCAGCCTATTGTGGACAGCCTGAGCACTGATGGAGGGATGGTGCATTCCTGGTGTAACTCGGGCAGTTGTTGTTGCCATCCTGTACCTGTCCCGCAGGTGTGATGTTCGGATGTACCAATCCTGTGCAGGTGTTGTTATACGTAGTCTGCCACTGCGAGAAAGATCAGCTGTCCGCCCTGTCTACCTGTAGCGCTGTCTTAGGCATCTCACAGTACGGACATTGCAATTTATTGCCCTGGCTACATCTGCAGTCCTCATGCCTCCTTGCAGCATGCCTTAGGCACGTTCATGCAGATGAGCAGGGACCCTGGGCATCTTTCTTTTGGTGTGTTTCAGAGTCAGTAGAAAGGCCTCTTTAGTGTCCTAAGTTTTCATAACTGACCTTAATTGCCTACTGTCTGTAAGCTGTTAGTGTCTTAAAGACCGTTCCGCAGGTGGATGTTCATTAATTGTTTATGGTTCATTGAACAAGCATGGCAAACAGTGTTTAAGCCCTTTACAAGGAAGATCTGTGAAGTTATTTGGATTTTTATGAATTATCTTTGAAAGACAAGGTCCTGAAAAAGGGACATTTCTTTTTTTTCTGAGTTTAGTATATTATATATGATATGTTACTTCCACTGTATATGCCTCAACAACCACACATCTCAGAGACCCTCGCAACAGAGAAACAAGGCCAAACAAAAAAATCTAAATCGAATCACTCCGTCTAAATCAAATTGAATCATTAGATCAGTTAGCATGAGAGAGGAAATGTGCCTGCTAATTCCCTATTGATTAGCGTGTGTGAGAGACAGAGCTGGAGAGCAGACTCACCCAGCACTATGAGGTTAACCTGGCTCCAGTGGTACTTTCCCCCCGTTTTGACCTTGCAGTAGTACTCTCCAGAGTCCGTCAGCTGTAGGTCACTGAGGAGCAGGGAGGCGTCTCCTTTCAGGTAGTCCCCTGCAAAAGACAGACGACTGGCCTCGCTGGTCACCTCATTGGTGTACACCTGGCCCCCGAAAAACGTAATGATCTGGGTTGGGGAGAGCGACAATGAGACACACTGAGAGAGCTGTAAATGCAGAGACATATGTAAAGAGATCAGATCTGTATCTGGATTTACACATGCATTGGACACTGCTTGCTCATAAAGACACATACACATACAGTACAGATATGTACCCTGTCTTTGTCTTTTTTCTCTCTCCCTTGTAAACACACACACACTACAACAACACTATCAAACACAGCTGTCACAGCAGCCTATTACTCAGGGCAACTGAGAGCCTGCAGATGGTGACTGCTAAATGCTGGTGCCACAGCACATCAGTGCCACAGGAGCTGGGTTTACCTGCTGTGCTTGCAGGTGACAACTGGCCATTTACAGTATACACACACACAAACAGACACACAAACATACACACACACACACACACACACACAGTCTTGTACAACTAACCGTGTGGGGACAAAATTCTGTCCTATTCAAAATAATTTCCCCTAACCCTAACTCTAACCCTTACCCTAACCCCAAAACCTAACCTTAACCCTAACCCTAAATCTAACCCTGAATCTAATTCTAACACTAATTCTAACCTTAACCCTAAACCCCCTAGAAATATCATTTGACCTTTTGGGGATCAAGGTTGGGTAGATTACTTTCTAAATGTAATTTGCTACAGTTACTAGATAGCTGTCCAAAATTGTAATCAGTAATGTAACTTTTTGATTACCCAAACTCAGTAACATTATCTGATTACATTCTGTTACTTTTAGATTACTTTTCCCTTAAGAGGCATTAGAAAATACAAAAATATATGTTACCAATTGAATGACATCTATTGCAGGATAAATCAATGTTAAAGTTTACATAGCTGGCCCTATAAGATGTTACATTTTACTTTATGGGTTGATTATGTTGGTTTCTTCTAACCCATCCCTTTCCACTACATTAAATTATATCTTTACATTAATAGACAGTATCAGTCAAAAGTTTGGACACACCTACTCATTCAAGGGTTTTTCCTTATTTGTACTATTTTCTACACTGTAGAATAATAGTGAAGACATCAAAACTAAAACATAACACATATGGAATCATGTGGTAACCAAAAAAGTGTTAAACAAATCAAAATATATTTGAGATTTGAGATTCTTCAACGTAGCCACCCTTTGCCTTGATGACAGCTTTGCACACTCTTGGCATTCCTTCAACGAGCTTCACCTGAAATTATTTTCCAAGGAGTACCCACATATGCTGAGCACCCGTTGGCTGCTTTTCTTTCACTCTGAACTGTGAACAGCCATCCATAACAACCACAATCTGTAAAGCTCAAATAGCTATATCAGAGAGTAGCAGTGTGATTTACATCAATGCGCTATGTAGATATCAATAATAAGTGATATCCGTATCGCCGTAGACTACACCACTACTGTCATCCTTACCTCCAAGTGTTTATTCAAGTTGTATAATTTTGGATGCCGACAGCAGTTGCACCATTGGAAGACATAGCTTGGCTGTAGCCTACAAAAGCCTATCCCTGCTCTTTTCCCACAATCCATAAGCCACATTTGGGGTGTCATCATAGTGTTCTCTGACTTGTGGTCAGACTCACTCAGGTGAACAAACTGATTTGAATGTTATTGAGAAAACCGAGAAGTGTCAAATATTTTTTTCGCAAATTTCTGAATTTAAAAGTAATCCTCGAAGTAATCATCTAGTTTTTCAAAAGTATCTGTAATCTGATTACTTTATTATTGCTGGTATTTTTGCTGTAATGTAACGGATTACAGCTACTAGTTTTTTGCAATCCGTTACTCCCCATCCCTGGTGGGGACTAACAAAATGTCCCCAGTTGGTCAAATTTTTGTTTGTTTCCATGTCTGTGGAAGGCCTCAGTATATGGGCCTATGGGTGGTTACCACCATTATCATTAGCATACGCATCCCCAGGTTAGCACAAGTGAACTCTGCCCTTGCTCAGGCTTTCTCTCCCCTCTGTGCTCCTGACACATGTAGCCTGTACGCTCGGCAACAGAGGCTAAATGTTGACAAGCTGCTCTTTTCCATTTCAACACGGCCTTTCAGCGGAAATAAAATAATTAGTTATTCATTCCGCCACAGGCACAGTCTCATTCCTAACCAAATTATCAGACATTTGATTTTAATTAATGGTGCCTTCAATGTTATCTCCCCGTTAAATAGTCAATGCAATGTGCCAGCCCCTTCAAAGGAATAAAAGTGTTACATTTGTTTTACATTTTCTTCCTTTCTCTCCATCCTCCCTTCTCCCTTCTCTGCCTCCTCCCTCCTCCCTTCTCTCCCTACTCCCTTCTCTCTCTCCTCCCTTCTCTCCCTCCTCCCTTCTCTCCCTACTCCCTTCGTCCCTTCTCCCTTCTTTCCCTACTCTCTTCTCCCCTCTCCCTCCTCCCTTCTCTCCCTACTCTCTTCGTCCCTTCTCCCTTCTTTCCCTACTCTCTTCTCCCCTTCTCTCCCTCCTCCCTTCTCTCCCTACTCCCTTCGTCCCTTCTCCCTTCTTTCCCTACTCTCTTCTCCCCTTCTCTCCCTACTCCCTTCTTCCCTACTCCCTTCGTCCCTTCTCCCTTCTTTCCCTACTCTCTTCTACCCTTCTCTCCCTACTCCCTTCTTCCCTTCTCCCTTCTTTCCCTACTCTCTTCTCCCCTTCTCTCTCTCCTCCCTTCTCTCCCTACTCCCTTCGTCCCTTCTCCCTTCTTTCCCTACTCTCTTCTCCCCTTCTCTCCCTCCTCCCTTCTCTCCCTACTCCCTTCGTCCCTTCTCCCTTCTTTCCCTACTCTCTTCTACCCTTCTCTCCCTACTCCCTTCTTCCCTTCTCCCTTCTTTCCCTACTCTCTTCTCCCCTTCTCTCCCTCCTCCCTTCTTTCCCTACTCCATTCTTCCCTTCTCCCTTCTTTCCCTACTCCCTTCGTCCCTTCTCCCTTCTTTCCCTACTCTCTTCTCCCCTTCTCTCCCCCTCCCTTCTCTCCCTACTCCCTTCGTCCCTTCTCCCTTCTTTCCCTCCCCCTTCTCTCCCTCCTCCCTTCTCACCTGCTTCCCTTCTCACCCGCTTCCCTTCTCACCCGCTTCCCTTCTCTCCTCCTCCCTTCTCTCCCTACTCCCTTCGTCCCTTCTTCCCTTCTCTCCCTACTCTCTTCGTCCCTTCTTTCCCTACTCCCTTCGTCCCTTCTCCCTTCTTTCCCTACTCTCTTCTCCCCTTCTCTCCCTCCTCCCTTCTTTCCCTCCTCCCTTCTCTCCCTCCACCCTTCTCACCTGCTTCCCTTCTCACCTGCTTCCCTTCTCACCCGCTTCCCTTCTCTCCTCCTCCCTTCTCTCCCTACTCCCTTCGTCCCTTCTTCCCTTCTCTCCCTACTCCCTTCGTCCCTTCTTTCCCTACTCTCTTCTCCCCTTCTCTCGCTCCTCCCTTATCTCCTGCCTCCCTTCTCTCGCTCCTCCCTTCTCTCCCATCTCCCTTCTCTCCCTCCTCCCCTTTGTCCTGTCTCCATTTTCTTGTGGAACCAAATCTCTCACTGCTAATCAACAGATCAGTGTGTTAACGAATGACTTCCAAAGAGAGAAGAAATCTCTTTGTTCTGATGAGTACTGTTGAGATGCCATGGTCTTACTGTTATCAGATACTGCATTTCATTAAGAAAAAACAGGAACAAATCAAAACAGAAACTGATACTCTAACATCTTCTGAGAGCTACAACACAAGTAATTAGATTAGGGCTGTTTTTAGACTCGGGTAAATGATTCAAGGTAGGTGATAGGATGGATCCATTTTTATCCTATTAAGAGCTGGCAGTATTGATGTGGTCTAATTCAATTGTCAGGGACTGGAAGGTCTAGGTATTCTATTTTCACAGCTGGTAGGATGTATAGGCTTTATTTATTAACTGTGTCTCTGGTGGACTTTCAGCCACAGTAATTTGTTTACTACTGTATCTCTGTCGACATTGTAACACTTCAGGGAATCTGAAAAAGCCTATGAAAAAAACCCTGAGCAGATTAAATAAATAGAGGATAGAGGAATTGGGAGAGAGTAAGAGTAAACTGCAGGAAGTAGAAAACGGTTGAGATGGGAAGGAAACAAATTGGAGGAACATTGTGTTGTGTAAGTGTGCCTTTGAAAAAGCTATTCAAATGATACCATATTGGTTGCAACAAAGATATTGGGGGGGGGGGAAAGAGAAAAGGAGTGAGAAGAAAGAGAGAGAGAAGGAAGGACAGAGAGACAATGACAAAGAAAGACAGGAGAGAGAGAAAGAGAGAGAGAGAGAGCAGCTTCCTCACCACTCTCTGCTTGGAGTTGGGCTTCTGCAGTAGCCACTCGATGTCGAGCAACTGCGCGTTGGACTGCCAGAACTGATGGTGACACGGCAGGGTGGCGTTGTCTCCAACAACTCTCTTCATTTCTGTCTGGGCGCCAGCCGTCAGCAGGCTCAGCAGCGCTGGAGAGAGAGAGAACAGAAACACTGTCAGACAACTAGAACCAGATACACCGCCAGACAGCAGCCACAGGCAGAATATAGCTGGAGTAAAAAACCTAGTGAGATAGGAAACAGAATCAGAATTACTAGGACATAATATGTACAACAAACAGAATCAAACAATAAAAACCATCCAAACCACAATGAGACAAAGACTATAACTAGTCAACATCTCCCAAGCCGACCTAGCTGTCAGGTTCTTTGCTGTAGGACAGGGTATGGGTTACACTAGGTTCAGTCAGTAGCATACATGGGGCTTGTGACTCGGCCCCTGGCCAGAAGCCAGACTGTTAGGGCCTATTACGCAGCGGGGGCCGCTGGGCTAATTTATTGGAGGATGCTGGACAGCCCCACTGGCTTGAGGGGAATTAGGGAGAGGCGTCGGGGGGATTTGCAGTGGGATGAAGCTTAGGGGGGCCGTAGGGGGGCCAAGGGGACATACGACTCCCTCCACCTGGTAGACCCGGCATAGGGAAAACAATGCACAGGCTCCACAACCCCACTGGGCTTACTCGCTCAAATGCGAGAGATATTGTTGGTGCCTCAGCATTAACCTAACTATCACATTTAATTTAGTCACTGCAGAGAGCGGGCTAAGAGCCTGGCTTCAAATAGCTTTAAATAAAGTTATCCAAATGCTTGTTCGGATGCCGTATGTCCTGGTCATGTAAACATTATATTATCTCCTTTACATTACTTAGTGGTATGTTGCTGATTAGGTGCTGAGTGTTTCAAAAAATCACTAAATATACAGTGTGGTATACATACTTACACAAACACTGTATGGCCTGTTGCCTAGCCCTGAGTGTGTTATGTCTGGGCTTGAGTGATTCAACAGACAGCGACTCGTTGAAAGAATGCTTTTGTGCCCTATCACCCTCGATGACGTTGTCAATGTTCCATGGATCACCTAATGTGGTCAATGCATCAGTCATAGGCACCTTTCTTCTTATTCAGTTGCCACCCCCTCAGGAACAGCACACGTATGAGCTGTCAGCGCCAATGAGAATGGTCGCTGGTCTGCCCTATAAAACATGTGACTTGGTGTAAGTTTGTGTTAAAGATGGTGACAACTTACTAAGCTAGCAGTTCATGGTAAAGTCTACATCAGTTGTATTCAGCACATGTGACAAATCAAATTTGATTTGATTTGGTACGGGGAGGAAGGTATCCTAACTGTAAACCGCTTATTCAGAATTGGTTGACTGACTCACAGTGATGACATCATTACTCTGTGAACTTTGTGTGCAGCTCTTTAAGTTTCCTTCACTTCACATTTCCCTGCTGCAATAACCCTGGGCTCCACGCCAATCACTCACATCCATCTGAGTCACCACTTAGACACAACCCCAGATGCACTCACTGACTGGCACCCAGCAACACAGGAGAGGAAGCCATATTACAGTATATCAGGTCCCTCAGTCCGCTGAATACGACCCTGTTGACAGGACACATTACTGAGGTCCTCCTACTGCTCTTGCGCTCCCCTGCTCTGCTCAAATCACTACTCAGCAGAAAAAAGGGCCACCTCTTCCCAGCCAAGGATCTCCCAGCACCCCTGAAGGTGTCCCCGTTCATGACTTTTTAATGCAGCATTTGCAGAGCCATTCATCTTGTGGGCTCCCCGCAGATATTACTTTGGATGGAAGTTATGGAGAGAAGCCTAGGAGAGAAGGATCCAGCCAGCACAGAGGACACTGGGTATCCTCTCAGCATAGCTCCTAATCACTTTAAGGAGGAGGAGGTAAGAAGAGGTTGGCTGGAGTGTGTGTGTCCAAGAGAGTGTGAGTGTTGGGGCCTGGTGATATTCCGTTGGGAACCCAGTGCCTGCTGCTAGACAAGGCCTGTTTAAGCCGTGCTGTCTAATCAGTGCCCCACACTCGTCACCCCAGGGCTGAACTCCCTGCTCTGTGTGCTTGGCCTGATAACAGCTAGTAGGCTCACCTCTCCACCGCCAGCCCGTCCACGCCTCCCTGCTCCCTCTCTTTGACAGAGGACTCACAGGCAGGGGAGAGTATTGCATTTGAGCAATACAAGTAGGGCTAGTTATCAAAGGGGGTATATGGAAGTTTGTGTGTTGTATGTGCAATTAACTGTGCTGTATATTGTTCACTCCTTTTGCCAACTCTCAACAACCTTCCAACAAGCACGATGAGCCAATAAAGACAGTTTGGGTTTGGAAGTAGGCTTCACTTCATCACCTGTCAATAGATTTACCACATATGAAATTATCTAACTTTCAGCCAACAACATGACAAAGATGTCAATGTCTTTATAGTGACATTACAGTCAGCTTTTACATCCACAGTTTATGGTCTTGGAGAGGGGATTTTGTGCTGTGGAATGGATAACAAAGTGGTCCAAAATAAGCCTGCCTTGAAATCTATTTGCACTCAAATTTGGATTGGCCTCATTCACAGTGTGCACAGCTGTGGCAGTTTGGACCGATGGGAACCAGCATTTGTGAGATGCCCAGTATGCGGCATACCGGGGTGTCACAGCAGACTATGGTGACTCTGTATAGGAACATCCGGTAGTCTGTAGTTTTATGACATTGGCTTTCAATGGTTTTAATATAGTGGGATATTTCAGCATACTTTAATTTAGTTAATTAATTCAACCATTTAAAAAAACAAGCACACATAAAACTTGAAGAAGTCATACACGCACATCAGTAAAATCATTGAGGATGACACACAATAAGGTCAGGAACTTATATCCACTGTGGTCCTCTTGAGACAGAGTATGGCAGCGAGACAATAAAGCATGAAAACAAAGAAGAACAACATCATTGCAGTTACATCGTAGGGTACATTCAAATGGGCACAGAAGACATCAAACAGTTTTTTACTTTATTTTTAAGGCATTCCACCCTGAGGCTCCAGTATACAAGACAGTACCTTTCCCAGCATTACTCCTGAAGCACAAATTAGCAACACCTGATCTGGTGCTGTGGTTTTGTACATCCCTAACATGGGGAAAGTAATCAGTCAGATATCTGGGTGCAGAACCATAAATACACCTGGAAACCAGACTCAGTCTAATCTGGGACACCCTAGCCTCAATAGGCAGCCAGTTGAGTTCCTGAAAGCAGCTCCTGCCTATGTGAGTACGTGGACTCACCTTCAATACTGTCCTGATCAGCTCATTCTGGGCAATCTGGAGCTTCCCCTTCAGAAGATTAGACAAGACCCCAAACCAGGAAGTATTTGCGTAGTCAAAATGGAATTGAATTAGGTCAGAGAGCTAACACTCTCACGGAGTCCTTATCAAGCTGCTTGGACTTTTTAGCCAGAAACTTGGTCCCGGAATGAACCTTCCCTAGCACTTTATTGGCCATGCTCCCCCCCAGGAGGAAGGAGTACCATTCCACAAAGATTTCTCTCATCAAACTCTTTCCTGATGAAGTCAGTCAGGTAAAGTATCAGTGGAGTATGTTTTTCTAAATCCCGACTGAAAATCATACATTAGACTTAGTTTGGCATATTCATACATTTGTTCATGTACAACTCTCTCCGGGATCTTTGATGTAATAATGAGGATAGATACAGGCCTACAAATCCCAGGGTCAGACTTTATCCCCTTCTTATACAGAGGTATAACTTTAGCTTGTTTCATGTCCTTGGTAAAGATGCCTTGTTCAAGAGAGAGATTAACGATATGCGTAATGCAAGGGGCAATTTGCTCAGCAGAATCTCTAAGAAACCTTGCTGGAATATTATCAGGGCCTGTGGCTTTGGCGCATTTAAGCTCTGCTAGCATAATTGCTCCTTTGGCGGCTGCTACCTTTGCAAAATAAAAACTTGGCATAATACTGTTTGACTTGGTCGTTTCCATACAAACTAGAACTGGGGACAGCTTGCTAACCAGCTTTCTGGCAACAGAAGCAAAAAAATGGTTGAATTACTATGCATACTTGTGACATAGACTATTTACTAAGACATTACCTACAGTCAGGCATGACAAAACTCGAAACATGTTCCATCATGAGCAGACCTTGGTTCAAATACTATTTAAAATATCTCAAATAATTCCACATACATTCAAAGTAAGTATTCAAATATATTTATAAAGAAAAGTCACACTGGGCACACACTGGTTG
Source organism: Oncorhynchus tshawytscha (assembly GCF_018296145.1). NCBI lineage: Eukaryota > Metazoa > Chordata > Actinopteri > Salmoniformes > Salmonidae > Oncorhynchus > Oncorhynchus tshawytscha. The sequence goes on from NC_056441.1 coordinate 69,197,638, forward strand.
AATCAATGTTATTTCCACATCATTTCAATGAAATTACGTTGAACCAATGTGGAATAGATGTTGAATTGATGTCTTTGCCCAGTGGGGTGGTTGAATATTTTAATATATTTGAAAATCCACTTGGAAATTATGTTACAGTATTTTCAAATACTTATTTCAAATGCTATTTTCAAATTTCTGGGTTAATTGCATGGGAGTATATTTGAGTCAATGTATTTGAAATACAATACTATTTGGTTTTTACAAATAACCATTCAAGTACTCAAATACAATTACTTGTTTTGGGCTGTGTATTTGAAAATAGTCAAATACACAAAAAAGTATTTTAAATACCAGATACTCTAATACACATGTACTTGAACCCATGTCTGATCACGAGGCATCTATTCATTCACGTCTTCTTGACATTCCATAGGACCCTGGGAAATGCCATGTTAAGGAGGCCATCTAAACTGAGAGCTGTAAGTCAAAGAGGTATTTTGCGATAAGATAACTATGTTAATAACTTCTGGCTCTGACTAGACACCCCCCCTCATTTCCTCTACTCTCTGGACTGTGATCAACGCGGCTGCACATTGTCATTTTTAATGGAGCTCGCAAAGAAAAGAGCTAAAGAAAGACAGAGAGAGAGACAGAGAGAGACAGAGAGACCGAAACAGAGAGAGACAGAGAAACAGAAACAGAGAGAGACAGAGAAACAGAGAGAGAGACAGGGAGACAGAGAGACAGAGAGAGACAGAGAGAGACAGAGAGACAGAAACAGAGAGAGACAGAGAAACAGATAGAGAGACCGAGAGAGACAGAGAGAGACAGAGAAACAGAGAGACAGAGACTTTGAGACAGAGAGACAAAGAGACAGAGACAGGGAGCAAGAGAGAGACAGCGAGACAGAGAGACAAAGAGACAGGGAAACAGAGAGAGACAGAGAGATAGAGAAACAGAGAGACAGAGAGAAACAGAGAGACAGAGAGACAGAGAAAGGAACAGAGAGAGGAACAGAGAGAAACAGAGTGAGACAGAGAGAGTGAGAGACAGAGCGAATGAGGGAGAGCTGGGGCGACTGTAGTGGAGGATCCAATTTCTATAAAAATGCCCTAGGGGGAGTTGTGCTCCAGTAAATCCACCTCCCCACAGAACGGTACAATCTTATTATAGAGCAGGCAGTGGGATGTAGGCAGGCAGCGGCCCCAGATCTTTCACATTTACCAAAGTCAAGCTCCACATCCCATCAGCACATTGACTTGGTTGGGGCCTCAGCACCGCTAAAGCTCCTGACCTCTGGCTCTTAAGACTGAAGAGATCAGTGAAGGAAAAAGAAGAGAGGAAAAGGCCACAATGAGCTTTAATCTTACCTTAGCTATAGGAACAAGCAGTGGGGAAAAGTGGAGGATGCAGAACTAACTCCTTTAGAGAATATGTACAGTATTTGTCTTTGTAATAAGAGTGCATCTGCGTGTGAGAGTGAACAGTATATGTGTGATGCATGCTTTATGTGAACATATGCTGTCTCAGAAATGCCCTTCCATACTCCTCTATCTGCATAACGGAAAACAAGGCTATCTCATATTGACGGTAAATCAATGCCTCTGTGCAGACATGTGAATTAGAGTATAGCAGTTGTGGGCCATATGGAGTTTCAAATTGCATAGGAGTTACCAGCTGCTCCACACAAGGTATGGGTCCAGACAGGGAGAGCGGTCTGCAGCATTCATCTCTCAGCACTGCCACTCTACACTAAACGTTTTAGCTTGCGCCACTGACAGGCTCCTCTGGCAGGAGGGAGCGGATGGGGAGAACTACTCAGAGAACACTGGGCTGGGACATAGACAATAGCCTCCTAGGTTACCAGATGCACTCTATTTGGCTTTTCTCTTTGTACTGACCAATATGTATGAAGTGCATCAGAAGTGACAGCTGACATACAGCAGGTTTTAGTTGAGCTGGAGAAACATTCAGATGATGGAAAACATTGAAATATTCAGAGGTCACAGCCAGAGGTGCAGCTTGGTTTTTTAGAAAGATCAATGAAATTAACACTGCATCACAGTGGGTTTGTTGACCTCCTGTTGCTGTGGCTATACAAATGGTAAATACAGTATATTGGTGCTTTCTTCACAGAGATAGGCACAGAGGGAGGTAAAGCATATGCTCTCTCTTTTACTGCCATCTCTGAGGCTTTCCAGAGAGACGGAAGGCATGAAACACTGAAATCCTCTCACATCTCTGATGGCTCCCCAGACAAGAGCCATGCTCTGAGACGGTAGTACAAACTGACAGGCTACAAAAACAACCCTCGTCAGAGCTCTCAAAGAGACTCCTTTATTTATACTGCCTCTTATACAGGCTCTTTTTAATTAGTTCTTCTGAAGGGGGTAAATCTTTTTAAACGCTCCCAGAGATCACGCCCAAACATTAAATCGCACGTGTCGCGGGCACTCCCTAATTCTTGGTCCAAGTCATGAATATTTTCCTCCTGTGGAATCAAAGAGGGCTGTGTTTTCTCTGACTGGAGGCTGCTTTTTGGAGGGATAAAGTACCCATAATCCTTCCCTGCATTGCGTTCGGTGACCAACACCCCTTCTGCTGACATGGAACTTTTCTCCATGCCACTTGCAGCACTATTAAAGATCAGGGCCACTTCAAGCATGGAGAGAGAGAGCCGGGGCTTGAAAGGAAAAACGTTTAAAATGAGGGCCCTGTCGTGTCCGCACTCGTCTGCAATGATGGATTCCTAAGAGCCTGGCTAGAGCAGGCGAGTGCAAAGAAGGAATGGAATCACTTCCAGGATCATCTGTTGGACCTGGAAGAGAGGAACAGGTAAAGGGAGAGGGCCTATGGGAAATACGGAATGGGAGATGAAATTCCACTAAGGTCTGAAGAATGTAGGACACTGTGGTACGTTTTCACCTCAAGCTCGCTTGTTGCCTTCATTAGCATCTATTTCAGGGGCTTGTCATCTATGTCACATCAAGCGAAAAACGGACGCCATCCCACTGACAGAATCCCAAAATAGATGCTAAATTGGTTTCATGCCGAGGGCTTTTAATTCCCCAAAAGTTTTCGATAAACTCTCTCAGCAAAAAAAAAGCTAATTACAACTTTTCCCAAAGGAACGCCAAGTCACTAAAACCTGCTTACATCTTCCAAACCCTACATCTGTTGGAATCATACTGTATGCACGGGTGTTATCCAAGATCCTATGGATGTTCCATCAGCCGCTTAGCCGTTAGCTTAAACAACCAGGGCTCCAGAGTGTACCACATGTGGTACTCGAGACGTTCCAGTAAGCAGCCACCGCTGCCCCACTTCCTCCTTCCTCCCTTTATCTTTATGTGGCTCAGTAAAACCACAGCTCCAACATATGATAGAGTGGAAAGAGAGGCACAGGACTTAAAAGGGCCCAAACACAAAGACACCACTGAAAGTCATTGGTTGAGTTTTAATTCAAACCCAATTCATCATTTGGAATGGATGTTCTCCATTTACATTTTAATTATGCCAATGCATTTTAAGAGACTCCAGGCTCCCTCACAGGATAATCGGCGGAGTCTGTATGGTGTTAAACCTTTTAAGGGGTTATTTTCAGGTTGAAATAACACCATGTGAAGGACCTCCCATTTCCATGATGCGTTCTAAATAAACAAGCCTCCCAAATATCAAATGGTCTGGCTTGCGCAAGATTACATGCGTCAGCTGCATTGTGGGGCTTGGAGAAAGACCCTCTGCTTTGCTGTGGCAATATATCCTCCCCACATCTGGCCGCTCCAAAATAAACCAGCCTGTGTGTGCATTCGCTTTGCTACACATGACCAGAGTGTCTACATACAATATGTGCTTAGTTCTCTCTTCCCAGGACAGAGAATGATAGAAAGAGAGAGAGGTGTAGACTTAGTCCTCAAAAAGATTTGACTAATGTGCTGGTCATCTCTCTCTCTCTCTCTCTCTCTCTCTCTCTCTCTGTGTTTGCTTCACATGTGGTTGTGGTGTGTGTTCACACTAAGACAGAGAGACATGCACACACACACGCCCATGCACAAACTTTACTAGCCTCCAATGCCCCACCCCCACCGAGTACAGTGCAGAGTATCCATATTTCATGGACAGGGGACTGAAATCCCTTGACAAGGTTAGACATTTTCAAACAGGCTAGAATAGACCGCTTTTTGCCGTTTCCATAAAAACATTAGAAAACTTTGCTGAAAATCATTTGCCCAGTGAGGTGGTTGTGTAAACAATAAGTGAGGATGAAAAACAATGGCAATAATTGAAAGACTCAGCAATTCGTGATATTCAAAGAAAACAATTCTACATCCTGTTAAGAAATTACATGTATTTTCATAGAAACTATATAAATTTACCTCTATTAGGAAAACATTTATTTTTATCAAGCACTTGGAAAGTTTCTCCAAGAATTCATCAAAACTATTGTTTTCTGAGCCCGACCTATGTTTCGCTTTGAGTGGCATTAAGTTATTTTTCTTGGCAAACAGAAAGGTTATTTTCCAGGATTGTGTAAACAGAAAGGAAATATTAATAACAGAGGACTTATACTGTAACAGTTAGCTGGAGAAGAAACAAGAAACGATACCTAGAAAAAGAAAAACAGTCATACATTTGCCTCCATGGGGTTCAGGCTCGGCTTGACCCTGCCATCAAAACAGATGGTGCAGTCAACTGGGAAGCTGGCCTTATGAATTAAAGCACTGTTTAATACTGCCTCACCTGCTGCTGATAAACAGGAGCTGTCATGTTGGGTATTGGTGTGATAGAAACTAAATTATGCAATGGACAGACAGATAGAGAAGCACTGAGACCAAACAGAATTGCCACAGTACTCATATCAATAACCTTTTTGTATACTACTTCACCTGGCACAACAGGCACCTGTGTGCAAGTCTCTCCATTATCCAGGACACAAAATGGACAATGTTTATTTCCCTGTTATTTATGAATATAATCTCCATTTGTGGCTGGCTGCTGGTGAACTCCGCTCACATTGTCAGTGCTGCCTGGACTTGTGCATTGACCTCCGAAGATCAATAATATGCTACGGTGCTGCCAAGTCCATTTAGCTGCAATCTGCAATTTTTTATGTCAATTAGGTGGAAAATAGAGTTGACTAGGTGGATGACCAAGAAGTGGAATGCATGGTGGTTGCCCAGTCTCTGTGGTGATGGATGCTCTATATCAGCATACAGTACGACCGACCAATAAAAAACATCAAATGCTGTCTGCCTTAAGTATTGTACCATTAACTTTTATTAAATGCAATTCAATATTTTGATGATGATGTTTTAAAGGAGTCTCTCTAACTCCTTTTACAAGTAAGACAATAAAACACATGAGTATATACAAAGGTTAGTGGTGGTACGTGAAAACAAGGCTGTTTCAAAACAACATCAAAGCCTGGACTATATTTTGAGTTGTACTAAATTATGGCTTTAGATGGTGTAAAACGGCCTGGGTTTGAACATGCTAACGCTAAAGCATGGCTTTAGATGGTGTAAAACGGCCTGGGTTTGGACATGCTAACGCTAAAGCATGGCTTTAGATGGTGTAAAACGGCCTGGGTTTGGACATGCTACATTTTGTGGCCTGAGTATGCTGCTGGGCCTCTGGATACTTTCCTGGTCCCTCTCCTCTCAACACACATTTAATTCCATTAGTTTGTCCACTGCCACTGTTTGTCACTGTCGAAGCCCTTGAGTTCACCCAGGGTTAGACGGAGCGTATCTGAGCAAAGGCACTGAAGAGCTGGGCTGTTGTCCATGGAAGAATAGGATCTGAACAACAACAGAGCAGAGTGAGTTCCATGTTGTACATTTAACAAGCTAATTGAAAACAGACGGGACACTAACTCCCTCCCCTTCATCCGAGTCTGCTAGTTCGCCAGCAAGAGTAACATATTCGCACTGTCTCCAGAATTATGGTATGCATCTGATTCATCCTTTTACTTGATCGACTAAGCAGAACATAACAAATACACGACACATGAAACCAGGAGTGTATACAGGATGCTGCTGTTACTGCATGGGAGTGGAGTCACCCTATCCATCCTGTCTGATGACTGGGAAGGGCACGTCGAGGGACCCATCTCCATTTTTCTAACTTGATGACTAATAATCAGAATAATTTGAGAGTGCTCTTCTCGACCATTGATGGCCTGATAAATCCTACCATGGCAAACCTATACGAGCTTTCCTCCACGTGATGAGTTTGCTACACAACTTGATATATTATTAGACTGTATTAGTGATTTAAATACTTGGATGGCTCACAACTTTCTCCAGCTAAATCAAGACAAGATCGAGGTACTTATTGTTTTAGCCAAAGCACAGAGAAATAATCTGCCCGCATATTTTAATTCAAGGCCAATAAAGATAAAACACCAGGTAAAAAACCTAGGTGCTATTTTAGGTTTTGAACTCAATTTTGAATCGCACATGTAACCAAAATAGCTTTTTACCGCCGTGAGGAACATTGCCAAGGTGCGGCCATTTCTCTCTCAGGCTGATACAGAGAGACTCATTCAGGCTTTTATTACAAGCAGGCTTGAGTCACGCTTGACTACTGTCATGTTCTCCTGTCTGGTCTACCCAAGAGAGCCATTGGTCAATTGCAAAACATACAGAATACTGCAGCACGGCAGTGGAGGCTGGTGGGAGGAGCTATAGGAGGACGGGCTCATTGTAATGGCTGGAATGGTATAAATGGAATGGAGTCAAACGTGGTTTCCATATCTTTGATGTGTATGATACCGTTCCATTTATATCATTCCAGCCATTACAATGAGCCCGTCCTCCTATAGCTCCTCCTACCAGCCTCCACTGTATCCCGGGTACTGACTAAGACAGAGAGCACACATTACACTATTTTTAAGGTCTCTGCACTGGCTGTCTGTGAGTTTTATAATTCATTTTAAGATTCTTCTATTGTTTTTTAAATTAATCCACGATTGTGCACCCCAATACATGTCAGACATGCTTTTAAGTTATGTATCCAGTAGGTCCCTCAAGTCCTCTGGAACTTGCCTTTTAACTATCCCAAAGCCTAGGACCAAGAGGCATGGGGAGGCAGATTTTAGTTACTATGCCCACAGCCTCGGAATAGCCTGTCAGAGAACCTGAGGGGGGCCGAAACTGTGGACATATTTAAAAGAGATCTTAAAACACACCTTTTTAGCTTTGCTTTTCCTTAGGGTGCTTTTTAATCTTTCCGTTTTTATTGTTATTCTTTAGTTTTTTTATCTTCTTATGTTGGTTGTGTAGTAAATATACACGTTTTTATTTTCATTGTTTTTCATTGTTTTTTCCTGTGAAGCACATTGTGCTGCATTCCACGTCTGAAATGTGCTGCATTCCACTTCTGAAATGTGCTGCATTCCACGTCTGAAATGTGCTGCATTCCACGTCTGAAATGTGCTGCATTCCACGTCTGAAATGTGCTGCATTCCACGTCTGAAATGTGCTGCATTCCACGTCTGAAATGTGCTGCATTCCACGTCTGAAATGTGCTGCATTCCATGTCTGAAATGTGCTGTAGAAATAAAGCTTGATTTGATTTGATATCCCCTGAGGTGAAGAGGTGCCATGGCAACTTTCACGGCTTGTGAAATGTGTTGATTTGTGAGGTATCTGACAAAGACAAAGTGCTCCTGTTGCTGTCGAGGGCAAACAGGAGCCAGAGCTTCCAGGAAAGGTCCCATTTATGCTCAGAGGATCACTAATGGCCCAGGTTACCATCTGTGCTGCTGGCTACTCAGGTCCAATGGAGCAGACTGACAGTGAGTGCCTGCTAGACACACATACACACACTCTGTCTCATGAGTACACAGAATACACAATCACTCACATATAAAGTACAGGCATCTCTTTACTTACTAAATGCTGGCATAAGAAAACAATGAAAGCATTTCAGTAGGCCTAATAGAGCAGCCTATCAACAGTAAACTATTTAGAATCATTACTGTACTTTGTCCACTTGTAATGTGCCATATACTAGATATCCATTAAAATAATGCATGTGATGCAACCAGGCATCTTACAGCACCAGTTAACAACATGCCTAAAAAGCCCTTTAAAGATGGAGCTCCAGGAAAGGCCAAAAACCTTCTCCCATCACTAGGGGTCAGCAGCAAAGCAGAGCAGAGGTCCCCATGCATCCATATGTGGCAAAAGCTTCACAGCTCTCACACACTCTCTCAATAAATAAGGCTGGCCTTTGGGCTGCTCAGCCCATTCAGTCTCAGTGCGGGGTGGCCCCTCCCGGCCCGTCAGCCAGATAAGGAATTCCCACGCGGCCACATCCGAGGGAGGAGAGGAGATTGAAACCAGATGAATGGGACTTTGGTGCAGCAGGCTCGCCAGGCCCATATTTCACTCCCCAAAGCCTGATTAAACGAGATGCGGAGCTCGTTGGGCCAAGGCTGAGAGCTCAGTGCTCAGAGCAGGGCGTGGGCTCAATGCGACAACAGGGTAAAGGGCAGACCTACAGTCTCTCTGATTTGTCGCCGTAGTCTCAGGAGTTCTTTCCAGACACATCAAGAATGCACTCCGAATTTCCTTCAGACAAAATAATTGATCGACCCTGATTCAGACTTTTCAGTTAAATGGGAGCGCTGATGAATGTAATGAAATTAGATTCTGCCTAAAAGGGGTTTGTCACCTTACGTTGTGTTTTTGTGTGAAATAAAGTTGCGCGATACAGTAAAGTAAGCCATGGGGTGGAAAGTGACAACTGACGGTGCCAAAGAAAATGAGCGCAAACTGCAACATTATGGGAGAAAGCGAAGACTAGAGACATCCCCGTCTAATCCAGGAGTTTATATGGATCATGTGAAAAGAGTGAAAATAACTGACACAGTTATTGCTGGAGTTACTAATTATACCTTAGAGTTTATTATAATTGCATAGTTGAGTTATTAAAATGACACATTAATACCCCTGTCTGCAACTACTGTCTGTGTAACATAGATGTAAGACTTGTAAGTCCAATGAAATGCAATCAATATACGATAACTCAAGCCTTTCCCTCAAATTTGAATGTTTTACAGCAATGTGATATAAAGTCTATGTTCCAGTTGTCCAGGACATAAGATGTGCTCAGCACAGAGAATTTGAGAACTTGGAGGGTGTTTGACTGTGGTTTAGGGGACTGGGGAAGAAAGAGAAAAAACAAACAAACTGCACAAGGCTTGTTTTTCCAGCTTTGAGGTGATTTTCTGTTGGCCAGCGGAGGACTCTGCTAAACGTGCCACGTGTCCCTTTTTCTCTGTCTCACCCAGTTTATGTGTTCAGACTGTGTGTGTGTGAGTATGAGTGTGAGTGTGTGCATGTTCAGGGCAGAGAGTGTGTGAGTGATTAAGGGTCTGCTTTCATTGGTTGTTCACAATGGCCCTCCTGAACGAGGTAATGTAGCATACTATTTTCCAGACACTGCTCCAGGATCCATCCCTGTTCCCTCTAACATGTAGCTGGTTGGCCACACTCACAGCCCAACGCCAAACACACTCCATATCCCCATGACATTTCAGCTATGTTACTGCTGAAAGAATTGTGGCAGCTTCGCTGGCTGCTGCCCTGCACTAAGAAAGTCCTATTTAATTAATACGAAATGTTTAATCTGTGTTTGCTTGGGCAACAAGAGGTTGATCTCATTACCCTGGGCTAAATGGCATGCTTGGGCATCCTCTCTGACGAGACTAACATTTTACAGTTAGTTAATTAAGAGAGCCATTAAAAAGACACTGGACCTACTGAACATACGTAATATATTCCGGAGACAGTTCAGCCAGTAGAGAGCAAACCACTTAGATGACAAAATACCCAGCACTGCAAACACAAACAATAACAAAAGCAGAACAATGGGGTAAACCTGGCACAGGAGAGGCTAGTTCTGTGGTTGAACATGTGCTCCTAGTGATGCAGTGTGAGTTTAGTTAGTTGTGGTTTACCTGCTGTGAGTCCCCTATTAAACTCAGCCAGCCTTGACACGATACACATGCAGGCTAAGCTTATTATTCTCCTCCTCCTAATCAACTGGCTCCCTTCATGTGGCAGGGAGGTAGCTGCTGCTGCTATCCACTCCTCTCCTGTCTCCTGTCTCTCCTGGGTCTTCCCCTGTCCCTATTGGCTTCCTCATCTATCTGTGTGAATCATCAGCCAGGCCCGAGCCTCCATGACTTGATCCCCTATGACATCACCACGGGAGACAGAGTGAGCAACACAAAGGAACACAGCCTCCCTACCCACTCTCTCTCTCTCCTTCTCCCTCTCTCTCCTTCTCCTCTATCTCTCTCTCTAATTTCAAATGGGTATCAATTATGATTAATGTGCAAGAAGGTACAGTATCTGAGGATATGTCAGAGGACTCTAGATATTAATTTAGCATTTGGCAAAAGCTTACATTTTTGCTTTTCAGAGACTGAAATTAGAGCTTTCTCCCTCTTCTCTTTTGTCAAGCCTGGTCTTACCCCTTTCCTCCCTCTCTTGGTATGTTATATAAATTCATACCTCCCATCCCTTCGTTTAAATACAGCCACACAGCCCTAGATGAGTGCTTAAGTGGTGTGGCAGCTAAACTAGAATCAACACAGGACCCTTTTAGCCATGAAAAAGCGTACCCTGGAGATCTGAATAAATTGATTTATTTTAGGCAACAAAATGTAGAATCTTATATAAGGCCAGACATGCTAAGTGTTTTGTCTCTTATGCATCAACCCTTAGGGTAATTTCTTCTTCTTAATTAAAAAGGGAGCAAGGAGCAGAGGAGGGATAGCTACTGTTAAGGCGGGTGGGTTTCTTGTTGTATTTCTTCTCAAAGTTTTCGGTATGATCCTCACTCTGCCGTGGAGTCTGCGGTTCTGCTGATGCAGGGACTTTGTCTCAAGATTAATGAAAGACGTTTGGCTCTTTGGCGTTTGAATCCTACACAGAGGTTAAGAACAGCCTCACTATGCGCCACACTATACAGAACGTTCTGCTCACTCAGTGAAGCAATTCTTTCTCTCCTCCTCTCCCATTTTTACCCTCCTAACAAATAAATAAAAAGTAGATCTCAAATTTATCTGAAAATGACTACTTTTTCTCTGTCCCCTGCTGACAAATCGGATTTCAAGCAGGAAAATGAAAACCATTACCCCAAATAATACCGTTAACATGTTTTTGAAGGGCAGCAACCACGTTAGAATAGAATATCATCTGTTCTAAAAAGGGACAAACGACTGCTGATCTGGGACTGTATGTCCTTTATGTTTCTGTGAGCTGACTTGAGTTCAAGGGGCAGGAGTTGATTTATATGCCATTTATATGCCGCCCTGCGTCATGCAGCATCACACACATATCTAGACTCAAGTACTCCATATTCGTAAAACATAATAACAACATGGCATCCATTTGATATAATTCTGCATTTGACCATGTCCGTGCCAGATAAGCCCTATCCCACAGCAGCAGACTGTGGGCTTTGCTTTCTGGGTGTGATGAGTACATCGTGGTGTCAGGACTTCACAACACAGTGAACCGGTGAGAGCCTGATCCCATCATCGTCATCTGGTCATATAAAACATCACAGAGAATATGTACTAAAGCCTATAACACAAAGATTTGGCATCCTACCATTGTCCAACGTACCATTCAAAGACGATTGTGTCAAACAGTGAACTGCAGTATCCTCCTATTCAGAACTAGAGTGAGTTCTGGAGGCAGACAAAGTGAGACTGTATAAAGAGACTTTGTCATGCTGTCTGTCTGACTGCCATCCATCCATCCCAGTCTAAGAGGCACTGTATCACTAGTGGTGGTACACTTCACTCTCATACTACTCCCTTTGTGTGGAACATGACCATCTCAAACCAGATTCACCATCCCTGTCTGGCTTCTTTGCTGCATTGGGGGTGATGCAGGTAGGGTAGGGTGGAGGGTTCTGTGGGGAAGAGTGTGAGGGAATGTTTTCAGGAGCCTGCAGTGAGACGTTCGTTCTTTCTTCAATTCATCTCAACCCACATCCTTCAACCGTTTCTTCCTCCAAACCTTCTCCACCCACCCCTTTTGCCTTGATGTAGACAAGCCCACAGTGCACACACAGAACACACACTACAACACAAACTGCAAGGCGACTGTTCGTTGGAGGGGAATAATGCACTTGCCATGCATGGATGGGCCAATGCCAGGGCAATAACAATATTCTCCCAGGCATCCAATAAACAAGAACTGATTCAATCAGCTTCGGTTCCGGCCCAGATGCCATGCAGTGGCCCGGTCCATGTCTTCAGCTGGAGCAGCTAGCCAGCATATTTGAGTAGAGGCGAGCCAGGCGGCGCTGGAGTTAGCAGGATCTGTTTCAGACCGGCCTGCTCTGCTCCAGTCTTATTTATCCCACCATGGTCAATCACACAGGCTCTGCGCGCAATTTATATTCCCAATCGTCAGGCGGATTAGTCCAGTCTAATCTGGTCAACTCAGAAAAAAACCTTCACCATCTTTCTCACTCTAATATTTCTATTAGCCCCACCTGCATTCCAGTGATGTGCTGCGACACAAGTTGATCTGCGCGAGAGACTCCTCTAATAGGGGGTGGAGGGGAGGTCAGGCAGGTGCAGGACTTCAGTCTGTTTGAGATGTGTGCCTGGTACTTAATGCAGACATACAGTAGTTGGGGAGGTTCAGGGTGGGAGTGCATGCTGATTATGGGTCTGGTGTAGATGAGAGGGAGAAATGCCCTGTATGATTTAATGATCAGTGGATATTTGCCTGGAGTAGGGTTTTAGGAGGGCGCACACACACACGTACGCTCACACGCACGCATGCACAAACATACACACACACATGAGTACGGAGGCAACTGGAGCTGTAAGGCTGCCCTTAGCGAAGTGCTACAGACTCCATAGCGCAACCTTCTAGCCACAATGTCCTTCCTCCCCCAGATGTCCTTCATGACAAGCTAGGTCCCCTGTCACTCAAACACAAAGGGGGACAGATATCTACATGAATGTGGATGAGAGAGAGAGAAAGAGAGAGAGAGAGAGAGACTCGCCTGCTCGGTATATCAAACCATACTGAATAATAATCGCTGCTGAGGTAAGCACAAAAGACCATCCCTCCCTTTCACTTTATGAAAAGCAGCTTAATTGCCAAATGCATGGAATAAAAATGTCTAATGACATTCGAAGGGCTTCATATTGAGAACGGGTCCCCAGCAGCGGATTTGTATGCTGTAGTAGTGCTCCTGGCCAGTAGGTACAAGCGTGCCTATGTGCTCGCCGGCTGATCGGCAGAGTAATGTCACTGGGTTTTTACCAGAAATTAATCTTAATGTCACTCCGTCTCCCACGCTTGAATGTCACTGCCTTTTAATTGGCCCAGTAAAATGGCAGTGTTGTTTGTGACTGGGAGCGACGGATGGGAAGGAACAAATGAGTTGGCGGTGGTTTCAGAGACTTGTTCGATGACGGGGGAATCAGAGCCAAACCTGACAGGTTTTGACCACGAGCCATTATGCAATTGGGCTGATTCTCTGGTGCATTGTTTCACTGCTTCCAAAGCAACATTAGGTTATACTGTGTGGATGAATAAACAAAAATACATCTGAATATTCTACTCCAAAGTACATATCAGGGTTGGGTTTCAAAAAGTAAACTGAAACTCCAATTTTCCTCAATGCATTTCAATGATTTGAAATGATTGAATTGAAATGGAATTGACCCCAATGATATCATTATCAGGGATTGAAACCGGTTCAGGGAAGAGAGCCAAAAAACGGAAAATAACGGCATTTTTCAAGGAACTGAATCAGAACCACAAACGAAAGTGATTTATACTGTTCCGGATCAGAACCGTTATTTTAAATGCACGGGTACCGGTTAAAAAGGTTCATTACATTCCGGGCATTTTTTTCCAGTCCCCCAAAAAATTCTACAAAGTGCCTATGCAAAGCCCTCATTCTGTCACTCAGAAACGTATTCCAGTGTCTGCCTGTCTGCCATGGAAATTCTTTGCCTGTGCGTGTGTAGGCAGCTCCTTCCGAAGCTCCTTCTAGTAGCCTAATGACGTTATAAGCGTGATTCAGGAATTAGGGAGTGAGATTTTTCTTTCGCAAAGAATGGAGGAACTTCTTATGGCTTGGGGGCAGTATTGAGTAGCTTGGATGAATAAGGTGCCCAGAGTAAACTGCCTGCTACTCAGACCCAGAAGCTAAGATATGCATATTATTTGTAGATTTGGATAGAAAACACTCTGAAGTTTCTAAAATTGTTTGAATGATGTCTTTGAGTATAACATAACTCATATGGCAGCAAAAACCTGAGAAAAAATCCAACCAGGAAGTGGGAAATCTGAGGTTTGTAGTTTTTCAACTCTTTGCCTATCCAAGATACAGTGTAAATCTGGTCCGATTGCACTTTCTAAGGCTTCCACTAGATGTCAACAGTCTTTAGAACCTTGTTTCAGGCTTCTACTGTGAAGGAGGAGAGTATAAGAGCTGACTGAGTAAAAGGTCTGCCAGAAGGCCATGAGCTGATCACGCACGCTCCAGTGAGAGGTAGCTGCGTTCCATTGCATTTCTAAAGGCAAAGGAATTCTCCGGTTGAAACATGATTGAAGATTTATGTTAAAAGCATCCTAAAGATTGATTCTATACATCGTTTGACATGTTTCTACGAACTGTAATGGAATTTTGATGAAGATAATCAAAGGTAAGGGAATATTTATAATGCTATTTCTGACTTCTGTTGATTCCACAACATGGCGGATATCCGTATGGCTTGTTTTGGTCTCTGAACGCAGTACTCAGATTATAGCATGGTTTAAAAAGAATCTGACACAGTGGTTGCATTAAGGAGAAGTTTATCTAAAGTTCCATGCATAACAATTGTATCTTTTATCAATGTTTATTATGAGTATTTCTGTAAATGAATGTGTCTCTCTGCAAAATCACTGGATGTTTTGGAAGCAAAACATTACTTAACGTAACGCGCCAATGTAAACTGAGATTTTCGGATATAAATATGAACTTTATCTAACAAATCATACATGTATTGTGTAACATGAAGTCCTATGAGTGTCATCTGATGAAGATCATCAAAGGTTAGTGATTAATTGTATCTATATTTCTGCTTTTTGTGACTCCTCTCTTTGCCTGGAAAAATGGCTGTGTTTTTCTGTGACTAGGTACTGACCTAACATAATCAGATGGCGTGCTTTCGTCGTAAAGCCTTTTTGAAATCGGACATTGTGGTGGGATTAACAACAAGTTTATCTTTAAAATGGTGTAAAATACTTGTATGTTTGAGGAATTTTATTTATGAGATTTCTGTTGTTTGAATTTGGCGCACTGCACTTTCACTGACTGTTGTCATATTGATCCCATTAGCGGGATTTCAGCAGTAAGAAGTTAACCTTTTTGATGCTAGTTAAGGACACTATAGTTATCACATTTCACATTGGATTTATTAAAATGTATATTTTAATTCTGGTGCCGGTATGCCCACACCAGCTTGTTAGCTAGCTAGCTGGTCCAACGCACATTCAGAAGTTCAAAGACATTCAAAGTTCCTTCATAGAAACCGCTCTTCCGTAGGTATAATTCCGTGGGCCTAATTCAGATAATGCAAACAACAAGTTGCCCAGCACATCAAGCCAAGCATTGTCCTCCACCCTCTCTCGCTCTCTCCCCACCCACAACATTTCAGTCGCATCTCGCGTCCTACACTCATCTGTCCAAATGCATGTAAATAGCTAGCCGCTCCATAACAAGGTGTTCTATCTGAAATAATTTTATGTTAAGCTAATTGTAAACAAAATGTCAATTTCAGAGGTTTAAAAAGGAACGGAAAGGAACGATATAATCCATCACTTGTTTTTTGTTAACTGGTGCAGAATTTTATTTTGCTGGTCGGAATAGTGGAACGGAACAAAAAAATAATGATTCTGTTCAGAATGAAATTCCGGTTCCAACCGGGTTTTCTAATGATCAATTAGCCTTTTAAAATGATAATGTTGGATTAGCTAACACAACGTGCCATTGGAACACAGGAGTGATGGTTGCTGATAATGGGCCTCTGTGGACCTATGTAGACATTCCATTAAAAATCAGCCGTTTCCAGCTACAATAGTCATTTACAACATTAACAACAGTAACAATGTCTACACTGTATTTCTGATAAATTTGATGTTATTTTAATGGACAAAAAATGTGTTTTTCTTTTTTTAAAAGGAAATTTCGAAGTGACCCCAAGCCTTTGAACGATAGTGTACATCAAGTATAGTACAACACTATTCCTTGCTATGATTAGGCCTTATCCACTGTATATGCTCAGCATACATTGTCCAACAGGAGGTTCCAGTTCAGCGTACAATAAGACTCCAGTCTCCACTGTGGTTCCAGTGAGTCATAACAGGCTCATTTGAAGAGAATGAAGAGAGCTATATCTACTGCTACATACAGTGTACATGCACATCACAACTGACATCCTTTAATGGAGGGTGTTTAGAACTATTTTTAACTAGTCATGGGAATTATGGTCAAGCCTATTGATTTATGCACAAAGTAAAATGTTATGAAAGCATTGGGAATTGACGTGTGACCAGCTTGAGGGTTTTGTCCATAAATGACTATGTAAATTAAGCTGTTAAACAAACCACACATAACATGAGGAAAATTAAATGGAAATGGTGGATTGTGGATTGTGGCTGGAGTTCCATATGCATACGGTATGTAAATGAATGACAGCAGGGGCTAAGCTTGTGTAATGATGTCACAGGGCTGATGAGTCATGTATCAACATTAGGGCAGCCAAACTGTGTTTCTGCCATGGAGACTGACCTTATATACATGTTGAAGCCTAAATCTGGGATATAGTCCTGTAAACAATGTCAGTTTTATGCACATGTTGAAGCCAAAATCTGCCTGGTCTGTGTGTGCTAACTCAGTTAGCACACTCGACCAGATCTCTAAAACAGTTCCTTTATCCAAACCTCCTGCCTACCTAACAACCGTCTATGGCTGTGTAAACTGTTGTCTGTCTGCCAACCTCTTTCTTGCTGCCCCTGACATGATGTAATTCATACCGTATGAATTGCTGGTTGTGATTCAGTGGTAAAAAACAACCACTAAAAGAGCCCTCATCCTACAGACTGGAGGCTTTTCCATACTGTGCTCGCGGTATACATTTTAGCCCAAGCCAAACCCACCGGGAAAATAATGCATGTTCCATCTGTCATATCCACTGCAGTGCACCCCCCCCCCTCCATCCCATCCCACCCCAATCCATCATTCCTGACGATGTCTGGGAGCTCTCTCTCTCTCCCTGCTGTAGGAGTGTGCAGTGAGAGAGCAGCAGGCTCGGTGGTATAGGAGCAGTGCTGTGAGCCATGGTAGGTGAGACTGCAGGAGGCCTCTCCCACTGTGCCTTGGA
This sequence comes from Oncorhynchus tshawytscha, assembly GCF_018296145.1. Lineage (NCBI taxonomy): Eukaryota > Metazoa > Chordata > Actinopteri > Salmoniformes > Salmonidae > Oncorhynchus > Oncorhynchus tshawytscha. The sequence goes on from NC_056441.1 coordinate 69,215,048, forward strand.
TAGGCCTTCACTCTGCAACCACACTCCATATGACTCCCAAATTTCTGCACCCACTCTTCTCTCCATCTTCTTGTTTGTTGCAGTAATCTCTACCGCACCCCTGACTACTTCTTCCCTTCCTCTCCCTCTCTCCCCCTCCTACCTCTCTCTCTCCCCCTCCTACCTCTCTCTCTCTCCCTCCTACCTCTCTCTCTCTCCCCCTCCTACCTCTCTCTCTCCCCCTCCTACCTCTCTCTCCCCCTCCTACCTCTCTTTCTCTCCCCCTCCTAACTCTCCCTCTCTCCCTCTCCTACCTCTCCCTCTCTCACCCTCCTACCTCTCTCTCGCCCCTCCTAACCCTCTCTCTCTCTCTCTCCCCCTCCTACCTCTCTCTCCCCTGTCTCATTAGCTGACATGCACAGAGGTGTCCCTCGGAGAGGGCCAGATGAAAGCCACAGAGTACAGTGACCTTCACTTCACAGCAGGGCCACTATCAGTGACAAGCCTTCAGCTGCAGTAACACAGTGAGTATACACACACAAGCACACACACACAGGCAGGGAGGCAGGCACGCACACACACACACACACACACACACACACACACACACACACACACACACACACACACAAACTAGTGCACACACACACACACACACACACACAAACAGACACACAAACCATACATCAAATTCTCACGATACAAAAACACTCACCATCGCCAATCCTAGACACCACTCTGCCAGGGATGTCACAAAGTCCTAACAGTCAGTATCTGGATGACGTATCAACAGAGAGGTGTATTTTCTGGGTGATTTAAATATTGATTGGCTTTCATCAAGCTGCCCACTGTTTCAACTGTAACCAGTGCCTGCAACCTGGTTGAGGTTATCAGTCAACCAGGGTAGTTACAGTACAAACAGCACAGGATTGAAGTCATCAACATGTATTGATCATGCAGTGATCACAATATAGTAGCCATATCTAGGAAAACCAAAGTTCCAAAGGCTGAGCCTAATATAGTGTATAAGAGGTCATACAATAAGTTTTGTAGTGATTCCTATGTTGTTGATGTAAATAATATTTGTTGGTCTGTGGTGTGTAATGAGGAGCAACCAAACGTCGCACTTGACACATTTATGAAATTGCTTATTTCATTTACTTATACGCATACAACCATTAAGAAAATAACTGTAAAACTGTTAAATCCCCTTGGATTGATGAGGAATTTAAAAATTCCTAAAACCAAATGGCTCATTCATCACAAAACCCACTGATATTGCCAATTACTTTAATGATTTTTCATTGGCAAGATTAGCAAACTTAACCATGACATGCCAGCAATAAACGCTGACACTACCCATCCACGAATAACTGATCAAATTATGAAAGACAATCATTGTAATTTAGAATTCCATAAAGTGATTGTGGAAGAAGTGACAAAAGTATTGTTGTCTATCAACAATGACAAGCCTCTGGGGTCTGACAACTTGGATGGAAAATGACTGAGGATAATAGCGAATGATATTGCCATATCCTATTTGCCATATCTTCAATCTAATCCTGCTAGAAAGTGTGTGCCATCAGGCCTGGAGGAAAGCAAAAGTCATTCCGCTACCCAAGAATGGTAAAGCCGCCTTTACTGGCTCAAATAGCTGACAAATCAGCCTGTTACCAACCCTCAGTAAACCTTTGGGAAAAATTGTGTTTGACCAGATACAGTGCTATTTTACTGTAAACACACTTTCAGCACGCTTATAGGGAAGGACATTCAACAAACACAGCACTTACACAAATGACTGATGATTGGCTGAGAGAAATTGATGATAAAAAGATTGTGGGATCTGTTTTGTTAGATTTCAGTGCGGCTTTTGACATTTTAGGACAGCTGTCTAGGCCACTTACTTTTCTCATTCTTTACCAAAGACATGCTTTGAGTAAAGCCAGTGTGTCAATATATGTGGATGACTCAACACTATACACGTCAGCTACTACAGCAAGTGAAATCCCTGCAACACTATTCACGTCAGCTACTACAGCAAGTGAAATCCCTGCAACACTATACACGTCAGCTACTACAGCAAGTGAAATCCCTGCAACACTATACACGTCAGCTACTACAGCAAGTGAAATTACTGCAACACTATACACGTCAGCTACTACAGCAAGTGAAATCCCTGCAACACTATACACGTCAGCTACTACAGCAAGTGAAATCCCTGCAACACTATACACGTCAGCTACTACAGCAAGTGAAATTACTGCAACACTATACACGTCAGCTACTACAGCAAGTGAAATCCCTGCAACACTATACACGTCAGCTACTACAGCAAGTGAAATTACTGCAACACTATACACGTCAGCTACTACAGCAAGTGAAATCCCTGCAACACTATACACGTCAGCTACTACAGCAAGTGAAATTACTGCAACACTATACACGTCAGCTACTACAGCAAGTGAAATTACTGCAACACTATACACGTCAGCTACTACAGCAAGTGAAATCCCTGCAACACTATACACGTCAGCTACTACAGCAAGTGAAATCCCTGCAACACTATACACGTCAGCTACTACAGCAAGTGAAATCCCTGCAACACTATACACGTCAGCTACTACAGCAAGTGAAATTACTGCAACACTATACACGTCAGCTACTACAGCAAGTGAAATTACTGAAACACTTAACAAAGAGTTTGAATTAGTTTCAGAATGGTTGGCAAGGAATAAATTAGTCCTAAATATTTTTTAAACTAAAAGCATTGTATTTGGGACAAATCATTCACTAAACCCTAAACCTTAACTAAATCTTGTAATATGTAAATAATGTGGAAATTGAGCAAGTTGCGGTGACTAAACTGTTTGGAGTAATTCTGGATTGTAAACTGCCATGGTCAAAACATGTTGATACAACAGTAGCTAAGATGGGGAGAAGTCTGCCTTTTTAACAACACCATCAACAAGGCAGGTTTTGTCACCCTAGTTTTGTCGCACCTTGACTACTTTTCAGTCATGTGTTCAGGTGCCACAAAGAGGGACCTTGGAAAATTACAATTGGCCCAGAACAGGGCAGCATGGCTGGCCCTTGGGGGTACACGGAGAGCTAACATTAATAATATGCATGTAGATCTTGCATGGCACAAAGTGGAGAAGAGATTGACTTCATCATTACTTGTATTTGTAAGAAGTGTTGACATGCTGAATGCACCGAGATCTCTGTTTAAACTACTAGCACACAGCTCGGACACCCATGCATACCCCACAAGACATGCCACCAGAGGTCTCTTCACAATCCCCAAGTCAATAACAGATTATGGGAGGCACACAGTACTACATATAACCATGGCTACAGTACATGGACTCTATTCCACATCAGGTAACTGATACAAGCAGTAGAATCAGATTTGAAAGAAAACATAAAAATACACCTTATGGAACAGCGGGGACTGTGAAGAGACACACACACACAGCCACAGACACAGATACACATGATAAGACACGCAGTCTACACACATGTACACATGGATTTTGTATGGCAGATACTGTATGTGGTAATAGAGTGGTGGCCTGAGGGAACACAATGTGTTGTGAAAAGTGTCATAGTAGTATTTGAATTTGTATATAACTGCCTTAATGTTGCTGGACCCCAGGAATAGTAGCTGCTGCCTTGTCAGAAACTAATGGGGATCCTTAATAAATACAAATACACCTTCAGAGGTGGAGAGCAGCAGCAGCCATCTTGGTCCTTAGCTCAACCCCCCACAAGGCAGTAATGCGATGGGGTGGGGGAGTTTAGAGCCTCCTGAGTTGCGCCTCCTTGGCTTGTGGCAGTAAATACAGAGCATCATGTTTTAATCAGCCTGAGGGACACATGGGTGCTCCCCGTCACGCTAACAGGCCCTCCTTCATTATTTCAGCAGGGGGCTTGGTCACATGGGTCCATAGGGTCAGGTGGAGAGACCATCCGGTTGACCCCTTCAGAGGGTTATCAGGATGATATTTCCTTAGCCAAGCCCATATACATAGGATGAGCTATCTGAGGCCGAGAGACTCAGTAATCTTGGGATATGGGGGTGTGATGGATGGAGACAGTAGACATTGGCCCTGTTCCCTCATTGATCAGGGACTCTCAATCACATGATGATCTGTGAGGCCTCAGCTCATCCATGGTCTGCTCTCCAAATGAAATGGGACCAAGGCAATCAGGACCACTGGAAAACACACTTGGGGGTGATAATTATAATCACAGAGCAACTGAATGTCATTATAATAAATTATCAGGAAGAGACGTAATCAAAACAATGATTGCTAATTGGCGTAATTAGCTAGCTAACATCTTTTCTGTCATTACATTCAGCAAAGCTTGTTTACTGTACTAAACATGTAGACAAAAAGCACCATTTAGACTAACTGGTGTTGCTTTCTTTTCAGACAACTGCTTTATTTTTAAGAGTGCTCTGTTGTAAAGAGCAGGCTGTGGTGAGAAAGAGAGGAGGAGTGAAAGAGTTCAGTAATGTAATCAGTGTTTGGTCGCTCTGGCATCTTGCTGCTGACTGCACTGCTGGGGCTGGGAGTACTGTAGGACTGAGGCTGAGGATGGTGAGGCGTCCACACTGTATCATACCAAGGAGAAAACAGTCTGTGTCGTGCCAAGCTTTCTCACATCTGGGAGCAGGGACCCGCCTATGCCTTGTACATCTGTGGACATCTGGCGTCCAAACCGCACTATGAAACCAGATCCCAAGAACCCAGGCCTCCCGTTTACTGTAACCAGACAGTCACAGGGATTGGTCGATGCAGACTCACAAACTAACTCCCCACCCTATAACACCAGAACAGGGTGGCTCTGTGAAGGCTTTATTGCTAACCATGTCCATGGAACAGACCAAAGAATGTGAAAAGAAATATCATGGTAGAAAATAGAAATTTTCACTGGAGCCAAATGTTATACTGAATGAGTCTTTTATGAGGTTCATGTGAATAATAAATAAAGATCCATCCATTTATGACTGCAAGTGGCATATTATGCTGATCAAAAATATGAACACAACATGTATAGTGTTGGTCCCATGTTTAATGAGCTGGGGGAAAAAATCCCAGAAATATTTCGTAAACACAAAAAGCGTATTTCTCTCTAATTTTGTGCACAAATCTGTTTACATCCCTGTTAGTGAGCATTTCTCAGTTGCCAAGATACTCCATCTACCTGACAGTTGTGACATATCAAGAAGCTGATTAATCAGCATGATCATAACATAGGTGCACCTTGTGCTAGGGACAATAAAAGGCCACTTTAAAATGTGCAGTTTTGTCACACAACACAATGCCACAGATGTCTCAAGTTTTGAGGGAGCGTTTCCAGATATCCTAATGTTCATTTCTGCCGCCGAGCATCACTACTCTGGATGGTTCTAACTTAGAATATGTGGACAACTACAAATACCTAGGTGTCTGGTTAGACTGTCAACTCTCCTTCCAGACTCACATTAAGCATCTCCAATCCAAAATTGAATTTAGACTCGGCTTCCTATTTCGCAACAAAGCCTCCTTCAGTCATGATGCCAAACATACCCTCGTAAAACTGACGATCCTACCAATCCTTGACTTCGGCAATGTCATTTCAATATAGCCTCCAACACTCTACTCAGCAAATTTGATGTAGTCTATCACAGTGCCATCTGTTTTGTCACCAAAGCCCCATATACTACCCACCACTGCGATCTGCATGCTCTCGTTGGCTGGCCCTCGCTACATATTCGTTGCCAAACCCACTGGCTCCAGGTCATCTATAACTCTTAGCTAGGTAAAGCCCTGCCTTATCTCAGCTCACAGGTCACCATAACAACACTCACCGTAGCACGCGCTCCAGCAGGTATATTTCACTGGTCATCCCCAAAGCCAACACCTGCTTTGGCTGCCTTTCCTTACAGTTCTCTGCTGCCAATGACTGGAACAAATTGCAAAAATCACTGGAGCTGGAGACATATCTCCCTCACTAGCTTTAAGCATCAGCTGTCAGAACAGCTTACCGATCACTGTACCTGTACACAGCCCATCTGTAAATAGCACAACTACCTCATCCCCATATTGTTATTTATTTGTTGCTCTTTTGTAACCCAGTATCTCTACTTGCACATCATCATCTGCACATCTATCACTCCAGTGTTAATGCTAAATTGTAATTATTTTGCCACAATGGCCTATGTATTGCCTTACCTCCGTAATCTTACTACATTTGCACACACTGTACATATATTTTTCTATTGTGTTATTGACTGTACATTTGCTTATCCCATGTGTAACTAACTCTGTGTTGTTGTTTTTGTCGCACTGCTTTGCTTTATCTTGGCCAGGTCACAGTTGTAAATAAGAACTTGTTCTTAACTAGGGTACCTGGTTAAATAAAGGTGAAATCTAATTTTTTTACATTTTTTATGTTGTTTCAGAGAATTTCGCAGTACATCCAACTGTGCTCACAACCGCAGAACACGTGTAACCACGCCAGCCCAGGTCTTCCACATCCAGCTTCTTCACCTGCGGGATCGTCTGAGGTGGTGCTGAGAAGTATTTATGTCTGTAATGAAGCCCTTTTGTGGGAAAAAAAATCATTTTGATTGACTAGGCCTGGCTTCCCAGGCCCACCCTGAACCGTCTTTGTAATTGTTGAATGTAAAATGTATATTCTTGTTCAGTTTAGTTGTAATTGTCACAATTGTGTCAAAGTAACTCCAGTATTTGGAGCTCATAGGGATTCACATTGAATTTCAGCTGTCACAGAGGATAGACAAAAATAGTTTGAGCTGAGTAAGACAGACAGACCTGCACTGGGAACATCCAGCAGTGTGAACTGTTGATTACCAGCCAGAGGATCCACATTGGGAGAGACACTGTAGATTGTCTTGAGACACTCATTTACTTCATGTTCAGTGTTTCCAACAGCTTTCTTGTGATTAGCAAATAGCAGCTATAGCAGCTATACAAGCATTTCACTACACTCGCATTAACATCTGCTTTATTTTTACCCCCTTTTCTCCCCAATTTCGTAGTATCCAATTGTTTAGTAGCTACTATCTTGTCTCATCACTTACAACTCCCATACGGGCTCGGGAGAGACGAAAGTTGAAAGTCATGCGTCCTCCGATACACAACCCAACCAAGCCGCACTGCTTCTTTACACAGCGCGCATCCAACCCGGAAGCCAGCCACACCAATGTGTCGGAGGAAACACCGTGCACCTGGCAACCTTGGTTAGCGCGCACTGCGCCCGGCCCACCACCTGAGTCGCTGGTGCGCAATGAGACAAGGATTTCCCTACCGGCCAAACCCTCCCTAACCCGGACGACGCTAGGCCAATTGTGCGTCGCCCCACGGACCTCCAGGTCGCAGCCGGTTACGACAGAGCCTGGGCGCGAACCAAGAGTCTCTGGTGGCGCAGCTGGCACTGCAGTACAGTGCCTTTAACCACTGCGCCACCTGGGAGGCAATAGAGAGAGAGGGAAAGAGAAAGAGAGATAGAGGAGGTGTATGGTCTTCAAACTAGTGACCTTTCAAAACCAGCGCTCTAACCACTAGGATACTTGCCACTCTACACCATAGCATAGAAAAACAATCATGTCAGCCTTTAAGAGACTGAAGACTGTCAGACATGGTTTTTAGATTTCTAATATTTAGCCTGAGAGAGAGAGATCATTTTGGTCTAGTCACACATAAATTGACAATTGACACAGTTTTCCTCCCTCCCTCCCTCCCTCCCTCCCTCCCTCCCTCCCTCCCTCCCTCCCTCCCTCCCTCCCTCCCTCCCTCCCTCCCTCCCTCCCTCCCTCCCTCCCTCCAATGGGGCTTTCTCATGTACCACGCCATCATTACAATGACCAGAAACACAGAGAGCAACTCATCAGAATGTGACAGAGAGAAGCTAATTTGAGTTGATTCACAAACATATCAACTCAGCAAAAAAAGAAACGTCCCTTTTTCAGGACCCTGTCTTTCAAAGATAATTTGTAAAAATCTATTTTAAAGGGTTTAAACACTGTTTCCCATGCTTGTTCAATGAACCATAAACAATTAATGAACATGCATGCACCAGTGGAATGGTCGTTAAGACACTAACAGTTTACAGAGGGTAGGCAATTAAGGTCACAGTTAGGAAAACTTCGGACACTAAAGAGGCCTTTCTACTGACTCTGAAAAACACCAAAAGAAAGATGCCCAGGGTCCTTCTGCATGAATGTGCCTTAGGCATGCTGCAAGGAGGCATGAGGACTGCAGATGTGGCCAGGGAAATACATTTCAATGTCCGTACTGTGAGCACAAACCCACCATCACTGGACCAGACAGACCAGACAGGACTCGGTGTAACGCTCATTCCTTCGACGATAAACGCGAATCCGCCATCACCCCTGGTGAGACAAAACCATGACAGTGAAGAGCACTTTTTGCCAGTCCTGTACTATGTAGCGGGATCGATTTGGAGGTGGAGGGTCTGTCATGGTCTGGGGCGGTGTGTCACAGCATCATCGGACTGAGCTTGTTGTCATTTCAGGCAATCTCAATGCTGTGCGTTACAGGGAAGACATCCTCCTCCCTCATGTGGTACCCTTCCTGCAGGCTCATCCTGACATGACTGCCATACTACTCGTTCTGTGCGTGATTTCTTGCAAGACAGGAATGTCAGTGTTCTGCCATGGCCAGCGAAGAGCCTGTTGGATCGGAGGGTGAGGGCTAAGGCCATTCCCCCCAGAAATGACCGGGAACTTGCAGGTGCCTTGGTGGAAGAGTTGGGTAACATCTCATAGCAAGAACTGGCAAATCTGGTGCAGTCCATGAGGAGGAGATGCACTGCAGTACTTAAAGGAGCTGGTGGCCACACCAGATACTGACTGTTACTTTTGATTTTGACCCCACCCTTTGTTCCGGGACACATTATTTCTCATAGTCACATGTCTGTGGAACTTGTTCAGTTTATGTTTCGGTTGTTGAATCTTATGTTCATACAAATATTTACAGATTTTAAGTTTGCTGAAAATAAACGCAGTTGACAGTGAGAGGATGTTTCTTTTTTTGCTGAGTTCATGTGCAAACGCATATCTCCATTATATTATTTATGACATTGGTTTTATAATAACAGGAATTACACTTACAGGAATAATAACAGTATTTCTTGGTACACTATAATACTACTTCTAATTAGAGAAAGAGGTAGAGAGAAAAGTATTAATTAAGAGATAGAGAGATAAAGAGAGAGAGAAAGACAGAGATAGAGAGATAAAAAGAGAGGGAAAGAGGAAACGAGAGAGATGGAGGAGGTGCATGGTTCTCTCTGATGAGAGTGAAGATTCTAACTCTGTTTGGAGCCTCAGCTGATCTCCTCCTGTCCTCATGAAACAGTGACAGAGCACTTAGCACACACCTCAGGCTGAGCCAGCTTCAATCCCTCTCCCTCCCTTTCCTCCAGAGAACAGGATAGGAAGAAACATCATAAAACAGTGTGGGAGCCTTTCTCTATTAGTTATTGGGCTCCCGAGTGGCGTAGCGGTCTAAGACAATGCATCTCTGTGCTGGATGCGTCACTACAGACCCTGGTTTGATCCCTGGCTGGATCACAACCGGCTGTGATTGGCAGTCACATAGGGTGGCTCCCAATTGGCCCAGCGTCGTCCGGGTTAGGGGAGGGTTTGGCCAAGGTAGGCCGTCATTGTAAAATAAGAATTTGTTCTTTACTGACTTTCCTAGTTAAAAAAAAGGTTAAATAAATGTGTCCTATAGACTATCAATGGTTCTCTCAGTCCCTGAAATTCTGATTCTGATTATTTTTCTTATTAGCCTGAATCAGGAGTAATGCTACTTTATCTATTAGTTTGCCTCCTTCAATTTTCCCAGGCAAACCTTACAGAACTTTGTGACAATCTCTTTTGTAAATAGAGACTAAACCAAATAGGGGCTGTAAATGATTGGAAAGCAGGTGAAACAGCTCAAGTGCCCAGATAGACTCATTTAGTGCAGATGAACACTCTTAAAAGCTATTTACTGTACCAATGAGAGGAGGCCTGCCCTGCCTGTGGTCATCAGGACTAGCTGAGGTGTGCCAAGTTCAATTTCAGAGTAATAGGGGAGTGTCTCCTGCTCAAATGGGTCATTACGCCCAAGCTCCAAGGAGATAATTTGAATGGGCAGGTAGGTCTCCAAGCAGACACTGATCATGCAGTCTAGAGGAGGACTGAGACAGTCTGGCTGCTTGGTGAGTTATTTGAAGGTAAAGAAAAAGGAATATAAAAATGGTGTGACCAGACCTATAGCATAACAGCTCTGGAACACATCATTAGAAAAAAAGCTACTTTTTAAATAATCCCCCAGGGGTTGGAATTTCTCACTATCTCACTACTTTAGGAACTCAAACTCCCAGCCATCCCTGATGTACCTGAGATGGATAGTACGAGTGAGGATCAAAGGGAATTTGAATAAGACAGACTGAATGAGGTCACCCAGGCTGTTAACAGTGAACTAACACAAAGAAATGGGCAGGCAGACAATGCATTTTAACAGTTAATCCATTAAGGGCTGTTAAGTACAGATGTAGGATCTTCATTTTGATCACTCGTTTGTTAATGAGAATTTTCCTGGAAAGCAGGAAATGAAAACTTGAAGTGTATTCGAGTTTTAAAAAGACTTCTAAAGTTTGTCATTTCAGACTTTATTTTTCCTTACGAAAAATGTATCAACCCCTGGGGCGGCGGGTAGCCTAGTGGTTAGAGTGTTGGGCCAGAAAGGTTTCTGGATGGAATCCTGGAACTGACTAGGTAAAAATCTGTTGTTCTACCCCTGAACAAGGCAGTTAACCCACTTTTCCCTGGTAGGCTGTCATCATAAATAAGAATTTGTTCTTAACTGATTTGCCTAAATTAAAAAATGATCTATTAATTATAATCCACATAATAATTCAGATGTCCTGTTGCTGCAGGATTATTTTCCTGCTGTAGCAAAATGTCTCAAATTAAGATCCTACATCTGTAGCATTTCAATAGCACGTATATCCCAGTATAGCACACAGCGATCACCCGGAGTCTGCGAGAGGGTGCTCTGAACTACGTCTCCCCACAAGGCAACATTTGGCTGGTGCCATGAGAACTAAAGTGATAAGCATCATCTCTCTCTCCCCCACTAGACAGTTCCCTCTCTATCTCTTCATCATTACAAATGGTCCTTCAGAAAATAATAAAGTGAGGGAATGGCATGTAATTAAGTTGTTGCTGGCGTCCACCTTTTCCTAATGAAATGCTAGGCAATAACTCATTTAGGACCTAATTATGACGGATGCGACCGTGGGATTTGTTAAACCCCAGCGAGAGAGAAAGAGTGTTAATGAGTGCGGGAAAATAACTTCCCCGCTAAAGAGTCATCTAAAGGATGTGGATCATGAAGTATTTAGATTGGGTATGCTGAGGGTTGCAAAATTCCGGGAACAATCAATCAATTCCCTGGTTTTCACAAAATCCCAGTTGGAGGATTCCCAGAATCAGGAGGGAATAAGCAAGAAATCATAAATCCACCAACCAGGATTCCCGGAATCAGGAGGGAATAGGCAAGAAATCAGGAATCCACCAACCAGGACTCCCGGAATCAGGAGGGAATAGGCAAGAAATCAGGAATCCACCAACCAGGACTCCCGGAATCAGGAGGGAATAAGCAAGAAATCAGAAATCCACCAACCAGGATTCCCGGAATCAGGAGGGAATAAGCAAGAAATCAGAAATCCACCCACCAGGATTTCTGGAAGACCAAGGACTTCACTTTCTTTATTTCTTTTCCCCCTCAAATGAGCTGGAGTCAACTAGAGTTCAGAGGATTGAGCTTGTTTAGTGAGTTCCATTCTGCGTTTGAAACTGACAGGAGGAAACCCTGGGTGGTGGAGAAGAAGAGAGAAAAAAATACATAGAGAAAGGGAATGAACTTCTGCAGTCTACGTGATACCCCCAGTGAGATGACTGTGCTTTACACAATCTCCAGAGGCAGGGCAGAAAACAAAGTATCTTGGCTGTCAGTCGTGGACATGTGAGATTGAAAACAACAGAGAAGAAAGAAAGAGAAAGGGCTTTTAATGGTGAACTCTAGTGGAGGCTGCTGAGGGGAGGACGGCTCAAAATAATGGCTGGAATGGAGTCAATGACATGGCATCAAACACATCAAAGACGTGGTTGATGTGGTTGATACCATGTCATTGACTCCATTCCAGCCATTATTTTGAGCCGTCCTCCCCTCAGCAGCCTCCACTGGTGAACTCTCTCTGATACAGCCAGCAACTAGCCTTCCTCTCACACCACATCCGAATCAAACACACTCATACGGCACCACCGATGGAATCCAAAAGACCTGCAACACTATAATCAAGAGAACAACATGTGGCAAGAGAAGAACCATAACATAGCAAAAGACTGACTGACATGGTTTTTAGATGTCTACTGTTTAAGGCACCCTCAGCAGGTCAGTAGAATCCAGAAACATCAGGTTGTCAGGCAATTTACACAGAACCAGACATTAGGTGTTGCCCCCCTGATGATTATGAGCTTGACTTACTTTTTAAAATTCAACTAGGCAAGTCAGTTAAGAACAAATTTGTATTTACAATAACAGCCTAGGAACAGTGGGTTAACTGCCTTGTTCAGGGGCAGAACGACAGATTTTTACCTTGTCAGCTCAGGGATTCGATTTAGCAACCTTCTGGTTACTGGCCCAACGCTCTAACCACTAGGCTACCTGCCGCCCCAAAAGCCTCTCTTTCTCTCTCTGCTGTCTGTCTGTCTGTCTGTCTGTCTGTCTGTCTGTCTGTCTGTCTGTCTGTCTGTCTGTCTGTCTGTCTGTCTGTCTGCTGTCTGTCTGTCTGTCTGTCTGTCTGTCTGTCTGTCTGTCTGTCTGTCTGTCTGTCTGTCTGTCTGTCTGTCTGTCTGTCTGTCTGTCTCTCTCTCTCTCTCTCTCTCTCTCTCTCTCTCTCTCTCTCTCTCACCCACTGTCTGTCTGTCTGTCTGTCTGTCTGTCTGTCTGTCTCTGTCTGTCTGTCTGTCTGTCTGTCTGTCTGTCTGTCTGTCTGTCTGTCTGTCTGTCTGTCTGTCTGTCTGTCTGTCTGTCTCTCTCGCATGCATGACACAGATAGCTTTGAATATATTCATTTAAATTCCACTGGGTTGCTATAACTAGGAAACACAGGAGAAGGGATGCAGATAATGCAGACAGATAACATAATTTTTTTTAGCCTGGGCCTCCTTTATGCACTACTATCATTTCTATGTCTTTGTACTGGAACATTGTTTCTTAGATTGGAAAATGAGGTAAATCGGATTCACTAAACAAGTGGATTAACTTAATCACTCATCCGCTTTGACAATGACCTTCGCTTCTCAACCATAATAGGGATTAGGGGGAAGTCGAGGACATATGCCATGCAGCAGAGAAAGACTCGAGTTTTCCAGTGACAGAATTATTGAAATGTGCTATTCAAAATAGCTTCACGGTGACGGGCTCCAGTAGGATAAGATGCAATACAGTACAGTACAAACCCTCTCAGTTATGTCAGGAAAAAGAGCAAGATACTTGTACACATCAAAAGCCTCTGGTGCAGCGAACACTGCATTTAAAGGAATCCACTTTCACTGAAAACAAAAGTATGCAGCATCCACAACGGCTACAAAAGCGGGAACAGCAACATTTTTATCTGCAGTGGGATGTCCATTATGGCTACGGTTGGTGTATTCAAGAACTCATATCCTTTGTAAATTGAATCGCATAATATTTCTTAGGGCCCATACTATTGATTCATACGAAGGAAGGAAGTCAGTTGAAGTTATTCCTGGGGCCGTATGAAATACAATACTGCCATGGGTTCTGTTCAATAGTACATTCAACTGAGAGGGGTCACACAATTAATAACATGCGTACACATTTATCCTCACTTCAATGAAACCTGAGGTCACTGGACCGGGAGCTCAATGCAAATGGAGGAATGAGATCAGTGATGAAGACGATGGATGACCATGGATTTCTGGTGACAAGGGAACAATCAATCACCATGCACAAGCATCTTCTAAATGAACCATGCTGTTGGAAATAGATCTGTCCGTTTCAAAACAAAAGAACAGAACCGAGAGGAACATGCTGACTTGGGACAGTGAAGGACATTGTTTCTCTCTGTTGACGCGTGTGTCACTTCAGTAGGGACTGGGATTGGTGTGCTGTTATTTCATGTCAGTTGGATGGGGATAGCGTATACGTTACTGTAAAATAGGCTGATTGGGGACTGGTTACTGTGTGTCAATGTATGTGTGTCCGTCAGTATGTGTGTGTGTCCGTCAGTATGTGTGTGTGTCCGTCAGTATGTGTGTGTGTCCGTCAGTATGTGCATGTGTGTGAGGCGGGATGGGGGTAGGGACGATGAGGAACTGTAAATAACTACAGCCACGGGGCAGTGGCAGGGCAAACGTGCTGTGAATTCATCCCCGCTTCCCTTCCTTTGTCCACCGACCAACACCTTACCCCCATATACGTCCCATCCAGAAATGCAGGAGATGGATTATAGCAGTGTGATGTGCTGTTTCTGTAGGAATGACCTTAAAATGTGGTGACTGGCATTCCATAATGGCAGAGGGGGAGCTGGGGAGGGGGGTTGTTTATCCTAGCAGGGCCCACTTCAAAGGTTGTCCATGGAGTGGGACAAGGACCGGAGATACTGTATATGACAGGCCCAGTGACGTAGATGAGTAACAGTCACAGAGAGGGTAACAGACCCAACACCACTCTCCATAAAGCCTGAGACCAGGCAGTGTTCACTTCCTTCCTCCTATACACACACCTCTCCATCTTCCTCGTCTCTCCGTTCCCTCTCTCCCGGGGACGAGTGAATTGTATATTCATTACCCAACATGTCACCTGACCTTGACAACTATCTATCTCTCTCTCCCGGTACAGCAGCTTCTGATGGAAGTTATGTTCTCTCCCACATACACACACACAGATACACCCAGAATGCAAACATACAAATACGCACACATGTATGCACGCAAGCACACGCACTCACACGTAAACACACACACATATACACACACATACTGAGGTTGGGGAGGGACTGGCAAGCTACTGAGTCACGAAGCAGCAGTCAGTCGGCAGGCAGCACGGCGCTCACATTGTCCCCTCAGAGGCGAGCATAAACAGATTGATTGGATAGCTCATGCTGACTCACCCGTTACATTTGCAAGCAGGGGGGTGAGGGGGAGACAAGGGGGGAATGTGCCGTGTTCATAAACAACCCTAATCCTGTCCTCCCTCCTCAGCCTTTCTCAGTCAGGCCCAAGGTTATCTGAGGGAGTAGCTCACCTGAAGCGGTGTCTAAACGGCGGACAGCCCACCTGAAGCGGTGTCTAAATGGAGGACAAAGGAGACCCTCACACATCTCTGATTAGCAATCTGTCCCGGCGGACATGCAGCCACAAAGACGAGACTGAGAACCAGACCCACTAAGACAGGGATTATTAATGTGGTGTCTGAGGCGGTTCAGGTGGTGCTGGAGCTGGGGTGTATGGGCTGCGGCGTTTGTTGTGTACTCTACATTTTTCTGGTCGAAAATGAGCCCAATGTCACCGTGACAGCGCCGCACTCCTCTGAGGGCACCATAGGCCAAGGGGAAACATGATGGATGAGTCGTGCTGCCTCCCTCCACTGTGGCCCAGCGTGCACACACCCACACGCACGCATAGACAGCACACACACACACACACACACACACACACACACACACACACACACACACACACACACACACACACACACACACACACACGCACACACACACACACACAGCAGAGAGCACAGCACAGGCCTCATTATGACAGCCCTGGCTAATGCCACAAGATCAATGACGGATCCTCCCTGCCTCTCTCTCTCGTTCTCTCCCTTCCTTCCCCCTCTCTTGCTCTCTTTTTTTCTCTCTCAAGTGCTGTTTCTCCCTCTCCATCTCGCTTACTATCCCAGACTCATTCCTTCTGTTTCTGTCTCTCTATATTTCTCTCAATGGTTCTCTCTCTCTTCCTATAGCACTCCGACTCTGTCCTCCAGTGTCTCCCTACAGAGCATTCCTTTACCAAGCAAGAGCCTCCAATATGCTCCTGCAGCCAGCCCAACCCAACCCAACTCAACCCCTCATCTACCCCAGACCCAACTCTACTTCAGAGCATAATTTATAAGCTGCCTCTGGTGAGCAGGATGCACATGGTTGAGTGGTCATCCATCACACCCTGCAGTGGCTACATGTCCATGATGCTCTAGCTGTACATAGCCCGTACCCTTAACCATCACACCCTGCAGTGGCTACATGTCCATGATGCTCTAGCCGTACATAGCCAGTATCCTTAACCATCACACCCTGCAGTGGCTACATGTCCATGATGCTCTAGCCTTACATAGCCAGTTCCATTACTCCGAGAGTGGTAAAGGACAGTAAAAACAGGTCGTTAAAAGATGAGGGAGGGGTGAGGCGTGAAACAAAAACAATACAGGTGGAAAGAAATGGCAGTGTCCCATAGATTGATGGACTATGGCTCTGCGTGTGTAGTGGTTCTGTTGCTGCACAACACACAGAGATACTGGCTATGATGACTTGTAGTCAAACCAAGGCTGAGAGTATGTGGTGGCTACACTCTAAACATTAAGATGAATGGTCTGGTAGGGTCAGCTGAGTGAAACATCATTCATCCTTCAGTTCCATTCAAACGGCACGCAGGGAGACGAACACAAAAGACATTTGGGATGCATAAAAAGGCATCATTGCTTATTTCTCCCTAATCCAATTAGAATAAGTCAGTGAAAAGAATGATACATGTAGGGAAGATATACTGTATTACTTTAACAGATCTCAATACCGTGCTGCTGAAAGATCTAAGTTGAAATAATGGTGGTTTTCAAAACCCATGTAGCCTCGCCATTGGCCAGGCATGCTAATGCATTCCAATGATGATGCATGGCGTGATACATCAAAATGTCCGCCCCCAAGACAGGATGTGTTAACTGCCCCACCACCTCCTGCACAAATGTTAACTGCCTTCCCCCTCCCTCCTGCACAAATGTTCTGTGAAATCAATTGCAGGAGGTGTTTAGCTTGGTGGGAGGATGGTCTGAAGGAGAGGATGGGAGATAGAAGGAGAGTGACATACTAGTGAGGCAACTGGGTCATACTGATAGTACAGTGCTAGAATAAACCCTCTTCATTAACCACTGATGCACCCTCAAACTGTATGGCTCTCCTCAGAGGTAACGGAGACCAGACAAAAACCTCATTACAAAATGGCGCTAACCAGTCAGTTGATGAATAGGCTGGGGTATACCGGAGCTATTGAATACCTTCAGATAAAGCGTGCCCAAGACAATCCAATAACCAGTGCAGTTACCGTGGGCTATTGGTGAGCACTCGTTAGCTAGCCTCCTGAAACACACAACACAGTGCAGCTCCAGCCATAAGCAGAATGCCACTGCCTGCAACATCAGACAGCATTACATTGGGATGTGAGTCCTCAGGGTGCACACTCAATACATTTCCTCTAACAAGGGAAGTAAGAAACCACTGTCTCATCCTGCCATGCTATGTGGGTTGAATATTGAATACGGAGTCATTTCTCCAGTCTAATGTCTTTATAAAGTTCCTGTAAGCAGTGCATTTGGAGGAAAGGATTACATCTGCAAGGGAGGGAATTACTTATCCTTCAGCATGCTGCTGTGCTGTCAAGCACGTCTCCTTCCGGATCTGGTGTCACTCCGCTCGGCCAATGACAGAGCAGACACGTTCGGCCATTGCTCACATGGCACTTTCGTAAGGTCTTGTCAGTTTACCCTCCAGGTGACCTGTAACTGATACCCTCCAATCCAGCTGCCTCACAGGCGCCAATTGCTCGCAGGAGTGGTTTCTGGCTATTGATCCGCTCACGTGATCTGCAGATGGATCTTGACACACAATATGTCACCCTTTAGTGGGTTTGTTCTCAGAACTGGAGAGGATGTGGAAACCCTAAACAAAGGGACTGCCATTTGATAGACTTGATAGACTTTTCTCTACAAAACGGAATCAACTGAACATGTTGTTTTATACATGTACATCCATCTACTTTCTACAACGGGTTGGTCAAAACAAGCATTGTGATTAGTTGAGATCCATCGTAAGCCACACTAAATAAAACATTTAGCACGGATAAGGCTATGATGCGAAAATGGGCATCTTGTTTTCTGTTCCATATGAGAATTTCATGTGCATCCAGTGTCCATCAGCTCAGTCAGCCAATGAATGAACTTGATCTCCACTGTAAAAAAACATCTAGACATTATTTCCCCTTGCTTCTAGCCTAACATTTGGTTTGCAACAACAGGGGTTTGTACAAATGTTGTTGTCTGTCTCTCGACATTTGCAACATTGCTTCAATATTGAAATTCGAAATCCACTGTCATATTGAGAATTAACGTGTCAGGACGAGACGGACATCTTTTCTCAGCCAGTCGAAACCATGAACCAGCATAATGAGCATTTTTATGGATACTGTATATACAATGAAAAATCTATTGAAAAACAAGTGAAATGAAATGCAGCTACTTTGCTATTATTCTAGCTGCATGGTTTGACATGACTGTGTTAGCCGTAGTTGGATAGCTAGCAAGCAAGGGATAAGAGTGTTGCCAGACAGCAAGGCAATGGAACATTTAGAATGACTGGGTTGCGTCCATAGATATAGAACAAAAAGACTTAACGACTGTGTCACGTCTCTGGCAACCTAACCTATAGAATGTGTCGGGACTAGGCCAATATTTTCATTGAGAGATAAAATAGTAGCCTATGAATACATTGATCAAAATAATGTGTTTTATTTCATTGGTAACCCATTGGAGAAAAGCAATTTTACACTCAAGGTTGTGCAAACCTATTTTTTTAGCACGGCTGTGCTGAGCTACTGTACTCCGCTCTGCCTCGTACCTATATCTGCAGCATGGCCATGCTAAAAAAAGTCATTTAGCACACCCTCTCATGTACAATTGCTTTAGTATATGCATGAGGACATTCCTGTACGTCCACACAAACACTATCATTACAAATCACATATGGATCGCTTCTCAAATGTTTCTGATCAATCATTAGCCAACTAGCCCTGAAAGAGGAGACTTCAGAGACTTCAAGCAATTCTGCCAGGACGTCTCCTCTCGCTCTCTGCACTGTGCGGTGCAGTATACCTTTCCAGCGCTAATGAGCAGCAGTCTTCCTTCTCCGCAGAGTGAGACGTTTTCTTTCATGCCGTCTGTCAGGCAACACCAGTGATTCATTACCAGAGAAGAAGAAAGTAATCTGACGGATAAACCAGCTATTTGAAGACAGAAAACGATGTCCAGTAATCCCTTTCTGAGCAGCCGTAAGCCTTGCCATTATCACTGCCTTTAAACACATTAACTTAGGCTCTAATTCTGTACATGACACAGCAGCAATAAGCTATAGAGGAGGAAAAAGCATGCTAACTGATGTCACTATAATTTAATTGGGCAAGAGGAGGAATACGGAGTATCAATTTTAAACAATCAACGTTAGCCTGGGAATAAGCAAAACAGCCTTGAGGTGAATGAATTTACATGTTTTAACAGACATCCCCATAACACACTAGGAAGATGCAATCTAAAGAAACACATGATGCACACGTACGCATGCACACACACACACACACACACACATACACATACTGTACACATACACACACTAACACACAGGATTATCTAGTGATGAGTGAGCAGGTGAAGGAGAGGTGGGACTTGTTTTATTTATGAGCGTCATGTGAGAGGGAGGTAAAGTAGAAACAAGCACCCTCGCACCACGCTACCTCCAGCTGCAGTAGGATTCCTCCATCCACACTGCTGCAGCACAAGGTCCCCTCCCTGAGGAGGAGCTTTTGGTGGCATGAATAACTCATGGACTAAAGGAAACATGGTAAATACTCCACAAACGGCCGAGGCGCCAGGACAGGAAAACGCTGCTGCTGCACCATGTTATAATCAGGTCAGGTCAGCAGTAGCAGTCAACACTCTGAAGCAACACTATAAGACCATGTACTGTTTCATATCCCATCGCCAAACAGGAAGCGCACAAGCATCAATCATGGATAACGTGATTCTATGAAGCTACTAGCTGGACACCAAAGGCTTCAATGTGGCCTGACTCTGCTTGTGATCTGAAGCGATGAGTGAGGGTCACATTGGAGAGGGATGGCCACAGAAGAAGGGAGGAGTGGAAGGGGGATGGATGGGGAGTGAATCCCACCAAACAGGCCTGCATGTCCCTTCTGTTTTCAGCCAGGGGGCATGAGACGCTTGGTGTTTGCTGAGACTGCAGATGAGTTCTCGGCCCTACACTCAGCCCAGTGCCGCACTATGACAGGTTAGACTTAATTGCCTGATTAGCAAAAGGGCTAGTGGCGAGTCGGCTCTTCCACATTGTTCAATGCCAAGAGTGCATCCAAGAGGAAAGGCTAATAGGGTACATAGTGTCTTCTCCTCTACATTTTTTTGGAAAGAAAAAGGGTTCCAAAAGGGTTATTCAGCTATCCCCATAGGGGAACCCTTTTGGGTTCCATGTAGAATAGGGCAGTTGCGGTGACCGTATTACCGCCACGAGTTATGGAGGCAGTCAAATTCCATGTGACCGATTAGTCACGGTAATTAGGCATAATTACAAGCTCTGATGCTGCTGGTAATTAGTAGCCTACCAAACTTGCTAACTGCCTGCCTATTGTCTATTGTCCCTCTAATCACTCCAACATCAATGCAAAAGCATTCAAACATCTAATCAAACACTTCATGAGAGCCCATGAGCTCATGTTGCGCAACATTTCTATGCAAAGGCTATGCAATTGCGGGAGAAAACAGAGTGATGGCCGCTAATAAAAATAGGAGGATCCTATCAGCTTTTTATAGGCTAGGCCTACTATATTTATTTCTCAACTTTCCTAATATTAAGCAGATTGCTTCTATTTACCACAGGAGTACAGCCTACCTGGCTGGCATGAAAATAAACCACGGGGGAAAGCGTCCTCCATTCGCTATTTAAGTGCATAGATGACATGTATTTTTCCTGCTGCCCCTGTTTCAATACAGGTGCATGATAATGGTCCATTCTAAATCAAAACAAATGTCACACATATATAATTTAGTATTTGTAAAGACAAGATTAAATCAAGAATAATCTGATGGGTGACAATATTAGCCTATCACTTGTGGATTATATATTATCACTTGTGAATGATGCCGAGCATAAGAAACAATGCCTTTAAAAAAAAACTTTTTCGAATAATATTCGCACACCTCATGTAGCCTAGCCCATAGGCCTATATGTTTTAATAAGGTTTGTATCATAACTAAAGTGGCCAAATAGCTTCTTAAAATTAATTTAATTTACAAACAGCGTAGAGCCTAACTAATATATAAGCAGCGCATGAGTTTGGGGAAGATCATTTTCACAATAAAAATGCACCTTTATAAAAAAGCATTACATGCATAATTGCATAATGTTTTTTCTGCTAATGTAACATTCACGCTTATAGCCTACTACCATGTACACATTGCTGCGCATCTAATGTGAAGAAATAGCATAATAGTTTATCAACATTTTAAGCTAAACGTTCAGATCTGTTGCGTCAGCCACATTGCATTAAAAAGGTTATTTTATGCTAGTGGTTGTATTAATTTGGGATCTATCGCATCCCACAACTGTCCCAGACTATGTTTGGAATATTTATTTATTGCACAGAATAGAATAGGTCAACTTTTGTACTATGGGGGATAGTAGATTGACATAGGCTAGGGATTTTGCTGTTCGTTAGGCCTACTCCGACTCTTGTTGGCTGACGAAAAGTAAATATGGACAGTTCTTCCAATATCTTCAACATGCACCTTGGAATTGTATAAGGACATCCGCAGTTGCATGCCTGATGTGTTCATCTTCACTTGTAGCCTGTGAGAAAGACCTGATCATGTGACGGAGAGCCATGTGAGTGAGAGGCGCTTCGGACTGCGCAGCACACTCAGAGAGAAGGGGCCGCAAAAGCACTCTGGGCCGCAAAAGGCATGGATTTTTTTAGGGTGCATTACGGCCACTAATGGGATGTCGCCGTGAAATTCGAGGCATTATCAGGTGCTTGTCATATTGTGAATGAGAGACTATTGAAGTGTGTACAGCCTGCGCAAAAAAAACAAACAGAACTCATGCAACTTTTTTCCTATCATCATTAGAGTCTCATCATGCAGCCTTACAATGTGTTAAAAATAAAATAAATCTAAACATATAGCTCAATGTTTGTAGAACAACTAAAGTTACATTCATAACTCTAAATTAAGAATATAGGAGTACCTATTTCTTTGTTAACCGCTCAACACAGAATAACCGCATGTGCGCAATTCCTCAAATCATTTGGAGAAAATATTTATATTATTTTTCAGATTTGTTCAATTCTATTCTTCATACAATAAAATAATGCAACAGAATAATAAGCAAATCTTGTCTGCTAAATTAACTAGTGTAGCCCACAGCCATTTGGCATAGCCACATCTGGACCTAACATAAGGACAACTCAGAGTATGCCATTGTTTTCTTCTGAAATAGACTACATTTTCTTCATATCATGCTTCTTTAGACCTGTCTAAAATAAATAATGGACTTATTGTGAAGGTGTAGGCTATATTACATGGATTTATTAGACTTTTTAAAATGGCTTGTAGGGTATGTGTGGAAGCCAGGAGATGCTAAATGTGTTAATGTTAATTAACGGTCACTTACCGTGAGACCGACAGTTATTTGCTTGACAATCACCGGCGAAATTTCGTGACCGGCACAGCTTTATGTAGAACCTTCAGTGGAAAGGGTTTTACATGGAACCGAAAAGAGTTCTACCTGGAACCAAAAATCGTTCTTCAATGGGGACAGCCGAAGAACCCTTTTAGGTTCTAGATAGCACCTTTTTTTCCCAAGAGTGCAGATAGGGAAAATGTTTTAATTTTAATTTTAAATTGGGTCCAGTAACCAAGGAGATGAGGCATGTCCTTATTCTCTATTTGCAATCCATTTAATCACATCTTCGTATTCTATATTCTAACCCAATGCCATTTAAAAGAAATGTATAACATAGCATACATTTGATGGTACAGTACTTCCCATCGCTGTACTATTTCAGGTTGGACTAGTCTAGAATACACAGTCATCATTGCCAACTTTAATTATTTTAAGAGCATGATTTTGCAAACGCTGCTATTCCTCTTCCACAGCAACTCTGGAACCCAGACGGCAAATCATGCCAAATGCTAACACCCCAGATTTCCCTTTCAGAAATGACACAGACAATAAAATGATGTGTACTGCTAAAAACCTCACATTTAATATAAAAAAGACAAGCCGTGCCCGTCATGTTCTATTTGCTCCCAACTGAACCTTTGCTCCGAAATGAACAAATATTTGAAAAGGAACATCTCATTCAGAAGCAAACTGTCCAGCACCAGCACGGGATACATTAAATGTGACAGTTTTGACAAAAACACAAAACCATGACAAGCATTTTAAACACAGTCCTAAGCCGTGTCTTCTCTGGTGGCGTAGTGAGCTACAGTTAGGCTGGAGGAGGACCATGGTAAAGAATCAAGAAAGACACAGGAGGGGCAGAAGATGACTAAACAGTGGAGTGAAAATGGTAGCATCTGCAGGAAATGTAAGTAGCAGCTTGGTCCATCCGGGAACAGGGAAGTAGATGGCATTAATTTGCCACTCCCCAGTGTATTGGAAGCATCCTCAGACAATGCAGTAATAAGGAGCACAAAAAAAACTACTGTCATACCAGTGTAAGGGGATAAAGAATAGCCCCAGGCAAGATCCCAGGGCAGGCATAGTTAAAGTGGCTAGTGATACATGTATTACATAAGGATGCAGTCGATGATATAGAGTACAGTATCAACGTATGCATATGAGATGAACAATGTAGGGTAAGTAACATTATATAAGGTAGCATTGTTTAAAGTGGCTAGTGATATATTTACATCATTTCCCATCAATTCCCATGATTAAAGTGGCTGGAGTAGAGTCAGTGTCATTGACAGTGTGTTGGCAGTAGCCACTCAATGTTAGTGGTGGCTGTTTAACAGTCTGATGGCCTTGAGATAGAAGCTGTTTTTCAGTCTCTCGGTCCCAGCTTTGATGCACCTGTACTGACCTCGCCTTCTGGATGGCAGCGGGGTGAACAGGCAGTGGCTCGGTGGTTGATGTCCTTGATGATCTTTATGGCCTTCCTGTAGCATCGGGTGAGGTGTCCTGGAGGGCAGGTAGTTTGCCCCCGGTGATGCGTTGTGCAGACCTCACTACCCTCTGGAGAGCCTTACGGTTGAGGGCGGTGCAGTTGCCATACCAGGCGGTGATACAGCCCGCCAGGATGCTCTCGATTGTGCATCTGTAGAAGTTTGTGAGTGCTTTTGGTGACAAACGTTTCTTCAGCCTCCTGAGGTTGAATCACGATGCTGTCTGTGTGAGTGGCATTCAGTTTGTCTGCCAGGAACTTAAAACTTGCTACCCTCTCCACTACTGTTCCATCGATGTGGATGGGGGTGTTCCCTCTGCTGTTTCCTGAAGTCCACAATCATCTCCTTAGTTTTGTTGACGTTGAGTGTGAGGTTATTTTCCTGACACCACACTCCGAGGGCCCTCACCTCCTCCCTGTAGGCCGTCTCGTCGTTGTTGGTGATCAAGCCTACCACTGTTGTGTTCCGCAAACTTGATGATTGAGTTGGATGCGTGCATACGCAGTCGTGGCTGAACAGGGAGTACAGGAGAGGGCTCAGAACGCACCCTTGTGGGGCCCCAGTGTTGAGGATCAGCGGGGAGGAGATGTTGTTGCCTACCCTCACCACCTGGGGGCGGCCCGTCAGGAAGTCCAGTACCCAGTTGCACAGGGCGGGGTCGAGACCCAGGGTCTCGAGCTTGATGACAGCTTGGAGGGTACTATGGTGTTGACAGCTGTAGTCGATGAACAGCATTCTCACATAGGTATTCCTCTTGTCCAGGGCAGTGTGCAGTGTGGTTGAGATTGCATCGTCTGTGGACCTATTTGGGCGGTAAGCAAATTGGAGTGGGTCAAGGGTGTCAGGTAGGGTGGAGGTGATATGGTCCTTGACTAGTCTCTCAAAGCACTTCATGATGACGGATGTGAGTGCTACGGGGCGGTAGTCGTTTAGCTCAGTTCCTTAGCTTTCTTGGGAACAGGAACAATGGTGGCCCTCTTGAAGCATGTGGGAACAGCAGACTGGTATAGGGATTGATTGAATATGTCCGTAAACACACCGGCCAGCTGGTCTGCGCATGCTCTGAGGGCGCGGCTGGGGATGCCGTCTGGGCCTGCAGCCTTGCGAGGGTTAACACGTTTAAAAACTTCGGCTGCAGTGAAGGAGAGGCATGTTTCCGTTGCAGGCCGTGTCAGTGGCACTGTATTGTCCTCAAAGCGGGCAAAAAGTTATTTAGTCTGCCTGGGAGCAAGACATCCTGGTCCGTGACTGGGCTGGGTTTCTTCCTGTAGTCCGTGATTGACTGTAGACCCTGCCACATACCTCTTGTGTCTGAGCCGTTGAATTGAGATTCTACTTTGTCTCTGTACTGGCGCTTAGCTTGTTTGATAGCCTTGCGGAGGGAATAGCTGCACTGTTTGTATTCAGTCATGTTACCAGACACCTTGCCCTGATTAAAAGCAGTGGTTCGTGCCTTCAGTTTCACACGAATGCTGCCATCAATCCACGGTTTCTGGTTAGGGAATGTTTTAATCGTTGCTATGGGAACGACATCTTCAACGCACGTTCTAATGAACTCGCACACCGTATCAATTCGTCAATGTTGTTGTCTGACGCAATACGAAACATCTCCCAGTCCACGTGATGGAAGCAGTCTTGGAGTGGCTTGGTCGGACCAGCGTTGGACAGACCTCAGCGTGGGAGCTTCTTGTTTTAGTTTCTGTCTGTAGGCAGGGATCAACAAAAAGTCGTGGTCAGCTTTTAAGGGGGCGGGGCAGGGCCTTATATGCGTCGCGGAAGTTAGAGTAACAATGATCCAGGGTCTTTCCACCCCTGGTTGCGCAATCGATATGCTGATAAAATTTAGGGAGTCTTGTTTTCAGATTAGCCTTGTTAAAATCCCCAGCTACAATGAATGCAGCCTCCGGATAAATCGTTTCCAGTTTGCAGAGAGTTAAATAAAGTTCGTTCAGAGCCATCGATGTGTCTGCTTGGGGGGATATATACGGCTGTGATTATAATCGAAGAGAATTCTCTTGGTAGATAATGCGGTCTACATTTGATTGTGAGGAATTCTAAATCAGGTGAACAGAAGGATTTGAGTTCCTGTATGTTTGTGTCACGTTGGCCATAAGACATACGCCCCCGCCCCTCTTCTTACCAGAAAGATGTTTGTTTCTGTCGGCGCGATGCGTGGAGAAACCCGCTGGCTGCACCGCTTCGGATTGCGTCTCTCCAGTGAGCCATGTTTCCGTGAAGCAAAGAACGTTACAGTCTCTGATGTCCCTCTGGAATGCTATGTGTGTGTGTCTGAGAGAAGGAGTGTGAATGTGTGTGTGTGTATTTCAGGCGTACAGGATAACAACCCCACATTACACTTTTATCAGAGCACAGGTCTTGGTGCTGCTGCCATCTCAGTCATGGGAAAACATAATGTGCCCTCTTTGGAAAGGCAATATCTGAAGCCTGTAAATGTAATGCTCATAGGTGTTTGGGCAGTGTATTACATCGCTGTTGCTGCACAGCACTATGCTACAGGGTGGATAACATCAAACCATAGAGCTACACATCTGCATGGGCAGTAAAGCGGAAAGGCTCCATTTCATCAACAAGTCAAGTCTAACGACTCGTAAAAGTAAAGGTGGTGATGCCATCTGTTCTGGAACAGTTTCACAGGAAGGGAGGAAAAAATGGCTTTTTCAGCAGGGAGGGCAATCTACTGTACACTCACCATGGACTAACTCTAAGCCATGGGTGCCAAACATACATTCCATTATTTGTATAAAAATAAAAATAAATAAAAAATACAAACAAAAATCCAAAATTCAAATTGAAAGTGTGTAGTTTCTTTACTCTGTCCAGCTCGTTAATATTCACTGAAATGAAACCTAGACAGTCAGGGAGCATCGAAAATTCCAAAAACGATGGATAGGGGAAACATTTTTACTAATTCTGGCAGTGAGGAAATCTAACCAATTTTAAGCGCCCCCTTACCGAATGAGGCCCCCGGGACAAAATGAGTTTGACACCCCTGGCCTAAGCACTTGAATAAGTGACTTAATCTCCTATGCAAACATAAACTTCTTCCATTGAGTGCATCTCACCTCTCAGTGTCTAAAGGCTGAGTCACTGTTAGTGTGACACACTGCAGGCTAGTGTAATCAGCAGCATTACACACTTAATTGCAGGCAGCCTAGCGATTGATCAGCGATATCCAGTTTACAATGTTTTTGCTGTGGTATGAACAGCCAAGTGCCTGGCATTGTTGCTTGATAATTATACCATCCATCATGACGCCTCTAGTACAAGATAAAAGCAAGCCACTACCGTGGGACCTAAATATTGCATTCTACAGTTAGTTGTACTGAATAGCAATAAAAGATCTGCAGTCGTGATGACCAATGCATTTATCCTTAGTTATAAATGAATCAGCATCAGTATATGTGTTTATCATATAAAGCCAGTTTCATGTTTCGAATAAAATAATTGACACCTATCTGAATTACAGGACGTTATGTTATTGATCAATTAATTACAGACATAAAACAAAAGTATTGAACCATGAACAAACTTCAGATTTTAAAACCCCTCCAAATCAAATAGGGACTTGGACTCAGGTAAGAAGACAAATGGTGCTCAAGTTGTTGATGCTACATGCAGGTTACCCATTCCTTCTTCCTTACTTTTAAATGCACTAATAACTGGTCACCAAATACCCCCTGCAAAAACCCTCCATCTTTGGATCTTTTCCGGATGGAGTGGTGATGACCAATGGGGGTGAAGATGAATGCAAGAAGAACAGGAGGCTGATTACTGGCACTAACTCTTGGGGGAGAGCAGCAAGAGGGAAATGGAGTGAGACAATGGAGCACGTGGGTTCAGAACACCTAATGGAGTGGCCTGCTAGCAGAGCTAATAGACTGTTTCAAATTGAAAGGAACAGCAGGCGTCTAAATAGTCAGACGTGGAACATTTCCTCCGTTCACTCAGTTGGCTCCCATTCCACAAAAAGAGAGAGAGAAAAAACAACAGGGTTGCCATTGCCTTGTGAAATATGCTTTTGCATCATGGGTTGATATTTAAAAAAAATCTGTAATCAATTTCTTAACGTCATATGTGGGAGAAGAAGTCCATCCTTAGTTAGGGCTGTTACGGTGATCGTATTACCGCCACACCGCAGTTCATGGGTCATAACGGCAGTCAAATTCCACGTGACCCATTAGTCAGAGTAATTAGTCATCTCCAAGCTCTGATGCTGCTGATGGTCATTAGTAACCTACCAAACTTGCTAACTGTCTGGTATTCAGCATTCTATTGTCCCTCTAATCACTGACATCAATGCAAATGTAATCCAAAATCAAATCAAACCCTTCATGAGAGCCCATGAGCTCATGTTGCGCAACATTAGGCTGCGCAATTGCGTGAGCGATGGCCTCTATTAAAAAGAGAATGATCCCATTAGCGTTCTATAGGCTAAGCCTACTATATTTATTTCTAAACGTTCCTAATATTAAGCACATTGCTTCTCATTGCAACAGACTGGAATGAAAATGAACCACTGGAATAGCGTCCTCCATTCGCTATTTAAGTGCATACATGTCTTTCCCCTGCCCCTGTTTCGATACAGGTGCTTGGTAATGGTCCACTCTAAATCAAAACAAATTTCACACATATATTATTTAGTATATGCAAAGACAAGACTAAATCAAGAATAGTCTGATGGGTGACAATATTAGCACTTAAATAGCGAAGAAAAACTTGCCCTAGTTGATAATCCCTATCATGGAGTGCTTTATAGTGAGAACCTATTCTTCTGAGAGCAATATTCCCAAATGATTCAGATCTTCAGTCATATCAAGCATTTTTAACATCAAAGCCTCTATTTGGACATAATAATCAGTTAGTCCCTACAGATTTTTTGGGGCAAAATCAACAATTCCCTGCATATTTTGCAAGGTCTTGCACATTTGACAAATAACATAAAACAGTCAAATCACAACTCATCATCTTAGCCTTGCAGCGTGATCACCTCAGGTCAAGCTAATGGTCGTTCAGGTGACAGGAGGCTTGAGCATTTGACACAGAGGAAACGCTCACTAGAGCCTCTGAGAAAAAGAAGGTTTGGCCAATTTCAGCCAAGGAACGAACGTACAGAATGACAATTCCATTCTTTTCAATGGAGGCAAAGCACATCTAAAATACATTGGTAAGCACTTGTTATTCTTTTTGTGTCATTGATGTAAGCAGTATGCTAAGCTGCTTGAAATTGAAAGACACCTTTGGTACAGGGATTTTTTTGGGGGGGGGGTTGAAGATATTTATTTTCCTGTACTTGCGTCGGATCACTCAGCCTCTCTGAAAACAGATATACCTAGTTTCCAAAGAGAGAACACAGATCAAAAGCATGTTCTGCTCAGAGTAGACAAGCGTGCCAGCCTTATTCTGGGCTGACAGTTTTCACTTAGGCAGAGCATGCTTGAGAGAAGCAAAACAGAGCAGTGAGCTTGGAATGATAGCATCCCAACAATGAATTATGATAATTGAATCATTTTAAATGGTATTCAAAAGAAGTGTTGATTTTGATCAATCTCTATTCACTTGACCAATACACTAGGTATCAATTGAAAGATGTGGTTAAAGTTCAACAGTGTCAAGCACTGATGTGCAACAATAACTTACTAGGGGATCTGAAAAACCACAATCAGTCAATGGGAAATATCGTTATACTCTTGGGTAAAGTACATATATTTTTTACAATATTGGTAAACATTTTACAAATAGGGAGGTTCAGGATCCCCGTAAGACATAATAGTAAAATGGAGGGATGTATTGCAAAAGGAAATAGCAAAATGGCATCATCTCTGGACATCAGAGGGTTGGAGTTAAGATCAGAATTAATGGTGGATTGGTCACTGTGGGTGAATTTACAGAAACAAGAAATTAGAAATATATCTAAAATTATTTAAGTACATGTACCGTACATGTAAGAGAAAATAACTACAAGTAGCAGTAGAAGTATTGTTATCCATTAGTTTATTCCAATCATGGTAGGGTAGATGGAAGAAATATAGAGAAAATAACAGGGATTAGAAATTATGCAAATAATTAAATTGATAGAACACACAATCTATCTGCAATTTCAAAAATATCATACCATGGCTTTAGTGAGGTGAATCACCGCAAGGCAGCACCATGCCCTTTGTAGATCAGGGCAGAAAACATCAGTATTTGTCTTGTTCACCCTCAGATCTCTGCGTCCAATCAAAGAGACCCTCATCAAACTGTTTATGTTTACTAGCGGCAAAGCCTTTCTGAAAAGAAACAATAATTGTCCTTGCTCCAATGACTTTCATGGTTATTTACTGCAGCAAATAGTGCAGAAAGTCAAACCTTTGCCCGTAAATGACCATGGCGGCAGAGATTAGAGAAAGCCGCAGGGCACTCTTATGTTTGAACCCCATTTATGAACCCAAAATGCTTGATAGATAACAATGCTTGATAGATAACATAAAAAGAAGAGATTGGTATTCAAGAATGAACGTAGCCTACTGTACTATACAGGTGGCTTGAGTTAACTTGAATCTGACCCTCTCCAGAACATCTGTCAAAAGTTAGCCATAAAGTGAACTAGGCAGTTCCTGTTCATGTGTTCCAAAATAATCTGGAAGTAATTTTGTCAGTGAAGGTTCAAAAGTGGCTGAGATTCATAGGTCAGAAAACAACACAAATCCAGTACTGTTTTTTATTTAACCTTGATTTAACTAGGCAAGTCAGTTAAGAACAAATTCTATGAACAGTGGGTTAATTGCCTTGTTCAGGGGCAGAACAACAGATTTTTACCTTGTGAGCTCAGGGATTTGATCTAGTAAACATTTGTTCACTGGCCCAATGCTCTAACCACCAGGCTACCTGGAACCCTCTAACCACAAAGCTACCTGTCCAGACGTTTGTGGCCCATGTCAATGCTACATCGTATTTCAAACGAAGACATACTGTATTTGAGTCATACATTTTGAAAAAACATTGATCAATGGTGAAATTGATGTCCAACATCAATGTAGTGTATTGATGCAAATTAGATGGTGAGAGACACTGGGAGTTAAAATAGGCAGGATTTAGAAAAGAGAGGAAATCTGTCATGCTGAAATATACAATTTCATCCCACCAGAATGACCTTTACTTGTACCGAGGATGTCTTTGAGTGTAAAAAAAATACACACAGTGGATATGTTCCACAGAGAGAGCAAGAACAGGTATAAAATAGGCACTATTTCACCTAAAGTCGCTCTCATTCAAAACACAGAAGTAGGAACTGGATTCAATCAGATCAAGCACTAACCAACGTTAACCGGAGTTGGGAGGATCTACATAGCTGATGTGTTGATGGTGTTGGAGGTGTAACTGGGGTATGAGCTGACAAATCGTGGAGCGGCTGCTCTTGTGTGCCACTCCCTTCCTTATTATCCCTACTGCATTAGAAGTTCAAAATGGCGTTAGAAAGTGTAGGCTCTATCGATGGTAGAAATAATGACTGATAAAAATGTCAAACCATTGATGTTAGACTAATGCATGTTTTTATGTTCATTTGGATGTGGGGTTTTATGCCTATAAGTTAATTAGAGTGTATGAACTTGTAAAGCGGATGCATGAACTTCTAGTCAGGTGTGGTTTCATTGCATCCAATGGCAGTGATCCACAATAGCCTTAACTGGCCTTAACCCACAGAGCTGCTTGTGGATTTGACAGCTCTAACAAATTTCCACCTCTGACACTGCCAAAACAAACACTATGCGGATGTCGGCTAAAGCGGATCTGATTGAATCGGGCCCTAGGCTTGCTCTGGATGGAAAAACCTTCCTAAAAGCACCTCAATTTATTAAACAATGTTCTTTCAGCGGAAAAAATTGAAAAGCGTATTAGCCAGAAAAAAAGGCCATAGGAATCTAGTAACACATAACTCATCTAGAAAAACTGCAAGAAAAGCAAATCCGTGTTTGTTAGCGATATGGGTGTATCGTTCTAATAGTGACAGACCTTTGTGCTCGAACATCTTCTCAATAGGCTGATCATCAGATGTGTGCTCACATGTCTTCTAAAAGGTTCTTCCATCATTTGTGTATCTCTGCAGCCAAGAGCTTGAAATATTTGGATTCACTATTATTTAATGTTTTGCCAAAGCAAAACACAGCCTTGGAGGTAAATCATATCTGTTCTCTCTTTGCTCTTGATGCCAAAGGTGCAAGTCATTCATAGTGTACTTTCTGTTTGTATTACGGCGACTTCCAACAGCATTAATAAGTCAAACAATCAAGATAATTTCCTCCCTCAAACACCACAAGAATGTCCAAAGCACTGTCCAGCCAAGAGTCCAGGCCAAGCGTGTTAAATACCATGTGATTTTTGTCCCACAAATTCAAAACTGCCAAGTGAAACCCAACCCTAAAAACCAAAACAACCTCCAAGTAGAAAATGTAGGCTTTATGGAAAATGAATGTCAAATCATGTTGATGGAAATCAGTATCTAGGGCTGAAGCATTACAGATTGTGCAATGTAAAGAAATGTAAAGGTAATTTCCGATTGAGCAGAAATATGCAGTGTTTAAGTGAATGCAGTCTCTGCTAATGCAGGAACATTATCTTTAAATTTCAATCACGCTGTAACGCTGAACTTCTGCGATACGGATTAGATGGCGGCGGAGAAGAAGGCTGACGTTTTACGTGTTCCTATCCAATTGTGTTTTTTTTTTGTTTCTTTGCGTTGTTTATAACTTATGTTGTACATAATGTTTCTGCTACTGTCTCTTATGACAGAAAATAACTTCTGGACATCAGAACTGCGATTACTCATCACGAACTTGCAGAATCCTTATTTTCCTTCAACAAGTCCGACGAGCCCGACGTGAATACTGCTTTCCCGGGAACACACCCAGATCCCCGTCATTTGCGTGAAGAGAAGGTGGAGGAAATGGGGCCGGAGGGCGGGGTGCCTTCTGAGAATTCGTAGGCAATCGAATAAACCCCCACTGCCTTCCATTCTGCTAGCAAACGTGCAATCTTTGGGAAATAAAGTCGATGACCTATGCGGAAGATTAAACTACCAACCGGACATTCACAACTGTAATATCTTATGCTTCACGAAGTTGTGGCTGAATGACGACATTATAAACATACAGCTGGCTGGTTATACGCTGTATCGGCAGGATAGAACAGCGGCGTCTGGTAAGACAAGGGGAGGCGGACTATGTATTTTTGTAAATAACAGCTTGTGCACGATATCTAAGAAAGTCTATAGGTTTTGCTCGCCCGAGTTAGAGTATCTCATGATAAGCTGTAGACCACACTATCTACCTCTAGTTTTCATCTGTATTTTTCGTAGCTCTCTACATACCACCACAGACTGATGCTGACACTAAGACCACACTC
This sequence comes from Oncorhynchus tshawytscha, assembly GCF_018296145.1. NCBI lineage: Eukaryota > Metazoa > Chordata > Actinopteri > Salmoniformes > Salmonidae > Oncorhynchus > Oncorhynchus tshawytscha. The sequence goes on from NC_056441.1 coordinate 69,248,764, forward strand.
ATTGAGCTGTATTGGGCCATAAGCAAACAGGAAAATGCTCACCCAGAGGCGGTGCTCCTAGTGGCCGGGGACTTGATTGCAGGGAAACTTAAATCAGTCTTACCAAAATTTCTATCAGCATGTGCAACCAGTGGGAAAGAAACTCTGGACCACCTTTACTCCACACACAGAGACGCATACAAAGCTCTCCCTCGCCTTACATTTGGCAAATCTGACCATAATTCTATCCTCCTGATTCCTGCTTACTTGCAGAAATTAAAGCAGGAAGCACCAGTGACTCGACAATCAATAAAAAAGTGGTCAGATGAAGCAGATGCTAAGCTACAGAACTGTTTTGCTAGCACAGACTGGAGTATATTCTGGAATTCCTCTGATTGCATTGAGGAGTACATCACATCAGTCATTGGCTTCATCAATAAGTGCATCGATGATGATGTCCCCACAGTGACCCCACAGGGGTTCCTCCTTTAAAAATTGTGAGTTTACACCGCAGGACTTAGAGGTAATTTGTGGTTTAGTACAGTACCCTGCGTCACCAGTTCATTGCTCCAGACCAGCGCAAGGAGCAGTTAGAGCTCTGATTATGCTTTTGGGTCCTACTGTGTCTCTAACTGACAATGAATGGGCGACATAAACCTAAATAGAGACTGATAATTGTGCACGACTTCAGTATTACTTACTAAAACTGTTGTTACACTAATGTCTTATATTTCTCTTACTGTAGTACTGTAGCCCACTCCCAACCAGTGACATTGTACAGTACCTGTGTGGCGCAATGGTCTAAGACACTGCATGGCAGTGCAAGCTGTGTTGCTGCAGATGCTGGTTCAATACTGTTGACTGGGAGACCCATGAAATAAATAATTATAAATAACAAACAGGCTTTATTTACAAATTAGTAACATTGTCTCACCCCATGTTCAAGAATGGCCTTTTTCTCGCTCATTTTACGTTTTTGGAAAACAAAATAATCTCCAAAATATTGTTATTTTTTAAACAAAGCTTGTTGGAAATTCTCATAGATATATTATTAACCCTGTTATTAGCAGGACAAGTGGCGCACAATGGGACTGCCTTGCAGTTCTTCAGCTGTATCCACTGAAAGCACGCAACACACAAGGGCAGGGGGCACGGGATGGGCCGCAGAGCCACACACAGAAGACTGACCTAGCCATAGGGAAGGGAGGAAGGGGTTCTGTTCTTAGTGCCAGTCTGCACGTTCAAACAATGTAACTAATAATGGCATCTTTATGCCTTCATTAATAAAATAATTACAAAAATACTCTTTCAGATGTATAATGTTTATTTAGTTATGGATTCATAACAAATTACTATGGGAATAAATATCACTGAATTACAGAAATATGCTCCAATCTTCCAATCCTTTATATGTAATTATTGGTGGAGAGTCACGTCATATTTTTCGATATACTGTAGGCCCACCGTAGGCGACATGAGTCTCACTAATGTTGAGTAATGTGCTGTTAAAAGTGGCGCAGGTCTTATTTATTTGAAGAGCATATTGAAGTTAGAGGCAATAGGATTTGAAGCAAAAGCCTACAACTATTTTAGCACCGTTTCACACTGCTCTGAGACAAGCATGGGGACTGGTCTTGATAAATTATTGAGATTTTTATTTTCACTTAATCTCCGCTTGGGTATTGTTTAGACTAGAATTAGAGTGCAGAAATTTGATGCTCTTAGTGCAACCTTTATTTAACTAGGCAAGTCAGTTAAGAACAAATTCTTATTTACAAGGACAGCCTATTCCTTCCCCCCCCGTGGGCTACATGGGGATTCAGTACTGTACTCCCGACATCACGTTGTACAGCGCCATATTTTCTGTTCCATCCAAAAAGAAACCCAGAGGGTTTTCGTTATTCTTGGAATAAAAACACTATAATATTAATCAAATGAATTAAGCAAGTACCAGTCAAAAGTTTGGACACACCTACTCATTCCAGGGATTTTCTTTATTTTCACTATTTTCTACATTGTACCACAACTATGAAATAACACATATGGAATCAATTAAGAACAAATTCATAAGTTACAAGGACAGCCTACTCCTTCCTCCCCGTCGGGAAATTGAACCCCGGTCTCCCGCTTGCCCGCATTCTCTAGTACAGCCATTATTGAAGGCTATCAAATGCCTCTCAAATATATTATTTGGTGGTCAAACTAGCACTAACTAGCATTAATGGAACCAGTGGTTTACACATAAATAACGTGCCATAGAATTCTACCGCACCATGCAAGCTGCGCCGCTGTACGCTGCAACTTTTAAAGAAGGAACCACTGTACGTACATACCCAAACCAGAAGCCATGGATTACAGGCAACATCCGTATTGAGCTAAAGGCTAGAGCTGCCGCTTTCAAGGAGCGGGACTCTAACCCGGAAGCTTATAAGAAATCCCGCTATGCCCTCCGAAGAACCATCAAACAGGCAAAGCGTCAATACAGGACTAAGATCGAATTGTACTACACCGGCTCTGACTCTCGCCATTTCAGACTACAAAGGGAAGCACAGCCGAGAGCTTCCCAGTGACACGAGCCTACCAGACGAGCTAAACTACTTCTATGCTCGCTTCAAGGAAAATAACACTGAAACATGCATGAGAGCACTAGCTGTTCCGGAAGACTGTGTGATCACGCTCTCCGTAGCCGATGTCAGTAAGACCATAAAGCAGGTCAACATTCACAAGGCCGCAGGGCCAGATGGATTACCAAGACGTGTACTGCGAGCCAGCGCTGACCAACTTGCAAGTGTCTTCACTGACATTTTCAACCTCTCCCTGTCTGAGTCTGTAATACCAACATGTTTCAAGCAGACCACCATAGTCCCTGTGCCCAAGAACACTAAGGTAACCTGCTTAAATTGCTACCAACCCGCAGCACTCATGTCTGTAGCCATGAAGTGCTTTAAAAGGCGGTCATGGCTCACATCAACACCATTATCCCAGAAACCCTAGACCCACTCTGATTTGCATACCACCCTAACAGATCCACAGATGATGCAATCTCTATTGCACTCCACACTGCCCTTTCCCACCTGGACAAAAGGAGCATCTATGTGAGAATGCTATTCATTGACTACAGCTCAGCATTCAACACCATAGTGCCCTCAAAGCTCATCAATAAGCTAAGGACCCTGGGACTAAAGACCTCCCTAAGCAACTGGATCCTGGACTTCCTGATGGGCCGCCCCCAGGTGGTAAGTGTAGGTAACAACACATCCGCCACACTGATCCTCAACACAGGGGCCCCTAAGGGGTGCGTGTTCAGTCACATCCTGCACGGCCAAGTACGACTCCAACACCATTATTAAGGTTGCCGATGACACAACAGTGGTAGGCCTGATCACCAACAACGACGAGACAGCCTATAGGGAGGAGGTCAGAGACCTGGCCGTGTGGTGCCAGGACAACAACCTCTCCCTCAACGTGATCAAGACAAAGGAGATGATTGTGGGCTACAGGAAAAAGAGGACCGAGCACGCCCCCATTCTCATCAACAGGGCTGTAGTGGAGCAGGTTGAGAGCTTCAAGTTCCTTGGTGTCCACATCACCAACAAACTAACACGGTCCAAGCACATCAAGGCAGTTGTGAAGAGGGCATGACAAAGCCTATTCCCCCTCAGGAGACTGAAAACATTTGGCATGGGTCCTCAGATTCTCAAAAGGTTCTACAGCTGCACCATTGAGAGCATCCTGACTGGTTGCATCACTCACTGCTTGATATGGCTACTGCTCGGCCTCCAATCGCAAGGCACTACAGAGGGTTGTGCGTACAGCCCAGTGCATCACTGGGGCAAAGCTTCCAGCCATCCAGGACCTCTATATCAAGCAGTGTCTGAGGAAGGCCCTAAAAATTGTCAAGGACTCAAGCCATCCTAGTCATAGACTGTTCTCTCTGCTACCGCAAGGCAAGTGATACCGGAGCGCCAAGTCTAGGTCCAAGAGGCTTCTAAACAGCTTTTACCCCCAAGCCTAAGACTCCTGAACATCTAATCAAATGCCTACCCAGACTATTTGTATTGCTCCCCCCCTCTTTTACTCTGCTGCTACTCTCTGTTGTTATCATCTATGCATAGACACTAATGATCTACCTACATGTACATATTACCTCAGTTACCTCGGAGGATTAGTTGACTTGTTTTTTGGCATCATTTCCAGTCACAACTTGTAGACTTGTTTACGTGCTGTTGTGCAGTTTGTTGCTAATCTTACTTTGCTACCTGCTACCTACGGTTTTTACTTTCTAATTAACATTTATATTACACTTCTTTTACAACTTTTTCATTCAATTTTTTCAGTCCGGATGCTTTATCTGGACATGGTTCGTCAGGACCTCCACCAGCCGAAGCTAAATAGTAACATTAACATTATGCCTTCTAATTGCAGTCGCTGTACTGATAATATACAGGAGAATGATCGCCTTATGGCGAGGATAGCTGTGTTGCAAGCCCAGCTTCAGACGCAATCGTTAGGCAAGGGTAATTTGTGTGTAGGAAAGGATGAAACAGCATCTGTGCCACCAATAAGTACAGATAGTAGTATAAATCCCCTCGCACAGTCCCCGCAGCCGGACAATTTTCTCATGGCTTCTGGAAGGAAAAACTGAAGGAATGCTCAACCGGTGACACTCATTCGGCCGACAGAAACTTTCAACCAGTTCTCCCCATTAAGCAACGGGTCGGAGTTAGAGGCCGAGCCTTCTCTGGTCTCTCCTCCTCCCGTTAAGGGGTCTGAGACGCCGAAGCCTCCCACCATTAGCTTTGACAAATTGAAAACCCAAGTCATTGGCGACTCCATTACCCGCAATATTAGACTTTGACGAATCATCCAGCGATCATACACTGTTTACCAGGGGGCAGGGCTACTGACGTTAAGGCTAATCTGAAGATGGTGCTGGCTAAGGCTAAAACTGGCAAGTGTAGAGAGTATAGGGATATTGTTATCCATGTCAGCACCAACGATGTTAGGATGAAACTGTCAGACGTCACCAAGCGCAACATAGCTTCAGCGTGTAAATCAGCTAGAAATATGTTGGCATCAAGTAATTGTCTATGGCCCCCTCCCAGTTAGGGGGAGTGATGAGCTCTAGTGATCAGTCTCACAACTAAATCACTGGTTGAAATCTGTTCTCTGCCCCTCCCAAAAATATATAATTTGTAGATAATTGGCCCTCTTTCTGGGACTCACCCACAAACAGGACCAAGCCTGGCATGCTGACGAGTGACGGACTTCATCCTAGCTGGAGGGGTGCTCTCATCTCAACTACGAACATAGACAGGGCTCTAACTCCCCTAGCTTCATGAAGAAATAGGGTGCAGGCCAGGCAGCAGGCTGTTAGTCAGCCTGCCAGCTTAGTGGTGTCTGCCACTAGCACAGTCAGTGTAGTCAGCTCAGCTATCCCCATTGAGACCATGTCTGTGCCTCGATCTAGGTTGGGCAAAACTAAAGATGGCGGTGGTCGCCTTAGCAATCTCACTGGAATAACGACCTCCTCCATTCCTGTCATTATTGAAAGAGATTGTGATATCTCACGCCTCAAAATAGGGCTACTTAATGTTAGATCCCTCACTTCCAAGGCAGTTATAGTCAATTAACTAATCACGGATCATAATATTGATGTGATTGGCCTGACTGAAACCACTGCTCAAGCCTGATGAATTTACTGTGTTAAACGAGGCCTCACCTCCTGGTTACACTAGTGACCACATCCCCTGCGTATCCCACAAAGGCGGAGGTGTTGCTATCATTTACGACAGCAAATTTCAATTGACAAAAAAAACGACTGCGTTTTCATCTTTTGAGCTTCAAGTTATGAAATCTATGCAGCCTACTCAATCACTTTATAGCTACTGTTTACAGACCTCCTGGGCCATATACAGCATTCCTCACTGAGTTCCCTGAATTCCTATCGGACCTTGTAATCATGGCAGATAATATTCACATTATTGATGACTTTAATATTCACATGGAAAAGTCCACAGACCCACTCCAAAAGGCTTTTGGAGTCATCATCGACTCAGTGGGTTTTGTCCAATATGTCTCTGGACCTACTCACTGCCACAGTCATACTCTGGACCTAGTTTTGTCCCATGGAATAAATGTTGTGGATCTTAATGTTTTCCTTCATAATCCTGGACTATCGGACCACCATTTTGTTATGTTGCAATCGCAACAAATAATCTGCTTAGACCCCAAACAATTATCATCAAAAGTTGTGCTATAAATTCTCGGACAACCTAAAGATTCCTAGATGCTCTTCCAGACTCCCTCCACCTCCCCAAGGACGTCAGAGTACAAAAATCAGTTAACCATCTAACTGAGGAACTCAATTTAACCTTGCATAATACCCTAGATGCAGTCGCACCCTAAAAACAAAAAACATTTCTCATAAGAAACAGGCTCCCTGGTATAGGGAAAGTACCCGAGCTCTGAAGCAAGCTTCCAGAAAATTGGAACGTAATGGTGCTACACCAAACTGGAAAGACAGTACCGTGCAGTGTCGAAGAGCCCTGCTGCTCGATCATCCTATATTTCCAACTTAATTGAGGAAAATAAGAACAATCCAAAATGTATTTTTGATACTGTCGCAAAGCTAACTAAAAAGCAGCATTCCCCAAGGGAGGATAGCTTTCACTTCAGCAGTGATAAATTCATGAACTTCTTTGACGAAAAGATCATGATCATTAGAAAGAAAATTACGGATTCCTCTTTAAATCTGAAAATTCCTCCAAAGCACAGTTGTTCTGAGTCTGCACAACATTGTCAGGACCTAGGATCAAGGGAGACACTCAAGTTTTTTAATACTATATCTCTTGACACCTTGACGAAAATAATCATGGCCTCTAAACCTTCAAGCTGCATACTGGACCCTATTCCAACTAAACTACTGAAAGAGCTACTTCCTGTGCTTGGCAATCCTATGTTGAACATAATAAATGGCTCTCTATCCACCGGATGTGTACCGAACTCACTAAAAGTGGCTGTAATAAAGCTTCTCTTGAAAAAGCCAAAACGTGACCCAGAAAATATAACAAACTATTGGCCTATATTGAATCTCCCATTCCTCTCAGAAATTTTAGAAAAGCTGTTGCGCATCAACTCACTGCCTTCCTGAAGACAAACAATGTATATGAAACAATGGTTTTAGACCCATCATAGCACTGAGAATGCACTTGTGAAGGTGCTAAATGACCTTTTAATGGCGTCAGACCGAGGCTCTGCATCTGTCCTCGTGCTCCTAGACCTTAGTGCTGTTTTTGATACTATCGATCACCACATTCTTTTGGAGAGATTGGATCCCAAATTGGTCTACACGGACAAGCTCTGGCCTGGTTTAGATCTTATCTGTCGGAAAGATATCCGTATGTCTCTGTAGATGGTTTGTCCTACGACAAATCAACTGTGTTCCTCAAGGCTACGTTTTAGAACCACTATTGTTTTCACTATATATTTTACCTCTTGGGGATGTCATTCGGAAACATAATGTTAACTTTCACTGCTATGCGGACGATACACAGCTGTACATTTCGTTGAAACATGGTGAAGCGCCAAAATTGCCCTCCCTGGAAGCCTGTATTTCAGACATAAGGAAGTGTATGGTGGCAAATGTTCTACTTTTAGAACATCTCAAAACAGAGACACTAGTTCTAGGTGCAAAGAAACAAAGAGCTCTTCTGTTGAATCTGACAATTAATCTTGATGGTTGTACAGTTGTCTCAAATAAAACCATGAAGGACCAGCATTACTCTGGACCCTGATCTCGCTTTTGATGAACATCAAGAATATTTCAAGGATAGCTTTTTTCCAACTACGTAACATTGCAAAAATCTGAAACTTTCTGCCCAAAAATGATACAGAAAAATGTATGCATGCTTTTGTCACATCTAGGTTAGACTACAGCAATGCTCTAGTTTCCGGCTACCTGGATAAAGCACTAAATAAACTTCAGTTAGTGCTAAACACGGCTGCTAGAATCTTGTCTAGAACCAAAAAATATGATAATATTTATCCAATGCTAACCTCTCTACACTGGCTTACTGTTAACCTACAAAGCATTACATGGGTTTGTTCCTACCTATCTTTCCGATTTGGTCCTGCCGTACATACCTACACGTACGCTAGGGTCACAAGACGCAGGCCTCCTTTACTGTCCCTAGAATTTCTAAGCAAACAGCTAGAGGCAGAGCCTTCTCCTATAGAGCTCCATTTTTATGGAATGGTCTGCCTATCCATGTGAGCGATGCAGACTCGGCCTCAACCTTTAAGTCTTTATTGAAGACTCATCTCTTCAGTAGGTCCTATGATTGAGTGTAGTCTGGCCCAGGAGTGTGAAGGTGAACGGAAAGGCACTGGAGCAACGAACCACCCTTGCTGTCTCTGCCTGGCCGACTCCCCTCTCTCCAATGGGATTTCTGCCTCAAACCCTATTACAGGAGCAGAGTCACTGGCTTACTGGTGCTCTTCCATGCTGTGCCTAGGAGGGGTGCGTCACTTGAGTGGATTGAGTCACTGATGTGATCTTCCTGTCAGGGTTGGCGCCCCCCCTTGGGTTCGTGCCGTGGGGGAGATCTTCGTGGGCTATACTCGGCCTTGTCTCAGGATAGTAAGTTGATCGTTGAAGATACCCCTCTGGTGTGGGGGCTTTGCTTTGGTAAAGTGGGTGGGGTTATATCCTACCTGTTTTGCCCTGTCCGGGGGCATCGTCGGATGGGGCCACAGTGTCTCCTGACCCCTCCTGTCTCAGCCTCCAGTATTTATGCTGCAGTAGTTTATGTGTCGGGGGCTAGGGTCAGTCTGTTATAACTGGAGTATTTCTCCTGTCTTATCCAGTGTCCTGTGTGAATGTAAGTATGCTCTTTCTAATTCTCTCCCTCTCCTTTTCTCTCTCTCTCGCTTTTTCTCTCTCTCTCTCTCTCTTTCTTTCTTTCTCTATTTTTTCTCTCTGAGGACCTGAGCCCTAGGACCATGCCTCAGGACTACCTGGCCTGATAACTCCTTGCTGTCCCCAGTCCACCTGGTTATGCTGCTGCTCCAGTTTCAACTGTCCTGCCTGGGTCTATGGAACCCTGACCCGTTCACTGGACGTGCTAACGTGTCCCAGACCTGCTGTTTTCAACTCTCTAGAGACAGCAAGAGTGGTAGAGATACTCTGAATGATCGGCTATGAAAAGCCAACTGACATTTACTCCTGAGGTGCTGTTACTGTGATTATTATTATTTGACCGTGCTGGTCATCTATGAACATTTGAACATTTTGGCCATGTTCTGTTATAATCTACACCCGGCGCAGCCAGAAGAGGACTGGCCACCCCTTATAGCCTGGTTCCTCTCTAGGTTTCTTCCTAGGTTCTGGCCTTTCTAGGGAGTTTTTCCTAGCCACCGTGTTTCTACACCTACATTGCTTGCTGTTTGGGGTTTTAGGCTGGGTTTCTTTATATCACTTTGTGACATCAGCTGATGTAAGAAGGGCTTTATAAATAAATTTGATACATTGACTAACCGGTGCCCCCGCACATTGACTCTGTACCGGTCCCCCTCCTATATATAGTCTCGCTATTGCTATTTTACTGCTGCTCTTTAACTACTTGTTACTTTTATTTCTTCTTCTTAATATTATTATTATTTCTTTTTTTTAACCTGCATTGTTGGTTAGGGGCTCGTAAGTAAGCATTTCACTGTAAGGTCTACACCTGTTGTAATCGGTGCATGTGACTAATAACATCTGATTTGATTGAATACAGCCCCTAGTCGATGAATACTGACTAAATATGCAATAACTAGAACTACAGCCTTAATGCTTTCTATGGTCATCTGATTTTTTTTAAATGGCTGTGTGTTTGTATTAGTGTGAGATATGGGGGGGTTAGTATGTGTGGGAGTGTGATTTAGGAGCAAACACATCAAGATGTCACTTCATAACCTCTGGCTCTGGAGGCTCCTGTCATCTCCACATTTGAGAGATCCTTTGTCCACCCCTGGAGACTTGCTAAATATAGAATGGGAACAGAAACCCATTTTAAACCTAGTATCTATCTCCATACATAGTGGATCAGATGAACAGTGATTAGACGTGAGGATGTAACTCAAATAGTGCAGCATAGATGCAAGACTGCTAAATATCATAGCGCATAAGCTCCATTTGAAATGAGGGCGTTTGGGGGTTGGAAATGAATAACTCGAACAGAAAGGCTACTCGTTTTTCCCATTACATTTCTGTCAAGTGAATTACAATCTGTTATTACTTCATGGACAGTAATTTAACATTTTCCATTCAATACCATATTTTGCAGAGGGAAGGACAGGCAGGCAATCCATCATTAAGCTCCACTACTTTGGTTTGGTTACTCTGGTTCTACTTCCAGCAGTTTTAAGGGCTTTACCACATTATTTGACCTTCTACTATTCTGTTCATTTCGTGATGTATGCCTTGATAAAGGCAGTTAAGGTTTTCTGTGGTGTTTAATTGTGGTACTTATCTATAAAGGGAACACTGGATATTACATCTCCCACAGATATTAAATTAAGAATGTCTCAGGACTTCCAAGGCCAAAGACAAATTAAAAGGAAATGAGCTCTATTAATGAGTATTGATCATTCCATAATAGAATAAGCTCTTCTCTCTTAGCTCAGCCTCTGTGTTGATCTGTTCATAATTATAAGGGAAATGTCCTTCAACCTGGTTTTACATTATTAAAGACCATACAGAGGGATATGTAACCACATGTATGCCATCTGACGATAACATCAGCACTACACTAATCTGCCAAATACAAACAATAATACACTACATGAACAAAAGTATGTGGACATCTGCTTGTCGAACATCTCATTCCAAAATAATGGAGTTGGTCTCTCTTTCCTGCTATAACAGAAGGCTTTCCACTAGATTTTGGAACATTGTTGCGGGGACTTGCTTCCATTTAGCCACAAGAGCGTTAGTGAGGTCGGGTACTGATTTAGGGTGATTAGGCCTGGCCTGCAGTCTAATTCATTGCAGTCTAATTCCAAATCATCCCAAAGGTGTTGATGGGGTTGAGGTTAGGTCTCTGTACAGGCCAGTTAAGTTCTTCCACACTGATCTCTACAAACCATTTCTGTATGCACCTCGCTTTGTGCGCAGGGGCATTGTCATGCTGAAACAGGAAAATGGCCTTCCACAAACTGTTGCCACAAAGTTGGAAGCACCGAATCATCTAGAAAGTTATTGTATGCTGTAGCGTTAAGATTTCCCTTCCCTGGAACTAAGGGGCCTGAACCATGAAAAATAGCTTTCCACTGCTCCGGTTCCAATGGCAGCGAGCTTTACACCACTCCAGCCGATGCATGGCATTGAGCATGGTGATCTTAGGCTTGTGTGAGGCTGCTCTTCCATGGAAACCCATTTCATGAAGCTCCCGATGAACAGTTATTGTGCTGACGTTGCTTCATGAGGCAGTTTGGAACTCGGTAGTGAGTGTTGCAAACGAGGACAGATGATTTTTATGCGCTACATGCTTCAGCATTCGGCCCATTCTGTGAGCATGTGTGGCCTACCTCTTTGCAGCTGGGCCGTTGTTGATCCTAGATGTTTCCATTTCACAATAACAGCACTCACAGTTGACCGGGGAAGCTCTAGCAGGGCAGAAATTTTATGAACTGAATTGTTGGAAAGCTGGCATCCTGTGACGGTGCCATGTTGAAAGTCACTGAGCTCTTTAGTAAGGCCATTCTACTGCCAATGTCCGTCTATTGAGAGTGCATGGCTGTGTGCACGATTTTATACACCTGTCAGCAACGGGTGTGGCTGAAATAGCCGAATCCACTAATATGAAGGGGTGTCCACATACTTTTGTATATATAGTGTACCAATTCCATCATACTCAACATCAACATCACCACCACCAAAACCCCCACACCATAATCATCATCCTCACCACCACCACCATCATCATCATCACCACTATCATCGTCATCATCACCATAACCATCATCATCATCACTATCATCACCACCACCACCATCATCACCACCAGCTAACAAAATGAATAGCTGATAATACAGTACACTAAAGCTATTATTGCATGTCTAGACTGCCAACCCAGTGATCCCCAGCCTATAGGCTATAGAAAATGAACACAGTGGTTATATGATGATCCTCATTATCCCAGTGACAGAGTGGCTTAATGTGCTATGGCGTGTCCCATCCTCAGTCCAACTATTTAAGTCGGTCAATGGACGACAACCCACATCATTTGTCTGCCTCACTCATACGCCCATACTTGCAGGGCAGGCTACTGAGACCTCATTCAGGCATAGCTACTGTACTTTGAACATGTAAAGCTCTAGCTATGGTATTTCCTGAATTTTTAGAAACCTCACAGTGCAATTTAGACATTGTGAGGTTACTGCAAGAATTGTGGACGTTGCATTGAATTTGGACAAAAGAAGACTTTAGGGCCCAATTTAACATCCAAATATATTTGCATTTAATGTGCTATTGCAAATCAAATACACAGTATATTACAGGTCTAAGTTTGCTGGACACATTAGGCTACACACAGAAGGCTATAGCTAACAAACTGTCAATAGACATAACAATTGTTCTGGAATGCACCATCACAACGATGGACGGAATTGTTGGAATTTAACCAAAGGAGACAAGCCCGAGAATCTTCAACGTTTGCTTTGCACCACTCTTGCGAGCTCTGACCCCGGCACACGCGGGCATGCGATATCCAGCTTCCTCATTCCTCTTAAGGGCACCAGCCGAGCTGCTCGCTCACCACCCGCCGTGGTCTATTAGAAATATCTGTTTGCCAATCGGTGTCACAGCACATTAGTTTGTGATTCGGATTATATGTGGCGTGCCCTGTCTTTGTGCTTTCTGATAAGAAGCAGTTGTGTTTAATCTGCCATTAACAGACAATGAATAGCCTAATGAATAGCCTAGAATACACTCAGACTACATACAGTCTTTGTCCAGCACCAGTCAAGTGAATGCCTGAAGTGTAGCCTTTGTACAGTGATCATTAACACAGCTTTCAATTCACATTGTAAGGGTTTCTTTTTTTAAACGAAGTGAACTTTTTTTCTTAACACTAATTCTTCACTTGAATTAGCCAATTTATCGCAATTAAGTCTCATCTCATTTACTTTTGATTTTACATGATAAAATGACTAATTTGTCAAAGTGATCTAGGCTACTCAAAAAGAACGTGAGATAAACAATTATGAATAGTTTGTTACATAATTGTTAGGCTAATTTTGATATAATTCTGGATAAAATTACGGACAATAGAGCGCTGTTAGCTATGGTACATTTTTTGTGAACAATACACATTTATATAACGTCTCTATATAAATCATAATAATTCATAACAAAAACCTGATTAAATACTTATCGTCACATTGATACTCTCCTATTAAATAAGTACATATTTGCGATTGGGAACTCACTTACCCAGAAACAAAGAGCGAAATGTTGCAGACATCACGGCACCCGACACGACTGGAAATCCCATGAAACGAAGCTGGAAACAATGCGCTCCGGTTGCCTTAAAATTCATGCGGGTGACCCAAGTGTACAGTCACAATGAAGTAGCACATCAGAAATAGGAGAGATACATTAAATATAATCTACAATGAGCAGGGAACCAAGGACATCATTTTTGAACACTCAACATGTCAATGCATCCCTTCACTAAGGAATGCAGCTCTATATTATCGTAATTTTATCAGCCTCGCGTCAAATCAAAGTTCCCGTTCTTTCTGTCTCGTTCGGGAAGCGTGCATCCCTCAGGTTCCCTCTGTCTCCGTGGCTCTGAGCGGTCTTCTCCTATACCGTTGTCCGCTGCACTAGAACGTGAGGGGCAGAATCTGGATAGGTGGATGTTGCTGCATAATGGACGGAGACCTCTAGAGTCTGAAGTGCTCACATCGCCTCGTATAACCACAAAGGCATCTTGGGCTGGTCTGACTGTGAGGTGGCTACTTGGTGGCCACTTCGTTAGCAGTGCAAAAAAAGGTTAACAATGTTTCCCCCTACAGATGTCTCCATGAAAATGTTTATGTAATAGGTTACTATTTTTCAGTGCTTTAAAGAAAATGTTAAGTTCTTGCATTATTTTTACAATAGTGTATACTGTATGGAATAAATTGGGAGACAGCGCAGTGAAAAAGTAACACATGTTGGGAAAGATTGAAATGGATAATAAATGACTGGAATTCCTTATTTCTTTCAATATATACAGTACCAGTAAAATGTTTTGACATACCTACTCATTCACTCATTCTACTCATTTTTACTATTGTCTACATTGTAGAATAATAGTGAAGACATCAAAACGAATAAATAACACATATGGAATCATGTAGTAACCAAAAAAGTGTTAAACAAATCAAAATATATGTTTTATTTTATATTGTTCAAAGTAGCCACCCTTTGCCTACTTTGAACACTTTTGGCATTATCTCAACCAGCTTCATGAGGTAGTCAACTGGAATGAATTTCAATTAACAGGTGTGCATTGTTAATTTCTTCCTTCTTTTTGCATTTGAGCCAATCAGTTGTGTTGTGACAAGATAGGGGTTGTATACAGAGGATAGCCCTATTTGGTAAAATACCACGTCCCTATTATGGCAAGAACAGCTCAAATAAGCAAAGAGAAACGACAGTCCATCATTACTTTAAGACATGAAGGTAGTAAATCCATTTCAAGTACTTTGAAAGTTTCTTCAAGAGCAGTCGCAAAAACCATCAGGTGTTATGATGAAACTGGTTCTCATGAGGACCGCCACAGGAAAGGAAGACCCAGAGTTACCTTTGCTGCAGAGGATACATTCTTTACAGTTAACTGCACCTCAGATTGTAGCCCAAATACATGCTTCACAGAGTTCAAGTAACAGACACATCTCAACATCAACTGTTCAGAGGAGACTGCATGAATCAGGCCTTTATGGTCGAATTGCTGCAAAGAAACCACTACCAAAGAACACCAATAATAAGAAGAGACTTGCTTGGGCCAAGAAACACGAGCAATGGACATTAGACCAGTGAAAATCTGTCCTATGGTCAGATGAGTCCAAATTTGAGATGTTTTGTTCCAACTGCCGTGTCTTTGTGAGATGCAGAGAAGGTGAATGGATGATCTCCACATGTGTGAGTCCCACTGTGAAGCATGGAGGAGGAGGTGTGATGGTGTGGGGGTGCTTTGCTGGTGACACTGTCAGTGATTTATTTCGAATTCAAGGCACACTTAACCAGCATGGATACCACAGAATTCTCCAGCGATATGCCATCCCATCTGGTTTGTGCTTAGTGGGACTATCATTTGTTTTTCAACAGGACAAAGACCCAAAACACACCTCCAGGCTGTGTTAAGGCTATTTGACCAAGAAGGAGAGTGATGGAGTGCTGCATCAGATGAAAGGAGAGATGACTCCACAATCACCCGACCTGAACCCAATTGAGATAGTTTGGGATGAGTTGGACTGCAGAGTGAAGGAAAAGCAGCCAGCAAGGGCTCAGAATATGTGGGAACTCCTTCAAGACTGTTGGAAAAGTGTTCCAGGTGAAGCTGGTTTGAGAGAATGCCAAGAGTGTGCCAAGCTGTCATCAAGGCAAAGGGTGGCTACTTTGAAAAATCTAAAATATATTTTGGATTTGTTTAGAAAAAAATAGGTTACTTCATGATTCCATGTGTTATTTCATATTTTTGATGTCTTCACTATTATTCTACAATGTTGAAAATAGTAAAAACAAAGAAAAACCCTTGAATGAGTAGGCGTGTCCAAACTTTTGACTGGTACTGTATATTCAATGTACTGTATGTTTGCATTTATAAACAATTGCAACAAATGTCACTACTCAACACAACATTCTAATGTTTTTCTGTCTACATAACTATCGGCTTGTAGTGTCCATTATCCCTGAGGCATAGTTCACATCCAGATAATATTTATGTAACCATTCATGGTTTCCCTGGATGTGGAATGTATGACTGTGCATCCCATGAGGTAAATAAACAAAGGAGCAAAGTGTCCCATTGAGATTAATCCCCTCTTCTGTCTCTGAACAATCTATTTAAATAACACACAGGTCTGGGGTCTCCAGTGGCCACCAGGCCAGCCCTCCACTCCCCTCCCCTCACTGCTGATTCTCTCTGAAGTGGATCTCTGAGCACAAGACCCCCATTCATTCCCATCACAATATCTAGATAGCTTGAAACAATGCCCCCTTCCCCTTCATCTACATCAAGCCAATGTGCCAGGAGAGGTATGAAGAAGTGCTTTTCTTTGTCTCACTCTGTCCATGTGCTATAGCATGTGCAGTTTTGTCATATTTTAAACAAACGGATACGGTTTTTGTATTCATAAATGTGTCCTATTTAGACATAATTCGAATCCCTGAGCAAACTAGGTGAAAAATCTGTCAATGTGCCCTTAAGCAAGGCAGTTAACCCTAATTGCTCCTGTAATAGTAAAATGTAATGCAGTTAGATGAAACATTGCGAGGTAGACACTAATGGTCATGCAGCAGGTCATCCATCACAAATGGGGAGCAGACCTCGCCATGGAAGCAAACTTGTCTATGTTTGGTGGCTTAGCCTTAGTGCATGATATAGCACCCTAATGCAGATGGTCTCGCAGATGGCTGATATTTATACAGGCCCTGAAAACTCACTAGTGTGGAAACAGGTCCTTGTCAACACTGATTGGTGAGCTAGCATTACAATGTGCCACGTTCTGTCCTTGCGTTCATTCCCCCAGAGCCGGTATTGTATGAGGCATAACTTTTGACATTAGGATTCCATTTGTGGGAACAGACCCCCTTTAAAAATTATGATGGTGATGTGTTGGGACTCTTTTTATTTTACCACATGAAAATGTAATCTCCATAAGTGCAAGGTCCATGATTTTTTAAAAAGCTTCAGACACAACATGGCTTCCGTTTTAGTTCCGAGCACTCCTAACTTATGTACTGCAGTGGATTTTCAATTTGAATATAACAAGCATTGAGCTGCAGCTCGGACCTCAGGAACGTACCTGTCGAGTGTTCCTCTGGTCGCTCTTACACCGTATTTCCGTGGTCTTGACATCACACAGAGGTGTAAGCATTTTCTTGACAAGCTGACGCACCACAGATGTACATGAGCTCTGTAGACAAACTTAAAAGGATTCTTGAGTAACAATATGGACTGAAAATCTCTTTTGTTGGTCTCTATTTTTAGGCACTGCTGGGATCCTTCACCGTCAGTGTTTCACGGCTCATAGAACTTTTATAATTTAATGAGGGAGAGGGTGGCCCTGGGAGATTTATGGTCAGCATCCCGAGTCAGCATTGGCCACTCGGCCTATTGATCCACGTTGAATGTTCGTTTATAGCTCAGTAAAGCGCATTCCCTCCTGTGTACTAGAACACAGCCAGGCCTTTAGTGATGCTCACATCCACATGCAGGCAGCATATTTTAATCCAATCACATGAATGTATTCTCTTCCAAAAGGTCCTTTGTTACTGCCTCTCTCAACATGATGTAGTCATGGCAAGAGGAAAAGTGATTGTTCAGATGCATGTTCACTGCTCCACAATTACTGCTATGTAGGGTTAGTGAATGTTTGGCAGTCTCTCTCTCTCTCTCTCTCTCTCTCTCTCACTCACTCACTCACTCACTCACTCACTCACTCACTCACTCACTCACTCACTCACTCACTCACTCACTCACTCACTCACTCACTCACCACTCACTCACTCACTCACTCACTCACTCACTCACTCACTCACTCACTCACTCACTCTCTCTCTCTGTCATTTGTTATTCCCATATCTTATTTGGGGAACAGTGCACACTCCTTGCAGTTAAAGGACCAATGACTTCAAAAGCAGATGTTACTCTGAGTCTGCTTTTCAATTTATTCATGAAGCTTTCATCATGGTAGAGAATCAGAGAGGGAGCGAAAAATCGGAACATGTTTATCATGCACTGATTAAAGACAAGGGAAATGACTGAATCAGAATCAAGAGCCAAACTTGGAACCAATGTTTTGTTTTGCATTCGTAAGCTGCTTGAATGGATCAAAAGGGATCAGTCAGAAGATTATCATCAAAAAGGCCGAATTTGATCACTGTTTATGATGAATCTCATGGTTGTATCTTTGAGAGGTAAAATATACCACTGTGTCAGAGGAGGCTGGTGGGAGGAGCTTTAGGAAGACAGGCTCATTGTAGTGGCTGGAGTGGAATAAATGGAACCGTATCAAGCACATCAAACATATAATGGAAACCAAGTTTGACTCCATTCTATTAATTCCATTCCAGCCATTACAATGAGCCTGTCTTCGTAAAGCTCCTCCCACCAGCCTCCTCTGCACTGGGTGGTATAATGCCTGGTGCATTCAAGGTAAACAGATCAATCTCTTTCAAAATAATTTCCACTACATTGCACACAACATTAAGTTTTTTTCCCCCCAACATTGCTTGGTATTTTCAGCACCACTAGGCACAGGAAAATGCAATCTCTTATAGCCAGAAAGCATAACTTAATCAAAAATATTCATAATTACTCAAATAAATACATTTAGCCTAATTTGATTGTTTTTTTGTTTTTACCTTTGTGTGGATGTTTGTGTGTGCAAAAAATACCTCTCAAAGGTGTTGTGTGATACTGCTTATACTAATGCTGCATTTTTTAAGCATTTTACATTTAACCTTTATTTAACTAGGCAAGTCAGTTAAGAACAAATTCTTATTTACAATGACAGCCTACCTGGGGAACGGATTGTTTGGATATACACTGAGTGTATGAAACATTAAGGACACCGGCTCTTTCCATGAATCCAGGTGAAAGCTAAGATCCTTTATTGATGTTACTTGTTAAATCCACTTCAATCACTGTAGATTAAGGGGAGGAGACAGGTTAAAGAAGGATTTTTTAAGCCGTGAGAGAATTGAGACCTGGATTGTGTATCTGTGCCATTTAGAGGGTGAATGGGCAAGATTTAAGTGCCTTTGAACGGGGTATGGTAGTATGTGCCAGGCACACTGGTTTGTGTCAAGAACTGCAATGCTGCTGGGTTTTTCATGCTCAACAGTTTCCCGTGTGTGTCAAGAATTGTATACCACCCAAAGGACATCCAGCCAACTTGACACAACTGTGGGAGTCATTGGAGTCAACATAGGCCAGCATCCCTGTGGAACGCTTTCGACACCTTGTAGAGTCCCATGCCCTGATGAATTGAGGCTGTTGTGATGGCAAAAGCTAGGGTTGCAACTCAATATTAGGAAGTTGTCCTTAATTTTTTGTGAACCATTAATTCAGAGATATCGACTGATATACTGCAAACTATGTTACTATGTTAGCATAGCCCGTTTACAACACTAAGAGATGCAAATGGGTGCTTATGAATTCTCGCCTGGCTCAGTATCTCCTCTCCACTCCCCAAAGTGCCACTGTTGTTTTTTGTTGTTTTTAATTTCATCTCTATTCCACAGGGGCAGCCTCTTTTGATGGAAGGAAGTTTCTCCCAAAGAGAAACTGTACCAGATTGCAACCCTGTCCCATACCCTTCCCCCTGCAAAAGTGGTTAATGGGAAAAGAGAAAACAATCTTTATGTATCTATTAAGACATTTGAGGATCCTCAGACACCAATTGGGATACTTTCTTTAACCCCATGAATTAGCTGATTAGCCTGGGATTTAAACCCACTTTGAATGCGTTCCTTGGCATTGATTCCATTGCATTTTAAGGCCTATTCATGTGAATGCTGGTCATGGATGATAATGTAGATCCCAGGAAGAGTAGCTGATGTCATGCCACCTCCCCTCTCCTTCTCCAATCCCACCACCCCTCCCTTGATGAAGTGTTCCCTATCTAGGGAATGGGAAGTGAGGGATGTGAGGCTTTCCGAGGCGCATGCCACAGCTAGGAGAGCCATTGTAAATCAACAGGCGCTTTATCCAAGATGGCGTAGCAGTGCAGACATGTTTGTCGTTGTCCCGTGTGGATTGAGTTTTTTTGTATATATTTCAATCTCTTTTTCGATTTTTAAATTAAATATACCGTCCGGCAACCCGCCTCACCCAATGTGATACAGATCTGCTGTTTTCAGACCTTATAGCTAGAACCGCCATCAGAAGCTAGCCACAAGATGCTAACCAGCTAATTAGATACTAGCTATTTAGTCATTGTTAGCCACTGCTAGAAGCCTTTACCTTTAGCTCAGACACCAGCCACTTTTAGCCTGGATAATACCAGTCTGCACAGCGCGATATCAACCCTGAGCATACCGGACTGCTTTTGTCCAATACGTCACCAGATTCCTGCCGTAAGATCTGGACCATTACTCCAGATCATTGCACCTAGCTAGCTGCTACTGAGTTGCCCAGCCCCGGCCCAGCCCAGAAGCTAGCCTTGAGCCAGGCCCATCTTCCGGCCTACTCAGTGGACCCTATTATCACTCGGCTACACAGCTGATGCCTCCCGGACTCTTCACTAACACGACTAGAAGCCACTACATCACCGGATTCTTGTCGTAAGCTCTGGACCTTTGCATCGGATCATTGCAACTAGCTAGCTGCTACCGAGTGGCTATAGTGGTTAACGCCCTTGTTCCGAAACTAGCTCCAGTTAACCTCGAGCCAGGCGCATCTCCCGGCTAGCAAACAAAATGACTCCAGCTACAATACCTCTTTTGCCAATTGGCCTGGACCCTTTGTTGACACGAAGCCCCACCGATCCATCACGACTGGTCTGCCGACGTAATTCCGTCCGATGTGCCCTCAACCGGCCTTTGCCGGACGTCAGTGAAGATGCTTCTGCTAGCCCCGGCCTGCTAACTTTATGAACGCTGTGTCTCCCGCTTGCTAGTGGTGTAACAACTACCCAACGGCTTCCTTGTTTCATCTATTGCTGTTCACTGGACCCTATGATCACCTGGTTACATAGCTGATGCCTGCTGGACTGTTCATTAATCACGGTACTCCATTTTGTTTATTTTGTTTATCTGTCGGCCCCAGCCTCGAACTCAGGCCCTGTGTGTAGTTAACTGATCTTCTCTGCCCATTCATTGCCATTTTATCTGTTGTTGTTGTCTGAGCTGATTAACTGTTGTTGTCCTACCCGTTATTGTCTGAGCTAGCTCTCCCAATCAACACCTGTGATTGCTTTATGCCTCGCTTTATGTCTCTCTCTTATGTCAATACACCTTGTACACTGTTGTTTAGGGTAGTTATCATTGTTTTATTTTACTGTGGAGCCCCTAGCACCACTCAACATGCCTCAGATACCTCTCTTATCATCACTCAATGCCTAGGTCTACCTTCACTGTACCCGCACCCTACCATACCCCTGTCTGTACATTATACCCTGAATCTATTCTACCACACCCAGAAATCTGCTCCTTTTCTTCTCTGTCCCCAATGCACTAGACGACCAGTTTTGATAGCCTTTAGCCGTACCCTCATCCTACTCCTCCTCTGTTCCTCGGGTGATGTAGAGGTTACCCCAGGCCCTGTGTGTCACCAGAGGCTCTCATTTGTTGACTGCTGTAACTGTAAAAGGGTTGGTTTCATGCATGTTAACTTCTTGGATATAGGGGGCGCTCTTTTAATTTATGGATAAAAAAACGTGCCCGTTTTAAGCGCAATATTTTGTCACGAAAAGATGCTTGACTATGCATATATTTGGCTTTGGAAAGAAAACACTCTAAGGTTTCCAAAACTGCAAAGATATTATCTGTGAGTGCCACAGAACTCATGCTACAGGCGAAACCAAGATGAAACTTCAACCAGGAAATGGGCAGAATTTTTGAAGCTCTGTTTTCCAATGTCTCCTTATATGGCTGTGAATGCACCAGGAACGAGCCTGCGCTTTCTGTCATTTCTTCAAGATGTCTGCAGCATTGTGACGTATTTGTAGGCATATCATTGGAAGATTGGCCATAAGAGACTACATTTTCCAGGGGTCCGCCCGGTGTCCTTTGTCTAAATTGGTGCGTAATCTTCAGTTGCGGGCATTTTCTCCTGGGATTCAGGACAGAAAGCACACTTCCACGTACGATGTATCATCGAAGAGATATGTGAAAAACACCTTAAGGATTGGTTCTAAACAACGTTTGCCATGTTTCAGTCGATATTATGGAGTTAATTTAGAAAAAAATTAGGCGTTTTTATGACTGGATTTTCGTTTTTTTTTGGTAGCCAAACATGACGCACCAAACGGAGCGATTTCTCCTAAACAAATAACCTTTCAGGAAAAACTGAACATTTGCTATCTAACAGTCTCCTCATTGAACACATCTAAAGTTCTTCAAAGGTAAATTATTTTATTTGAATGCTTTTCTGGTTTTTGTGAAAATGTTGCCTGCTGAATGCTAACGCTAATGCTAACGCTAAATGCTACGCTAGCTAGCTACTGTTACACAAATGATTGTTTTCCTATGGTTGAGAAGCATATTTTGAAAATCTGAGATGACAGTGTTGTTAACAAAAGGCTAAGCTTGAGAGCTAGCATATTTATTTCATTTCATTTGCGATTTTCATGAATAGTTAACGTTGCGTTATGGTAATGAGCTTGAGGCTGTATTCACGATCCCGGATCCGGGATAGCTATGTGCAAGAGGTTAACATCAGAAGCCTCCTCCCTAAGTTTGTTTTACTCATTGCTTTAGCACACTCCGCCAACCCTGATGTCCTTGCCTTGTCTGAATTCTGGCTTAGGAAGGCCACCAAAAATTCTGAGATTTCCATCCCCAACTACAAAATTTTCTGTCAAGATAGAACTGCCAAAGGGGGAGAAATTGCAATCTACTGCAGAGATAGCCTGCAAAGTTCTGTCATACTTTCCAGGTCAATGACCAAACAGTTCGAGCTTCTAATTTAAAAAATGAATATCTCCAGAAAAAAGCCTATCACTGTTGCCGCCTGTTATAGGCCCCCCTCAGCTCACAGCTGTGCCCTGGACACCATATGTGAATTGATTGCCACCCATCTATTTTCGGAGTTCGTTCTGTTAGGTGACCTAAACTTGGATATGCTTAACACCCCAGCCGTCCTACAATCTAAGCTAGATGCCCTCAATCTCACATAAATTATCAAGGAACCCACCAGGTACAACCCTAAATCCGTAAACATGGGCACTCTCATAGATATTATCCTGACCAACTTGCCCTCCAAATACACCTCTGCTGTTTTCAGTCAGGATCTCAGTGATCACTGCCTCATTGCCTGCATCCTTTATGGGTCCCCGGTCAAACAACCACCCCTCATCACTGTCAAACGCTCCCTAAAACACTTATGCGAGCAGGCCTTTCTTATCGACCTGGCCTGGGTATCCTGGAAGGGAGGATGCTGGTTGTTTTTTAAAAGTAATTTCCTCACCATCTTAAATATGCATGCCCCTTTCAAAAAATGTAGAACTACGAACAGATATAGCCCTGGGTTCACTTCAAACCTGACTGCCCTCGACCAGCACAAAAACATCATGTGGCGTACTGCACTAGCATCGAATAGTCCCTGCGATATGCAACTTTTTAGGGAAGTCAGGAACCAATACACACAGTCAGCTAGGAAAGCAAAGGCTAGCTCTTTCAAACAGAAATTTGCGTCAATAGCTCTAACTCCAAAAAGTTCTGGGACACTGTAAAGCCCATGGAGAAGTTGCCCACTGCACTGAGGTGAGGAAACACTGTCCCCACTGATAAATCCACGATAATCGAGAATTTCAATAAGCATTTCTCTACAGCTGGCCATGCTTTCCTCCTGGCTACCCCGAACCCGGCCAACAGCTACGCACCCCCCCCCAGATACTTGCCCAAGCCTCCCCAGCTTCTCATTCACCCAAATCCAGATAGCAGATGTTCTGAAAGAGCTGCAAAACCTGGACCCGTACAAATCAGCTGGGCTAGACGATCTGGACCCTCTCTTTCTGAAATTATCCGCCTCCATTATTGCAACCCCTATTACTAGTCTCTTCAACCTTTCTTTCGTATTGTCCGGGATTCCTAAAGATTGGAAAGCTGCAGCGGTCATCCCCTCTTCAAACGGGGTGACACTATAGACCCAAACTGTTACAGACCTATATCCATCCTGCCCTGCCTTTCTAAAGTCTTCAAAGGCCAAGTTAACAAACAGATCACTGACCATTTAGAATCCCACCGTAACTTCTCCTCTGTGCAATTCGGCTTCCGAGCTGGTCACAGGTGCAGCTCAGCAACGCTCAAGGTACTAAACAATATCATAACCACCATCGATAAAAGACAGTATTTTGCAGCCGTCTTCCTCGACCTGGCCAAGGCTTTCGACTCTGTCAATCACCGTATTCTTATCGGCAGACTCAACTGGTTTCTCAAATGACTGCCTCGCCTGGTTCACCAACTACTTCTCAGATAGAGTTCAGTGTGTCAAATTGGAGGGCCTGTTATCTGGACATCTGGCAGTCTCTATAGGGGTACCACAGGGTTCAATTCTCAGGCTCTCTTTTCTCTGTACATATCAATGATGTCTCTCTTGCTACTGGTGATTCTCTTATCCACCTCTACGCAGACAACACCATTCTGTATACATCTGGCCCTTCTTTGGACACTGTGTTAACAAACCTCCAAATGATCTTCAATGCCATACAATACTCCTTCAGTGGCCTCCAACTGCTCTTAAACGCTAGTGAAATTAAATGCATGCTCTTCAACCGATCGCTGCCCGCACCCGCCCGCCCGACTAACATCACTACTCTGGACAGTTCTGACTGAATATGTGGACAACTACAAATACCTAGGTGTCTGGCTAGACTGTAACTCTCCTTACAGACTCATATTAACCATCTCCAATCCAGAATTAAATCTAGAATCGGCTTCCTATTTCACATCAAAGCCTCCTTCACTCACACTGCCAAACATATCTTCGTAAAACGGACTATCCTATTGGTCCTCGACTTCAGCGATGTCATTTACAAGATAGCCTCCAACACTCTACTCCAGCAAACTGGATGCAGTCTATCACCGTGCAATCCGTTTTGTCACCAAAGCCCCATGTACCACCCACCACTGTGACCTGTATGCTCTCTTCGGCTGACCCTCGCTAGATATTCGTCGCCAGACCCACTGGCTCCAGGTCATCTATAAGTCTTTGCTAGATAAAGCTCCGCCTTATCTCAGCTCACTGGTCACCATAACAACACCCACCCGTAGCACGCGCTCCAGCAGGTATGTCTCACTGGTCATCCCCAAAGCTAAAACCTCCTTTGGCCGCCTTTCCTTCCAGTTCTCTGCTGCCAATGACTGGAACAAATTGCAAAAATCGCTGAAGTTGGAGACTTTTATCTCCCTCACTAACTTTAAGCATCAGCTATCTGAGCAGCTTACCGATCGCTGCAGCTGTACACTGCCCATCTGTAAATAGCCCATCTGTAAATAGCCCATCAAACTACCTACCTCATCCCCATATTGTTTTTATTTACTTTTTTTGCTCTTTTGCACACCAGTATGACTACTTGCACATCATCATCTGCACATCTATCACTCCAGTGTTAATTTGCTAAATTGTAATTACTTCGCTACTATAGCCTATTTATTGCCGTACCTCCTTAGTCCCTTTGCACACACTGTATATAGATTTTTCAATTGTGTTATTGACTGTACTTTTGTTTATCCCATGTGTAACTGTGTTGTTTTTTGTAACACTGCTTTGCTTTATCTTGGACACCTCACAGTTGTAAATGAGATCTTGTTTTCAACTGGCCTACCTGGTTAAATAAAGGTGAAATTAAACATTTTAAAATTAAATTGCATCATATGTCAGGTGGGGGGGAACACATCAGTTCTCCACAGGTCTACATCAATCATGCTGCTAAATGAGGGCACCTAACTCTGCTGATGATAAATATAACTGTTTGTTCACCACAGCACTAAGCCTGGTAAAGGTGAATGTCCCTTTGATATCTGTTATGTGAATGATTTTCAGCGGCAGGGACTTGAAGACTAGTCAGGATCGACGGAAAGATGTACGGCGCAAAGTACAGAGAAAACCTGCTCCAGAGCTCTCAGGACCTCAGACTGTGGCAAACTCAGACTGGAGAGACCTGAATTAAGCTGTGCAGCGACGCTCCCCATCCTACCTGACAGAGCTTGAGAGGATCTGCAGAGGAAATAGGAGAAACTCCCCAAATACAGGTGTGCCAAGCTTGTAGCGTCATACGCAAGAAGACTCAAGGATGTAATAGCTGCCAACGGTGAATCAACAAAGTGCTGAGTAAAGGGTCTGAATACTTATGTTAACAAAATATCGTTTTGGCAAGTCGGTTAGGACATCTACTTTTGTAATTGTTTACAATTGTTTACAGACAGATAATTTCACTTATAATTCACTGTATCACAATTCCAGTGGTTCAGAAGTTTACATATAGTAAGTTGACTGTGCCTTTAAACAGCTTGGACAATTCCAGAAAATGATGTCATGGCTTTAGAAGCTTCTGATAGGCTAATTGACATCATTTGAGTCAATTGGAGGTGTACCTGTGGCTTTTTATTCTCTACTTTGGTTAGGCCAGGGTGTAACTAGGGTGGGCATTCTATGTTCATGTTTCTATGTTTTCTATTTCTTTGTGTTTGGCTAGGTATGGTTCTCAATCAGGGACAGCTGTCTATCGTTGTCTCTGATTGGGAATCATACTTAGGTAGCTTTTTTCCCTCCTTCTGTGTGTGATCTTGTTCTTTCGGTTGTGTGCAGGTAGTTGGCTCAACGAAGCTGTTCGGTCGTTGTATTCTTTATTGTTTTGTTTTTTCTAAAATGTTTCACTTCATTATTAAATTATGTGGAACTCAAAGAACGCTGCTCCTTGGTCTCATCCTTCGGACGACACCCGTTACAATGTATTTCAAGGCCTACCTTCAAACTCAGTGCCTCTTTGCTTGTTATCATGGGGAAATCAAAAGAAATCAGCCAAGACCTCAGAAAAAAACTGTAGCCCTCCAGAAGTCTGGTTCATCCTTGGGAGCAATTTCCAAATGCCTGAAGGTACCACGTTCATCTGTACAAACAATAGTACGCAAGTATAAATACCATGGGATCTCGCAGCCGGCATAGCGCTCAGGAAGGAGACGCGTTCTGTCTCCTAGAGATGAACATACTTTGGTGCGAAAAGTGCAAATCAATCCCAGAACAACAGCAAAGGACCTTGTGAAGATTCTGGAAGAAACAGGTACAAAAGTATATATATCCACAGTCCTACATCGACATAACCTGAAAGGCCGCTCAGCACGGAAGACGCCAATGCTCAAAAACCGCCATAAAAAAGCCAGACTACGGTTTGCAACTGAACATGGGGACAAAGATCATACTTTCTGGAGAAATGTCCTCTGGTCTGATGAATCAAAAATAGAACTGTTTGGCCATAATAACCATCGTTATGTTTGGAGGAAAAGAGGGAAACTTGCAAGCCGAAGAACACCATCCCAATGGTGAAGCACTGGGGTGGCAGCATCATGTTGTGGGGGTGCTTTGCTGCAGAAGGGACTGGTGCACTTCACAAAATAGATGGCATCATGAGGTAGGAAAATTATGTGGATATATTGAAGCAACATCTCAAGACATCAGTCAAGTTAAAGCTTGGTCGTAAATGGGTCTTCCAAATGGACAATGACCACAAGCATACTTCCAGAATTGTGGCAAAATGGCTTAAGGACAACAAAGTCAAGGTATTGGAGTGGCCATCGCAAAGCCCTGATGTCAATCCTATAGAACTGGGCAGAACTGAAAAAGCATGTGCAAGCAACGAGGCCTATCAACCTGACTCAGTTACACCAGCTCTGTCAGGAGGAGTGGGCCAAAAATCACCCAACTTATTCTGGGAAGCTTGTGGAAGGCTACCTGAAACGTTTGACCCAAGTTAAAGGCAATGCTACCAAATACTAATTGAGTGTATGTAAACTTCTGACCCACTGGGAATGTGATGAAAGAAATAAAAGCTGAAATAAATCCTTCTCTCTACTATTATTCTGACATTTCAGTTTCTTAAAATAAAGTGGTGATCCTAACTAACATAAAACAGGGAATTGTTACTTGGATTAAATGTCAGGAATTGTGAAAAACTGAGTTTAAATGTATTTGGCTAAAGTGTATGTAAACTTCCGACTTCAGCAGTACATATGAGATGAGTAATGCAAGATATGTAAACATTATTAAAGTGACTATTGATCATTTTATTAAAGTTTACAATGATTTCAAGTCTGTATGTAGGCAGCAGCCAGCCTCTGTGTTAGTGGTTGCTGTTTAACAGTCTGATGGCCTTGAGATCGAAGCTATTTATCATGTCCTTTAATTCAGCTCAGGCTGTAACACTGTTCAGCAAATGGACGCTGTTTCTTGGCTTTTAAATAGCTTCTTGGACAGAATATGCAAAAATCCATTCATACAGTCAGTGACATATAGTCCTCATTGACATTGCAGTGCTAATGCAGGGGAGAGACATTTCTCCCCTCCTCTGCAGGAGCCAAAAGGTAGTGTGGTTGACTGAGAACTTGAGCTTAGCTTTCTCTCTCTCTCGCTCTCTTTCCATCTCTCTATCTGTCTCTCTCTCGCTCTCTCTCCATCTCTCTATCTGTCTCTCTCTCGCTCTCTGTCTCGCTCTCGCACCATCTCTCTGTCTCTCTCTCGCTCTCTGTCTCGCTCTCGCTCTTTCATTCATTTGCTTTACTTGGGTTTATCTATCCTATGCCTCCTTTCTCCCTCTTGCTTTATGTCTTTATTTGCTCTCCTCTTTCTCTCTCTACCAACCATGTCCTTTCTCGCAGCCCAGAAAAGAGGCAAAAACCTTGTTCTAAAGCTCTGATCTAAAGCCCTGATCTCTCTTCTACCCCATTTCAGCCCTCTCCCTGAGACTTAAAGTTATTATCTTAGAAATCTGCAGATAACGTAATGTCATTATTACCTTGATCAAACTGTTTTGGGTGTGTTTCTGAAATAAACAATGACTTGGGAATGATATGACTGAGCTTGTTCTTCAACCAGTGTATTATTTTTAGTGTTGGATGTGACAGGTATAATTATGCCACCCATATGCTATTTTCTTATTTGTGCTTTGATGGGAGCAGAGAGGTCATTGCGCTAAATATGTTCAGTGGTTCAAGTTAACTGTGTTGTCAAGGCTACCACATGAAGACTGTGAACTTGGTGCATTGCACATCATTTTCTATGTTTGTTGTTTTGCCAGCCACAGCCTGGGCCTTAATGTGGACCATTCCCTTCGACATGGTAAAGCATTGTTTATGGCTCTGAACTCACAATCACCCTACGAAAAGCAATATAGGAGCAAGCAGTTGTATTTTGACTAATCTTTTCAACTTAATATAATTTATTCGGTGACTCCTCCATACTGCATTGCCAAGTGATCAAAATAAGTATTCTCCGATCCCCCATGGCAGCAACTTCTGCAGTGCCGTTTGCCAAACACTCTCCCAAGCCTGGTGGCATGAGGAGTGGCAGGCAGATATTATCTAGACGGTAACAGAGGATGTCTCCACAGAGGGGAGGATGGAAAGAGAGAGAAAGAGAGGAGGGGGGACTGCAGAGCTGGCATCGTGCCAAGAAATCCGTCTTGTGGGCTCACAAATCAGTTTGTACCAGTGGTTCAGATTCCAGAACCTGCCTTGAAATAAAACAGCAGTAGTCATAAGGTTGGAACCCAAAGATTAGAGGGAAATTGAACACACCCAACTGAGGAAACGTAATCAACTGGTTGCTAACAGATAATGTAAAGTTTGTTAAATAAATCCTTAGCACTGAGTATCAACAGCTTATCCATGACATGATACTGAGATACAGTTCAATCACACATCAATGACAATCATTACCAGGTCAAGAGTTCCAGTCAATACAAAATGAATGTACCTATATTTCTCATCCTGTGGATCTAGTGTGGTGTGGGATTCATTCAGTGGGTGGAGTACAGGACGTATTCAAGGTATGTCATAAAGTATGCTTGTTACCTGTCTCCCTGTGTGATGTTGAGCTGCTATGTTCATCAAGTGTGCAGCAACCGTGGCTCAAGGCACAATAATGAGCTGTGTGATATTTGGTGGGTGGCCCTCCTGACTAAAGCTTTGTGACAGGTTGCATGCTACGTTGTAATTTCCTTGTTAAGAAACTCGAGTTCAATGTCTAACCAAATTAGATGTTTGAATATATCATGTACCATAATTAATTGGGTAGTAAATGTAATGTGTTTTAGCGAATGCGTACAGCCCACCTTGTGCTGTATACAGTGTGCATCATGAATCACCTCTGCGACAAATAGCAATGCTGTCTAGTTCACATGTCCTTTATCAATGGACAAGCCAGTTCAAGGCATTACAACATGATTACAACGTAATAGCTGTACTATGTATGTGCGCAGTGCATTCAATGGTTCTGCATAAAAATATGATTTGTAATTCCATATTATCACACCTTTACTTCTCAGTTGTAACAAAGATGAACGCGACTGGCATCACCCCTATAGATTCCGATTATTTGCACTTTATCTACTTGTCCTTCAATCCGGGTCTCAAGATTCCTTTCCTCAATAAGATTAGTGGTAGCTAGTTCCAAAAGCTCTTTCCTGCTCTTCCTGAATTAAACGTGATTGACTTATGGAAGGACCAAGCTGCCATTATCATATTTATTACTTGTGGTATTTGAATACATGCATACCAAGTTTACTTCTCCATCTCCAAGTCAGCAAGCAATTCCCCAGAGGCAAGAGGTTAGCCTCACTCCTTCTGCCTGGCTATTCTTCCCAAGAACAGACATCAAATCATTATGAATGGTAGAATAGAAGCTTTCAGGGTACGTGCAGCCTACATGGAGAAGTTCCATCAGGAAAGATCAGGAACCTCATGAATAAACTGGGGTGTGAAAAGGGAGGTTGAAAGTCAGGATGGCACCAGACTGACACCTCAAATGCCTTGGACTGAAGTTATTGGATTTACTCCAGCATCCAGCAAGATACCACCAGGGTATTGCTGCTAAACGTCTTGATTTCTTCAGGGTGGAAAATCTATAGAGATTTCTATTTTTACTTTAGTTATAAATGAAACCTGTACACAGCCCAAAGGTCAGAGCTGGCTGAGATGGAGGGGGATTTGTGTCTCTGGCCATGGACTGTAAATCAAAACGATGATCATCTGAGATCAATTTTATAATCCATATGCAGTTAAAGTCGGCTGCTCCCTTTTGGAAATATGAAACAGGACACCGTTTTACTCATAATCAACGACACACAGAATCAGATAATTAATTGATAACTGTATGCCTCGCTGTATGTCTCTCTCAAAAGTCAATATGCCTTGTATACTGTTGTTCAGGTTAGTTATCATTGTTTTAGTTTACAATGGAGCCCCTAGTTCCACTCTTCATACCCCTGATACCTCCTTTGTCCCACCTCCCACACATGCGGTGACCTCACCCATTACAACCAGCATGTCCAGAGATACAACCTCTCTCATCATCACCCAGTGCCTGGGCTTACCTCCGCTGTACCCGCACCCCACCATACCCCTGTCTGCGCATTATGCCCTGAATATATTCTACCATGCCCAGAAATCTGCTCCTTTTATTCTCTGTCCCCAACGCTCTAGGCAACCAGTTTTGATAGCCTTTAGCCGCACCCTCATACTACTCCTCCTCTGTTCCGCGGGTGATGTGGAGGTAAACCCAGGCCCTGCATGTCCCCAGGCACCCTCATTTGTTGACTTCTGTGATCGAAAAAGCCTTGGTTTCATGCATGTCAACATCAGAAGCCTCCTCCCTAAGTTTGTTTTACTCACTGCTTTAGCACACTCTGCTAACCCTGATGTCCTTGCCGTGTCTGAATCCTGGCTCAGGAAAGCCACCAAAAATTCTGAGATTTCCATACCCAACTATAACATTCTCCGTCAAGATAGAACTGCCAAAGGGGGAGGAGTTGCAGTCTACTGCAGAGATAGCCTGCAAAGTAATGTCATACTTTCCAGGTCCATACCCAAACAGTTCGAACTACTAATTTTGAAAATGACTCTCTCCAGAAATAAGTCTCTCACTGTTGCCGCCTGCTACCGACCCCCCTCAGCTCCCAGCTGTGCCCTGGACACCATTTGTGAATTGATCGCCCCCCATCTAGCTTCAGAGTTTGTTCTGTTAGGTGACCTAAACTGAGATATGCTTAAAAACCTCTTAAAGATCGGGTGAATTTTTTCAACTTTTTGTTAAAAATCGTGCAAAATTTCAACGTCCTGCTACTCATGCCAGGAATATAGTATATGCATATGATTAGTATGTGTGGATAGAAAACACTCTGAGGTTTCTAAAACATGTCTGTGACTATAACAGAACGTGTGTAGCAGGCAAAACCCCAAGGAAAAACTGTTCACAAAAAAAAGTATCCCTCCGCCAGTTCTCTGTATTGTCTATGGCAAGGGAAAATAGATAGCGCCCAGTTTACAGTTTCTACAGCTTCCACACAATGTCGCCAGTGTTGGGAATTGGGTTAAAGTTAATCCTTGGTGAAATGAGGAATAGGCACTTCCTGTCATCGGGTACACCGGGGGAAGTTATGAAAGAGAGAATATCGACCCTGATTTCAAGACTTGCTGCTATTGAATACAGATCGCCCCGTGATCAATTTGATCGATTATTAACGTTTAAAAATACCTAAAGTTGGATTACAAAAGTAGTTTGAAGTGTTTTGGCAAAGTTTATAGGCAACTTTTTTAATTTTAGAAAATGACGTTGCGTTTTGGAAAGCTGTTTTTTCCTGGATCAGACGGGCTTCATAAATGGACATTTTGGGTATACATGGACGGATTTAATCGAAAAAAAGACCCAATTGTGATGTTTATGGGACATATTGGAGTGCCAACAAAGAAGCTCGCCAAAGGTAATGAATGTTTTATATTTTATTTCTGTGTTTTGTGTAGCGCCGGCTACGCTAATTATTTTGTTTACGTCTGGTTCCGGTATTTTGGGGGGTGCATGCTATCAGATAATAGCTTCTCATGCTTTCGCCAAAAAACATTTTAAAAATCTGACATGTTGGCTAGATTCACAACGAGTGTAGCTTTAATTGAGTACCCTGCATGTGTGTTTTAATGAAGGTTTGAGTTTTATCGAGTACTATTAGCATTTGGCGTTGCACATTTCCATTTCCTGTTGGCTAGGTGAGACGCTGGCGTCTCAGTGGCTCTAAGAGGTTATTAACACCCCGGCAGTCCTACAATCTAAGCTAGATGCCCTCAATCTCACACAAATCATCAAGGAACCCACCAGGTACAACCCTAAATCTGTAAACAAGGGCACCCTCATAGACGTCATCCTGACTAACTGGCCCTCCAAATACACCTCCGTGGCTTCAACCAGGATCTCAGCGATCACTGCCTCATTGCCTGTATCCGCTACGGAGCCACAGTCAAACGACCACCCCTCATCACTGTCAAACGCTCCCTAAAACACTTCTGTGAGCAGGCCTTTCTAATCGACCTGGCCCGGGTATCCTGGAAGGACATTGACCTCATACCGTCAGTTGAGGATGCCTGGTCATTCTTTAAAAGTAACTTCCTCACCATTTTAGATAAGCATGCTCCGTTCAAAAAATGCAGAACTAAGAACAGATATAGCCCTTGGTTCACTCCAGACCTGACTGCCCTCGACCAGCACAAAAACATCCTGTGGCGGACTGCAATAGCATCGAATAGTCCCCGCGAAATGCAACTGTTCAGGGAAGTCAGGAACCAATACACGCAGTCAGTCAGGAAAGCTAAGGCCAGCTTCTTCAGGCAGAAATTTGCATCCTGTAGCTCCAACTCCAAAAAGTTCTGGGACACTGTGAAGTCCATGGAGAACAAGAGCACCTCCTCCCAGCTGCCCACTGCACTGAGGCTAGGTAACACGGTCACCACCGATAAATCCATGATTATCGAAACTTCAACAAGCATTTCTCAACGGCTGGCCATGCCTTCCGCCTGGCTACTCCAACCTCGGCCAACAGCTCCGCCCCCCCGCAGCTACTCGCCCAAGCCTCTCCAGGATCTCCTTTACCCAAATCCAGATAGCAAATGTTCTGAAAGAGCTGCAAAACCTGGACCCGTACAAATCAGCTGGGCTTGACAATCTGGACCCTCTATTTCTGAAACTATCCTCCGCCATTGTCGCAACCCCTATTACCAGCCTGTTCAACCTCTCTTTCATATCGTCTGAGATCCCCAAGGATTGGAAAGCTGCCGCAGTCATCCCCCTCTTCAAAGGGGGAGACACCTTGGACCCAAACTGTTACAGACCTATATCCATCCTGCCCTGCCTATCTAAGGTCTTCGAAAGCCAAGTCAACAAACAGGTCACTGACCATCTCGAATCCCACCGTACCTTCTCCGCTGTGCAATCTGGTTTCTGAGCCGGTCACGGGTGCACCTCAGCCACGCTCAAGGTACTAAATGATATCATAACCGCCATCGATAAAAGACAGTACTGTGCAGCCGTCTTCATCGACCTTGCCAAGGCTTTCGACTCTGTCAATCACCATATTCTTATCGGCAGACTCAGTAGCCTGGGTTTTTCTGATGACTGCCTTGCCTGGTTCACCAACTACTTTGCAGACAGAGTTCAGTGTGTCAAATCGGAGGGCATGCTGTCCGGTCCTCTGGCAGTCTCTATGGGGGTGCCACAGGGTTCAATTCTCGGGCCGACTCTTTTCTCTGTATATATCAATGATGTTGCTCTTGCTGCGGGAGATTCCCTGATCCACCTCTACGCAGACGACACCATTCTATATACTTCCGGCCCGTCCTTGGTCACTGTGCTATCTAACCTCCAAACGAGCTTCAATGTCATACAACACTCCTTCCGTGGCCTCCAACTGCTCTTAAACGCTAGTAAAACCAAATGCATGCTTTTCAACCGTTCGCTGCCTGCACGCTGCCTGCACGCTGCCTGCACGCCTGACCATCACCACCCTGGATGGTTCCGACCTTGAATATGTGGACATCTATAAGTACCTAGGTGTCTGGCTAGACTGTAAACTCTCCTTCCAGACTCATATCAAACATCTCCCATCGAAAATCAAATCTAGAGTCGGCTTTCTATTCCGCAACAAAGCGTCCTTCACTCACGCCGCCAAACTTACCCTAGTAAAACTGACTATCCTACCGATCCTCGACTTCGGCGATGTCATCTACAAAGTTGCTTCCAACACTCTACTCAGCAAACTGGATGCAGTTTATCACAGTGCCATCCGTTTTGTCACTAAAGCACCTTATACCACCCACCACTGCGACCTGTATGCTCTAGTCGGCTGGCCCTCGCTACATATTCCTCGCCAGACCCACTGGCTCCAGGTCATCTACAAGTCCATGCTAGGTAAAGCTCCGCCTTATCTCAGTTCACTGGTCACGATGGCAACACCCACCCGTAGCACGCGCTCCAGCAGGTGTATCTCACTGATCATCCCTAAAGCCAACACCTCATTTGGCCGCCTTTTGTTCCAGTTCTCTGCTGCCTGTGACTGGAACGAATTGCAAAAATCGCTGAAGTTGGAGACTTTTATCTCCCTCACCAACTTCAAACATCTGCTATCTGAGCAGCTAACCGATCGATGCAGCTGTACATAGTCTATCGGTAAATAGCCCACCCATTTTTACCTACATCATCCCCATACTGTTTTTATTTATTTACTTTTCTGCTCTTTTGCACACCAATATCTCTACCTGTACATGACCATCTGATCATTTATCACTCCAGTGTTAATCTGCAAAATTGTAATTATTCGCCTACCTCCTCATGCCTTTTGCACACAATGTATATAGACTCCCTTTTTTTCTACTGTGTTATTGACTTGTTAATTGTTTACTCCATGTGTAACTCTGTGTTGTCTGTTCACACTGCTATGCTTTATCTTGGCCAGGTCGCAGTTGCAAATGAGAACTTGTTCTCAACTAGCCTACCTGGTTAAATAAAGGTGAAATAAAAAATAAATAAAAAATAAATAATATGACATTATTTATTACACAGCTAAAAAAACAATATCTATTTTTGTTTCGTATAAGTGGAGACCAAAATAAAACAAAACTGTGACCATCCTACTGTAATCCATTGCCTTTGAATAAGACACACCTTAAATAGTTTGGGTAATGTTAGTCCTGCTGGGCCTTGGGGATACAGCGGAGAGAGGGGGACAAAACCAGGAGGTTTGGTGACTTCATGAATGAAAGGATCAATTGATTGATTTGTTTAAATGCCTGGATGGTAGTTGCATGTTGATGTCTGCTGTGCCCCCAGCATGATTTACAGACACCCGTGGACAATGTTACACAGTGCTAACACATACGCCTCACAGCTTTGACTGGGGGGAGGAAACTAGAGCCAAGCAACCTTTGGTATTTATCTAAAAGCCAATGCGTATAATTGTCCAATAGCTACATTCCAAGAGACAATGTCACAGCACAGAGAAATCCATGGCTCCTTTAACCTCTGATGAGAACAGAGTCTATTTTTAGAGCTCTGCTGATATTTTAGAGTAAACCAGGCTCACTGAGGCATGGAGCTATAGCCTTTGTATGTGCATTAAGTGCATTAAGGAACATGTGAAGGAAGGCATATGATCATCCATATCAAAAAAGAATCCCTGCATGCAGGATTTTCTAGGTTCCAGTGTTACATTGTCAGGACAAAGGGTATCATCTTTGTGCTACATTTTTCATGTCTTGTCATTCTTCTTTGGTAGGGGCTTGTCAAAGAAATGATCTTGCTTGGCCGGACACTGCGTCAATTACGCCTCAGTCCATAGTTGCTCTGGAAAATAGCCGGGACTTTAGATTAGTTTGCGGCTAGAGGCAAGGAATTTTCTCTGACCAATAAATTCTCCCTTGTTGAAAATATATTTTTTATTTTCTGATTTGGAAGGTTATTCGGCCCCAAAGCATTACCATCGTAATCCCATATCTTTTCTTTTTTTTTGATTGTTCCAAAAATGTACGGTACATTTATCCTTCGGCTCTGTGTGTCCCCTTTTTTATATTGTGAGAGGCATTGACTCTGTATTGGAATGTGGAGGTTTTACTTAAGAGTACTAATCGTAAATGTCCTCCACATGGTAGATTATGTTCGCTTTTAATGATGAAAACACCTCTTCATCCCTTCCAATAAAAAATGCAGTGGTTTTTCCAATTTAGCAAGGGACAGATGATAACATAATTTGTTTCCACTCTTGCAATTATTGAGTTGACCTTGGGTGATGCCTTGTGTTATCTCCAAACTCTGCCTTAATCAAGTGACAGTGCATGAGCCTTAAGAAGGATTTCCCATGAACATCAAACTGCTCTCCTCATCTCCATCTACTGCATACCCATACATTTAAACAAGAGCATCTGGAGCATATATACAGTACATTCGGAAAGTACTCAGACCCCTTGACTTTTTCCAAATTTTGTTACGTTACAGCCTTAGTCTAAAATGTATTACATTGTTTTTTCCCCTCATCAATCTACAAACATTACCCCATAATGGCAAAGCAAAAACAGGTTTTAAAGAATTTCGCAAATTTATTAAATATAAAAAACTGAAATATTACATTAACAAGAAATTTGTGTGGTTGAAAAAAGTGGTTGAAAAACGAGTTTTAATGACTCCAACCTAAGTGTATGTAAACTTCCTACTTCAACTGTATATACTGTATTTTATACCATCTATTGCGCGGCCCGCTACCAAGGACTGTTGGCTCTCTTTCTCCGTGGCCGACGTGAGTAAGACATTTAAACCTGTTAACCCTCGCAAGGCTGCCGGCCCATAAGGCATCCCTAGCTATGTCCTCAGAGCATTCACAGACCAGCTGGTTGGTGTGTTTACGGACATATTCAATCTCTCCCTATCCCAGTCTGCTGTCCCCACATGCTTCAAGATGACCACCATTGTTCCTCTACCCAAGAAGGTAAAGGTAACTGAACTAAATGACTATCGCCCCGTAGCACTCACTTCTGTCATCATGAAGTGCTTTGAGAGACTAGTCAAGGATTATATCACCTCCACCTTACTTGTCACCCTAGACCCACTTCAATTTGCGTACTGCCCCAATAGGTCCACAGACGATGCCATCACCATCACACTGTCCTATCCCATCTGGACAAGAAGAATACCTATGTAAGAATGCTGTTCATTGACTACAGCTCAGCATTCAACACCATAGTACCCTCCAAGCTCATAATTAAGCTTGAGGCCCTAGGTCTCAACCCCACCCTGTGCAATTGGGTCCTGGACTTCCTGACGGGCTGCCCTACATCTCCACTTCGCTGATCTTCAACACTGGGGCCCCACAAGGGTGCGTGCTCAGCCCCCTCTTGTACTCCCTGTTCACCCATGACTGCGTGGCCATGCGCGCCTCCAACTCAAACATCAAGTTTGCAGACAACACGGGAGTAGTAGGCTTGATTACTAACAACGACGAGACAGCCTATAGGGAGGAGCTGAGGGCACTCGGAATGTGGTGTCAGGAAAACAACATCTCACTCAACATCAACAAAACAAAGAAGATGATTGTGGACTTCAGGAAACAGCAGAGGGAGCAACCCCTATCCACATCGACAGGACAGCAGTGGAGAAGGTGTAAAGTTTTAAGTTCCTCTGCGTACACATCACGGACAAACTGAAATGGTCCATCTACACAGACAGTGTGGTGAAGAAGGCGCAACAGCACCTCTTCAACCTCAGGGGGCTGAAGAAATTTGGCTTGTCACCTAAAACAATTGAGAGCATCCTGTCGTGCTGTATCACGGCCGGATACGGCAACTGCATCGCCAACAACCGCAGGGCTCTTCAGAGGGTGGTGCAGTCTGCACATTGCATCACCGAGGGAAAACAACCTGCCCTCCAGGACACCTACACCACCCGATGTCACAGGAAGGCTAAAAAGATCATCAAGGACAACAACCACCTGAGCAACTGCCTGTTCACCCCACTACCATCCAGAAGGTGAGGTCAGTACAGGTGCGTCAAAGCTGGGACCAAGA
Source organism: Oncorhynchus tshawytscha (assembly GCF_018296145.1). Classification (NCBI taxonomy): domain Eukaryota; kingdom Metazoa; phylum Chordata; class Actinopteri; order Salmoniformes; family Salmonidae; genus Oncorhynchus; species Oncorhynchus tshawytscha. The sequence continues at coordinate 69,287,750 of NC_056441.1, forward strand.
GACTGAAAAAGGAATTCTATCTCAAGGCCATCAGACTGTCAAACAGCCATCATTAACAAAGAGAGGCTGAAGAGGCCACTTTAGTAAATGGATCACTAGTCACTTTAATAATACCACTTTAATAATGTTTACATATCTTGCATTACTCATCTCATATGTATAAACTGTATTTTATACTGTGTGCTGCATCTTGCCAATGCCTCTCGGTAATTGCTCATCCATATATTTACATGTGTATATTCCATTCCTTTACTTAGATTTGTGTGTATTAGGTGGAATTGTTAGATTACTTGTTAGGTATTGCTGCACTGTCGGAACTAGAAGCACAAGCATTTCGCTAAACTCATAATAACATCTGCTAACCATGTGTATGTGACCAATAACATTGATTTGATCTGATTAAAAGTGCTGTCCTAAAATAGCTCGTATCGCGTAGAACAGTGATTCCCCTAGCCTTTTATGTTCCCGTCCATACTGGCTGATGAGGAAAATGAAAGAGGAAAGGCAGGGACGCTGGCACCTGGTGCTTTAGCATTACATCAAACCTGGAGTGGACATGGATGCAGAGACAACAGGGGGTAGAGAGATAGATGTTGCAGGCATGCCTGGCCAGCACATGGCACCACAGGGCACGGGCACACCTTGCTTTAAAAAGGAGGTGTCGGAGGGAGGAGGATGGGAGGGAGGAGGAGGGGAAGGAGGAGAGGAAGGAGGAAAGGATGAGGGGAGGGAAGGAGGAGAGGAGGAAGGGAGGAGTGAGGATCAAGGCAGAGCACGAGCTGGTAAAAATAGCTGCCCTCCCTGCCTTTCTCCTGTTCCTTTGGGCAGTTTCCCATAATAATAGTAAACACACACACACACACACACACACACACACACACACACACACACACACAACACACACACACACACACACACACACACACACACACACACACACACACACACACACACACACACACACACACACACACACACACACACACACACACAGCTCATGGCCACAGCAAACAGACCAATGTGCCCTGAGGAAGTGCCTCCTCAGCTACAGTGATGCCTTTGGAACACAACACACACGGCTCCTGCAGGACGTATGCAGTCTGTACGGTTCCCGAGCCGACGGGGAAAACAGTGATGTTTAATGAGCTTCAACAGACAGGGATTGAGTGGGAGGAGGGCACAGTGAAATACTGCTTGTCCAGAGCAAACATGAATCACTTTCAACTGCACCATGAAACACTACTGGGAGTGAGATTCACCTTGAGCTTGTTTGACTATAAGGAGCACGTTCACGCCTTAGGAAAGAATCACATGCATGGCCAACAAAACGCTTCGCCTTCCAATGAGATTATTCTAATTGCATCCATTTCAGACAACACTATAGCAGCATCATGGTCAAACAGACAAGACCATCAGGAATAGTCCGCCGAATGATGGATGCTCCCATCCAAACGCTTTAGTACTAAATGGGTTCTTTAAATTCATTCAATTGTTCCCTTCTTTGGATAGAAATGAACCATTATACTTGCAGATCACTCTGCTTGGCATAGAGGAGCCAGCAAATCATTCCCAGATTTTTTACATATCTGGCCACTGTGCTGGAATATCCACTGTCACATGCTGTTTGTGATTGGTGAATTCACAAATCGTTGTTCCTCCAGCTTGCAAAATAAAAAAATAAAACAAGGAATTGTTGGAACATTGTGTGAACTTGAAAGTCGTGCTCCAAGGAGCACATTTTTCTCACTGAACCTAAGGGATGTTCATTGAACTGAGAGTGGCTATGTGTGATTCGGTGAGCAAATTATTGAACGTATGACGCAAAAGAAAGGTGAGACATCCATGCACATCAGGAATGGGACTCCAACAAAGGCTGCTGTTAACGCTCATTAATATATCATTCAAATGCCACAAATGAAATCTACTATAGCATGAAAAACAAATATTGGCAGTCCTTGCCAATATGGTTTCTAATTTGATATTTTTCTTGGCAATAGGAAAGCAATACTGTTTATAAATATTTGATCTCAGTGTAAATGGAATTTACAATTTACCAATCGAGTTTGGACTGTGATTGGATGACATTTTTCACTCTAACAGTGTTACCATGGTAAAGTCTGACAGCATCTAGAAACAAACTGGGATAAAATATTAGGATAGAAAGATGTGGTGTATGAGGCCAATAAACAGTGAGAATCGAATGGCAGACTTGGATAGGGGTGTCAGAACAGGTTGAGCTGAATTGTTAAATATGTCAGTGTTTTCAGTTAGGATTTTGGGAAGTAAATTATAATGTAAGCCCAACAATTACTACATTTCATTTTGTGCTTTTCTCATTATTACCCACTATAATGTATGACAGACAAAATTTTGTTTAGTTCTCTCACAAATATCTGTGATAATTCCTCCAAAAGGATTGAGAATGCAGTCTCATAATCCAATAAAAGTCAGTAATTGGACTCTGTAACTCCATAATGAAACCGAAATCCAAAAATGAGATGTCCAAGCCTTGGTTAGAGCTCGAATCACCCAGTTTATAACATGGAATACAGCTGCCTTCTTCTTAAGTGTGGTGCGCCAGACAATGGTTTTAGCATGAGAGTGAGTATCGACATTAAGCAGACAACAGGAGGTGCACCAGGGAGCTTAGAAATCAATAACAGCATGATGGTGTGAAGCACAATGCAATAGAAACATCCAGTCAACCAATCTAGTTCAGTCTGCAGGCCAGGGAGAGAGAGGGTTAGTACAGAGATACAGAATAGCTTTTAATACTGTATGCTTCATCCCATCACAGAGAGGATCTAGCCGAGACTGGAGATGTCTGGCTTGCTCCAGCCGCTGTCCTAGAAATGAGGAGCATTTCGGTGAAACATGAGAAGGAAAGATAAGAGCAAAAGAGCACATTGATTCTCCCTCCTCTGCTTTCCTTTATACATGCAAATCACGCAAAGCACGGTTACATTTATTGTAGCTCGCAGACGTTAGCTAAACAGGACGATACTTAAAAATAACACCTTGCAAGTCGTGACCCAAATTTGCTTCAAAAATAACTTCCTGGAAGACCCAACCCACAGCGATATGTGGCAGGCAGCGGGAACCCAAATCTCATTTCCATTTCTGTCACACTCGCTGATATCGCTGGAATTATTTATTGATATAATTTTGCAACAAGAAAAATAAACCAGTGTGGGAGAGTTGTGGGACATCTAGATCTGATGCTTGTAACTTACTTACTGTGGAATTTTAGACTAGTAACAAAGCTGTTTCAGGAGAAATGTAAGAAAAATATTCACAAAGGACAGTGTGTCACGCCCAGTGATGATCCATGGCACGGAGCCTGCAGTGACGGTCCACAGTCCGGAGCCTCCAGCGACGGTCCACAGTCCGGAGCCTCCAGCGACGGTCCCCAGTCCGGAGCCTCCAGCGGCGATCCGCAGTCCCGAGCCCCCAGCGGCGGTCTGCAGTCCAGAGCCCTCAGCGGTGGTCTGCAGTCCAGAGCCCCCAGCGGTGGTCTGCAGTCCAGAGCCCCCAGCGGTGGTCTGCAGTCCAGAGCCCCCAGCGGTGGTCTGCAGTCCAGAGCCCCCAGCGGTGGTCTGCAGTCCAGAGCCCTCAGCGGTGGTCTGCAGTCCAAAGCCCCAGCGGTGGTCTGCAGTCCAGAGCCCTCAGCGGTGGTCTGCAGTCCAGAGCCCCCAGCGGTGGTCTGCAGTCCAGAGCCCCCAGCGGTGGTCTGCAGTCCAGAGCCCCCAGCGGCGGTCTGCAGTCCAGAGCCCTCAGCGGTGGTCTGCAGTCCAGAGCCCTCAGCGGCGGTCTGCAGTCCAGAGCCCCCAGCGGCGGTCTGCAGTCCAGAGCCCCCAGCGGCAGTCTTCAGTCCAGAGCCTCTGGCGATGATCTATGGTCCAAAGGTCCCGGTGACGATCCCTGCATCGGAGGCGCCACCAAAGTGGGGGGAGCCACCCACCGAGAGTAGATGCCCACCCGGATCCTCCCCTATAGGTTCAGGTTTGCGGCCGGAGTCCGCACCTTTGGGGAGGGGGGGTAATGTCACGCCCTGACCTTAGAGATCCTTATTTATTCTCTATGTTTGGTTAGGTCAGGGTGTGACCTGGGTGGGAGAATCTATGTTTTCTATTTCTTTGTTGTTTTTGTTTCTGTCAAGGCCTACTGTATTATTTCATGTCATATCCATGAGAATCCTTTATAGGTTTCTGACTGGACCTTTAAATTCACTATATTTCCACTATCATGTGGTTGCCATGACAGCAGATTCACTGTGGACATGTTCCTTTAATTATAGAGGGGGTAACCTCATCCAGAGCCTCCACCTTCCCCATATGCATATTTCACCCACATCAATGGGAGATAGCTCAAGGGACCAGGTGATTATCTCTGAACCATTTATTTAATTGCACAAAATACTATTTCCTTCTAATGGCCTTCATAATCAGAGGACTGAAATCAAAGGTGTATATGAGACGGACCATTCATTTCCCTTCTTCGCTTGATAAATACTTCCGTGTGTGAAGGTGAGGTTATTATAGGGTCCATGTGTAACAATCATTGTGGTGTGTGTACGCTAATGAACTCAGAGCCAGATCCGTTTCTCAATACCCTGGTCTAATGAGAAGCAGCAGAGGCCTTCTCCACAGCATCGCTTCCTAAGCCTGTTAAGTCATGGTCTCATCACACGGCTTGCAGGCGTCCCCTGCAGTCTCAAGATTGGATTTGCCAAATAAATGATTCAATAATCTCTATATACAGATATCGCCCCCTAAATATGCCTCTGTTTGGATGCCTCCATGATACTTGCATTTTAATGGTAGTATTTCTCAGGGTGGGTATAATATTGGAAGTCTACCAGAGAGGTTAGAGAGATGAAAAAGGTTTGACACAGAGGTTTTAGGAGACCAAACAAATATCTCCCAATGCCGGATTATACTAACTACAAATACCATGAAAATGAAAACTGAACGAGTTGCAGGACAAGCCTCATGTGTCTTTAACCTTAGGAATCATGTTCAATCATATAAAATCCACTAGGGAGTTTTAAGATAAACGTTAAGGAAAGGTTTATAGGCAATGCTTTACAACTGCACAGGCTTAAAGAAAGTATAATTGCTTTCAATTAACGTAATCTATTGTATTCCTTTTACGGTTTCCTCCCTATAGATGAGATGAATTTATGATGTATTTTGTTTTCATGTTATAACCTTGTGTAGACATAGTTGAAATACATTTTTCAAACTGTTTTTGTGTCATCCTCTATGATGTTAAAGACATCGTACTGTATCCACGTGTGGTTGTTTCAAAATAGTCAAATAAATCAAATCAAAACAATAAAATCGGAATTGCAATTTGACTTCTTTGCACTCAATGAAACGTATTAAATGACCTGAATCCAACACTCATTTTGTTCGTAACGTGATGTTATGCCTCTTTTTCTTTCCAGTTAAACTGTAAACAGCAAACTGTAACAATTCACAGAGGTGCACATTTTCCATGCTAGAGAGCTCCACAGAACCGCTATCCCAGACTTTCTACTTGTAAGATAGAAGGGCTGACCTACATAGTAAATCTCATTGAATCCCCTCTCTACTCTCCCCTTGCCTTAGACATCGGGAGGCATATAGGGCACTCTCACTGGCTCAGGGCTAAGGAAATGTTTTGGACTATAACACTGAGACCCCATTCTCCCTCTATTTCCCTCTCTCTCATAACACTCTTTCTGGCCATTCCTCTTGCTCTGTTTACACTCTACTGAGCGTGTGTCTTCACTCCTGCACATCTTGCCAGGTAGAATTGGCCCAATTTTTCCTTCCTGTTGTTTGACGTCTAGAAATAACGCTTCTCATGAAGCTGCCACGAGGCTGGAGTCTGGGGCTCTGCAGGTCTCAACACTTTGTTGAAGAGGACAGAGGAATGCATGTTTCCATCGTCTAAGAGACGAAACAAGTTATTGTCTATTGTTAACATTAGCGTGTGCAGCAAAGGACGTTATATTTCGAAACTTTCACTTTTGCCTGATTTGGGGAGAAGTGTTAGCACAATGCGATAAAACAAATCAAATGTATTTATAAAGCCCTTTTTACATCAGCAGATGTCACAAAGTGCTTATACAGAAACCCAGCCTAAAACCCCACGTAATGGGATTCTCATAACTGAATTGAAATGTGATGTCCTCTCCTCCAGGATGACTTATTTTCCATTGCATGAGAATATACATAAACAACTATAGTACTCTTATTTTTATTTCAAAAGGAGACAATGTCTTTGGTAGCATGGGATTGATTGTATAGTAACCTATATTATGTACTGTACATGATCATTGAATCTGTAATGTTACTGCATAACAGAGTCTCCCATTGCCAACTTTGTTGAACTTCTTAAGACTCCCTCTATCATAGAGATAATTATTGCTCTGAGACGGTTGCTGGAAGAAACAGACCTGGCAACAATGGGAAGAGAGCTTTCTCCAGACTTGAAAGTTAGAAATGCTAAAAACAAAAATAAGAGCACACAGGGATATAGAACATGATGCATATGGAAACAAATGTATTTGTTTATTTGATCTCAGTAGACAAAACAGGCAAATAAAGAAAGAGGGAAATATGCAATAGCATTGTTAGCCAAGATTGTCTGTACATTAGAAGTCCTGAGGAGCGCTACTCATCGGTTTCCGACATGAGGGAACAAGACATGAGTCTGAATGGCTTTGACTAGATAATGGGTTAGTATGGTTGTTTGATAGTCTACAAGACAGATCCTCTGGAGTCAAGCAATGCTGTGGTAAGTACTTTCTCTATAATGTTTTGATGTACTGGTAGGAATAAGATGTCCATACGGCATATCGATGTTTTACTCCAGCAGGACCTAATGGATGTGATGTGAAGAAACTGCTGAATGATCCAACAGCATGCTTGAAATAGTTGATTAAATGAAGGAAGAAGGTAATCCTACTTACTGTATATATGATATGATATGATCACTGTGTGGAAACAGTCAAATTCTGCCAAGTTTACAAAAATGTAATTGCCGACAGCGGAATATCACACAGCAATGCTTATTGTTAGCTGCAGGTTATGGAAATTATGTTTTAGTTTTCGATTATATGATTATATTACAGCAATAATTTGAGGCCAGGATCCAAGTACTGTGTTAGGAGTATGATAGCTAACAGTATGTTGTTTCATGCTAGGAGTATTTTATTTTTTATTTTTTTATTTCACCTTTATTTAACCAGGTAGGCCAGTTGAGAACAAGTTCTCATTTACAACTGCGACCTGGCCAAGATAATGCAAAGCAGGGCGACACAAACAGCAACACAGAGTAACACATGGAATAAACAACCAGTCAGTCAATAACACAATAAAAAATTCTATATACAGTGTGTGCAAATGGCATAAGGAGGTAAGGCAATAAGTAGGCCATAGTAGCGAAGTAATTACAATTTAGCAAGTTAACACTGGAGTGATAGATGAGCAGATGATGATGTGCAAATGGAAATATTGGAAATACTGGTGTGCAAAAGACCAAAAAAGGTAAATAAAACAATATGGGGATGAGGTAGATAGTTGGATGGGCTATTTACAGATGGGCTGTGTACAGCTGCAGCGATCGGTATGCTACACAGATAACTGATGCTTAAAGTTAGTGAGGGAGATAAAAGTCTCCAACATCAGCAATTTTTGCAATTCGTTCCAGTCATTGGCAGCAGAGAACTGTAAGGAAAGGCAGCCAAAACAGGTGTTAGCTTTGGGGAAGACCACTGAGATATACCTGTTGGAGTGTGTGCTACGGGTGGGTGTTATTATGGTGACCAGTGAGCTGAGATAAGGCGGAGCTTTACCCAGCAAAGACTTATAGATGACCTGGAGCCAGTGGGTCTGCAGCGAATATGTAGCAAGGGACAGCCGACGACAGCGTTCAGGTCACAGTGGTGGGTGGTACATGGGACTTTGGTGACAAAACGGATGGCATGGTGATAGACTGCATTCAGTTTGCTGAGTAGAGTGTTGGAGGCTATCTTGTAAATGACATCGCCAAAGTCGAGGATCGATAGGATAGTCAGTTTTACGAGGGTATGCTTGGCAGCGTGAGTGAAGGAGGCTTTGTTGCGAAATAGGAAGCCGATTCTACATTTATTTCTGGATTGGAGAAATAGGGGCAGTATTTCATTATTGGATAAAAAAAAACGTGCCCGTTTTAAGCGCAATATTTTGTCACGAAAAGATGCTCGACTATGCATATAATTGGCAGCTTTGGAAAGAAAACACTCTAACGTTTCCAAAACTGCAAAGATATTATCTGTGAGTGCCACAGAACTCATGCTACAGGCGAAACCAAGATGAAACTTCAACCAGGAAATGGGCAGAATTTTTGAGGCTCTGTTTTCCATCGTCTCCTTATATGGCTGTGAATGCGCCGGGAATGAGCCTGCCCTTTCTATCGTTTCTCCAAGGTGTCTGCAGCATTGTGACGTATTTGTAGGCATATCATTGGAAGATTGGCCATAAGAGACTTCATTTGCCAGGGGTCCGCCCAGTGTCCTTTGTCTAAATTGGTGCGTAATCTTCAACTGGAGGCATTTTCCATTGAGATTCAGAGGAGAACGCACACTTCCACGAACGATATATCATCGAAGAGATATGTGAAAAACACGTTGAGAATTGATTCTAAACAACGTTTACCATGTTTCAGTCGATATTATGGAGTTAATTTGGAAAAAGGTTTGACGTTTTGATGACTGAATTTTCGGGTTTTTTTGGTAGCCAAACGTGAAGCACCAAACGGAGCGATTTCTCCTAAACAAATAATCTTTCAGGAAAAACTGAACATTTGCTATCTAACTAAGAGTCTCCTCATTGAAAACATCTGAAGTTCTTCAAAGGTAAATGATTTATTTGAATGTTTTTCTGTTTTTTGTGAAAATGTTGCCTGCTGATGCTAACGCTAAATGCTACGCTAGCTACGCTAGCTATCAATACTGTTACACAAATGCTTGTTTTGCTATGGTTGAGAAGCATATTTTGACAATCTGAGATGACAGTGTTGTTAACAAAAGGCTAAGCTTGAGAGCTAGCATATTAATTTCATTTCATTTGCGATATTCATGAATATTTAACGTTGCGTTATGGTAATGAGCTTGAGGCTGTATTCACGATCCCAGATCCGGGATAGCTAGTATCAAGAGTTACAGTCTAGCCAGACACCTAGGTATTTGTAGTTGTCCACATATTCTATGTCAGAACCGTCCAGAGTAGTGATGCTAGTTGGGCGGGCAGGTACGGGCAGCGATCGTTTGAAGAGCATGCATTTAATTTTACTAGCGTTTAAGAGCAGTTGGAGGCCTCGGATGGTGTTGTATGGCATTGAAGCTCGTTTGAAGGTTTGTTAACACAGTGTCCAAGGAAGGGCCAGATGTATACAGAATGGTGTTGTCTGCATAGAGGTGAATCAAGGATTCACCAGCAGCAAGAGTGACATTGTTGGTATATACAGAGAAAAGAGTCGGCCTGAGAATTGAACCCTGTGGTACCCCCATAGAGACTGCCAGAGGTCCAGACAACAGGCCTTCTGATTTGACACACTGAACTCTATCTGAGAAGTAGTTGGTGAGCCAGGCGAGGCAGTCATTTGAGAAACCAAGGCTGTTGAGTCTGCTGGTAAGAATACAGTGATTGACAGAGTCGAAAGTCTTGGCCAGGTCAAAGAACACGGCTGCACAGTACTGTCTTTTATTGATGGCGGTTATGATATCGTGTAGTACCTTGAGCGTTGCTGAGGTGCACCCGTGACCAGCTCGGAAACCGGACTGCACAGATACGGTGGGATTCGAAATGGTCAGTGATCTGTTTGTTATTAACTTGGCTTTTGAAGACTTTAGAAAGGCAGGGCAGGATGGATAGAGGTCTCTTACAGTTTGGGTCTAGAGTGTCACCCCCTTTGAAGAGGGGGATGACCACGGCAGCTTTCATCTTTAGGAATCTCGGACGATACGAAAGAGAGGTTGAACAGACTGGTTATAAGAGTTGCAACAATGGCGGCGGATAATTTCAGAAAGTGAGGGTCCAGATTGTCTAGCCCAGCTGATTTATACGGGTCCAGGTTTTGCAGCTCTTTCAGAACATCTGCTATATGGATTTAGGTGAAGGAGAAGCTTGGGAGGCTTGGGCAAGTAGCTGCAGGGCAAGTAGCTGCAGGGGATGCGGACCAGTTAGCTGGGGTAACCAGGTGGGAAACATGGCCAGCCGTAGAGAAATGCTTATTGAAATTCTCGATTATGGTGGATTTATCGGTGGTGACAGTGTGTTCTAGCCTCAGTGCAGTGGGCAGCTGGGAGGAGGTACTCTTAATCTTCATGGACTTTACGGTGTCCCAAAACTTTTTGGAGTTAGAGCTACAGGATGCAAATTTCTGTTTGAAAAAGCTAGCCTTTGCTTTCCTAACTGACTGTGTGTATTGGTTTCTGAGTTCTCTGAAAAGTTGCATATTGCGGGGACTATTCGATGCTAGTGCAGTTCGCCACAGTATGCTGATGTTTCATGTTGGGAGTATGATAGCTAACAGTGTGTTGTTGTTTCCTTTGCAAAAAATGTGGCCCGTATCAACATCTACTTCTATTGAATGTATTTTTAATTATTTTCAAATACTTTCCTTTAAATAGCGTACTATTTAAAAGTATTGTCAAATACTTATTTCTAATAATATTTTGAAAAACCTTGGTTAAATGCATGGGAGTGTATTTGAGTATTTCCAAATACATGCCAATGCTTTTCAAGTGTATTTTCCAAATATATTCCAATATTGAACTACTTACATGTATCTTTTTTTAAAAAACATTAGAATATTTACTCTCGAAAGGTATGTGAACGTCATTGAGGTATTTGAAATAGTATTTGAACCCAGGTCTGATTGGGATTCAGGATTAGGTAAATTATCTTCTCAAAAAGCAACGAGAGAGCACACAACCCTGACTTCCCCCTGACACCATCCCTCTGCAGTGGTGCCCCTCAATAGCCGTAAGTAGTAACTGGACGTTTATCTTACAGAGGTTAAAAACGTTTTTCTTTTGCTCTTTCAAGCTGAAATGTCAATTTAGGAATATATCTGAATGAATAAATCTCTGTACAGTTTACCTTCAACAAAGACTGCAATGAGGTTTATGATTAATAATTAAAGAACCCATTGCTCTATTTGTTCATTGTGCACTGAAATGTCAATGAGATGTTGAGCGGTGGCAAAACTAAGATGGGAGCAATCATCCTTTTCCTATAATGATTTACTCATTTTATTGTCTGTGCACTACATGTTTTGTATGGACAGTGAAATGAGTTGGACCAAAAGGAAATCCCCACCTACGGGCTTTTCAAAAAGATTACATCCTGTGTGTCTGAAGTCATCAAGCTTTACTATTCCCCCCCTCCCTCTCTCTCATATTGATCTTATCCAGATACCTTAGATTCACTGTCCCTCCCCCTTCCTCCATCCAACCCCACAAAGCACTCACCATCTCACCGCTGTATGTGTGGATTCAAAGCAACAATATAGCACCATTGATTTGTACTCCCTTGATTTTAAAGGACAAAGGAAGGGTAGTGGCTGAGATGAAGCAGAAGACTAGCTTGCCCTGGAGATGGATTGAAAAAAGCTGTCTGACACGGACAGGTGTCCATCACTCTCTAATTGTTTTTGCCAGGGGCAACAGGAGCCCATTCTTTTGGAAGTCAAAATTTATTGTAATTCGTTTCTGTTGAGAGGTGGGCTAACGAGCTTAGGGACAGAGGATTTGTTTCTGCTTTCCTCTGGCTAAGTTCTCATCTGGAGCGCTGTTTACTTGGTGCGCACAGGCTTGTGCATCCCTTGGGCCATGTCACCAGGAACAGGTATTATGAAACACTGTAGTGCCGCCATATCAAATCGACAACTTTTTCTTGTCCATTACTGATAAGAATAATGGATAATGTATTACAATGGAACAATTTGAGTACTAACTCACTTTCAGAACCTTCCACTAATATGTCAGCTGTTGTTTTATGCTTAGTATTTAGTCTTTAGATTGGTCTTATTGTCACATGTTCCTTAAACAAGAGTGACACAGGCCTACTGGTAGAATAAATTATGTTATTACAGTGTTATTACACTGTAATTACTGTTATTACCATTATTTAAATGAATGTAATAGTTATGTGTGTGGTTTTGGGGAACAGGAATCAACAGTGGTAAATACAATTTAAGTATCTGTATACCTGGTACAATTTGATTGTAGATTATCTCATATAGTTACGCAGGAATACTGCTAATGATGATGTGATAATAATAAACAGACAGTCAACAAACTCTCCACGTTTAAAAAATACTGAGTGGCAAGAAGCAAGGAGGGTGAGGCGACAGCCCGCTGGAGATTTGTCTCACAGTTTGGGGCAGCAGGTAGCCTAGTGGTTAGAGCATTGGGCCAGTAACTGAAAGGTTGCTGGATTGAATCCCCGAGCTGACAAGGTAAAAATCTGTCATTCTGTCCCTGAACAGTTAACCCACTGTTTCCCGGTAGGCCTTCAGGAATTTGTTCTTAACTGACTTGCCTGGTTAAATTTAAAAAATCACAGTTCCTGTGGTCCAATGTTTAATTACATCCTAGAGAGGTAAACACAAGTACGTCTCCAGCTTTGTGTATCAGTCTCAGGGGAACGGTGGGGGGAGGGGGGGGGGGGGTAGGGTCTGACAGTGTGACTCACTAGATTAAGAGGAGTGGGAAGCCGACCAGATCGAACTGTGTTTGGGTGCCATGTACTTTCTGGAGCACCACAACCTCACATCCACACTCTCAACACTTTCTTCTGCTGGATGAACCGAAGCAGCCAGCTGCAATCAGAGTGATCACGGGGTTGTAGCTAATCCACCATATCTAATGTCAACCTGTGATAAAAAATTACATCAGGCACTCTCTTTGAAGGGAGGGAGAGGAGGCAATGCACACACACACACACAAACACACACACTGACACTTCAACTCACAAACAGTGATGCTAACCCTTCCAAGAACAACTGTTACATCCTTCTTCGATACACAATTACTTCACTGCGGTCAATAATTTATTTGCAGGTTTGCAAGACAATAACAATAATTTGTAAATGCAATTGAGTGAGACAAAAGGTTAGTAGGAGAGTTGGAGCAGCAGTATAAACGTTTCTCATTCTAACCTGAGTGAAGATTAACCACATTCTTATTTTCTCCTCCTCTGACTTTATGCCTGACACTCCAACATAAATCCATTCCATAGGATGTGCAAACCAGATGGCAAGCATTGTGTGCAATGGAATAACTGACACACAGAAGAGCCGTTAACACAGACGGATGGACAGCAGATACGGGCCAGGATGTCACCATTAAAGAGACACAGGACTTCGCCAAAGGACTATTTTACTCTTTCATCTCATTCTGTTAGAATTTCCTCAGCATTTTGTTTCACTTGCAGGTTTTATGCAATCTCAGAAACGTCATAAAAAATTATATGACTTTATATATTCACACTCCTTTTATTAGCTTGTGGTATTGGATTTTTATTGATCCACCACTCAAAAATATCCTGTGTAATATCTGAAAACAACCAACATTATATTACAGCTGAATACAATGTTCCCCCTATAATGATACAGATATCAAAACAATGCCATATTGTAGTAAGGCTGAAGGGTTTGATTGTTGGGTTATAACACCACAGGGTTGGTACTCATCTGTGGACAAAGGGAAAGATCTGAATGACTTGTGTGCTCTGCAATCTGCCCTACACACTGGACCAGCATGCCAACTCAGCCACTTCTAAAAATACCTGACATTTTCTACAGAGCAAAACAAACTACCAAACTAAAACAAATTCCAGCTTGGAGCCGTTTGTTTCTCAGGCAGGATGGGATGAGGGGAATCCCTGGACATCTGTCAGGGTCCAGGTAGGGGAGGGAGGCCTCGGAGGTCTGTGGAGAAGAAGGCATGGCCATTTATTTTGTGGGGCCCTTGGTTGAGACGGTAATTACAGGTCCTGTTCAGGACACAGAGAGCTGCATGGGCCAACACCAGCAAAAGCAATTACAGAGGACAAGAGGCCCCTGCGGGCATCACACTCTCATGATATTGTTTCATAACAGTGGGGTCTTGCCATGCAGAAATATGTGCCTTCAGAAGGGACATTTGAAAGACATGTAAAGGTGGGAGTTTTTCTGTGTATTTTGGAGTGTGTGTGAGAGAAAGAATGAGAGGGTCAGAGAGAGAGAGACGGAACTAGAGAGAGGGAACTAGAGAGAGAAAGTAAGTTAGAGTGAGATATAAACACAGACATCAAGGTAGCTGTTCTTTGTACAAAGTGCAGCGAAATACTTGCACAAATAGCGTGACAAAAAGCAAACTTCCAACAAAGTGCGGAGGAAGTCTTCTGTTTATACTTTTAGTCACAGTTCTGCAGAACATAAGCTTTGCTCTGTTGATGTAATTATAAGCTACATTGTTGCAGTCGAGAAGTTTAGAGCTCTGGTGAATTTCACAGTCAATGGTGAATATTTGGGGCATTAGTTTCACCTCTTATGGGATTTAGTTCTTCTTGACTTTAAATTACAGAACCAAAGAAACAACACAGATTTGTTGATATAAGGTTTACCAGTACTTTCTGCATTCTTTAAGTATGGAACCCACTCTATTTGACTTTACCAATGAGCTAATAGCTTGAATCACTGTCTTAATAACATTAGCCAAGTTACAAAATGACCATGGCTTATAGCCAATTGAATGATGGCTTAGCTGATGTATTACATGACACCAGCCTGCTGACAAATTGAACATGAGAAAGCCATTTAATTCAATCACAATTCTAGGGATTAAAAATGTGTTTTTGTAGCTAGGTTTCTATCCAATTGGCGAAAGATTTTCATGCGAATATTCCAAAATCGGCATAAAGAAAAAAAGTGCATTTTCCCACCAGTGGGTTGTTTCCACCAAACTGACTTGTTGCAGATAAAAATTAGTGCGTGATGACGTAGTGCACACAAAATTACTACAAATTATTACAAAATACTTTTTCGCTTAAGTTTTCATGAACAGAATAAAACTCTAAAGTTCAAGGTGTTTTCATTGCATTTTCAACTCTACCAATAGTTTAATAGTTTTGTCACAAAAACTATTGCGTTAATTATTTTGCAAATGTGACTGCTCTGGTCTTGGCACATGTGCTCTAGCTGTTAGCAGTTGATGTTATTCTCCAATAACACAGAACCCAAAGCAAATCAGGGGCAGAAAAATATATTTATTCAAACAGAACAAATCTTAGTTGTTATGCTGGAAAGTAGATGGTAGATGGTCATTCTTCCCTGTCCTCAGTGTTTTCTCCCTTGAACAAAGAGACAGCATGCAGTTTATAACCCAACCCTAGCCTGTGGTTGACCAATTAGAATTCATTGTAGTAAAATTGGGCCAATGGCCAATATAACAAATAAAACAATAAAAAACATGAAAAAAATAGACCGTATTAAAAACATGAGCCTGAAACATAAAATCACTCACATTAAACACCTTGCATTCTTATAAAACACAAAGGGCATATTTTACTTGCTGTTGCATTAAGTAATTGATTTCTCACAAAGTTATGATTCCTACCACATCCTGTATTAGGAGGAAACCTACATAAAAAGTGTCTTATTGGGAAGATAATCATTCACAGAGTCCTTTAAAAGTGACCAGCTCTTCCACACCGGTATCAGTCCCACATAGATAATAATTAGAGATTATGTTCTGACAGTCTGCCGGTAGTGAAGAATTCTTCTTCCGTTCCACTGGTTGATAAGGACTTCTCTAATGAATCATTTCATGTACAGGCGTTGGGTCAAGGGATATTGGATATTTGTCACGTTCTGACCTTTATTTCCTTTGTTTTGTATTTATTTAGTATGGTCAGGGCGTGAGTTGGGTGGGCAGTCTATGTTTGATTTTCTATGATTTGGGATTTCTATGTTTCGGCCTAGTATGGTTCTCAATCAGAGGCAGGTGTCATTAGTTGTCTCTGATTGAGAATCATACTTAGGTAGCCTGGGTTGCACTGTTTGTTTGTGGGTGATTGTCTATGTTGATGGCTTGTTTCAGCGCATCTCGCATTAGCTTCACGGTTGTTATTTTGTTTACTGTTTTTGTATAGTGTTTCAGTGTTCAGTTCTTTCATTAAACATTCAACATGAACACATATCACGCCGCATTTTGGTCCTCCGATCCTTCTTGCCTCTCCTCTTCAGATGAAGAGGAGGACGACCGTGACAATATTGTTGCAGCTTCAGAGGGTAGATTCTCATAACCTATAACGAAGGAAACAAAAAGTGAAAGTAACATGCCCTGATTTCAGGAAAAAGTTTGACATTTCACCAAGATATCCCTAATATGATAACTGCGGTGTACAACATAGAAGAATATCAGATTCTGATCATCTTACGATGCTTCTTCACCCAAGATTGGCGCCTGACTGCTAATCAATCAGTTCTTTATTCTCCAGGCTCAACTTATCATCAAAATGGACAACCTTGCAATGTATCCATTGTGATTTTCCCTGGACTTTCACTGCTGACCTCGTTATGAGCCAAACTTGATAAGGACCTTCCCATTTTGTCCCTAATGTGTCAGTTGCATTTATTTGTATTTTTATTTATTTCACCTTTATTTAACCAGGTAGGCTAGTTGAGAACAAGTTCTCATTTGCAACTGCGACCTGGCCAAGATAAAGCATAGCAATTCGACACATACAACAACCCAGAGTTACACATGGAATAAACAAAACATACTCAATAATACAGTAGAACGAAAGAAAACAAAAAGGCTATATACAGTGAGTGCAAATGAGGTAAGATAAGGGAATTAAGGCAATAAATAGGCCATGGTGGCGAAGTAATTACAATATAGCAATTAAACACTGTAGATGTGTAGAAGATGAATGTGCAAGTAGAGATACTGGGGTGCAAAGGAGCAAGATAAATAAATAAATACAGTATGGGGATGAGGTAGGTAGATAGATGGGCTGTTTACAGATGGGCTATGTACAGATGCAGTGATCTGTGAGCTGCTCTGACAGCTGGTGCTTAAAGCCAGTGAGGGAGATATGAGTCTCCAGTCTCCAGCTCCAGCTCGCCAGTAAGCATATTTTTTTACCATCAACCAGTTTTGTCACAAAAACCGTTGATTTAATTAAATAGCAAATGTGACTACTCTGGTCTTGGCATGTGCGCTCTAGCCAACAGCTCGAAGACACAGTGTGGGTAGGCTGTGCAGGTAGGCTGTGCAGGAACAGTGCAGGTAGGCTAGTCTACAGTTGAAGTCGAAAGTTTACATACACTTAGGTTGGAGTCATTACAACTAGTTTTTCAACCACTCCAAACATTTCCTGTTAACTAACTATAGTTTTGGCAAGTTGGTTAGGACATCTACATTGTGCATGACACAAGTAATTTTTTCCACCAATTGTTTATGGACTGATTATTTCTCTTATAATTTACTGTATCACAATTCCAGTGGGTCAGAAGTTTACATATACTAAGTTGACTGTACCTTTAAACAGCATGGAAAATTCCAGAAAATGATGTCATGGCTTTAGACGCTTCTGATAGGCTAATTGACATAATTTGAGTCAATTGGAGGTGTACCTATGGATGTGTTTCAAAGGCATACCTTCAAACTCAGTGCCTCTTTGCCTGACATCATGGAAAAAGCAAATGAAATCAGCCAAGACCTCAGAACAAAATGTAGACCTCCACAAGTCTGGTTCATTCTTGGGAGCAATTTCCAAACACCTGAAGGTACCACGTTCATCTGTACAAACAATAGTACGCAAGTATAAACACCATGGGACCACGCAGCCGGCATAGCGCTCGGGAAGGAGATGCGTTCTGTCTCCTAGAGATGAACGTACTTTGGTGCGAAAAATGCAAATCAATCCCAGAACAACAGCAAAGGACCTTGTGGAGATGCTGGAGGAAACAGGTACAAAAGTATCTATATCCACAGTCAAATGACTCTTATATCGACATAACCTGAAAGGCCCCTCAGCAAGGAAGAAGCCACTGCTCCAAAATCGCCATAAAAAAGCTAGACTACGGTTTGCAACTGCACATGGGGACAAAGATCCTACTTTTGGAGAAATGTCCTCTGGTCTGATGAAACAAAAATAGAACTGTCATAAATGTAAATAGAACAAAAAATTGTTATGTTTGGAGGAAAAAGTGGGAGGCTTGCAAGCCAAAGAACATCATCCCAACCATGAAGCACACAGCATCATGTTGTGGGGGTGCTTTGCTGCAGGAGAGACTGATGCACCTCACAAAATAGATAGCTTCATGAGGGAGGAAAATTATGCATATCTATTGAAGCAACATCTCAAGAAATCAGTCAGGAAGTTAAAGCTTGGTCGCAAATGGGTCTTCCAAATGGACAATGACCCCAAGCATACTTCCAAAGTTGTGGCAAAATGGCTTAAGGGCAACAAAGTCAAGGTATTGGAGTGGCCATCATAAAGCCCTGACATCAATCCTATAGAAACATTTTGGCTAGAACTGAAAAAGCATGTGCGAGCAAGGAGGCCTACAAACCAGACTCAGTTACACCAGCTCTGTCAGGAGGAATGGGGAAGCTTGTGAAAGGCTCCCCGAAACTTTTGATCCAAGTTAAATAATTTAAAGGCAACGCTACAAAATACTAATTGAGTGCATGTAGACTTCTGACCCACTGGGAATGTGATGAAAGAAATTAAACCTGAAATAAATAATTCTCTCTACTATCATTCTGACATTTCACATTCTTAAAATAAAGTGGTGATCCTAACTGACTTAAGACAGGGAATTCTTTACTAGGATTAAATGTCAGGAATTGTGAAAAACTGAGTTTAAATGTATTTGGCAAAGGTGTATGTAAACTTCCAAGTTCAACTGTACATGATGAGATTATTATGGATAAAATGGAGATAATTTTATTTGTCAAATGGTAGTCAAGCACCGATAATCATGTCACCAGAAAAAGACAGTTGATATTTATTAGAAAATAGCATCAAGCTCATCACCGTGCACTTTAACCACCCTGTGAAGTTAATCATAATTTATTTAATCTGTAGCCGAATAAACTGCATGGTTTCCCAAGACGTAGTGGGAGGACCACACAGCATATCATCGCATAACTCCAAGTTGACTTCGATTTGATGGTTATTAAATCAATATTTGAACATGAAGGAGTTTCAACTGCCCTTTCTTGCATTATTAATTGTACAGACACAAAAAGAACCCACCATGTCAAATTTACAAATTCTCTTAAGTAATATTTTTTTTACTGAAATATCCTATTTCCATCACAGCTGTCATGATTTGTTTTATAAGGTATGACTTTACTTGCATAAAAACTCTGGATGGAAACATGGAACTTCTTAGGGCTGCAATCCCGTTAATGAGATGATATGACAACAGTCAGTGAAAGTGCAGGGCGCCAAATTCAAAACAACAGAAATCTCATAATTAACATTCCTCAAACATACAAGTATTTTACACCATTTTAAAGATTAACTTGTTGTTAATCCCACCATAGTGTCCGATTTCAAAAAGGCTTTACGACGAAAGCACACTATGTGATTATGTTAGGTCAGTACCTAGTCAGAGAAAAACAGCCATTTTTCCAGCCAAAGAGAGGAGTCACAAAAAGCAGAAATATAGATCAAATTAATCACTAACCTTTGATGATCTTCATCAGATGACACTCATAGGACTTCATGTTACACAATACATGTATGTTTTGTTTGATAAAGTTCATATTTATATAAAAAAATCTGAGTTTACATTAGCGCGTTACATTCACTAGTTCCAGAAAAATCTGGTGATTTTGCAGAGAGCCACATCATTTTACAGAAATAATCATAAATGTAGATGATAATTCAAGTTATACACATGGAATTATAGATATACCTCTCCTTAATGCAACCGCTTTCAAATTATTATTATTATTTTTTACTTTATGGAAAAAGCAAACCATGCAATAATCTGAGACGGCACTCAGAAAATAAATACAATTATCCGGCATGTTGGAGTCAACAGAAACCAGAAATCACATTATAAATATTCCCTTACCTTTGACGATCTTCATCAGAATGCACTCCCAGGAATCCTAGTTCCACAATAAATGCTTGATTTGTTCGATAATGTCCATTATTTATGTCCAAGTAGCTACTGTTGCTAGGGCTTAGATATACAAATCCAAACGCTTGTGCAGGTCCATCCGAACGTCGGATAAAAACTTCAAAAAGTTATATTACAGGTCGAAGAACTTGTCAAACTAAGAAAAGAAACAATCTTTTGGGTGTTGTTATCATAAACCTTCAATAAAGTTCCAACTGGAGAATTCCTTTGTGTGTAGAAAAGCCATGGAACGCAGGTCGCTATCATGTGAATTGTGCATGACCAGGACCTGGCTCTCTGCCAATAACCTGACTTATTCAGCTCTTATTCAGCCACACAACACAGTATAAGCCTCATTCAAGTTTCTAAAGTCAGTTGACATCTAGTTGAAGCCCTAGGAAGTGCAACTTCATCCATATCCCACTGTGAATTCAATAGGGTCTGAGTTGAATATCGACCAACCTCAGATTTCTCACTTCCTGTTTGGATTTCTTCTCAGGTTTTTGCCTGCCATATGAGTTCTGTTCTACTCACAGACATCATTCAAACAGTTTTAGAAACTTCAGAGTGTTTTCTATCCAATACTAATAATAATATGCATATATTAGCAACTGGGACTGAGGAGCAGGCCGTTTACTCTGGGCACCTTTCATCCAAGCTACTCAATACTGCCCTTGCAGCCATAAGAAGTTAATGACAATGTCCAAACATTTTGCATCACTCTAACTTGTAGCCAAGATAGATTAACGTTCATGTTGCTTCTGCATCAAAAGCATACTGAATGTTTTTTTGAATCCTTCAGAAGTCCAGCATATGGTGTATGTCTGGGAAACCAGAGCGTAATCGTTACGTCCAGAAGACATACATCAAAACCACCAGACTCCATGCAAATGACTGGAGACTTGACAGGTATAACATACTGCAAACATTGTTGAGAGGCTACTTAATACCGCTCTACACAGCTGGCTAAAAATATTACCAGTCTGTTGAATGACGTTGATCAACTTGATGGGATCATTGTCACATTAGTTTTCGATTGATTGAAATGCTGTGTCATGCAGTGAGAAACAGAACAGTGCAACACAATGGTACCCCTTAAGTTTTTCTGGTTTTGTTCTTGTACAGATGAACTCATAGATACTATTTGTATGCAGTTTGAAAGGTTTTTGGGAGCGATTGTTCGCATGCTATCTGATCCCATAGACTTCCAGTCATTGCACCAACGCTAGTTAGCAATTGCGCTAATGCTAGTTATCAACTTCCTTCAAACTGGATGCAGAGACATACAATTTGTATCCATGAGTTCATCTGACTGTAAGTAGCAAAATAGTCACAAGTAGCAAAATAGTCACATTTGACATAAACTACAGAAATAATCTATCTGTCATTGTTTATATAGTATATGTTCTACTGGGGCATCGTAACCAAGTTCTTCAGACACCACTTAACCACAGATTTGTATTATCATTTTATTGCTCATGTCCATTAATCATGCCCCAAAATATCTTCAACCGCAAATACAGTACCTACAGCGTATTTCCCCAATAACATCTTTAGGTATTTTATGAATGTGTGAAGCTATAGTAGGGAAGGCCTCCACCTCCACACAGTCATGCATTATTCATCCTGATACAGGAGTGAGTGCTTAAGGTGAAAATGGAAGGGGAAGTTTGGCGCCGTGTCTCGGGGTGGTAAATGAGATTGCCGCAACAGCCAGGATATCACGGAGCCTGTTAAGTGAGTGAGCTGCAGCATAAATAAATGTAAATGTTGGCAGAGAGCCCAGTGAGGGAGTTAGCCCCACACAGCCAGCTAGAGCTGCCTACCTACCCAGGAGTCTGCATCCCTACCGCTCCTCTTTGAATCATGGATCGGGAAATCATCAAACGAGTCATGCTGACTTGCAGATTTGGCAAGGGCACCTCTTCTGGCTTCATCACAAACACAGTGGTGGGTGGGTATGTCATACCATCCTGATCTCTCACTGTGCTCTTTCTTCCTCTCACTCAGCACCGTTGGGGGGGAAGGTCTTTGTTTACATACAGATGGGTTCACTTAAATTTAGGTCCGTAATTGAATGGATTACAATGCTGCGGTGCTAAACAAGAGACATTCTCATAGATCAGGCCAACACATTCAAACAACACATTAAAAGGGGGAGGTCAATTGAGGTAGACAACCATATCGGCCTGGTGGGTAAACAGATCACACTGTGTTACACTACATGCCTCTCCCTGATTCCTGCCCTTTGCATTTACCGAGAAGCATTAGCAGGAGTGTGTGGAAAATCAGAGGTTTCCCCCCAGACAGATTATCCCAGCCAGGAACCAGTCCCACACCACACTCATCAGCACTTCTCATTCGTATCAGTCATTTGGAGCAGTCAAGGAGGCTACACCATTTCCTGTAGTCTGTCTATAGTCTGGAATGAGCAGGCCAGGACGAAAGTGGTTTGTACTTAATGCATGAATTTATAAAAGGGCATACTGCATTGGTGTTAACATCTGGACACAAAGAGGATCAATGAATAGGGGCAATTGATGACATCGTGTTCCTGTAGCCTTTAATAAGACAACACCAGTGGGAATTTACGGGAATGACTGATAAAAGTAGAAAAGAACAGTCAGATTCCAGAAACATTCCAGTCCTCCTTCAGAATTCAGACAGTCAGGAAAGGGAATTTATCTAGAAAGAGAAAGCCTGCCTGCCCTACCGCAGCATCATGACCTCCTGGAACCCTTCCGTCTGATTACTCTTTACAAAGGTTGGTTATTTACTTTGTGCCTGTCCCATGTGCAGTAAAGTGTGGAGACAAGGAGCTGCTAAGAGCTTAGCCCGCCTCTTCCCACTCCCCAGTCTCACAGCTCCGCTCAGAGGGTTGGCTGAGGGGGTAACACAGACAACGTGTCCAGGACTCTCTGCCCGACAGGACCGGGGCCAAGGGGACCCAATGTCCACAGTTGTCAGACTGGAGCCTGGGCATCAATCGCTAGTAGGACATCTGCTATGAAAGGTGCTCTGCCCAATATTTGTCTGTTTTCTCATAGTGGCCGGTGTTAGGGGATGGTGCCCACTGTCCAGACAGTTACTAATGACCTCTGTCTGCCACCCCCTCTGTCCAGGGGAACTAAAGAATGGACGGAAGGGTCAGATGGGTTGGCTGGCCAGAGAAGGGAGAAAACAGAAGAAGCTGCCATCCCAGCTAGCATCAATCATCAAGTAAATGTTAGAATTAGATTGATACAGTATGTTATGTTTGGTGTGGTTACATAAGACAAGATTACTTAAGGCAAAAACTAAAGTAGGGGAGTTGGTTGGGGTGGATAGTAGATGTATAAAGCAAATGTCTAGCAACCCCAAGTCTGCGTGTTCGAATCTCATCAAGGATAACATTAGCATTATAGCTAATTAGCATCTTTGCAACTACTGACAACTGACTAACCCTAACCCTAAATACTTTGCAACTACTTAGCATGTTAGCTACCCCTAACCCACTGCCTAACCTTAACCCTTTAACCTGAATCCTAATCCTAACCTTAACCCTAACCTTAACCCCTAACCTAGCTAACTTTAGCCACCTAACTAAACTTAGCTTTAGCCACCTAACTAAAGTTACCCACAACAAATTGGAATCCGCTAATTTGTATCATAGTGTATGTGTCCTTGATTTACATTGACTATCACTAATTCCAGGTTGAGCATCTTGTGTCTTTCACTGAAGAGAAATCTGGTAACTGACAACCTGTCTTGCTCTGTTTGTCTGCCTCTGAATTATTAATGGGCACACGATTTCCCCGGAGCCATGTCACAGACATGTTCGGCTATTATAATGGTCCATCTCCTTCACTGAGCATTAGAGGCGGAGGAAAATCAGAAGAAACTCACATCACAGGACAAATCCGTGGAATGAATTGTTGATTTCTGTGGCTTGGTTTCCTCTTGGCTCCCCATTGCTGGCCATGTGTTTGTGTCCAAGGCCCATTAGAGGGGACTTATAGGAGGAGTGAATTCCTATTACCCTCAAAAATGAGATCAGCATTTTCTGTTATGCCACTAATTCGCTGGGAATTCGCTGGCATCCGGTTGTCACACATTACTCTGACTGAAGCACCATCCACCAGAGTGTGGCTACCGCCAGAACATTTGACTGTCAATTATCTGCTGATCGAGAGAGAGAACAAGGGATAGAGAGAGAGAGAATGAGGGATAGAGGGAGATAACCATTGATGGAGGGAGAGGATCAGTGATAGAGGGAGAGAATCAGTGAGCCATCATGAACTCAACTACAGAGGGCCAAGTCTGCTCAGACCTGATGGTACAGCATGTCTGCTGTAATAGCACAAGATAGAACATATCTCTGTGTTCTATAACATGGCAACAATGCATTTGATTTGTCAGAGTTGAAGAGAGTCAGAAATCTTATGACATCATCTAACATAATAATATATGTAATTTATCAGATACTTTTATCCAGAACGACTTACAGTCATGCTTGCATCAATGATTACATATGGGTGGTCCCAGGAATGCCCCTGTCACCTAGGCCTAATGAAAAGGGCATATGACATATTTGGAAAATAAATTACTCCCTGTTCAGTAGATGGGGCTATGAGTTTTTATTTTACCGTTATTTTACCAGGTAAGTTGACTGAGAACACATTCACATTTATAGCAACAACCTGGGGAATAGTCACAGGGGAGAGGAGGGGGATGAATGAGCCAATTGTAAGGTGGGAATGATTAGGTGACCGTGATGTTATGAGGGACAGATTGGGAATTTAGCCAGGACACTGGGGTTAACACCCCTACTCTTACGATAAGTGCCATGGGATCTTTAAATAATGACCACAGAGAGTGAGGACACCCGTTTAACGTTCCATCCTACACAGGGCAGTGTCCCCAATCACTGCACTGGGGCATTGGGATATTAATGACTTTGCTTTGGGTGGTGCTGTTTGTAAATGTATATAATATCTTTATCAAAGAGAGAATCAGTCCAGGAGAGACCTAGGACACATTTAGGGTTTCACTAAGCATATGTCTAAGGTTATTTCACTGTGGTTATTAGTAAAAAAAGCAAGAGTAACCAGCAGCCATCTTTTATAGAACTTTAATATTGTGATTCACAGCGTGAGTGAAGTAACTGATGATACATGAGTTGGGATGTCACTCACTCTCTCATGCCATGTTGATAGAACCTCAAAATAGACTTGACAGTACTCTCTTCATTGTAGTTCTGATTATCAGCAAAATGGTAATAGACCAAAACCGTTTTCTCCCCCGCTCTCTTTGGTGTCTTTGCATGTGAAATCAGTTCCCCTTAATATGTCTCTTATCCAATGATATAAATTCTACATTTGAAAATGAATTGATTTATCTTTCTACTTGCACTGGCCCTCTTTGCAGCCTCACCATTTCCCCCCATTGCATCAATCATGCTTACGTCCCATAATGCAATCGAAACCCTAATGGTGGACACGGCCCAGTTGCACAATGCTGATGCCAGACATTTTTATTGCTGGCATTAAAGTACATGTAAATAAGTGTGTTAGTTAGTGTATAATCAGAATGTAGGGACAGCGCTTTGGGAAAGATGTTGTCTATACCTCAGCTTCTAATTGATCACATTTGCAGTAGCAGGACACACAGGCCTGCTGGTTTGACAGCTGTCCTTGTCTACCTGTTTCTTTTCCCCCTTCGTTGTTGTTGCCCAGACGTGAAGGCTGGACCCCAGAGAGACGTGGCATTGTGGTAGGTCAATACAGGTGGTGGTGTGGAGAGTGATTCTGTGTACCTTTGCCAACACACTGTTTTAGTTACCTGCAGACATACACACACATATGCATGCAGACACACACCTGCCCTCACACACACTCCAGTAACCGAAAGGTTGCTGGATCGAATCCCAGAGCTGACAAGGTAAAAATCTGTCGTTCTGCCCCTGAGCAAGGCAGTTACCCCACTGTTCCGCGGGCACCGAAGATGTGGATGTCAATTAAGGCAGCCCGCCGCACATCTCTGATTCAAAGCGGTTGGGTTAAATGTGGAAGACACCTTTCAGTTGAATGCATTCAGTTGTACTGTCACGCCCTGATCTGTTTCACCTGTCCTTGTGCTTGTCTCCACCCCCTCCAGGTGTCGCTTATTATCCCCGGTGTATGTATCCCTGTGTTTCCTGTCTCTCTGTGCCAGTTCATCTTGTTTTTGAACCAAAGGTTCAAGGCTACAATGGAGCAAATCCGTGAATTAGTTCATAGGCAGCACGCCACATCTGAGACCTCCCAACCACCCAGTAAACTTTCTACTACTAGTGGATTTGTTCAACCTACCCCGGCTCCCCGAGAACCCCGCTTACCTCCTCTGGAGCGTTATGCAGGCAATCCTGGTACCTGCTGGGCATTCCTTTCCCAATGATCCCTCATTTTTTAACTCGAGCCCTCTTCGTTCCCGTCGGAACGATCAAATATAGCATATTTAATCACGCTAATGTCCGGAAGGGCGCTCTCCTGCGCAATGGCTGGGTGGGAGCAGCAATCCACTGTGTGCCATAGCCTGGAGGAATTCAGGTGAGAAAGGTTCTCGATTCTCCTGTGCCTTGGAGGGAGGCGGCTCGAGAACTACTGCAGGTACATCAGAACTCCCGTAGTGTGGCAGACTACGCAGTAGATTTGGCTGCCGAGAGTTCCTGGAATCCGGAGTCTCTGTTTGACACCTTCCTCCATGGACTGTCGGAGGGGATGAAGGACGAGCTCGCAGCTCGGGAAATGGCTGATGGGCTGCTGAAAGTTTTATGGATGCTACCATGGTTTCTAAATTAGGTATTCCCATTCAACTTCTCTCTGTCCCTATGGATGCAAGGGCACTGGACGGCCCCTCTATTGGAAAAGTCACCCATAGCACAGTGCCCGTTCATATACGGGTATCAGGAAACCAGTGAGACCATACAGTTCCTCTTCATCGATTTCCCCCCATGTTCCTGTGGGTTTGGGATTTTCTTGACTTTAGAAACACAATCATGTAATTGACTGGACCACGAGCTCCATCCTGGGTTGGAGCCCATTTTGTCATTCTCATTGCCTTAAAGCGGCACAGCCGTTCTTGAGACGTCCCCTTCATCCTGTCTCAGCAATCTGCCCAGGACCAAACGTTCCATCCCTGTGCCTTCCTGTCCCATCGCCTCAATCCTGCAGAGAGGAACTACGATGTAGGCAACCGAGAACTCCTGGCGGTCAAGATGGCGCTGGAAGAGTGGAGGCACTGCAAGGAAGGAGCAGAACAGTCATTCTTAGTTTGGATGGACCATAAAAATGTGGAATATCTCTGTACCGCCAAGCACCCTAACTCCAGGCAAGCCCGGTGGGCTTTATTGTTTACAGGATTCAACTTCACCATTTCCTACCGCCCAGGGTCCAAAAATGTGAAGCCTGATGACCTCTCCCACCTATACAGTTACTCTGCCACACCTTCGGTCTCCGAAACCATTGTAACGGCAGATTTCCTCCTCTTCGTCTGAAGAGGTGTAGCAGGGATCGAACCAAAACACAGCGTGGTAAGTGTCCATATCGTTTATTATAAAACATCAACTGAACACTAAGAACTACAAAACAATAAATGTGAACATGAACGAAAACCAAACCGAAACAGTCCCGTGTGGTGACAAACACAGACACGGAAACAAACACACACAAACCAACAGTGAAACCCAGGCTACCTATGTATGATTATCAATCAGAGACAACTAACAACACCTGCCTCTGATTGAGAACCATACTAGGCCGAAACAGAAACCAAACATAGAAACACAAAACATAGACTGCCCACCCCAACTCACGCCCTGTCCATACTAAATAAAGACAAAACAAAGGAAATAAAGGTCAGAACGTGACAACCATTCTCCCTACCCCATGCCTTGCGGCTTCAGTGGGTTGGGGTATTGAAACCTTGGTCCGCAAGGCACAATGTCCCCAGCCTGAACCCGAAGGGGGCCCAGCTAACTGGTTGTTTGTCCCTAACTCAGTCCGTTCCCGGGTCCTGGAATGGGCTCATTCCTCCAGGCTGACCTGTCATCCAGGTTCCCGTCATACCCTAGCCTTCCTCTGACAACATTTATGGTGGCCCACAATGGTTCCTGACGTCTCTGCCTTTGTCGCCACGTGCACAGTGTGTGTTCAGAACAAGACTCCACAGCAAGCTCCTTCTGGCCTTCTAAAGCCACTACCTGTCCTTCATCGTCCCTGGTCCCATATCTCTCTGGACTTGGTCACTGGGCTCCCTCCGTCTGATGGCAACACTGTCATTCTGACGGTACTGGATCGGTTCTCCAAGGCACCCATTTCATCCCTCTCCCAAAACTACCCTCTGCCAAGGAGACGACCCAGCTTATGGTGCAGCACTTCCGGAACAATGGACTCCCGGTGGACATGGTCTCTGACCGGGGTCCTCAGTTCTCGTCTCAGTTCTGGAAGGCGTTCTGCACCCTTACTGGGTCGTCAACCAGCCTGTCCTCCGGATTCCATCCCCAATCCAACGGCCAGTCAAAGCGAGCTAACCAAGGACCTGCAAACCACCTTAAAATGTCTGGTCTCAACCAACCCCACTACCTGGAGTCGACAACTGGTCTGGGTGGAGTATGCCCGGAACACCCTTCCCTGTTCAGCCACAGGACTCTCCCCTTTTGAGTGCTCTATGGGGTATCAGCCTCCGCTCTTCTCAGAACAAGGCCCAGATGTTTGTCAGCCGCTGTTGAGGTACCTGGAGAAGAGCTCGGACGGCACTTCTCAAGACCAACTCCAGGTATCGTCGAAAAGCGGACTGCCACTAGACTCCAGCTCCCCGCTACCGCATTGGGTAGAGGGTATGGCTTTCCACACGGGACCTGCTCCTTTGGGTGGAGTCCCGCAAACTGCCCCCCCCCCCGTTTCATTGGTCCTTTTCCCATCTCGAGAGTCCTTAGTTCCACTGCTGTCCATCTTTTGTTACCCCATACCCTCCGCATTTAACCTACTTTCCATATGTCTAGTATTAAGCCCGTGTCTCACAGCCCTTTGTCTTCTGTCTCCAGGCCCACCCCTCCTCCCTGTGTCATCAATGACCATCCGGCATACATGGTAATACGCCTCCTGGGTGTTCGACCACGGGGCAGGGGTTTCCAGTATCCGGTTGACTGGGAGGGTTACGGCCCAGAGGAGTGGTGCTGGGTTCCTGATAGGGAAATATTGGATCCAGCACTCATCGCCGACTTCCACTGCCGACAGTGGAGTTTGGAGTGTGACTGTTTGAGGTTGTGGACAGGTGTCTTTTATACTGATAACAAGTTCAAACAGGTGCCATTAATACAGGTAACGAGTGGAGGACAGAGGAGCCTCTTAAAGAAGAAGTTACAGGTCTGTGAGAGCCAGAAATCTTGCTTGTTTGTAGGTGACCAAATACTTATTTTCCACCATAATTGGCAAATAAATTCATAATAAATCCTACAATGTGATTTTCTGGATTTTTTTTCTCATTTTGTCTGTCATAGTTGAAGTGTACCTATGATGAAAATTACAGGCCTCTCTCTCATCTTTTTAAGTGGGAGAACCTGCACAATTGGTAGCTGACTAAATACTTTTTTGCCCCACTGTATGTACAACTGACTAGGTATCTTCCCTTTCCTTTCTTGACAGCTCTGAAGAGAGCAGCAGGGCTGTTGTGATTGAGTGAGACTCCTAGAGGAATAGGTGGGGAGCTGTGGCTCTGTGGTACGGGAGCTAGACTAGAGGAAGAGGTCATTACCATGCACACCACAAGGCTCTTTATTATGGGCAAACGCTACAATGATGCAGCTCTCTGTAGCTTGAAATTGAAGAACTGTCATAGTATGTTTTCATCAAAAATGTTTATTTGTCAGCTTTGCAGAGTTCAATAACAAGTTTGAGTCACTCAGAGAAGGGTTGTCTTGTTTCTGAAAAATTATTTGAAGACCTATACACAATCTACTATATTATTTTATTAAGGAGGGTGTGCTGCCCTATGTTGGAGAGAAAGAGAGAGACCTTCCTCTGACATAAATAAACGATTTCCAGGAAACAGAGAGATGAAGAAGTTTGGGAAAAAGTGCCAGCAAAAATAAATATCAGGGAAGAAGAGACAAAACAGCCTGACAGCTTGAAAATTCTCCATAGGGACACTCCATGTCAATCTTAAATAAATCATTCTTTATCATCAGAGCAATGGAGAGGTTCCAACCAACTCAATGCACCAAGTACACATGTCGATCAGGAGCTCCAATGGGGCAGTCCCATTAGTTATCTTATATACCTACTGCTTACACAAAGTAATATTTGCATGATTTAGCTTATTCATTATTCATAATTAATTAATCATTAACGTTTGCTTCATTCATGTGACCAACCAATACTGGGTCATGCATGTGACAGACCAATACCTCACGAGACTTCTTCTGTCTAAGCTGAGACCTTGAAACTGAGATATCGTTCTCAAAAAGGGTCTGGGCGTACTGCCAAATTGCATATACTGATAGTGAGAATTCGTTCAATCAGTCACTTGCATGAACACAGAAATTGGTCATTAGAAAAGCACAAACAGGAACATTTCCATCACAAGCTCACCACATTCCTGCAATTATTCCAGCCAACTTTCCAAACACATTTCAACGTCACTTTATTGGTGGAATAATGCTTGCACATGAATCTACAGGGGAACAGATCAGATGCAACGCTTCTATCAAATATCAAGACAATGCTAACCATGTCCCATATGCTCAATGTTTTTATGTCTACCTTACAGAAGCTTACTCAATCCATCTTCCATCTGCCTGGTGGATTTGCCTTTGAAAATGCAAGGAAACTATCCATGCATTGAATGTTAAACAAACGTGTGTGTCAGAGCAATTGTAATGGTATGTAATTCACTTTGGCATGAGCCTTTTGAGGTGGAATTCAACTCCCGAAGATAGACTGAAAATTTGAC
Source organism: Oncorhynchus tshawytscha (assembly GCF_018296145.1). Lineage (NCBI taxonomy): Eukaryota > Metazoa > Chordata > Actinopteri > Salmoniformes > Salmonidae > Oncorhynchus > Oncorhynchus tshawytscha. Next base: position 69,318,887 of record NC_056441.1, read on the forward strand.
AGACTATTTATAGAGTAATTACGGTGTTATTAAACAGGTATAAGAGCATTACCTAGGGCTGTGGCGGTCATGACATTTTGTCCAACGGTTATTGTCATTCAAAAGACTGCCAGTCTCACAGTAATTTACTGTTAATTAACATAAACATGTTTCGCATCTCCAGGACTCCACTCATACAAGCTGCTGATGCGAGCCTTTGGAACATCTACATTTAAAAAGTATAATATCAATTGAATATACATCATCACAATAAATAAATAATTTAGGTCTAAAGAAAGATTATGATATGAAGTAAATGTATTTCAGAAGAACAGAATGTGAGTTGGCCTACTGTAGGTTTTATAGCGGAGCATGTGCTTAAATATGAGCAGCTGGAAATAAAAGGAAATATAAGAAAACTTATTTCACTCCGTGCATCAGCCACTGTTTGAGGGACATGCTCTCGCTTCCCTATGGGTGATATTCCACCCAAACTCTGTATGACATGTAGTCTTCAACCTTGTTACTGCAGCTACCTAGAGTTTATTTTGGGACACCAAGTGAAATCTGTTCGGGAACATCGATAGCAACATGTTTCACAATGAAACACATTTCACTAAACTGTTGACAGCCTGTCTGCGCGCTCAAGAAAGGAAAAGAAAAGAGACAAGAGGAAATGAAAACGCACATGGTGTATAGCTAAATGTAATGTGTCACCCAATTAATTATAAAATATAAAAATGTATTTCTAAGCTATTCATTCAAAACCAAATTCACTAAATTCAGTACATTCAATGAACCAACAGCATCGCTTAGGGCTGTACGTTCTCTCCCAGACTCATGGGTAGAACTGTTGGAGTGTAGCATAAGGTAACCAGTCCATCCAGTGTACATAATAGTGTACATAATAATACATCCAGTGTACATAATAATACAGTCCACACTCAAAGGCAATTACAACAAAAAAATGTTAGAGTATAGGCTAGACTAATTATGTACCAAAGACATCTTAAGTCAGTTTTGTTGTATGTTTTTCTGCCATGCGTAATATGCTGTTGGCTATGAATTGTATAAGGGCACAACCATAATTTTAATTTCATTTTTTGGGGGGGGGCTTGAGCTCATAAGCCTATGCATAAGCGCTAATATGCTTATGGATGTTTTGAATTAATCATCACCTTAGAAAGTCCTGTCCATTTCGTTGTTAGGTTTTGAAACAACATCCACAACAACCATGTTTTACAGTGTTTCAACCTGTTGAACATCTTTCGTCAAATTCATCATCACAGTGAGGTGAGTTTTAAAAGTATGATAGGCCTGCTGTGATGTGTTTTTCTAATTCATTTGCATTGATGTTAGAGTGGTTAGAGGGACAATAGAGCCCTGAGTACCAGGCCATTAGAGATCTGATTGTAGTTAATCAAGTTGGGTACTACCAAAGCATGTCCAGAGTGCATAAAAGGAGATTGCCTTGTGGTCATGACTCATGACTGCCAGTGTGGTGTTAATATGGTCAACACAATAGCCCTAGCATTACCATACTTTCTTTTGGAGAGTTAGGGCTCATCTCTGCTGCGGGGAGATATTCACCAGAGAAGCTTTAGCACAGATGCACAGTCAGGTGTTATTGATTGTTTAGCCTCCAGCAGTAAGGCACGTTGTTAGATGTCTCTCTCTGTCTGCTATTGTCCCACTGTGTTGTCTCGTAGTCAACGTTGCCAGTTCCTCAGTAGCACACTCTTAGTAGCTTTTAAGACTTTCCTCTCATCCCCTTTTCCCCCTTCTCTTCCTTCACTTTGTCATCTCCTATTAGGCCGTCTTCCTTGAGTTGCACACAGAACAACAGGTTAGACCAGCTCTCTTTCCTCTTCCCAGTTGGTTCATTCTTATGTAGCTTGGCCTATGTTTCTACTTCCATTAAATACCATCCTCCAAGGTTGTTAGATGATACTTGTGATGCTCTTGTTATTTCATATCCCATTTTCTTTCATGACTTACCTCTCTGTAACAAATAGAGGCCGTTGTATTTCAATAGAAAATCTGGTGATCCCTTATGATTTGAGTGAAGGAACTGGTTCATAACTCACTTTACAATAGTTTGTGTTCGATGATATCCTTGGATGGCTTCTACTATACATCTTTGAATAGATGACAAGTTCCAAGGAAATGGTAACATGTGTCTGCTCCACTTGATTATTTTTCTATCCAAAGATGGAATGGCTGAGGATGAGAGTGACACGCTGAATATCCATAGAGAGAGACACAGGAGTTGAGATGGAATCAGCCGTCCACAAAGCACAGAGGGAGGCTGACAATGAGAGGCAATGGGTAACAATGCATGTCCGTGGAGCTAGGTCTGGGTGGGTGTATGAAATATGAAAGGCCGTTGTTATCATTGACTGTCTGTGCACGAGAGATGCGATGTGACAGTTGAGCAGAGCTACGAGGGCAGAGATGAATTCGCAAATGGTAGCCCCAGGGACAGCGGGTTGGGGTGTGGGGGTGAGAATGTGTGATTGGTAGGAAGGGAGAGCGCAAGAGAGGGCTCAGGAAGGCAAACTGTTCAGCCTGCTGGATGTTTTCTCTCTCTCTCAATTCAATTCAAGGGGCTGTATTGGCAATGGAAGCATATGTTTACAAGCAAATGAAAATAGATAATAAACAAAAGTGAAATAAACAAAAAAAAAGTTTCATGTACATGGATTGTATAATGATGTATGCTCTCTCTCTCTCCACATTTTGTTGTGTTAGGGTCTGAATTTAAAATAGATTACTGATCTACACACAATACCCCATAATATCACAGTGGAATTATGTTTTGAGAAATATTTACACATTCATTAAGTATTAAACACTTTTGTTATGGCAAGTCTAAATACACTGAGTATACAAAACATTAAGAACACCTGCTCTTTCCATGACATGACCAGGTGAATCCAGGTGAAAGCTGTGATCTCTTATTGATGTCACTTGTTAAATCCACTTCAATCGGTGTAAATGAAGTAGAGGAGACAGGCTAAAGAAGGATTTTTAAGCCTCGAGACAATTCAGACATGGACTGTCTCCAACCCCCTCATTCATTCATTGTGTCTCATTCAGAGGGTGAATGGGTAAGACAAAAGATTTACGTGCCTTTGAATGAGGTACAGTACTAGGTTAAAGGCACGCCAGTTTGCGCCAAGAACTGCAACGCTGATAGGTTTTTCACACTCAACAGATTCCCGTGTATGACAAGAATGGTCCACCACTCAAAGGACATCCAGCCAACTTGACACAACTTTGAGCCATTATCCCTGTGGAATGCTTTTGACACCTTGTAAAGTCAATGCCCCAACAAATTGAGGCTGTTCTATGGGCAAAAGAGGGGGTTGCAACTCAATATTAGGAAGATATTCCTAATGTTTGATACACTCAGTGTAAGTTCAGGAGTAAAAATGTCCTTACCAAATCACATAATTTATTTTACTAGGCAAGTCAGTTAAGAACAAATTCTTATTTTCAATGACGGCCTAGGAACAGTGGGTTAACTGCCTGTTCAGGGGCAGAACGACAGATTTGTACCTTGTCAGCTCAGGGATTTGAACTTGCAACCTTCCGGTTGCTAGTCCACCGCTCTAACCACTAGGCTACCCTGCCTGGACGCACTCTGTGTGCAATAATAGTGTTTATCACGATTTTCTCTTTATCATGACTATCTCTGTACCCCACACATACAATTATCTCTAAGGTCCCTTAGTCGAGTAGTGAATTTCAAGCACAGATTCAACCACAAAGACCAGGGAGGTTTTCCAATGGTTCGTAAAGAAGGGCACCTATTGGTAGATAGGTAAACAAATAAAAAAACAGACATTGAATATCCCTTTGAACATGGCGCAGTTATTGTTTACTCTTTGGATTGTGTCACTATACCCAGTCACTACAAAGATAAAGGCACCCGTCCTAACTCGGTTGCCAGAGAGGAAGGAAGCCGCTCAGGGATTTCACCATGAGGCCAATGGTGATTTTAGAACAGTAACAGAGTTTAATGGCTGTGATAGGAGATAACTGAGGATTGTTCAACCACATTGTAGTTACTCCACAATACTAAAATAAATGAGAGAGTGAAAAGAAGGAAGCTTGCATAGAATAAAAATCCAACACAACGCATCACTGAGTACCACTCTCCACATTTTCAAGCATGGAGGTGGCTGCATCATGTAATCAAATCAAATTTATTTATATAGCCCTTCGTACATCAGCTGATATCTCAAAGCGCTGTACAGAAACCCAGCCTAAAACCCCAAACAGCAAGCAATGCAGGTGTAGAAGCATGTAATGGGTATCCGTGTCATTGGCAAGGACTAGGGAGTAAAAATAAATGGAATAAAGCTAAGCACATGCAAAATCAGAGGAAAACTTGGATCAGTTTGCTTTCCAGCAGAGACTGCGAAACAAATTCACCTTTCAGCAGGACAATTACCTAAAACAAAAGGCCAGATATACTACCGTTCAGTCTGTGGTCACGTAGAAATGTCCTTTTTTTTAAAAATAGCTATTTTTTTGTCCATTAAAATAACATCAAATTGATCAGAAATACAGTGTAGACTTCTTAATGGAATATTTAAATAGGCGTACAGAGGCCCATTGTAAGGGATTTCCTCCTCTTCTTCCGAAGAGGAGAGGCGAAAAGGATCGGAGGACCAATATGCGGCGTGGTAAGTGTCCATGGTTCTTTTTAATACGAAAATGTACACATGAACAACTGAATACAAAAACAATAAACGTGGAATGAACAAAACGCAAAACAGTACCGTGTGGTGAAAAACACAGACACGGAAACAAACACCCACAAACACACAGTGAAACTCAGGTTACCTAAGTATGATTCTCAATCAGAGACAACTAATGACACCTGCCTCTGATTGAGAACCATAGTAGGCCGAAACATAGAAATACCCAAATCATAGAAAAACAAACATAGACTGCCCACCACAACTCACGCCCTGATCATACTAAATAATGACAAAACAAAGGAAATAAAGGTCAGAACGTGACACCCATTATCAGCAATCATCACTCCTGTGTTCCAATGGCACGTTGGGTTAGCAAATCCAAGTAAATTTTTAAAGGCTAATTGTTCTTTAGAAAACCCTTTTGCCATTATGTTAACACAGCTGAAACTGTTGTGCTGATTAAAGAAGCAATAAAACTGTCCTTCTTTATACTAGTTGACAGCGTAAACTGTCTCTAACCAGAATAGAAAGAGGAGTGGGAGGCCCCGGTCCACAACTGAGCAAGAGGACAAGTATATTAGAGTATCTAGTTTGAGAAACAGACGCCTCACAAGTCCTCAAATGGCAGCTTCATTAAATAGTACCCACAAAACACCAGTCTCAATGTCAACAGTGAAGAGGTGACTCTGGGATGCTGGCATTCTAGGCAGAGTTGCAAAGAAAAGCCATATCTCAGACTGGCCAATAAAAATACCATTTAAGATAGGCAAAAGAACACAGACACTGGACAGAGGAACTTTGCCTAGAATGTCAGCATCCCGGAGTCGCCTCTTCACTGTTGTCATTGAGACTGGTGTTTTGCCGGTACTATTTCATGAAGCTGCCAGCACCACCAAAAAGGGCACTTTGAAAACTAGTAGGGCAAAGGGGCATGTGCTCTGCACAGGTAGAGCCCTATTTGTGCATGTGCAGGCACACCCTGGTGATGTGCCAGGGCCTCCACCCAGCTGGGGTTGTGCCAGGGCCTCTTATGCAGCCTGACAACAGCTTAAATCTGACTTTACATAGTAACAGTACTTGTCACTTTATTCTGAGAGGGGGTCAAATACTTATTTCCCTCATTAAAATGCAAATCAATTTATATGTAATGGCTGTTGGAAGGAGAGGACCAAGGTGCAGCGTGGTATGTGTCCATATTTATTTAATGAACACTGAAATCACAAAAATAACACTGCAAACGACCGAAACAGTTTTTGCTGGTGCAGACACACAACAGAAAACAACTACCCACAACTCAAGGGTGAAACCAGGTTGCCTAAGTATGGTTCTCAATCAGAGACAACGATTGAGAGCTGCCTCTGATTGGGAACCATACCAGGCCAAACACATAGAAATACAAACATAGAACAAAACATAGAATGCCCACCCCAACTCACGCCCTGACCAACCTAAAACAGAGACATACAAAAGGAACTAAGGTCAGGACATGACATTATAACATTTTTGACATGCGTTTTTCTGGATTTTTTGTTGTTGTTATTCTGTCTCTCACTGTTCAAATAAACCTACCATTAAAATGATAGACTGATCATTTCTTTGTCAGTGTTGGCAAATGTAAAAAATCAGCAGGGGATCAAATACTTTTTTCCCTCACTGTATAGTGACTGATTTAAAAGAAAAAAGGAATACATGTCTTTACCAAAATGCATGTTCATTTTATTCTGAATGGTGTAGCATTGAGACAAACAGGGGGAAATTGTGTGGTAGTTAACAGGGGCATCATTTATAACCATTATAAATATATTTCACACAACATTTCTGTGTGCCCCATTTCTGAAAAGTCTGTGCAAGTACAAAAATATAGAAATGTATGAACATGGCACATGCCATACTGTGTCACGCCCGCTCTCTCTCCCTGGCATTTGAAGGCGCCAGGCTCCCCAGCATTACGCACTCCTGCCACCATCATTGCACACACCTGCCTTCCCCTGTCACGTGCATCAGCAATTATTGGACACACCTGGACAATCACCTGTGTCATTATCTCTAGATCTGTCTTTTCCCAAGCTCTGTTCCCTGCTTCAGGATTAATTGTCGTATGTCGTTGTGTCACCCGTGTGCTGATGCTGTTCCTGTCTTGCTCCATGTCTGTTCCTCATTAAATGTTCTACTCCCCGTACCTTCGGACCTTACAATACTGTACATACGCATGTTTATGTTATAAATCAGACCTGTCGTAAAAACTGTAGGCTGAAGAAATTTGTCTTGGCTCCTAAGACCTTAACAAACTTTTACAGATGCACCATTGAGACCATCCTGTCAGGCTGTATCACCGCCTGGTACTGCAACTGCACCGACTTGCCTTGAGATAAAATGTTGTGTGCCCAAACAGCCCCAAAAAATTAAAAACGTCACAAAATGCCATCATAAGATATGCAAAAACTCATAAGATATGCAAACGGTTTTACACAGGCAGCATAATTCTGATATTTTTTTCACTAATTGATGTTTGCGCAATCAGATCTGATTTGAAAAGATCATGTATGTCCAACAAAAGCCAATGACCTCAAAGTTAAACAAACCATACGACTCAGTAGAAATTATTAAAAGTAGTCATTGTGCATAGAGTTGTATGGTTTGTTTAACTTTGTAATCATTGCCTTTTGTTTAAACTATAACCAATGGGTATGTTCGCTGTGAGTATGAAGGTACTATTTTAAGCGTTTTAAGGGATCTCCCCTCATGAAAGTACTACTGAATCACTACTTATCACTACTATATAAGATTTACACAAAGCCTACTGGTTTTACTACTTGATTGCTACTGAGATGTCTAATAAACCAGTATTGATTTATGTTATAATTTAAGTGGTAATGGGTGATAAATTGGGAAGTTTCACTACTGCCAAACACTACATATTTCCTACACATACCTACACAATTCCTATATGTTCACTATTGAATTACAGTATGCATAGACATTAGAGCTGTATGCCCACTCAATCCTGATTGAATTACTACTGCCATTTGTGTGTATAGTGTTGTCACTACTGATCACTACTGAATTGCTCCTGCTCCTTTTTCATTTCCTACATAAACCCCCATTTGAATTACTATTGAAAACTGACACATTTACTTGTTTCACTACTGTGTCACTACTAGACTAGTGCACATGTAATTTCTGCAAGTTTCTAACTGCAGTTATATCATCAAATGATAAATAATAAGCTTATACAAACTTAATTTCATTTTTTTAAGACATTAAATTACATATTTACAATTTTTTGTTCATCTCTTTGAGGCCTTGTGTCACGACTTCTGACGAAGTTGTTGCCTCTCCTTGTTCGGGCGGTGCTCGGCGTTCGACATCACCGGTCTTCTAGCCATCATTGATCCATTTTTCATTTTCCATTGGTTTTGTCTTGTCTTCCCACACACCTGTTTTCAATCCCATTCATTACCTGTTGTGTATTTAACCCTCTGTTTCCCCTCATGTCTTTGTCAGAGATTATTTATTGTCAGCGTAGTGTTTTGTTGTATAGGTGCGTGACGGGTCTTCGTACCCATATTTGTTTATGTTCTTTTTCCTGTTTAGTGTTATGGAGCATGTTACTATGACATTATTAAAATACTCCATTTTACACTCCGTTTGACTCTCCTGCGCCTGACTTCCCTGCCACCTATACACATGCCTGACACCTTGTCTTCATTCATCTTTGACTTAACTATCTTCAGATTCTCTTTTTTGTTGCAGCCACAAGAGACAACCAATTATACAGTGAGCCATTATCAACCATCTGCTAACAGAGGAATCTTTAAAGTGAACTCTGGGTAAAAAAAGCTAAATAACTCAGTTGTCTTTTGTATTCAAACTGCCCTCGCCTTTGAATGACGACTCAACTCCTTTGCCAGTTCACTTCATATATTTTGTGGTCTGAGTCCAAGCTGTTTAAAGGCACAGTCAACTTACTGTATGTAAACTTCTGACCCACTGGAATTGTGATACAGTGAATTATAAGTGAAATAATCTGTCTGTAAATAATTGTTTGAAAAATTACTTGTGTCATGCACAAAGTACATGTCCTAACGGACTTGCCGAAACTATAGTTTGTTAACAGGAAATTTGTGGAGTGGTTGAAAAACGAGTTGTAATGACTCCAACCTAAGTGTATGTAAACTTCCGACTTCAACTGTATAACTACCTACATTTTGAAGCTAGTAGATTTAGTTAAAAGATGAGACATAATTGTAATCATACTATTAACAGAATACATAGTAGAAGAATAACTGCAGATTAAATAATGATGCAATTGAAAATTCTACACCCAATGTAGGCTACTGCCCCTTTAAGAGCTATAATCGATTTTGTACCCTATGATGTGATTCTCACCAAATATTTTGTCTGTCACACTATTCAAACCCTACAATCAAATGGAAAGTGTCTGCAGCTCTCTTAGCCTTTAGATCACATATTGCAAACAAATAATCTGAAATAAAATCTCTGTGCATCGTTGACAATCGCTAATCAATAGGCCTATCCAAAAACAGTACACCTTTATCCACGAACCTGCAAATCATCAACTTCTTTCTTTTGTAACACCAATGTGAGAGGGTTTATGACAGGGGAAGCAGTGTTGCAGTAGTCTAGAGTGTGGTCTGACAAGCAAACATGGGGAGCTTTGTGTTCACATTGGCCTAAAAAAGGGAACCGGACCCCGGAATAAAAGTGAACCAAACTCAGACCACCCTCTCGAGGCTCTTTTGTTGTGTCTGAATTCCTTTTGGAGTGGTCACACTACACAAAAAAATCAGCTAACCATACTGAGTTCACAAAAATTGTCTGAAAGGGACCAAGTGTGACAACACAACAGTCTTCTTATGTTGAGGGCCTCCTTGGCAACAGGTCAAAACAGGTATGTAGAATGGGTCATTATAGCAATGTGAACATACTGTACATTTGCATACAAACACACACAGTTATTAGCTAGCATGACGAAAACAGAGGGTACATAGCTACATTTCAATGTGTCCAGCGAACAGCTAGTCTAATCACAATACCGCTTTGGCTAGCAATCCTTTTGATGTGGTAAAAAGTTATATAAATGGCTAAACAATGACATGAAAGTGTTCATGAAACATAAAGGAAAGTTAAACGCACATATGGTGCCAGCATAAGGGCTATGAAAAACAAGATGATGAAGGATGGAAGATGATTACATTTGTGATTGTCAGAAACAGTAGCTTTCTTCTGCAGTTGCAAAAAGCCTGTGTAGTAAAGCTATAGTGTTTTGAACACTTATTTACTACCAAAATTAAGTAGTATAAATCTCTACATGATTACTACTGGAAACACTACTATTTTCCTACTGAACACTACAAAACTCTACTTGTGCCTAAACTACACATTCACTACACAATCCCTAGACGTCTCTACATAGTCACTACTGCACAAATAGGGTTTGTGTAGTAAATAAGTAGTATTTTGTCATGTGGGTCTGCTCATGACATTGGTCTATGAGTCAACTCAATTTGCTGTCATGTATGGGACCAGTTTGATACGTTTGTAATTAGCCTTGTACATGTTTTGCCACAAAGATTAAGACATTGAGTTACCTGGGAAAAGTTGCAATATTCATCACTGTAAATGTGATTTTAACCTTCTGTACAGGTTGGGCAAAACTTTGAAGGCTCTAGTTGCAACATCATTGCTTTTCAACCATCGATGGCCACAACTTCGTTGGGATAACTGAGGAACCTGTGATCTTTGGACATATTGTGCAATGGTCTGTAGAAAGCATTCAGAAGTGCCTGAAATGATTCCGTCCAAGTACAGCATCATATCAAAACAGAATGCAAATCATCTTTGGACATGCCATCCCCACCTCCCCTCCCTCCTTATAAGTGGAAAACAGTACAAATGGTTACATAAAAAATAACTAATTTTTAGATGTGTATAGATGGCCAAGAGGGCAAAAAAAACAATAGAAAGCAATGTTATTCATCTGAAGAAATGAACTGCCATCATTATGACAACGGCTGGTCAGAGTAAAAGTTAACCAAAATGTAAAATAATTAACATACAAATATGTGGATTAATAATACTTAATGTTCTTGGTGGAACTTGAATAATCAGTTGATAATAGTATCAAATCAATAGGTAAATAAAAAGTTAGTGAGACAAATTAAACTGTCTATAGTTGTACATGCAGTTTATTCTGTGTGACCACAAAATATTCAGAATGCTCTATTCAATTATTAGGTCCAGTGCAGTCAAATTTTAAATTTTCCTATGCTTTATGTATATTTCCACACTATGAGATTGGAATAATACTGTGAAGTTGTGAAAATGGTGATAATGCTCTTTTAGTGTAAGAGTTGTTTGAACATGCAAAGCTTCTTGTTCTTCTTGAACATGCAAAGCTTCAAGCTTCCCAGTGTATGTCCTCCTAAAGGTAGAATCTCCACCCCCACCACCACCTATTATGAAAATCATACTGCTGTGAAACATACCTCATAGTAGAGGCAAAGTGTATGCGGGTCAGCTTCCTGGTATCAAATACGGCACAGTTGAATGTAGCAGTGGTGTTCTTGTCCTCAATTTCATCTGGATCATTAAACTGCTCTTCCTCAAAGGCTTCTTTGAAGTGATCTTCATGATCCTTCAAGCCCTTGACAAAAATAGTATCCTGACCGTACACCAATGGCTCCATATTGGTGTACTCTTTGATTTTCTTCTCAACTTTGGCTTCCTGATTCAGATGGATTTTGTCAGTCTTAGTCTGAGGAATTGTGTTGTGTGACTGACAGTTAACTACATGAATAACTCAAACAACAATATATCATTGATTTTCCATTTTAACGACCATAATCTACGATGTAAAATATTTACATTCATATTTACTCAACAAAGCAAGGCATCTGAGCTGAGGATAGCTTTTAAAACAAGCTTCCCACACATCTCTAACTCTGCTTGCACTATACCTTTAAAAAATTCAAATAAAATGTCAACATACAGATTTGAAGACCGGTTGATACTGGTTGATATTTAACATTAGGTCTATACTGTACACACAAAAATGTGGGTTCCTCAAGGGTATTTGGTACAGGTGATGGTTAAATGTGGAACCATAATGACACAAATAACCCTTTGAGCTTTTCAATGGTTCTTTACAGTTACTTTGCTCTTTTAATTATAATTCAATTTTAAGTGGAGGCAGGCAGCTCATTAGAATATTTTGTGGCATGGTTTGCGCACAGCTGTTTTTATGCAGCTGTGTGGGAGAGTGTCATTCCAGTTTAGCTCATGTGTTGTGTTATATCATTGCATATTTTATATTACTATGGCCATTGATTATGTTTGTAATCGCTTCAAATAATCTGCTTAGACCCCAACCAAGGATCATCAAAAGCCGTGCTATAAATTCTCGGACAACCCAAAGATTCCTAGATGCCCTTCCAGACTCCCTCCACCTACTCAAGGACGTCACAGTACAACAATCGGTTAACCACCTAACTGAGGAACTCAATTTAACCTTGTGTAACACCCAAGATGCAGTCGAACCCCTAAAAACAAAAATACATTTGTCATAAGAAACTAGCTCCCTGGTATAAAGAAAATACCTGAGCCCTGAAGCAAGCTTCCAGAAAATTGGAACGAAAATGGCGCTACACAAAACTGGAAGTCTTCTGACTGGCTTAGAAAAACAGTACCGTGCCGTATCGAAGAGCCCTCACTGCTGCTCGATCATCCTATTTTTCCAACTTATTTGAGGAGAATAAGAACAATCCAACATTTATTTTTGATACTGTCACAAAGCTAACTAAAAAGCAGCATTCCCCAAGAGAGGATTTCTTTCACTTCAGCAGTGATAAATTCATGAACTTATTTGACAAAAAGATTATGATCATTAGAAAGCAAATTACAGACTCTGCACAACACTGTCAGTACCTAGGATCAAGGGAGACACTCAAGGTTTTTAATACTATATCCCTTGACACATTGACGAAAATAGTCTTGGCCTCTAAACCTTCAATCTGCATACTGGACCCTATTCCAACTAAACTACTGAAAGAGCTGCTTTCTGTGCTTGGTCCTCCTTTGTTGAACATAATAAATGGTTACCTATCCACCGGATGTGTGCCAAACTCACTAAAAGTGCCAGTAATAAAGCCTCTCTTGAAAAAGCCAAACCTTGACCCAGAAAAAAAACAACTGTCGACTTACATCAAATCTCCCATTCCTCTCAAAAATGAAAAAGCTGTTGAATACAAACAATACAAACAATGTATACAAAACACTTCAGTCTGGTTTTAGACCCCACGATAGCACTGAGACTGCACTCATGAAGGTGACCTTTTAATGGTGTCAGACCGAGGCTCTGCATCTGTCCTCGTGCTCCTAGACCTTAGTGCTGCTTTCGATACCATCGATCTCCACATTGTTTTGGAGGGATTGGAAACCCAAATTGATCTACACGGACAAATTCTGGCCTGGTTTAGATCTTATCTGTTGGGAAAGATATCAGTTTGTCTCTGTGGATGGTTTCGGTGATCCACAAGGTTCCGTTTTAGGACCATTATTGTTTTCACTAAATATTTTACCTCTTGGTGATGTCATTCAGAAACATAATGTTAACTTTCACTGCTATGCGGACGATACACAGCTGTACATTTCGATGAAACATGGTGAAGATCCAAAACTGCCCTCCCTGGAAGCCTGTGTTTCAAACGTAAGGAAGTGGATGGCGGCAAATGTTTTACTTTTAAACTCGGTCAAAACAGAGAGGCTAGTTCTAGGTCCCAAGAAACAAAGAGATCTTCTGTTGGATCTGACAATTAATCTTAATGGTTGTACAGTCATCTCAAATAAGGACCTCTGCATTACTCTGGGCCCTGATCTCTCTTTTTTTCCAAACAAATCAAGAATATTTCAAGGGCAGCTTTTTTCCATCTTCGTAACATTGCAAAAATCAGAAACTTTCTGTTAAAAAATGAGGCAGATAAATATATCCATGCTTTTGTCACTTCTAGATTAGATTACTGCAATGGCTACCCGGATAAAGCACTAAATACATTTCAGTTAGTGCTAAACATGGCACCTAGAATATTTACTAGAACCAACAAATTTGATCATATTACTCCAGTGCTAGCCTCTCTACACTGGCTTCCTGTTAAGGCTAGATCTGATTTCAGGTTTTACTGCTAACCTACAAACCTACATGGGCTTGCTCCTACCTATCTTTCCGATTTGGTCCTGCCGTCCATACCTACACGTACTCTATGGTCACAAGACGCAGGCCTCCTTACTGCCCCAAGAATTTCTAAGCAAACAGCTGGAGGCATGGCTTTCTCCTATAGAGCTAAATTTTTATGGAATGGTCTGCCTATCCATGTGAGAGATGCAGACTCGGTCTCGACCTTTAAGTCTTTATTGAAGATTCATCTCTTCAGAAGGTCCTACGATTGAGTGTAGTCTGGCCCAGGGGTGTGAAGGTGAACGGAAAGACACTGGAGTGACGAAACGCCCTTGTCTCTGCCTGGCCATTTCACCTCTCTCCACTGGGATTCTTTGCCTCTAACCCTATTACGGGGGCTATGTCACTGGCTTACTGGTGCTCTTCCATGCCGTACCTAGGAGGGGTGCATCATTTGCGTGGGTTGAGTCACTGGTGTGTTCTTCCTGTCCGGGTTGGTGCCTCCATCGGATTCGTGCCGTGGGGGAGATCTTCGTGGGCTATACTCGGCCTTGTCTCAGGATAGTAAGTTGGTGGTTGAAGATATTCCTCTAGTGGTGTGGGGCCTGTGCTTTAGCAAAGTGGGTGGGGTTATATCCTGCCTGTTTGGCCCTTTCCGGGGGTATCGTCGGAAGGTAGTGTGTGTGTGGCCCCATAGTGACACCATGCAATATCAATGCAAATAACATAGTGACACCATGCAATATCAATGCAAATTTCATCCTTCATCATTGGAATTTCACAATCTATTGTCTAATAATAATGATTAAACCACAATTTAAATCAGAATAAGATACTATTTGCATTAGATAAGATTATCTCACAAATATATCCCACAAATACTACACTCTGCTATTTAAAACCTTAAAGGGTTATTTGGCTGTTCCCATAGGAGAACCCTTTCAAGAACCCTTTTTGGTTGCAGGTAGAACCCTTTTGGCTTCCATTTAAAAACCCTTTCTAAATTGAGCCCAAAAAGGTTCTACCTGGAACGAAAAAGGGTTCTCTTTTTTCTGAGTGTACATTCTAGATTAAGGTTGTGAGTCAAAGGTTAGTAGAAAACCTGGTATTTGGCTGAAATGAGCCCTTAAAAGGGCAGCCCCCGAAGTGACTATTCTAATCAACAGTATGCAAGAATTTCCTCTGCATTTATCTTACCAACCTCCATTGTTTCACCTCTGAGAAGCAGAGTATATCCTTCCTGTTTGGCCCTGTCCGGGGGTATCATTGGATGGGGCCACAGTGTCTCCTGACCCCTCCTGTCTCAGCCTCCAGTATTTATGCTGCAGTAGTTTATGTGTCGGGGGGCTAGGGTCAGTTTGTTATATCTGGAGTACTTCTCCTGTCCTATTCGGTGTCCTGTGTGAATTTAAGTGTGCTCTCTCTCTAATTCTCTCTTTCTCTCTTTCTTTCTCTCTCTCTCTCGGAGGACCTGAGCCCTAGGACCATGCCTCAGGACTACCTGACATGATGACTCCTTGCTGTCCCCAGTCCACCTGGCCATGCTGCTGCTCCAGTTTCAACTGTTCTGCCTTATTATTATTGGACCATGCTGGTCATTTATGGTCCATGCTGGTCATTCATCTTGGCCATGTTATAATCTCCACCCGGCAGAGCCAGAAGAGGACTGGCCACCCCACATAGCCTGGTTCCTCACTAGGTTTCTTCCTAGGTTTTGGCCTTTCTAGGGAGTTTTTCCTAGCCACCGTGCTTCTACACCTGCATTGCTTGCTGTTTGGGGTTTTAGGCTGGGTTTCTGTACAGCACTTTGAGATATCAGCTGATGTACGAAGGGCTATATAAATACATTTGATTTGATTTGAGTTTACATCCGGTAGGTCTGCTATCTGATTGGAGGTTAACTTTACTGTAATACTATTGATCTTCAACTCAGTTTTTGAATCTAGATTCATCAGATGCTTATAAAAGGATGTTGGATTCATTGTTCTTTCTCTTATGTTCCTGACCTGCTGTGGTGAGATACTCTCTCATTTCAATTTCAATTTCAATTTATGGGCTTTATTGGCATGGGAAACATATATTAACATTGCCAAAGCAAGTGAAGTAGATAACAAACAAAAGTGCAATAAACAATAAAAATGAACAGTAAACATTACACAGAAGTTCCAAAAGTATAAAGACATTTCAAATGTGTTGTAACAATGTGCAAATAGTACAAAAGGGAAAATAAAGCAACATAAATATTGGTTGTATAATATAATGGTGTTTGTTCTTCACTGGTTGCCCTTTTCTTGTGGCAACAGGTCACACATCTTGCTGCTAAAATGGTGGTATTTCACCCAGTAGATTTCTGAGTTTATCAAAATTGGGTTTGTTTTCTAATTCTTTGTGGATCTGTGTAATCTGGGGGAAATATATGTCTCTAATATGGTCATACATTTGGCAGAAGTTTAGGAAGTGCAGCTTCGTTTCCACCTCATTTTGTGGGCAGTGTGCACATAGCCTGTCTAAGGCGACCTTTCTCAATAGTAAGGCACCGCTCACTGAGTCTGTACAGTGTCAAAGCTTTCCTTAAATTTGGGTCGGTCACAGTGGTCAGATATTCTGCCACTGTGTACTCTCTGTTTAGGGCCAAATATCATTCTAGTTTTCTCCTTTTTTAAAAATTATTTCCAATGTCTCAAGTAATTATCTTTTTGTTTTGTCATGATTTGGTGGGGTCGAATTTTATTGCTGTCCTGGGGCTCTGTTTTTGTTTGTGAACAGAGCCTCTGGACCAGCTTGCTTTGGGGGTGCTTCTCCAGGTTAATTTCTCTGTAGGTGATGTCTTTGTTATGGAAGGTTTGGGAATCACCTCCTTTTAGGTGGTTGTAAAATTTAACGGCTCTTTTCTGGATTTTGATAATTAGCGGGTATCGGCCTAATTCTGCTCTGCATGTATTATTTTGTGTTTTACATTGTACACAGAGGATATTTTTGCAGAATACTGCATGCTTAATTTGGTGTTTGCCCTATTTTGTGAATTCTTGGTTTGTGTGCCGACCCCAGAACAACCATAAAGGGCAATGGCTTCTATAACTGATTCAAGTATTTTTAGCCCGATCCTAATTGGTACGTAGAATTTTGTGTTTCTTTTAATGGCATAGAAGACCCTTCTCGCTCTTTCTTTCTTTCTCTTTCCCTCTCCCATGACCTATGGGTCATGGCACAAGCCATGATTTATTTTGACCATGCTTGGAATAATGCCTTGTAACGCTTGTTAATGTTTGTAACTTAAGCTTTGTGCCTTGTATGCCTTGTATGTCAATCCATTCATTTTACAAAGTAATTAAATACAATTGTACACATACTGAACACAGACACACACTTGCACAATATATGCTATTTATCTTATGGAGTCAGATAATTCATTTAATGGGCTAATTGCTTTGTCGTATTATGAGTCGCATGTGAGGTATGTACAGTTGAATTCGTAAGTTTACATACACCTTAGCCAAATTCATTTAAAAACTCAGTTTTTCACAATTCCTGATATTTAATCCATGTAAAAATTCCCTCTTAGGTCAGTTAGGATCACCACTTTATTTTAAGAATGTGAAATGTCAGGATAACAGTAGAAAGAATTACTTATTTCAGCGTTTATTTCTTTCATCACATTCCTAGCGGGTCAGAAGTTAACATACACTCAATTAGTATATGGTAGCGTTGCCTTTAAATGGTTTAACTTGGGTCAAACATTTTGGGTAGCCTTTCACAAGCTTCCCACAATAAGTGGGTGACTTTTGGCCCATTCCTCCTGACAGAGCTGGTGTAACTGAGTCAATATATTTGTGGAGTGGTTGAAAAACTAGTTTTAATGACTCCAACCTAAGTGTATGTAAGCTCCTGACTTCAATTGTATATAATATACTGTATGTACACATTAAATATTACTGCCTACAGACTAAGCTTTGTACTTTTACTATACCATGTATCAAGGCACAAGGTGAGACCCAGGAGGCAGATGGTTGGTCTCTTACAATGTTTATTAATCAAAAAATGGGTAGTCAAGAGAATGGTCGTGTACAGGCAAAAGGCCAAAACCAGTTCAGAGTTCAATAGGTACCGAAGGGCAGGCAAATTCAAGGTCAGGGCAGGCAGGATGATCAGGCAGGCGGGAAAGTAGTCCAGAGTCAAAACCGGGAAGACTATGAAAAGAGAATAGAAAATGAGTACGGGGAAAAACACGCTGGGTGACTTGACTAAACATACAAGACAAACTGGCACAGAGAGACAGGAAACAGAGATAAATACACTGGGGAAAATAAGCGACACCTGGAGGGGGTGGAGACAATCACAGGGACAGGTGAAACAGATCAGGGCGTGAAACCATGAGGAGTGGGACGAATTCCGACATACAAACACTGTGCCTTTTGTGATCATGTCATATCACAGAATGTCAGTTTAAATAATACCTGGAATGAGTTTCAGGACCTTCAAGGCCAGCTCTTGAAGTCCAAAGATGTGCTTTTGAACAGCATGTTCATATATACAACAGGCACTGAAAGTTCCCTCCCACAATGTTCTTTATCACAGTTCTTTATCATGGTCGCCACCTTGTTGTGGACTGAAATGATACCTAGAACCAAGACAGAACACTCTGAGTGGAATACAATTTTGTTATGTTATAAAGTTGCAAGCAGCCTTACATCCTGTCAACTGCAAAGCATGAACTATGATCAGTATAGCAGCAACATGAAATCTAATGAATACAGGACTTACGTGATTCTTTGGTTTTACTGAGAAAACTATACCACTGTTGGAATACAGGATGTAGGAACGTATGCACACCCTTCCCAGTTCTGCATAGTTCAGGAATCTTGTCAATGAAATCCTTTAGTCTCTAGAAATGTAGACACAACCACGTTGTCAAGTATTTAATAAGAATTTCAAGTGTACAGATCTTTCTGATACTGTTGTATTATTTCATTCTATATTTACTCGTTTCTCATTTCCTGGATCGAGAAACACTCGCTAGTTTCTATGTCTATACATCCGGTACCAGAACAAAAATCAAGTAGCTGACATGGTTCTGGGTGCTGAGATTAGTGACAACATGAACCTAATTTCAACAGTGGAATATAGATTTGAACAATTATATGAAAAGATTATTGTTCACATTATTTCTTCAGGTTTCTATGTACTCATCTCCTTCAGTTAGGGCCCCATCTTTGTACGTTTCAGTGGAGGACCTGTGCTATACTTCTTCAGTACTGTTTTAACAGTCTCAAGATGCTCTCTGATTTCGTCTGTCAAGTATGGCAGTGGTATCTGTTGGGAAACAATTAATTGAAGTTAAGTAGTGTTCTTAGCATTGAATGTAATAGTCAATGACTAGTTTACATTACAGTCAACTTAACTTGATATGATCTACCAGATCTTGTGGAAAGGCATTGTATTGTAACCTTGTTTTGCTCAAGAAGTGGACTGTAATTGAGATGCACAGAAAAGTTTTGGTTGACACGTGTATAAACAAGCCATAAACCAATGTGAGAATAAGTTACCACATGCCCTTAGCACTAGTACCACCATGGCTGTTTTTGATGCATTGTGAGTCCTAATAACTCTGCCATTGTGAAAGTTATTTCCAAAAACACTTGGGGGCCCATTTTAAATCCCCTGTAGGTCTAAGCCCTTAAACCACAATACTCAGCTAACATATGGCATTGTTTTAAGATTTAAGATTTAATTTAGCCATTTGATTAAGATCTTTTAGGGTTTTTAAGTAAGGTTGTGAGTAAGCATTTCACGGTAAGGTATATTCGGCGCATGTGACATTTTTTAATTTGAAATAAATACAATATTTTTGATCAAACATTGAATTGGCCTTTACTGTTTTAGCCCATTAGAAACACATTGAATAACACATTTGTACATGGCAACACAGAGTCCCAAAATAAATCATATGGAATAAGGTTTTGAAGTGTGTGCCTTATATCTGAGAGATTTAAGAAGACACCCCTGAAGCTTGTATGCGTCATGGAGCAGAACAACTGACACCTTTGTGTTCGTGAGAGTCTCCCCTTTCGATATTGGTGACATATTAGTTTGTAGCTCCAACGGGTCGGTCTGGACAGTTGGTTTTTTGAGAAGACCTCTTTGAAATGAGGACGTCTGCGACAGAGTTCAGACGACTGCCATAAAGCTTGTGGATATCTTACAGCAAAACAGCTCACACTGTCATATTCGTGAGTCTAATCTTTCCATGGTGGCGACTTCAGTTTGTAGCTCAAATGGTTTGAGATTTACAGACGATTTCGTAGTGATTTTCTTGTCCGGATCCTTATCTGTAGAAAAAGGCCGCTTTCACAAGCCCAATGTTACGCAATAGCTGCAAACTTTATGTCAGCAGAAAGAGGGGGTTGAACTGCAGCCACTACAAGCAATGGTAAGTCTCTAACCTAAACACACAGAGGGCTAGCTATTCAGTATTCAAAATCAGGACCCCCGAAAAACCTGTTCTAGTTGCATCTACCAAATGTTTGGTTTGGTAAGAAGAACCAGGCTTATCACTTTTGTTTGACCATGGAATTTAAAGATAACTTCTTGTAAATGTTCAATTATCAAAACTAATGACAGTTGATAAAGGCAAGTTAGCAGATCTCAAATGTCTGGTAGTTCTGCAATTCTAGAAGACCTTTGAGACCAGCTGGTATTTTTTATTTGATTTTTTATTTCACCTTTATTTAACCAGGTAGGCTAGTAGAGAACAAGTGCTCAACTAGAGATAAAGCAAAGCAGTGCGACACAAACAACAACACAGAGTTACACATGGAATAAACAAGCGTACAGTCAATAACACAATAGAAACAAAAGAAAGTCTATATAAAGTGTGTGCAAATGACGTGAGGTGGTAAGGCAATAAATAGGCCACAGTAGCAGAGTAATTACAATTTAGCAATTAACACTGGAGTGATAGATGAGCAGATGATGATGTGCAAGTAGAAATACTGGTGTGCAAAAGAGCAGAAAAGTAAATAAAAACAATATGGGGATGAGGTAGGTAGATTGGGTGGGCTATTTACAGATGGGCTATGTACAGCTGCAGCGATCGGTAAGCTGCCTAGATAGCTGATGTTTAAAGCTAGCGAGGGAAATATAAGTCTCCAGCTTCAGCGATTTTTGCAATTAGTTCCAGTCATTGGCAGCAGAG
Source organism: Oncorhynchus tshawytscha (assembly GCF_018296145.1). Taxonomy (NCBI): domain Eukaryota; kingdom Metazoa; phylum Chordata; class Actinopteri; order Salmoniformes; family Salmonidae; genus Oncorhynchus; species Oncorhynchus tshawytscha. Next base: position 69,339,963 of record NC_056441.1, read on the forward strand.
AACTGGAAGGAAAAGAGGCCACTAGAGCATACAGGTCGCAGTGGTGGATGGTATAAGGGGCTTTGGTGACAAAACGGATGGCACTGTGATAGACTGCATCCAGTTTGATGAGTAGAGTATTGGAAGCTATTTTGTAAATGATATCGCCGAAGTCGAGGATCGGTAGGATAGTCAGTTTGACTGACACACAGTATGACTGACACACAGTAACAATTAAACTGCCATTTAGTGACTTTTATAGCTGACTGATGTGTTAAGGGCAGTGAAATCAGCTGATTCAATGGCCTATTGGGATCAACATTGACCCCCTGGTATGAAGTGGTGCTACAAAAATAGTCTAAAGTGGTGGTTTTTTAAGAATTCCATTTCCAGTCGAGTGGCGTCCGCCAAAGAGATCTTCTGGATGATATCACTCTGGCCAGGGCATTTTACGATGACATAGCCTTTGTTCAGGTGAACAACTTGGCCAATAACACTTTTCTCTGGCTCTGCTCCTTTGCCAACCAAGTCTGGCTTGATCAGAATTTATTGTAAACACAGTACAAACTGTATATCCATATTTTAAAAAATAATTTTCACGAGAGAAAAGGGTGAGGAGTTCAAATAAACAATTGTGATAATATCCAGAGTCCTTGCACCTTTGGGATCCACTGAATGTGCCATTCTCATTGCTTCGGTTGTTGCTATGTCAACATTGCATGGCACTACGACCGGGTTAATGGTCTCGTTTTTTAATAAACTTCAAAATAAGACGTCTGATCTAAAGTGACATGAAAGACCAAAATTGATAAGAGTATTATCTCTTGAAACAGACTGCTAACATCTGTCAGTGATACATAGTGAATCTGAGACAAGGAGAAAATAACCATTCAGTTACTATAGGGCAAGACATGAGTTGAGTCACAGGTATGACAAATTGATGGACAAAATACTAATCGTTAGACTACTTTAATCTCTTCACTGTCCAAATAAATGTGGAGAGCACTGTTTATGATTCAGTGAAGTTAACAAGGTTACAAAATGCACATTATTAATAGTTACATCGTCTACATACAGTATATAATTCCTCCTAACCCCATTAATTTTGTGACACTAACCTGATCACCAATATCCTCTGGTTGGTCTTTGAAAGGTACAGTGGTAATCCCAGGTAGATCAATAAGTGTGAGGTCACATACATCAGGAGACGTGATTTCCAGCGTTATCAGGTCATCACAGATCCCAACACCATCTCCGGCTAGAGTATTCTGAGCTTTAAAAACAGGTAATTGGATAACATTACTCACCCCTGTAATCGTACCTTTGTGAATTTGACTATCTATTGAAAACTATAAGCCAACATAAAATTACACTATCAGTATGTATCTACTGTATATTGTGGGGAATGTTAAGGTGAAATGTAATGCTTTACATTCAGTTGAAACTTGCACACCTGTTCTGACATGAATCTCAACCAATGAGGGATCCTCAAAAGTCTCCAATATCCCTTGATAACGGATCTTTACCTTCCATTTGCCTCCAAAACTCTTCCTTCGTTTCAATTCCAATAGACACCTGGTGACAATACCTAAGAGGAAATAGATTTGTTTTAGATAGAAGTTGCACCCAATTGGTATTTGTTATGCAATATAAGAAATGCAGCCTAGAAAGTGTAAAGAGAACATTTACTGATCTAATGATGCAGTAGCAGATGCATGACAACATGTTTCTTCACGCAGCACTGACTCGAGGAAGACCCAGTTGGGTAGAAACATATTTCTCCATGCGTCTGCTACTCAAGATAGTTTTCAACTGATCCATCTCACCACTTCCTCTGGGTAGTGCCACCTCAGATTCTTTTGTTTTTTAATTTTTATTAAACCTTTATTTAACTAGGCAAATCAGTTAAGAACAAATTCTTATTTACAATGATGGCCTACCCTTAACATTGCTGGGGCAATTGTGCACCACCTTATGGGACTCCCAATGACGGCCGGTTGTGATACAGCCTGGAATCAAACCAGGGTCAGTAGTGACGCCTCTAGCACTGAGATGCAGTGCCTTAGACCGCTGCGCCACTCCGGACCCAAGATAATGCATCAAGCACTGGTCTCATACCACAGCAATGGCTGGCAATGTCAGGTCCTTCTCGATTCCAGTCGATCTCTGAAAGTCAATGAGTTCGATGAATGGTCACACTTGTCTATCCAAACGGCTGTAGAATAGAATACCCCACTTTGCATACCAGTGCTATATCTGCAGACAAATAAATATACCAAGCAAATGTAGGAAAACCGAGATATGTGTGATACAATTCAATGGCAATCAGTTATGAATTAAGCTGGAAAGGATGTCTTTAATTTGAAAATGGGAAACAAACCTGGATCAATTGTTTGGATTTCAACTTAGCTTTACTCATCCTCAGAACCTGCATCTGTCTGTACATTGCTCGATGAAACACAAATGCACCAAGAATACATGTAAGGCTAGATGTAATTTGTTCTTGGGTTATAACTTTCATTTTTCATAAAAATAAAGTAGACTTACTCAGTATTGCTCAAATGTGTTAGTCAGAGTAGAAAGAGCACACTGCAGAGACCTATCAATATACCTTTGTACTGCAACAATGTGCAAAAAGGTTACTACCCCAGAATGGACATAGTCTGTAGCATCAAAACAATGTCCACATACTGTAAAGGACTGGCATTATATGATCATCTGCTGATTTCAAAGAAATATAAACGGGGTGCTCCAGTTTATAATGAAGGATAAGGGTCAATCTATGCACTCATCTAAGGCCTGACAACAATTCAAGAGTAAAAAGGGTAGCAAGCATTCAAACTGAGAATAGACAGTGGGAAATGATTTTGGGAGTACCATTAATGTTGAATCAAAACAAACTTTATTTGTCGCATGCGCCGAATACAAGTGTAGACCTTACCCCTTTAAGGATTGGACCCTTTCTTTCAATTTTCGCCTAAAATGACATTCCCAAATCTAGCAGCCTTTAGCTCAGGTATTGAAGCAAGGATATGCATATACTTGATTACATTTGAAAGGAAACTCTGAAGTTTGTGTAAATGTGAAAAAAATGTAGGAGAATTTAACATATTAGATCTGGTTAGAGAAAATACAAAGAAAAAAACAATAGTTAAAAAAAAAAAAATTGTACCATCATCTTTGAAATGCAAGAGAAAGGCCATAATGTATTATTCCAGCCCAAACTAAATTTAGATTATGGGCACTAGATGGCAGCAGTGTATGTGCAAAGTTTTAGACTGATCCAATGACAATTGCATTTCTGATTAAAAAAAACATTTACAAATTCAAAAATATAAAAAACTGAAAAGTGATGCATGCATATTGACCCCCTTTGCTATGGCGCCCCTAAATAAGATCTGGTGCAACCAATTACATTCAGAAGTCACTTAATTAGTTAAATAAAGTCCACCTGTGTACAATCTAAGTGTCACATAATCTCAGTATATATACACCTGTTCTGAAAGGCCCCAGAATCTGCAACACCACTAAGCAAGCTACCCCATGAAGACCATGGAGCTCTCCAAACAGGTCAGGGGCAAAGTTGTGAAGAAGTACAGATCAGGGTTGACTTATAAAAAAATATCAGAAACTTTGAACATCCCACATAGCACCATTAAATCCATTATAAAAATATGAAAGAATATGGCACCACAACAAACCTGCCAAGAGAGGGCCGCCCACCAAAACTCACGGACCAGGCAAGGGGGGCATTAATCAGAGAGGCAACAAAGAGATCAGAGGTAACCCTGATGGAGCTGCAAAGCTGCAAAACTCCATAGCTGAGACTGGAGTATCTATCTATAGGACCACTTTAATAAGGCTAGGCGTCCGGCTAGCGGGACAACTTCCAGTGAAACTGGAGGGCGCTCGATTCAAATAAATCATAAATATTATGGATATGAAACATTTAGGTATATACAAGTTTCTTATATCAGTTAAAAGCTTAAATTATTGTTAATCTAACTGCACTGCCAGATTTACAGTAGGCTTTACAGCAAAAGCATGCCATTCGATTGTTTGAGGACGGCGCCCACATCAAAATATTTTTCCACCAGCACAGGTTTCATAAATTCACAAATAGCGATTAAATATTCACTTACTTTTTGAAAATCTTCCTCTGATTTGTCATCCAAAGGGTCCCAGCTACAAAATGTAGTGTCATTTTGTTAGATAAAATCCTTATTTATATTCCAAAAAGTCTGTTTACTTGGCGCCATTGATTTGAGTAATCCACTCTTTCAATATGCAGAGAAAGGAATCCAAAAAGCTACTGCTAAACTTTGTTAAAACAAGTCAAGTTTCTATTTAATCCTCAGATACCCTAAAATTTAATTAAACTATAAATGTTTAATATGTAATTAAACTATAATATTTAATATGGAAAGAAGTATGTTCAATAGGAAAACGATATTAGCAGGTGTGTGTCCTCTTTGTCGTGCGTGTGTCCCCCTGTACTAAAACTCATAATTTTTCCTCGTTTTGGAAGAAACAAGCCTAAAACGTTGAACAAAGGCTACTGAAACCCAGTGGAAGCCATATGCATTGCATACTGGGAGATAGATTTAATGATTTCCCTATTATGTTCCATTGGAAGAGCATGGGCTCTCAAAATAAGAAAAAATCTGATCTGTTTTTTAAATGTATTTTCTCCTACCATATCTATTGTGTTATAGTCTCCTACATTATTTAAACATTTCTACAAACTTAGCCTGAAGAAGACAGAGCTAGGCTTTATGGAAGAGTGGCCAGAAAAAAGCAATTGCTTAATTAACGTGAAATGCTTACTTACAAACTCTTAACCAACAGTGCAGTTCAAGAGTTAAGAAAATATTTACCAAAAAAACGAAAGTAAAATAAAATAAAAAGTAACACAATAAAATAACAATCGAGGCTATATGCATAGATAATAAACAGCGAGTAGCAGCAGTGTACAAAACAAATGGTGGGGGGTGGGGGGGTGTCAATGTAAATAGTCCGGTGACCATTTGATTAATTGTTCAGCAGTCTTATGGCTTGGGGTTAGAAGCTGGCAAGGAGCCTTTTGGTCCTAGACTTGGCACTCCGGTACCGCTTGCCGTGCGGTAGCAGAGAGAACAGTCTATGACTTGGGTGACTGGAGTCTCTGACAATTTTATGGGCTTTCCTCTGACACCCCCTATTATATAGGTCCTGGATGGCAGGAAAATTGTCCTCAGTGATGTACTGGGCCGTACGCACTACCCTCTATAGCGTCTTATGGTAAGAAGCCTAGCAGTTGCCATACCAGGTGGTGATGCAACTGGTCAGGATGCTCTCAATGGTGCAGCTGTAAAACATTTTGAGGATCTGGGGACAACATACCAAATCTTTTCAGTCTCTTGAGGGGGAAAAGGTTGTGTCGTGCCCTCTTCATGACTGTCTTGGTGTTTGGACCATGATTGTTCGTTGGTGATGTGGAAACTAAGGAACTTGAAACTCTCGACCTGCTCCACTTCAGCCCGTCCATGTTAATGGGGGCCTGTTCGGCCCGCCTTATCCTGTAGTCCACGATCAGCTCCTTTGTCTTGCTCACCTTGAGGGAGAGGTTGTTGTCCTGGCATCACTGTTGTGTCGTCAGCAAACTTAATGATGGTGTTGGAGTCGTGTTTGGCCATGCAGTCGTGGGTGAACAGGGAGTACAGGAGAGGACTAAGTACACACCCCTGAGGGGCCCCAGTGTTGAGGATTAGTGTGGCAGAAGTGTTGTAGCCTACCGTTTCCACCTTGGGGCGGCCCATCAGGAAGTCCAGGATCCAGTTGCAGAGGGAGGTGTTTAGTCCCATGGTCCTTAGCTTAGTAATGAGCCTCGTGGGCACTATGGTGTTGAACGCTGAGCTGTAGTCAATGAATAGCATTCTCACATAGGTTTTCCTTTTGTCCAGGTGGGAAAGGGCAGTGTGGAGTGCGACTGAGATTGCATCATCTGTGGATCTGTTGGGGCAGCATTGCGAATTGGTTTGGGTCTAGGGTATCCGGGAGGATGCTGTTGATGTGAGCCATATCCAGCCTTTCAAAGCACGTCACGGCTACTGACGTTTAGGCAGGTTAGCTTCGCTTCCTTCAGACAAGGCAGTATTTTACGAGAGCCCCTACTCACTTACAGTGGGGCAAAAAAGTATTTAGTCAGCCACCAATTGTGCAAGTTCTCCCACGTAAAAAGAAGAGAGGCCTGTATTTTCATTATAGGTACACTTCAACTATGACAGACAAAATGAGAAGAAGAAAATCACATTGTAGGATTTTTTATGAATTTATTTGCGAATTATGGTGGAAAATAAGTATTTGGTCAATAACAAAAGTTTATCTCAATACTTTGTTATATACCCTTTCTTGGCAATGACAGAGGTCAAATGTTTTCAAGAGTCAACAGGTACAAATAATATTTTTTCCTTGAAAATGGAAATAATACCACCAGACTGGAATGGCAAAGGGACATCTGTGCACGTGCCTGGGTGACATACAACAGACTGTCTGAGGGAGCTACAGCCATAAAGCTCTTAAAATATTCTGTGATTTCCATAGTGGAAGGCGAACAAATTCCATATTTTTCGTATTAATAATGTTCCCTATCATCCATGTGGTATGTTCTTCTTATTTTTTTTATATTTCAGGAATCATGGCCCTTTGATTTTAAACACTCTTGACTGAGATTGATTTATAAAGGTTTGGCACAATGCTATGGTCCAAACAGAGGGATTCCTTCTCTATCACGTGTGGTGTTGAGGGATATTATGTTGTAGCACTGAATTACAAAATCAAAACGTAATAATTGTATTTTTCTTATTAATAATGTTCCATATTGTCCTTGTCGAGAAGACGGCGCAACCCACAAAGTAAAAAATATTTGCTCTGATCCACTGCGGGGAAAAAGTCACCAGATGCTTGCTGAGTGTGGATTCAGTTGATGTCTGCCGTGCTCCAGCTCTATTTCTGCCCCATGCAGCCTCCTTCCTTCTCTCTTCTCCCTCTGCACTGTATCTCTGGACCTCTTTTAATCACCACCCTGACAGCAGATTGCAAATTACATTAGTTATCAATCTATCAACCCATCACTGCTCTGCTCCCCTACCCCCATTCCGAGAGGAACCGCCAACCCATGTGCTCAGCACCGGCAAAGTTAATCACAAACGCCACAAAGAGAGAGGGGGGAGGGGGGAGAAATGAGACAGAAAATCTGAAAAAACATTTAGCATTTTAAATAGCTGCACCACTCCGAGTCAGCCGAGCCCCATTAATTAAAGGACACGGCCCGTTGCAGCTGAACTGAAAACTCACTCCTATTCACTGTGAGACAGTGTCAGGGAGAATTATATTTTTCTCCCTCACAGTAAACCACGTAATCTGGGCTACAGACTATCATAATTGGATGAGGATGATTTATGCTAGGCAGAGGGAGAGCAATGATAGGGAAACCCTCTGCGCTCACTCACTCAGTCAGTGAGGTGCAGTAAGTGTAACAGGTCTGGCCAGTTATTCACTCACACCCATCCCCATCCCCATCCCTCGCCCAGAGTTAGGATTTATATTTGATTGACATTTTCATTTTACAGGATGAATTATCGATGACTTATTCTGGCATGTTTGCGTAATTGAGGAGAGTTTAATATGCACACCATTTATCTAGTGGAGCTGAAGTTGGAACCCGTTGTTAAGGGGAATAGGATAGTCATGTGCTCGAAGGCTGATACAACAGCCAACAGAATACACAGTATCCTGCTCTAAAGTGTGAGGTGTGCTAGCCTCAAGCCTATCCTATATGGCCAGAATTTACATTCAGAAGTGTTAAGAAGAACAGCACCAGTATGTGTGTGCGACCTGTAGTACTATGGTGGTTGCATGCTGGGATTCTGCTCCTGGCAATCTATTCCCAACCGTTCCCCAGCTACCTGCCCTCCATCCTCCCCCCAGTGACTTCTCCCCAGAGACGCCTTATTGTTTGAACAAAAATGTCCATGGTGTCTATCTGACTGTTCAGTTGAAATGGAGGTTTGGCTTGTACTGATTGTGAGCAACTGAGAGAGAGCAATATTTTTTTTTAAACATTCACAAATGGATTTTAACAGATCAACTGCTACATCAGCATTGTACCAATGGCCTCATCCCTCCACCTTTCTCGTACAAATTGTGACAGCACCTGCTTTTGTAGACAGCAGGGTGTAGTATTATTCATTTACACAGTTTTCTGTTGCACCTTGTTAAGAAGGAATCACAGGACTAGGTGGAAGAATTATCATATCACAAATCTTGTAGCCCACAGTTGAAGTCGAAAGTTGGAGTCGTAAACTCGTTTTTCAACCACTACACAAATGTATTGTTAACAAACGATAGTTTTGGCAAGTCGATTAGGACATCTACTTTGTGCATGGCACAAGTCATTTTTCTAACAATTGTTTACAGACAGATTATTTCACTTAACTCACTGTATCACAATTCCAGTGGGTCAAACGTTTAAATACACTAAGTTGACTGTGCCTTTAAACAGCTTGGAAAATTCCAGAAAATGATGTCATGGCTTTAGAAGCTTCTGATAGGCTAATTTACATCATTTGAGTCAATTGGAGGTATACCTGTGGATGTATTTCAAGGCCTACCTTCAAAGTGCCTCATTGCTTGACATCATACTGCTCAGAAAGGAGATGCGTTCTGTCTTCTAGAGATGAACATACTTTGGTGTGAAAAGTGCAAATTAATCCCAGAACAAGAACAGCAAAGGACCTTGTGAAAATGCTGGAGGAACCAGGTACAAAAGTATCTATATCCACAGTAAAACGAGTCCTATATCGACATAACCTGAAAGGCCGCTCAGCAAGGAAGAAGCCACTGCTCCAAAACCGCCATAAAAAAGCCAGACTACGGTTTCCAACTGCACATGGGGACAAAGATCGTACTTTTTGGAGAAATGTCCTCTGGTCTGATGAAACAAAAATAGACCTGTTTGGCCATAATGACTATCGTTATGTTTGGAGGAAAAAGGGGGAGGCTTGCAAGCCTAGGAATACCATCCCAACCGTGAAGCACAGGGGTGGCAGCATCATGTTGTGGGGGTGCTTTGCTGCAGGAGGGACTGGTGCACTTGACAAAATAGATGGCATCATGAGGTAGGAAAATGATGTGGATATATTGAAGCATCATCTCAAGACATCAGTCAGGTAGTTAAAGCTTGGTCACAAATGGCTCTTCCAAATGAACAATGACCCCATGCAGTCTTCCAAAGTTGTGGCAAAATGGCTTAAGGACAACAAGGTATTGGAGTAGCCATCACAAAGCCCTGACCTCAATCCTATAGAACATTTGTGGGCAGAACTAAGAAAACATGTGCGAGCAAGGAGACCTACAAACTTGACTCAGTTACACCAGCTCTGTCAGGAGGAATGGGCCAAAAGTCACCCAATTGTGGGACGCTTGTGGAAGGCTACCCGAAACGTTTGACCCAAGTTAAATGCAATGCTACCAAATACTAATTGAATGTATGTAAACTTATGACCCGCTGGGAATGTGATGAAAGAAATAAAAGCTGAAATAAATCACTCTCTACTATTATTTGGACATTTCACATTCTTAAAATAAAGTGGTGATCCTAAATGACCTAATTTAGACAGGACATTTTAACCAGGATAAAATGTCAGGAATTGTGAAACTGAGTTTGACTTCAACTGTATATTAAAGCCAATGTATGAGAATTGTGAATACATATCTACTTTTCTTAACCAATGAGGGGAAAATGTCAATGTCCCATACCTCGAGTCAATTTCCCCCTCCTTACGTTTCATATGTTGAGGCCTGATAGTGATAACGATGCTAAACTATTTCATACGCAGCTTGTTAAACCATCAGAACCGGAGGAAATATATAATAAAAAAATCAGCAAAGAGGCATTTCAAACATACTGTTTGGGGAGGATGCGTGGCTAATGAAATGGGCCACACAGGGGACATGCTGCTGATACAGGGGTAATTACAGAGCTACTGCTGCTGCTCCTCACCGCCCCCAGGCAAGAGTTAGGCATAAATAGGAGCAGCCTACGGATGGGCCTCTCTATATCCACCATCCAACCTTGTGTCTAAAGCCCACTAATAACATCCAAACAGTGGGTTGCCTTGCCTTCTCAAGTGCATCAGCCCTCCACAAGAGGCACATTGTACGTTCTACTTGGAACTGTTTTAATCAGGGGAGGGCGTGGCACCACACTGCAGAGCCATACATCCTGCAGATTGTTCATAAATCAGACCATCCGGCGAGGAGCCAGGCAGCCGCACAGGCCTATCGTTCCAGCAGCAATTAGCATACCGGTACGCTAATAGGACTGTGTGTGGAACTCTTCAGAGTAATTACAGTGTCGACTCACAGAAGGGTTCTGAGGGTTGGATACAACAGCTCATCGATTACAGCGAAGAGGGGAACAAAATCAATTTGCAGCCGGAGTATAGTTGTGAAGTAAATGAGGCTATCAAATAAAGTGTTGCTGTTGAGTGAATCACTTCCATGAAAATAAACATTTTGAGAAGAGAAACAAGAGAAATATGACTGTCAGTCAATCGCTCAATGTCTTGGCTGTTCCAAGCCCTGCAAATGGCCCAAGTGAACATACATGATTTAACAACAGCGATTCCAACAATATGACTGGAATTTAAACACCGCAGAGATCCTCAAAGCTAATTTGGGACAAATCCTTTGAGTGAGACATTAACTCAATGCAAATTATATGAAGAAACTCAATTAACATTTAACCAAGTGGTAAAACCAAACAACACAAACAGCTGCACCTCTGGGCACATGAAAATAAGTCCTCATTAGGCAGATGGAAATGATTAAAATGAGTTAATATGAAGTTGTCCCCCAGTGCAAGGCTTCATGGGTGAAAAAAAGCAGAGTTTAGTATATTTGCTCATAGCCAAAAAAAAACATTTAAAAAAACAAGATTAAATTGGAGAGAGAAAATATAACTCTACATGCAGAAAAATGATGAAAACCTCTAAGAGCATAAAGGTAGAATGCTTTGCTTTGTTTAACATGGGAAAAGAAATGGCAAAAGCTATAGAAGTCTCATCAAGTTCTAAAGGGACCGCCTTGATCTGCTTAAAATCAAAACCAAATCCTGGCCCTAAAATATAATGCTCATGCAATCTTTAAATAACATGAGACTTATTACATTCCACCAAATTACTACTGTATCCTGACCCTCTCAACTCAACACCCAAGCCTTTGGGTAGGCTAGATAGCTTCATTGATTCAATCCATTTGACCTAGACAACAGTTTATCTAATCCCGGAATCATTATAGAATTAAAAATATGTCAGGGATAAGAAGCTTGGAATGGATGGGGGAAATGTTCCTCTCTGGGAATGCCTAGTCCTAATTTCTTCTGTCCTTTATGATCTTTTAATAAAGTCATATTTTTCATTTTAACAGCTTTGGGTGTCTGACCACATGGCTGTTCCTGGGAACTCTATAGCCATCCCCAATCTCCTACTACACCCTTTGCCCTGGCAGTACCTTGACCTCTCTAAGGAAAGTAAATTGATATGGCAAGAGCTACCCTTCATCATAATAATATCTGAGATCCATTTCCCGTCATTTCCAGGATAAATACAGTGACTCCATTCTTTGATTTGTTCCTGGTCCTGCCTGCATGCATGATATTGATTTAGAGTTTTTGCCACGCAGCTTATGGCTTTGTCCGCTCATCTTGTAAAACACAATAGCGAAAAGTAGTAAATCTCCAATGTACACTTCCTCCTGCACAATAATGTGCTTGCATCATCTCCATTGTTCAGGTTGCAGGCCTTGAGTGTTCTGCCATAAAAGCACAGATAGCCCATGTGATACTATTAGATACACATGCTGGGCCGTGTAATAAACATGTTTTTTATGGAACACTCCCATCATCCCTCCATTCCAAATCCATATCCAGTGCTATAATTGTACGTAAGACATGTTTATTGCACTTGCTGTGCAGATTGATGTTCAGAATTTATTTACTTTCAGAATTTAAAAAAAATAAGAAGCACCAAACCACGGCATATCCTTGGCAGATCTTGCAAGTCCAGTTGAGTCGCTGTCACTTTGAAAAAAAAGAGTGGGGATATGCAAATCTGATGCCTTTCTATGCCTTTCTAGAAACCATGGCAACACTTTTACTCAGTTTACTATGGGACTTCCACATAACTGTTCCCAGTCCACTACATGTGGTGTTTACAGCATGGGTAGTAGGGACCGGCAGACCGCCCAACATTAATAGGCTTACATGTCCTACTATTCTACTTCCCATAGCCATTATGGGTTAATGTATGAAATGGTTGCCAGAGGGAAGAGTTTTGTCCCCCACATCTAGGAATACAAGCCAGATAACATAAAATTAATATTTCATAGTGCTGCATCGCCTGTCAGACAAATTTGTGTGGACATCCCGTCAATAAATGGCTGAAAGATTGATGAAATTTGATGTCCCCAGGCCGAGCATGAACCAGCTTGTGGGGGTGTTGATACAGAGGCTATTTTTGGAGGATTCCTAGTTCTCTCCTCAGAGCTTCTAGCGGCCTGGCAAACTGACTGATGCATCGGTGCTGGCATCACAGTGGTCTGGTAAATGAAAAGCAATGTCACAATAACTTCCCATCTTTGTGCCGGTCCAAATACAATCACTGGCTCCTCATTGCTACGTAATTGACATGGAGTACTCAGTGAATAAACCATAGTATCTCGCAATTCAATTTAGAACTCTTATGTATTGGAAATCACCAATACATGCATTGACTAGGAAACTTTTTTCCTCAGAAAATGTGTTTAACTTCCACTTAGGTTAACACAATGAAGTCCATGTTCTGTACATTCAATTTCCATAACGATTGATTTCACACAGCAAGTCAATATATTTCACTCTTGAAAATACAATATTATAAATGTGGTGTAAGAAGAATTAGCTTTGATTATCAAGGAAATTGTGTGTGCCACTGTGCCTCAATTATGCCTGGCTGTTTTTTGTTTATCTATGACAGATTGAAGGATTAAAGAGATATTATTGCATCTGCCTCAAAGCAACAGTTCCTCTGTTGTACCTCAAAACAAATTCTGGACGAGTACTAAATGATTAAAAGCTAATTAATATCTCCCATCATGTTTCATTCCACCCTTCATTTGGCATGTATTCCCTTGTTTAAATTGCTTCCAATTCTTAGCATGAATGCATAAAACACCAATTATTGTGACTACATTAGGCACTGCAGTGAACAATGAAGGTGGAAAGAAAACAGAAAAACCAAAAATAGCAGAAACAATCATCATGTTGGTTTTGACAATGATAGATCCAGCGGTATCTCACAGATTTGACATGGTCCCATCATGCCGAATCTGTCAAAATGGCTCTTGAACTTTCTCTCTAGAGTTTAAAACACACAGCGCAAAGGAGCTCCTACTCCTGCATGGGTTTGAAGTAATGTGGTTTATCCCGACAGTGAGGATTAAGAGGTAGAGCTTGGGGTGAGGAGAAAAAAACTAGAGAGGTCTCCTGAGAGCTCACTGAGTTTCTGAAGGTTAGCTCTGCAATTTTAGGCCGATAAGGCCGGTAGTCAATTCAATTATTCCATAAAGCCTCCACCAGCAATACATTTACCAACAAGATTGAGAGTTATTTGACCTTCTTTCGCACTCCATAAATGACCTGGCTATACAAATAGCTTCTCGATTAAATTACATGTCTAAATGCAGTCTTATTTCACTCCTGAAATTCCATCACTGACTTTTTGGAGGTGGCAATTTGGCAACCAAGGCTGAACCAGGATTTTTAAGCATGCTGTAATGTATGTGCATCATATACGGTAGACATGGTCCATCGTTGTCTTTACCATGTATGTTCACCCTTTGGATAGATATTTGATATTGTCAACCAGTCGAATCTATCAGGTTTGTATAACATGGAAATAAAATATTTTATTCACGGCACGTGCCAGTTGGATGTACACTCCAAAGGTTACTCTAGTGGTTTGATGGGAATTCCTCAGTGGCGTTGTTTAAACATCTGACATTTGATTGTAATTTGTACCAACTAATTTAATCTCTAGGTGGTCATCAGAGAAATTACATTGTGGGTTTGGTTACCAATAAACAAATCAGCTGATTTCAGTCCAACAGATCCACTGGCAGAACAAATATCTGCATTACGAGTCAGTGTTAGCAAACCGTACCCCTGATTTTAAATTTTTTTATTTTATTTATTATTCATTTATTTATTTTTATTTAACTAGGCAAGTCAGTTAAGAACAAATTTTTATTTTCAATGACGGCCTAGGAACAGTGGGTTAACTGCCTGTTCAGGGGCAGAACGACAGATTTGTACCTTGTTAGCTCAGGGGTTTGAACTTGCAACCTTCCGGTAACTAGTCCAACGCTCTAACCACTAGGCTACCCTGCCGATAATGATCAACTCATTATCATATTGATGGTGCCTTCAAAGGAAAACTGGTTGATTGTTAATGGGGATTTATATATTTAAATGAATGATTAGAATATTCCACCCTGAAACCATATGATTGCATGAAATTGATTAGAATCATGAGATTATTCTTATGATGCGTGTAGTTTTAGTCAGTAGAATTATATATCCGTGAGTGTAGTTATTAGGCAGAATTAGGGTATAACAATATATCTGTACAATATGTCTATTATAGTATCTTAAAAACAGACTGTCTGTGCAAGAGCGGTGCCGACCTTGGCTGGGGGCCACAGAGTACTTCCCAGGGTCTCCCTATCTTGAGGGAGGACGGGGAGTGATTCTCACGGCCTCCCCTAATCTTTGTCGGCTGGGTAGCAGGACAGTATGAGCGTAGGATACCTACTGTTTGTGTGGAAGTATGTACGCAGCTATAAAAAGGATGTCTTTGCGTTTCTGACTTTAGAACGTTCTCTGAATAAATTGTACTAGCCTTTTGCATAAGCTGAGTCTGACTAATTATTATTATACTCATGGTCTTACAAACCTCGGGGACTGGTCAGAGCTATTGATTGTTAGATATTATCATTGGGATTGAACATTCTCGTGACTGGGATTTGACATTTTTGGTATTTTTTTTCTACTCAGAGGACATTCAGATCTGAAGCCCTCACTTCCTGAATGCAATGTTGTCTTAGCTATGATATTGACTGGTTATGAGGCAATCTTTTGCTTAAACTGCTGAAATGTGGGACACCACACTGTTGATTATGCGAGGAAAATGTTTTAATATATTTTGACAGAGCTCATTATCTTCTCCAAAGGTGTTGAGGCTTCAAAAGCAGCGGGAGTGGAGGAGAGGGATCTTCAGAGCCGCTGTGAGATGTGAGATGAGATGTGCTTGATACTCTGCATATCCATCTCTTATTAATTATTCCTGCAAGAACGTCGTTATCGCCTCCATCTTCCGTCTATAATGTACTCTCCATATGGCCCCTTTGGCAGAGGGTATTATTTTGTGTCTCAACAGGTGGTCTTGGTGAGAGAGGGTGAGGATTTGCAGAGCTTGACAAATGTGCTTACGCTTCAATTTCTTAAAACCGTGAAGAGGAAGAGGGAAGCTACGTAAAAAAATGAACTGCTGCCCCCTTGATTAATTTTATTACGACCTGCGCTCCTTCCCATGCTCTTAATTATTTATGTTCATTTAAGTAATCAAACTCCTCCTGGGACCAAAGGGGGGTCCTCAGACGTAAGTGATGTGGGGCTGGAGCGCTTGTCGCTTATAGCCGCAGTTGGTGGCATGGTGCTGATGCCAAGCTCTTCTACTCAGCACTGCAGTAGCCTAGTACTATGGCAACAGGCAGGCTGACACCCTTCTGCATACACTAGTTCTAAGCAGTCAGAGTCACAGTCTGGAAACAGTCACAGCATATCAGGGTGGCAGCATGTAGTAGTGAAATTTAGATAACAAACATGGTGCAATATTTAAAAAATAATGTGCTTGGAGTCCTGCCTCAGCATCTTCCGCTATCCTTCCTTGGAGGCCTTGAAATGGGCTGATACAATGTCACAGGAACTAACTGTGTGTGTGTGTGGTGGGTTTGTGTGTGTGTCCTGTTCACTCAATCAAATAGGTAAGAAACGCAGTACCCTACTGGTGGACGAAGTACCCAATTATCATTAAAAGTAAAGATACCTTCAAAGAAAACGACTGATGTAAAAGTCACCCAGTAAAATACTACTTGAGTAAAAGTCTAAAAGTATTTGGTTTTAAATATGCTTAAGTGTCAAAAGGTACAGTTGAAGTCGGAAGTTTACATATACCTTAGCCAAATACATTTAAACTCAGTTTTTCACAATTCCTCACATTTCATCCAAGTAAAGATTCCCTGTCTTAGGTCAGTTAAGATCCCCAATTTATTTTAAGAATGTGAAATGTCAGACTAATAGTAGAGAGAATTATTTATTTCAGCTTTTATTTCTTTCATCACATTCCCAGTGGGTCATACATTTTTACATACACTCAATTAGTATTTGGTAGCATTGCCTTCGAATTGTTTAACTTGGGTCAAACATTTCAGGTAGCCTTCCACAAGCTTCCAACAAAAAGTTGGGTCCATTTTGTCCCATTCCTCCTGACAGAGCAGGTGAAACTGAGTCAGGTTTGTAGGCCTCCTTGCTCGCACACGCCTTTTCAGATCTGCCCACAAATTTTCTATTGGATTGAGGTCAGAGCTTTATGATGGCCACTCCAATACCTGGACTTACCCTTAAGACAATACCCTTAAGCCATTTTGCCACAACTTTGGAATTATGCTTGGAGTCATTGTCCATTTGGAAGACCCATTTTTCGACCAAGCTTTAACTTCCTGACTGATGTCTTGAGATGTTGCTTCAATATATCCACGTAATTTTCCTTCCTCGTGATGCCATCTATTTTATGAAGTGCACCAGTCCCTCCTGTAGCAAGGTACCCCCACAACATGATGTTGCCACCCCCGTGCTTCACGGTTGGGATGGTGTTTTTCGGCTTGCAAGCTTCTCCCTTTTCCTACAAACATAACGATAGTCATTATGGCCAAACAGTTATATTATTGTTTCATCAGACCAGAGAACATTTCTCCAAAAAGTACGATCTTTGTCCCCATGTGCAGTTGCAAACCGTAGTCTGGCTTTTTTATGGCGGTTTTGGAGCAGAGCAGTGGCTTCATCCATGCTGAGCGGCCTTTCAGGTTGTGTCGATATAGGACTCATTTTACTGTGGATATAGATACTTTTGTACCCGTTTCCTCCAGCATTTTCACAAGGTCCTTTGCTGTTGTTCTGGGATTGATTTGCACTTTTCACACCAAAGTATGTTCATCTCTAGGAGACAGAACGCATCTCCTTCCTGAGCAGTATGATGGGTGTGTGGTCCCATAGTGTCCATACTTGCGTACTATTGTTTGTACAGATGAACGTGGTTCTTTCAGGCATTTGGAAATTGCTCCCAATGATGAACCATACTTGTGGAGGTCTACAATTTTTTGTCTGAGGTCTTGGCTGATTTCTTTTGATTTTCCCATGATGTCAAGCAAAGAGGCACTGCGTTTGAAGGTAGGCCTTGAAATACATCCACAGGTACACCTCCAATTGACTCAAATGATGTTAATTAGCATATCAGAAGCTTCTAAAGTTATGACATCCTTTTCTGGACTTTTCCAAGCTGTTTAAAGGCACAGTCAACCTAGTGTATGTAAACTTCTGACCCACTGGAATTGTGATGCATTGAGTTAGTTATAAGTGAAATAATCTGTTTGTAAACAATTGTTGGAAAAATGAACTTGTGTCATGCACAAAGTAGATGTCCTAACCGACTTGCAAAAACTATAGTTTGTTAACAAGAAATTTGTGGAGTGGTTTAAAAAATGAGTTTTAGTGACTCCAACCTAAGTGTATGCAAACGTCCGACTTCACCTGTGAATGTAAAAGTATAAACGATTTCAAATTCCTTATATTAAGCTATTCCGACAGGAGGTTCTAGCCAGGGCCACACTCCAACACTCAGACATAATTTACAAACGAAGCAAGTGTGGTTAGTGAGCCCGCCAGATCAGTGGCAATGGGGATTACCGGGGATGTTCTCTTGATAAGTGAATAAATTGGACCATCTTCTTGTCTTTCTAAGAATTCTAAATGTAAAGAGGACTTTTGGGTGTCAGGGAAAATGTATGGAGTGAAAAGTACATTATTTTCTTTCCGAATGTAGTGAAGTAAAAGTAGCCAAAAATATTAAAAGCAAAGTAAAATACAGATTCCCAAAAACCTGCTTAAGTAGTATTTTAAAGTATTTTTACACCACTGCAGTACACACAGCACTTATATCCATATGTACACAAAATCACCCTCCGTAAATACAGTCTGTTACTGAATCATTTCTGACATTTGAATGAAGTGTACCAAAAGTGCAAGGCTCTGCCACTCTATTGAATTAAGTATGATTGATCCACACCCTCTCAGTGCCATCTAAAACCATTCAAAACCATCTCAGACTAGACTGGCCAGTCAGAGTGCAGGAGATGTAAAATAAAGCAGTGAAAGGGGGAGCTGAGCGCATTGAACGGGAAGCCTCTTGATGATGTCATGCTCCACCTGAGGGATGGCTTAATTAAAGTGTCATCCGACAAATTCTCATGTTCATTTAATGATCTCAAATCACTTCATTCCACATGAAATATGAATATTATTGAATAAAAGGATGGATAAATTGAGCCAGAGGCGAGGGCCAAGGCATGAGACCAGCCACCAGTGTATCGCCACAGCAACAGTCGCTTCCTTCCAGGATGGGGGGACTAATGTGGAGGAACAAAAAACCCATACGTGATTTCACCACAGGCTAGTCGCCTAGTTCTTGGGCTGGTCTGGTCGTTGCATATCACTTTTTTGAATGCTCATTCACTCCCATCTTGCCCCAGAGCGATATTCCTCTTTGGTCAAGTTATTCACTTCAATCAAAAATAATGCAAGCTCCAAGATATGGGGGTAGAGACAGAAACCAAAGTGGCCAGTGATAATCATGCTAAGTGTGTAACATTTTGACATTTCAGTTCTCTTACAATAAATGCAATGCCAACATTCCAATCTTTCAATACACTTAAGTGTCTCCTTAATGATTAAAAAGTGCTTGTTATATGCTGTGTTTACTAGATTAAGATGAGAGATACAGCTAGGGTCAACATGTATCTTACCAAAGCGAGACAGGAGATGAGGCATATACTGTAACTGTGGGTGTTTACTAACGCATCTTGCATGCAACAAGTATTTATATTTACATAGTTAAATATGCCATGATGTCATTCTGAGAATAATTAGCTGAACAGTTTCCAATTTCCGAAGCTACTTGTATGACACAATGTAGCATCCTTTTTCAACATTGACACAATGTTGTAGTTCCAATATATTCAATCCCTATCTGCACTGAATTATTGGTCAGTTCCACTATCTATCGCTGTGTTTTGTACAAATGAGATAGTCTACGAAATAGAATAGAATCCAGGTACACTCAGGCCAGACTCAAAAGTGCATATTTCTCTTTCCACTAAGAATGTTTTGTCTGTCTTTTTTTGCTTTTACAAAAGCTCAACAGTAGGATATGCCCTTGTTACATACAGCAAGCAAATCAAACCAGTGTGTTCTACATAGGGATGCAGTCGATCATCAGAACAACACTGCCATCTGCTGCCACTCGAGAGAAATCAATGGGTTAACTCCCTCCTGTTACAAAATACTATTCCACTTGAATAGAGAGCAATCCCAATTGGTGTTTGATATTATGAATCTGAAATATGACAAGATTTAGGTTTCATCCAAAATACCATGGAGAAAGTCTACTAAGCAGATGTATTCGTGAAATAAAAAAGGCTCAGAGCAAACTTTGTTTTCTTTCAGCATCTCTTCGTTTTTTCTTACTCAAAGCGACTCTTTCTGCTCTGTCTCCCTCACTAGCTCAGCCTGTTCGCTTGTTGTTCCCGACTTTACTCCATTTCATGCCTATTTTCATCTGTTTCTGCTTTAAGTCCAATAGATCTGTGGAACTGCTGTTCCTTAGTGCGCTCCTGAATTCCATCCAACGCTATAAAAAGGGAAAAGGCATCAGGGAGCTATATGGGTTAATAACTATTCTGGGTCAAAAAATAGATTAATGTGCCTTAGTCATCAGAGTGCATTGCTGCACAGGTGTGGTTTTATGGTATAGATTTATTGTTGTCAGCTGTCAAAAATGTGCTGCATTTGAAATCATAAATATTTAATGTGAAAGTGCCGATACATCAAGTGTTAACTACCCTATACTGTACATGACACGTGATGCCCATAACAAACTGGGCAGTAAAAAGAATTGATGATTTTAGTATTAAACTATAGATTTTATTGCCACATTATGAATGATAGCCATAAATCCTGTGAAAATGACATAAATAAATCATACAGATTACATGACATGTTTATTTGATTCACTAATTCCTAGAACATAGAACATTTACTGTACAGCACATTTCACAAACACTCTCTGCCTAGTTAAATAGACCTAATAGTGGGTATCCTGTAAATAATTCTGCCTCATGGACCATGAAAGCAGGAAAAAGAACAGCCTTCAAAAGAGTCCCTCTTATCTTTACAGTGTGGTCCTCATGCACAGCCTCAATCACAATCTCTATGGGATTTCTCCAAGCATGGGGGAAATCATTAGACTTTTAATCAATCTAATTAATATAGCAGCCACACACAGTTCAAGTGCCATCTGATTAGAGTGGAAGTCAAGCTTTTCACACGGCCCATTTGACCTCAACGCTATAATGATGTTGTCATCACCACAAGGCCAGGGGCATACCTCACAGGGTGCTTGAGTCAGTAATCCGATCGCATGCACCGGACTGTGGCATGTACTTGTACAGGAAATTCTTATCAGCATGCACATCGACTTCCAGGGGCATGAGGAGACCTATACACACAGTTGGAGGAGGGCACACTATTACAGCTTGTCTGAATCATCACCTTCTCTACTCTATAGAGCTGTTAGTAAGGATAGGCTACTTGCTGCAGGAAATGTCAGAGAACCCCAGAAGAAGTTATGCAATGTGGTCTAATGGCAATTCGTAATATTATATATGTAAACCATTAATTCTTAATTTAGTATTTTATTTATTTAACCTTTATTTAACCTGGCAAGTCAGTTAAAACCTCTCTAGGGTACGTGGGACGCTAGTGTCCCACCTGGCCAACATCTAGTGAAATTGCAGAGCACCAAATTCAAAAACAGAAATACTCAAAATAAAAATTCATAAAACATACAAGTGTTATACATCGGTTTAAAGATTAACTTATTGTTAATCCAACCACTGTGTCAGATTTCAAAAAGGCTTTACAGCGAAAGCATACCATGCGATTATCTGAGGACAGCGCCCAGCACACAAATCATTACAAACAGTTACCAGCCAAGTAGAGGAGTTACAAAAGTTAGAAATAGCGATGAAATGAATCACTTACCTTTGATGATCTTCATATGTTTGCACTCACAAGACTCCCAGTTACACAATAAATGTTTGTTTTGTTCGATAAAGTCCCTCTTTATATCCAAATACCTACATTTTGTTGGCGTATTTTGTTCAGTAATCCACAGGGTCAAAGGCCGTCACAACAGGCAGACGAAAAATCCCAAAAGTATCAGTAAAGTTCATAGAACCATGTCAAACGATGTTTATAATCAATCCTCAGGTTGTTTTTAGTCATAATAATAATATTTCAACCGGACAATAGCTTCGTCAATATATAAGAAAAACAAGAAAGGCTCTAGGTCGCGCGCACCAAACAGGTCTGGGGACTTTCAACTATCCACTCAGAGTGGTCTTACTCCCTCATTTTTTCAGAATACAAGCCTGAAACAATTTCTAAATACTGTTGACATCTAGTGGAAGCCATAAGAAGTGCAATCTAAGTCCTAAGTCATTGAATACTGTATAAGCAGTCAATGGAAAACTACAAACAGGTTTTCGCCTGTTATACTCACATTATTTTAACAGTTTTGGAAACTTTAGAGTGTTTTCTATCCAAATCTACCAATTATATGCATATCCAACTTCTGGGCCTGAGTAACAGGCAGTTTACTTTGGGAACGCTTTTCATCGGGAGGTGAAAATATTGCCCCCTACCATAGAGAGGTTTTAAGAACAAATTCTTATTTTAAATGACGGCCTACCCCGACCAAACCCTAACAGCGCTGGGTCAATTGGCACCGCCTTATGGGACTCCCAATCATGGCCAGTTGTGATATAGCCTGGAATCAAACTTTTTTTTTCTGAAAAAGTTGGTCTGTAGTGTCACCTCATACACTGAGATGCAGTGCCTAAGACCGCTGCGCCACTCGGGAGCCAAAAATGATGATGATAAGTGTGATATGTTACGTTAAGTTACATGCTTAATAGAATAGCGGTCTCACAATGTCATAAATTAGAGGACGTATATTATCATATGTCTTAACCGGTCGTACAATAGCATACAAGTTTGATTATTTTAATGAATCTTGGGTTTGTATAGTATTTTACATCTTTCACTGAGACCAGGTTCCTTGTTGCTTTTACCACAAAGAGCAATTAGGGGGAGAATTTAGGTTGGTGGTTAGGTGAACTAACAAAAAAGGATAGGACAATTTACGTGCAAGGTTAGGGAAACTAAAATGAGTTAGATTAGGTGAATTGACGTAGCAGGTTAGGTGAATTGGGTTAAGTTTAGAAGAAGGGTTAGCTAAAATGCTACAGTTGTATTCACTGTGTATTTATTCATCATGTTGCCATTTATATTTTTTTACTTAATTTTGTATCTTTATCTTAACGCTGCATTGTTGGAAAAAGATCTGGAAGTAAGCATTTCACTGTTAGTCTACACCTTTTGTTTACGATGCATGTGACAAATAAAATTTGATTTGATTCCCCCGATGCGACACAAACATGAAACCCTTAGATTGCTAGACGGTCACAGATTACGTCCAACCATCCTCCCCGACCAACTTCCCTACTTTTGTTTCTCTCTCTCTCTCAACTAGACCATTAGTAGGTGTCTTACATTTTGGAGCAGTCAAGCTATCATAAAGTATATTTTGTATGACTCCGAGGCCAGGCTGAGTTATCACCAGGGGATTGGGTTCACACCTTGCCCACGGCACATCGGACAGCTGGGGAAAGTAGTCCTACTTTGCCACAGCATCAATTAATCAATCAATCAAATGTATTTATAAAGCCCTTTTAACATCAGCAGATGTCACAAAGTGCTTATACAGAAACCCAGCCTAAATCCCCAAAGAGCAAGCAATGCAGATGTAGAAGCTCGGTGGCAAGGAAAAACTCCCTGGAAAGGAATAAACCTAGTAAGAAACCTAGAGAGGAATCAGGCTCTGAGGGGTGGCCAGTCCTCTTCTGGCTGTGCCGGTGGAGATTACAAGAGCACATGGCCATTACGGCTAGATCATTCTTCAAGCTGTTCAAACATTCATAGATGACCAGCAGGGTGAAATAATAATCACAGTGGTTATAAAGGGTGCAACAGGTCAACAGTGTTGCCAAATTAGCGACTTTGTCATATATTTAGCGAGTATTCAGACCCCTCTAGCAACACATTTTCAAAAATTGACTAGCGACAAATCTAGCGACTTTTTCTGGTGTTATTGGAGACTTTTGGAGACTCTGACGTGAAAGCACTTATCGTTCTTACTCTTCTCAACGAGCAGCGGGTTCTGCCGTGGGCCCCACCCGTCTAAAAGCACTCACAGGCGGCCCAGTCCCCCAGCTACAGTCAGAGCAGGAGATGTTCACCCCTCCGCGTCCAGACTGCAAATGAATCGTGCATGCGGGAAGGCGCCACTGGCTGATCCCGCCCTGGCTTACATTCAGGGTGGGATGTAGATGTAAAATGTTCTTTGTCTAAAATAAACAAAATCACTACATAAATAAATCACTACACAAAAATAAATCACTGCATTTGACTCACATAGCCTCAGTCACTTACTCACCTTGTCCACTGTGTGTGTGCCTCTCTTGTGACATAAGCTAAACATCTAGCTGGCTAGCTCATCATGTCTCAGTCTAAACTGTACACTCAAAAATACAGAATCAAATCAAATGTATTTATATAGCCCTTCGTACATCAGCTGATATCTCAAAGTGCTGTACAGAAACCCAGCCTAAAACCCCAAACAGCAAGCAATGCAGGTGTAGAAGCACAGTGGCTAGGAAAAACTCCCTAGAAAGGCCAAAACCTAGGAAGAAACCTAGAGAGGAACCAGGCTATGTGGGGTGGCCAGTCCTCTTCTGGCTGTGCCGGGTGGAGATTATAACATGGCCAAGATGAATGACCAGCATGGACCATAAATGACCAGCATGGTCCAATAATAATAAGGCAGAACAGTTGAAACTGGAGCAGCAGCACGGCCAGGTGGACTGGGGACAGCAAGGAGTCATCATGTCAGGTAGTCCTGAGGCATGGTCCTAGGGCTCAGGTCCTCCGAGAGAGAGAGAGAGAAAGAAAGAGAGAATTAGAGAGAGCACACTTAAATTCACACAGGACACCGAATAGGACAGGAGAAGTACTCCAGATATAACAAACTGACCCTAGCCCCCGACACATAAACTACTGCAGCATAAATACTGGAGGCTGAGACAGAAAGGAGTGGGAATCAAACACTGAATTCAAAGGCTGGTTGAAGCCGTTTATTGGAGATGATACACGGGCATACTGCCTGTATTGTAAGGCTGATTTCTACGCCAAACTTAGTGATATAGAAAAACACATGACAACTCAAAAACATACTCAAAAGGCAAAGCCTTATAACAGTTACACCAAAAACAAGCTGCCATTCATGGTTAAAAAAATTGACTCTTCAAAAAGGCTGAGGCCACCATGACATTAGCTATCGCTGAAAATGGTTCCATGCTGGCATGTGATCACATTGGAGAAGCATGTAGAGCTGCTTTCTCAGACTCCACTGCTGCTACCCACTTCAAAATGCACAGGACAAAGTGCACAGAAATGATTAATGGTGTTCTAGTGTAACCGATGTGAAATGGCTAGCTAGTTAGCGGTGGTGCGCGCTAATAGCTTTCAATCAGTGACATCACTGGCTCTGAGACCTGAGGTAGTTGTTCCCCTTGCTCTGCAAGGGCTGTGGCTTTTGTTGGCACGATGGGTAACGATGCTTCGTGGGTGACTGTTGTCTGTGTGCAGAGGGTCCCTGGTTCGAGCCCGGGTAGGGGCGAGGGGACGGACGAAAGCTATACTGTTACACTAGCACCACACTTTCTGAAAACGTTGGTTGCAGATGTGGGTGACCAGCGTTTCCGCCTCCTCCTCGATGAGTCCACAGATGTTAGTGTTTCTAAGTACCTGGAGGTTGTGATAAGGTACTTTAGTGACACCAAGCAGACAATTGTATCAACATTTCTGGGGCTTGTTGAGTTGGAGGGAGGAGATGCCAAATCTATAGCCTGTGCTGTTGTGGCTTTCATCGATAAGTGTTGTCTTAAAAAAGAGAAACTCCTGGGGATAGGGACTGACAATGCCTCTTATGACAGGGATTAACAATGGGGTCCATAAAGTGCTCAAGGAGGAGTATGGCCTCAAATATCTGGTTCTTATTCGCTGTGTGTGCCACTCTGCAGCTTGCTCATTTGTAGTTCTAAACATATCTAGGGTGTTTTTTACTCACTTTTTTGTCTCTCCCATGACGTTATTCCTCTCTCCTACAGTGTCCATCACAATTACATGCACATGGCCAATTATGCAAATTCGGTGATGATGTCATTTATCGATTTTTAGGACAGCCAATAGCTACTTTCCTTACTGAGGAGTTGGCAACACTGCAAGGTCAACACCTCAGGAGTAAATGTCAGTTGACTTTTCATTGTCAAGCATTCAGAGGAAGAGACAGCAGGTGCGAGAGAGGGTTGAAACAGCAGTTCTGGGATAAGGTAGCAGGTCTAGGGAGCCTCGGGAATCCTTGCATGTTAAACATTTTGAGCTGATAATTTAAAAACGAAAGCTCTCGCCAAGGCTACTTTTTTCACTATTAACTGTTAATTGTGTGTTACTGATCGGCATATTGTAACATTCAGTAAATACAAACGTAACAGGAAGCCAAGCTCATGTGTACTAAACTAATGACATGTTATTTGATGCCATGTCCTCTTTTTTTTTTACTGGAGCGCAAGAGCATATGTCGTAAAACAAGATGGTTATTGCAACTCCAGCTAAGGAATTACGTCAGTTTTGCTTTACGGCCGTATCACGGACCTCCTGTTTAAAAATCGCAGCATTGTAATTTGTTTATAAATTTGCATCCCGATAAAGTGCATTAGGTATAATTAAAACGAGATGGGAGTAGCGGATGAAACAGACAGGACTCTCTTTGTTGGAAATTTAGATCCAAAAGTGACGGAGGAACTTTTATTCGAGCTATTTTTACAGGTGCAGTAGCTTTGAATTAGCTACCTACGCTACGATATCTACCGTTAGCTAGCTAAATTATTTGCGATACTTTCTCAGTATTCAACAAACAATTATGGCCAGGAAGCTTCTGGCCCGTAATTATCTAGCCATCCAGATAAATATAGTTCCTTCATCCTTAGCTAATTAGGTACTCGTTTGCAGCAAAGACGTTAGCTAGGTATCTATATTAGCGAACACATATCTAGCACTGGTCTATCGAACGACGACTAAGGGTTGCCTCTGATCGGTGTCGCTTTTCAATTTGACTGTTGTGTTCTCCATCGTCTGTTCTGTGTTTTCTCTTTGATGCAGGCAGGACCTCTGTTCAAAGTGAAAATCCCTAAAGACAATGATGGAAAACAGAAAGCGTTTGGATTTGTCTGTTTCAAACATGAGGTGTCCGTACCCTATGGCATGAACCTGCTCAATGGGGAAACTCTATTTGGAAGGACTCTCAAAGTACAGTTTAGAGCAGGTAAACTAATGTAAACCCCTTACAAGTCATGTGAATTGACTAGCTAATGGATAATTTGGGTCTTCCTGCAACTGAACTGTCATTCTTTTGATACATATTTACAGGAAGCAGTCACATTAACAGTCCAGGGCACTCTCAGAATCAAAGCCCTGTGAATACTCCCAATCCACATGGGGCTGCGGGCAGGTATGTTGTAACATAATGCAAATTCCTACAAAACAATGTTCGTATGCATATGTAGGGGATGTTTTTGGGCATCAATAGCTTCTCTATTCCTCTGTAGTTGATATGGAATGCCATGTTTCTTGTGCAGGTTTGACAAGAGCCCAGACCAGATGGGCTCCCCATCATTTTCACCCTCTCAGCACATCCAGAGGTCCTTCTCCTCTCCTGATAGTCTGCAGAGACAGGCCTTGGTGAGCTTACCGCCATCCACACTGACCATTACGCTTGTCAAGCCATTCAATTACACATTGTCCTCATCTCCAGTAGTGACACTTATGTCACATTGTTGTGTTAACCTGTAAGTAAGCATTTCATTGTACTGTGTACCATGTGTATCCTGTGCATAAGGCAAACTTGACTACATAACTATGTGGACTGTGTTATGAACATTTAACCAGTCTACAAGGATTTGTAAAAGTGATGCTCTTTGGTCCCTTTCAACAGATGAACAACATGTGGCAGCTCCAGATGCAGCAGCTCCAGGGGGTGAATGGATGCTTCCCAGCTGGTCTTCTGGGGCAGCCACCACCACAACAGCTACAGCCACAGAGTGGTGGAGGTGGTGGGTCCTGGCAACTGGACAGCTCCTCACAGCGAGGCAACAGGCAGGGGTACCAGCAGGACAGCAGCAGCCACTACGGCAGGGACCAGCGGTACCCAGGAGACTCTGATGACACCGGCTCCAACCGCCACCACCGCAGCCAGCGAGATGACCAGCGAGGTGAACACTATAACCATGACGACAGGAGTGGGAGCAGCGGAGGCAACCGTAGCAGAGATGACAGGTGGAGGGACGGCTCCAGAGATGGCCGGTGGAGACGATACTGAAGCACTATGGGAATTTAAGAACAGAATTGTGAATATTTTTCACTTTTTTTAAAGGACATTTGAGTATTTTACAGATTTGTCACATACTCAGTGTAAATCCTAATCAAAACAGAATTATGAATTTATATTGAGAGAAACATTTTCATGCTTGAAATGCATTTTTATTTTTTACAATTGGTTAGTCATGTTTAGGATGATATTTAAATGCACTGGACTGTGTCCAAGTAAACAAAATATTGATTGGTTATTTTAAATTTACTTGTGAGGTTTTCCACAATTGTTTTATTGTGATTATTTTTTTTTTAAATAGATGAAATAGATTTTTATACCGTCCCCTGAGGAATTGTTAAATCATTCTACCCTAGTAGTTATAGCTTTTTGAAGGCAAGGTTTGTTTGAAAAGATTTGCTGTGTTTGTCAAGTATTGGTATTGTTGTGAACAATTCCTTTCATACAAGGTATGGTGCTCAACTGTTTTTAGTGGGAAATTGCTCAGGTATTTAGTAAAAAAAAAAATTTGGGAATTATTTTGGCATGTTTCAGCTGTGTAATCTAATTCAACCAGCAACACTTACATGCTGACCAGACCGGACACATCGCGTGCGCGAGCGTTGCAAAATAAATGTAGAAATTGTGTTATTCAATTATTGCACCCACACTGCTCGTGCATGCCAATGAGCGTCTGCGATGCCAAGGGCTAAAATAGAACTCCTTTCTATTTCTGACACAGATCGCGCTGAAAGGCCTGCCTCTCCCATCTCCTCATTGGTTTATAGACGCAGGTACCCATGTGCCATCTCCTCATTGGTTATATCCACGTGGGTGATTGAAAGACACTGTTTTGCCGGTCGTCATGGTAATACTATGACAGTTTAGATGCCAATCACCATATAAGATGAAAAAGCTTGGAAGGAGGAGAGATGACTAGAAACGATTCGGTTGGCTGTTTTATGTGTGGATTAATTGTAGGATAACAGGTCCTTGTGCATTTCAGGTAAAATAACAACTCAATGTTTATATCCCAGGACAAATTAGCTAGCAAGTACAAGCTAACTAGCTAAATTGCCATGCATGTTTAAAGGTTTTCGACCTGTCCCCAAATGAATGTAATTGGTTCAGAGTTTGTTTTGATATTTTAACCTGTGTGTCGTGATCGCATTTGGTGTAGGGGAACAAAATTAATTTATGCACGATGGCGCACAAGCTCAGCCGGTTTGGGTTCCGTGTTACTCAGTAGGCTGAAAATTGACTTTACATTAGTCTTTTTATTAATTTGAGAATAGTATTGTAAGATACCCAACAGATTCCATGTACATGTGAAACTAGATCTTTTCATGAGATATTAGCATAAACATTTGTCCACACACCTTTTGTGGCCTTCTATTTACAGGAAAAGCATTACAATGAAAATATCAATGAAATGTTGACACAAATGGTACTTTTTCCATCCAAACGCAGTCCTACAGAAGTTAACTATTGTATGTTAATGCTATTACATGCAGTTATGCCCAAACTCATGCCTTGCTTGTCTGCTCTCTCTAAAAATGGACCATGTGTAACCAATATGCTTGTGCAGTGGGTTAGAAAGTAATCTGCAGGTGGCGCCACACACACCTCTTTATTGAATCAATTAGGATGACAAAGATAACCAAGCCAACTGATGATCTGTAGCCTACTCTGTCTTTAGAATGCTCATTCAAATGACTGCTTGAGTTCTACATAGTCAAGTTACACAAGGTAAATAATAGGATCAATATGTATATTCTCTTTACATTCAGTGCAACTTAGCTATTGTCAAGATGGTGGAACGATCATCTTGTTGACATAGTCTAGAAGTGCCACTTTTTCATCACTTGAGCATCCACATTCGGTATTATTTCTGACTTATACAAACTTGGAATCATAGGCTATAGCTCTAAAGCCTGGTTACCTTTGGATATGATTTAAAACTATTGTTCAGCCATGGAATTTGTTCCACTTTGGTCATTGTTTCAGCCCAGGATTGGGATCTCATGTTACAATTAGTGGCCCTGCTGTATGTGATGCCCCTGTGTCGCCTGTACCAAGGGTTGCTTCCAACAAAGTGCCTGCCGAAATCCCTTAAAGTCCACGTTGAGGTCATAATGTACCCTTCCGAAAGTGCTTAGGCCGCTAACAACGGCTCCCGTTGTGTATCAACATGTACATCCCCCAATAAAGCTCTGGATCCAAAAGTGGAGGTGCATTTGCACCTACTACACTAAGCCCTTTGTCTTGCTTGTAATCTGGCAAATGTCAGATTCCGCCCTGATGATTGGAGGTGGCTCTAATGAAGAGGATCCTCAGTACCCTGTCACAGGCAGTACCAGGAAGGCTGTAATTACCCCTGCTGGCTGGGGCCTAAATGTTTTAATTGATTGATCTGCTTGGCGTCTCTAGCCCTAGAGTGGCCGGATTAGGTGGCCGCTCCTGTGTGGATTTATATAGACCGAGGCATCATGCCCATAGGGGGCAGGGGTACATACCGCCTCAGATTTGTCCTGTTTAAAAAAAAAAAAAAATACCGTCACCGATTTTTACTGAGTTAGAGTTCATATAAGTAAATCAGTGAATTTAAATAAATAAATTAGACCCTAATCTATAGAGTTCACATGACTGGGCAGGGGTGTAGACATGGGTGGGCCTGGGAGGGCATAGCCCCACCCACTTGGGAGTCAAGCACAGCCAATTAGAATAAGTGTCTGCTTTATTGCAGACAGAAATACTCTTCAGTTTCATCAGCTGTCCGGGTGGCTGTTCTCAGACGATCCCACAGGTGATCTGGATGTGGATGTCCTGGGCTGGCATGGTTACACGTGGTCTGCGGTTGTGAGGCCGGTTGGACATACTGCCAAATTCTCTAAAACGAAGCTGGAGGTAGAGAAATTTACATTAAATTCTCTGGCAATAGCTCTGGTGGACATTCCTGTAGTCAGTACGCCAATTGCACACTCCCTCAAAACTTGAGACATCTGTGGTATTGTGTTATGTGACAAAACTGCACATTTTAGAGTGGACTTTTATTCTCCCCAGGACAAGGTACACCTATGTAATGATCATGCGGTTTAATCATCTTGTTGATATGCCACACCTGTCAAGTGGATTAATTATCTTGACAAAGGAGAAATGTTCAATAACAGGGATGTAAACAAATTTCTGCACAATATTTGAGAGAAATACGTGTTTTTGTGCATATGGAACATTTCTTGGATCTTTTATTTCAGCTCATTAAGCATGTGACCAACACTTTACATCTTGCATTTATATTTTTGTGCCCCCTTAGATTTTTGGGGTGCATGACGCCCATGTATATAGAAGCACTGTCATGAAATTATCGACCAATCCCCCCTTCCCCATTCCCTTCCTTCCCTCCCTGAAGCCCGGGAGCCTGCTTCCATCACCCTGGATCCATGCACTCAGGTTGCAGGGTTCATTGGTGCCAAAGTATCCAAACCCCCTTTGTCCCCCCCCCTCCCCCCTCCAGCCTCTCACAATTGTTCTCATCTTCTCCCTTTGATCAAGCTATCAAACCCAAAAGAGCCCAAGCTTTCACATGCAGAGCTCCGTTTCCTCACCATAATCCTTCACACTTTGAACATGGCGGCTGTAATCTACATAGGCTCTGCAGTAAGTTATATTTACCTCTATGGCTTTGGAAAAATGTAATTATTTCTGTTCAGGCCACGATTTCAAAGTGTAAACTTGACACTATCCTCTTTGAGGTTACTGCTGCTGTGGTCTATCCTCTCATTAAACAGACAGAATAAAATGAGCCATCTGAAATGAACATCATGCCCTTTGAACTGCACATTGAGTACAGTAAGTTGTTATCTGAGCCGTTTCAGGAAAGCAATCGGGTGATCTACTAGCCTACATTTTCATTATAGCCTATCTGTAACTTCGAATTAAATATGCTGTATTAAAATCTCAGTTTTATGATACTTCTACGGGACTTTTTTAGAATTCCTTTTAAAAGTTCCACTGAGAGCAAACGTGGAGCGCCATTGAAGTTTCCTTGTCCAACCTAAACGAAGTCCCTGAAACCATATTGAAAACATAAGGAAAATATGCAGCCTGCCAACTAAGGAATCACACTTGTCAACTGGTGTGTGAGTGATTACTCATTTCCCTTGTATCTGTAGCTAGTCATTAAAAATATGTTATAATGGACTTTTGGGCGTGGATATTAATTAAGATAATAGGTTGTATTAATTTACATTTTGGCATCGGTTGGAGTATTGTTCCCAGTCACAGGTATAACTATTTCTGATAAAAGCATAAACGGTTGCAGGGTCATATAAGACGCACCATTAAAATGCAATGTTTTTATCTAGGCCTACTGATTTATCAGTGCTTATGCCTATTTTGTATAATTACTTTGGATGGCCCTGCAGTTGATGAACATATAGACTACAACAGTTTATTTTCTGGTGAAAACAATTAAATAATCGTGTATTATTTAACTTTAATTTTCAAGACCCAAAAGTTTAAATGTGAAAGACAGTTACCCACAGACACAAACGAAACAGTAATTGCCTGGTCCTTTCCGCACGTCATTGCAGAATAGAGAAGGTATTCGCTTTTAGGCAGTTATTATCTTATAGCCAGTAGGTATTTGACAACCCTTGGTAGAAATAAAGCCAGAAGTTAAATTGAGGGTTAATAATACATATTTGAATGTCGTCATTTTTATTGGCAAGTAAAAAGGAACATAAGGTTACTTAAACCTCATCGTTATGTTTGAATCTTTATGTTTCAAATGTCGGTTGTTTACTCACCTTGTAAATATATCCATGCCATAACTTTTTGGTTTGAAAGTCAAATTCGTTGACGAAAAGACCTACAAATCGTTATAACGGCATAATAAACAAATAATCAAACAAATAACGGCACAATAGCAACAATAATATAATTCTAATTCTATTCAAATAGCATTTAAAAAAAATACCATTAGTGTGTTATTGTGTTAGGCTACGAAAGTAAATGTGTAATAGAAAAACACGATCGAAAAACATGTGCATAAGACAATTACAAACGCTACAAAAGTTCATCTTTCAACTCACACAAGAAGGAATAATACCAACCTGCTGCAATACGTTTTTCTCCGTAGCCCGAAAGCAGGGTTGCACTGCAAAATACGTTTAGTGTTACTGTTAGTTTGTAGTCGTTTAGAGTTGTTTTTCTTAACCCTTAATTGCTTTTAAATAATAGCTATTACAATAATAATATATTTAAAATGTACATGTAATCCCAAATGCATTAAATACATTCATTCATAGCCTACCTATACATTTATTTTAATCCGATTACTTAGTACAGTCGTTTATAAAGTCGTTTTGTTATCCCTTAATTGCTTTTAAATAATAGCTTTACAATAATAATATATTTTTGATTTACGTGTAGCCTAGTGGGTAGAGCGTTGGTCTAGTAACCGGAAAGTTGCAAGTTCAAATCCCCGAGCTGACAAGGTACAAATCTGTCGTTCTGCCCCTGAACAGGCAGTTAACCCACCGTTCCTAGGCCGTCATTGAAAATAAGAATTTTTTCTTAACTGACTTGCCTAGTTAAATAAAGGTAAAATAAATAAAATAAAGTAAACTATGCACATCCATAGTCCTATTGATGTTCGAGAAATAATATGAACAAAATAATTAGCTGCTAAAAGGTTAGGCATAACACTAAAGCAGATACTAATAATGGCAATAATAATAATAATCTCTCCAATAACCATCTGAAATATTGTATCATATTGGCAATGTTACTACTGTAAAGTTTTTGAACGCCTTGTGCAATTAGAGTGGATATAGGGAAGAACAAAGAAGCGAGACCGGTTTGGGCTGCTCTGAGAGAGCGAGAGGGGTTGAGGGAGAGAGCGAGTGTGTCTGTCAGTCTGAGAGAGATAGTGCGAGAGAGAGAGAGAGAGAGAGACATTGCGGGACAGTGAGAGAGAGAGAGAGAGAGATACGTTGATTGACACCTGGAGTGTCCTGCAATAAAGATGTGTGTGGGGAGATCGTTTATATATAGCGGCGCGTCCGGGCACATTGTTCATAATTGCCACTCTGAAGCCCACTGCGCGGCTCAAGTTGAAGGCTACTGCAGTTAGTACCGCCAGGCATAGAACAAAGCAAGCCTTTTCGGAAAAAGGACGACTAAATGCATCAATAACACGAATTTGCTTGAAGACACCCAACTCTCAAGTTTGAACTGGTTTCATTTTGACATTTTGAACTAATATTTGGGCACAGTGCGAACGCTAAGCACATCGGGACATCATGCACTGTCAAGCCGAGTTGAGACTCTCCTCCTCCGGGCAGCTGAAAGCAGCCAGGCGTCGCTACAAGACTTTTATGATTGACGAAATTCTTTCCAAGGAAACTTGTGATTACTTTGAGAAACTTTCTCTTTACTCAGTATGCCCTTCACTCATCGTTAGGCCTAAACCTCTGCACTCATGTTCGGGTAAGTGGATATGCTTGAACTCTCAGTCAAATCAAGGGATGCTGATGAATGCATAATGGTGTTAATGGTTTATATCTAATATTGCTATGCATTCAGTGAATGCTAATCATTATTGTATGAAAACTACATCTGATTTTGTTTATCATGAACAAAGTTAGTTATTAGGCATATGCTCCTTATATGTTCAGGCGGTCGTCCATCATGGGTCTACTCATATCACGAAATACATAAGGCTAATGGTTTTATTAGGAGTATTGACAAAATAACTTGTATTAAATTGTCAATAGAGGCCATAGCATGGCGCAACACACCTGTGCAGAATCCGTTACATGTAAATTAACAGCTTTAAAGAAATTGAGCTGCATTTGCATGACTTTCTGTTCGATACATCTCTAATATAAGCAAATAAGAAACAGGGACAGGTTCAGAATCACATTAGACGTCATGATTGTCAATTCATGTTGAAGTTTACCTGTGCAAGACGAGTACTATAGCGATGGATGATGTGTAAACTTAATTCAGGCAACTGTCCTCACTTTGCACTTTTACTCATGGTGCACCTTTCTATTTGTGTTAGGCATGCTATCTATATTTATCAAAGGTCTATATTATGGTTCTTAATCTTGTGATAGCCTGTTATTTACAGGGATTTATCATGTAACTTTAACCTGTGAAATAAAGCACACCAAATAAATGCAACAGGTACAGTAGATGTAATGTAGTCCCCTAAAGTGTTATAACCTACTTGATAGACTTGACCGTTTTAAATTCCTTTTACAACAGCAGAACGGATGTGACCCTTTTCCAATCCAAAACATGATTTCACAGTTTAACTGTCATTTCCATATACTTTCATTCACAAATAAAACATTATGTACTAGGGCCTATGAAAGTTAAGCAACATTTACTCAGTATACTGTCTCACAATCTATCAGCAAATTCCTCCAATAAGTCTATATTATTAGTATTACTCTGACATTCAGATCATTAGCAACCTCAGTCTTTTATGTTCATGTTAAAAATACAGGATGAACCAAGCCCCAGTGTGGTGATTAAAGCGGTTAGTAAGGGGAAACCTGATTCCCCATGAATTATGTTGACACTGTCAACTTAACATATTCACTTCTGACAAAAGACACATGAACTCAGAACACACAATAACTAACCCTGCACTTAGATGAAACAGCAGGCGTTTGGTTTCTAGAGCAGTAACTACTACTACTGCCACTTGTCCTCATTCAGAAGGATTAATGTGGGCGCAGTGCTAAACCCAAAGCCTTGCCTAATGACTTTTACTGCTGCTACTTTGCATTTACTGAAGCATGGGCAATGCACTTTACCCAACTTACTTTCTGGGGGGGTATATGGGGGTGCAGTATGTGCTCAGAGTTCCACAGTTTGATATTGGTGAGGGCAGGTACATGGTGGTTAAGGGCAAGGTTAGTATGTCATCATTGATGGACATGTATCTACCTGACACTACAGTTGCTTGTGCAAACACCATGAAAGTTTACAGTATGCTGATGACGTGTGCAAGTCAGCCCCAATGACCTTCATTCATAGAAGTATGTTGCTTTATGAAGAGACATTCATTGCGATTGTCATCTCAGCAATTTATAAATTCATGGGCTACGTGCGCTTGATCCAACTGTTTCAGTGAGGAAGACTAACTTCATGCTTCATTCAGTATCCCAAAAGGCCAATCAAAACAAGTAATTAGTGCATAAAATAATGATTGCATGTTCTTCCTTAATCAATACAAGCAAATTTGAAAAAGCAACAAAAGAAAACATTGCCACCAAGTGTGAAGACAAACTATTTGAATGCTGTCTCACTTGCTTAGCCGGTCAGATAATGCTTTGTTCACAAAACATCTAGCTTAGCACTTGATTTCTCTAAATCATCAACATCAACTTATTTTTCTTCCCAGTTATCATGGCTTACTGCAGTCAGTCATAAATGCTTCCAACACTGTGTTATAATTGTACAGGTAAGTGACAAACCTTCCCTAAAAAGCATTTGGCCTGAAAGACTAACACATTTCTTTCCCTCAAATGCAGCAGAATTTCTAAATCCATTCTTAATGGGTTATCCTGCTGTTATGAGTCAAAACAGCATTGACTACTGCTCTCTCAAATAATCATTATGATAATTACCTAAACTATGAAATAATAAATGCTGCAATTTGATGATGACAGCGACAAAGATATAAATAGCAGGCGATGTGGGGTTTGGGTATGTGCTAGAGGGCACTGTAAAGGGTTTTGGCAACCCCGTGACGGATGGATAGAGTAACCAGCCCACATATTACTATCCAGTGCCCACCACTTAGCTGAGGGGGTGTGAGACACAGTATAGTCCCACACTTCAATGGCTTGTAACGCTCAATATAGAAGCTGGCAGGCTTATAGGCCCAGAGCCAGTGAACGTCCATTGGCCCGCAGTGGTCCCCATCAGTGAAAGTGGAGTCTACATTCTCACAGTGTGGAGCTTCTGCTCCAGCAGTTACCAGTAGAGGCTGCTATAGGACAGTGGTCCCAGGCAGGTAATTTTACCCAAATTACAAGATGTTTGTTTGTTCTTGATATAATATGGCATCAACTAGTAAGAGACCACTCAACATGTCAACAAAGTGATTACTCCTCTCTTTGATCCAACAACCCCTTCTGCTCTGTGATGTTTTTTTTCTGTCACGGATCACACCTCTCTGCTCCTTGCTTTACATTTCACGATGGTCCATTTACCTGTGCCAAGCCAAATGCCCTCACGACAGTGTATACAGTAAAACCGGTTGATGACCTCTGAGCCTATTCTCTGTTCTCGTTTTGTGCCTTGTAAAACTACAGGAGTGATAGACCTGACCTCCAGCAGATCATTACCTTGCAGGGGAGCAGTGAACAGTATAATGGTGGGTTACAATATTTAATTTAGAGTCTCATCTCTCAGCAGAACCCAGGGCAAGGCTTTTAGTGGGATTTCTGGAAGGAGGTGCGAGAGATAAAGATCAACTCTGGCGTAATCTCACATGACAGCGCGATGAAAAACGGCCAAATAGGAGGGTGTGGACCTCGAGGGGCCCAGGTACTGCAGCATAGTCCTACGCCACCACTGAGGGTTTATGGAAGAAAGCAGGGAGAGCAAAGGCTTTTCATCCCATTTTAACAGCTAATCCACCACAGACAATAAGGCCTGCCATTAACCATGAGGCTAGCTTGAGGGGTACGATCTTGTCTCTGTTAACACATAAAGCATTGACATACACAAGCACTCACACACACACACACACACACACACACACACACACACACACACACACACACACACACACACACACACACACACACACACACACACACACACAATTCCTAAGCCATCAGGTCATCAATCATCATCAGAGCTCTGCATCAAGGCAGATCAGAGATCGGTTTTACAGTAGATTGCACCGCAGGCTGTCTTCAAATGTCAAGGTAAAATTCACAGGATTGTGTTTCACGTAAAATACGTAGTTAACACTTACGGGAAACACAATGCCCTCGGATTGGCACACGTCTGAAAAAACTGCCTGTGAGCATGAGAAAATAGCACCACAACACTACACATAACACTCTAGAAACCTCAAAACATCTCATGAAACCCAAACTTGAGTTGAAATTGGCACTTAACTGGTCTGATCTGTCAAAAGCAGGTGAATGACTCCAATTAAATGAGTGCTAGTTAAAGCAGCATACCCTGTTGCCCATCCCATTCCTGCAGTGTTTGACTTGGGCTGGCTTGACAAGATGGCTGTTGAGTGAATAAGTAAACATGTCTAATGTAACACTTCTCAACCTGTCACCACATGATACACCCAAAACAATACATATTACTGTAAGTTAATGTGGCCTCTGAGTACCAAGTCTTGAATCATCATCTTGGAATCCATTTAAACAAAGAGAAAAGGTGCAGAAAATAAGGAGTAAATATCAAACAACCAATGAGTTTGACGCTGGAGATTTCACTGCAAAATGGTGACTTATTCTACTAAGTCCTGCCATTATCAAAGCCTTCAAATTATATATAAAATGTCATTTAAACACCAAAAATCATTTTAAAAAAAGACAATAATTATTATGTTATCAATACCATATGATAAAACAAGCATGTGTGTATCTAATGCTACCAGCCTATTCTTTAGTTATTATTAGGAGGTATTTATTCTGTAATGACTACCACAAGCACATGTGCCAGTCCGAGCATTCCGATTGTGCTTGTCAAGAGTATCAGTGTGCTTTAGCATGGACAGAGTGCACTCTCCTTGCTACACAAATGGTTTATTTGTAGACTATTGACAGGACACTGGAACTTGTCAACAATGTGTCAGATCTGGGTTAAGGAAGCCGGCTTAGTTGTCAGGAGAAAGTCACCATGAGGTCTGATTTTTCCCTTCTGACAAGCATCCAAAAGACACGGCTGTCACAACTCTCAAGACAACCTCAAGCTCTACATTGACAGGAGATTTCCTGAAGACCGTGAAAGAAACCAAGATGTTTCCTTCCTTGCTTTTCAATCAATCTTCCCATTTAAAGTGACAGCAAGTAATTATTCACTTGGACTCCTTATGTATTGATATTTCTGTGTATTTTGTATTATTCCATAATAATAACAATATATTTCCGAAAGATAAATACATACAGTGCCTTCGGAAAGTATTCAGATCCCTTGACTTTTTCCACATTTTGTTATGTTACAGTCTTATTCTAAAATGGATTAACTAAAAAAGACTCAGCAATCCACACACAATACCCCATAATGACAAAGCGAAAACAGGTTTTTAGATTTTTTTGCTAATTTATAATAATAATAATAAATACATATTTACGTAAGTATTCAGACCCTTTGATATAAGACTCGAAATTGAGCCCATCCTGTTTCCATTGATCATCCTTGAGATGTTTCTATAACTTGATTGGAGTCCACCTGTGGTAAATTTAATTAATTTGACATGATTTGGAAAGGCACAAACCTGTTTATAGAATGTCCCACAGCTGACAGTACATGTCAGAGCAAAAACCAAGCTATGAAGTCGAAAGAATTGTCCGTAGAGCTCCGAGACCGGATTAAGTCGAGCCACAGATCTGGGAAGGGTGCCAAAAACATTCTACAGCATTGAAGGTCCCCAAGAACACAGTTGTCTCCATCTTAAATTGAAGACGACTTTTCCAAACTTTGGAACAGAGTGGTCAACAAGAGTTCCTCTGTGGAGATTTTCAGAAGGACAAACTGAGCATCGAATTAGGTAATTATGGTAGAGAAGGGCCTCAGTAAAAGGCACATGACAGAGTGGTCACTCTCAGACCGGCAGTGACTGGGAGACTGGAGTGGCAGGATCGCATCATGCTGTGGGGGCAAAGATGAACGGAGCAAAGTACAGAGAGAACCTTGATGCAAACCTGCTCCAGAGTGCTCAGGACCTCAGACTGGGGTGAAGGTTCACCTTCCATCATGACAACGACCCTAAGCACACAGCCAAGACAACGCAGGAGTGGCTTCGGGACAAGTCTCTGAATGTCCTTAAGTGGCCCAGCCAGAGCCCGGACTTGAAACTGATCGAAAGTCTCTGGAGAGACCTGAAAATAGCTGTGCAGCAACGCTCCCCATCCAACCTGACATAGCTTGAGAGGATCTGCAGAGAAGAATGGGAGAAACTCCCCAAATACAGGTGTGCTGAGCTTGTAGCGTCATACCCAAGAAGACTCAAGGTGGTAATTGCTGCCAAAGGTGCTTCAAGAAAGTACTGAGTAAAGAGTCTGAATACATATGTAAATGTAATATTTCATATATTTAAAAAATAAGTATGTTAGCAAAAATGTCAAAAATCTTGTTTTTGCTTTGTCATTATGGGGTATTGTGTGTAGATTGATGAGGGGAAAAAAACATTTAATCTAATTTTAGAATAAGGCTGTAATGTTACAGAATGTTTAAAAAGTGAAGGGGTCTAAATACTTTCCGAAGGCACTTTATGTTAAAATGCAACAAAGAGATAATAAACAAGTTATTTCTGACATTTATCTGCACAGGTCCACTCAGTTTGTCACAACTCAACATCAAAGACAGAGCTAATATGGGAGAGACAGAAAAAGAGACCGAGAGAGAGAGAGACAGACAGAGAAAGAGAGAGAACGAGAGAGAAAGAGAAAAAGAGAAAGAGAGTGTTGTGGAGGGAATGAGGCATCATGTCCAGACAGCAGCAGCAGCAGCAGCAGCAGCAGCAATTCTCTGAGGTGGAAGATTAGTGATGAGCTCAGCGCCCTGCGATGATGTCATTTATATAGGGACGAGCCCGAGGCTCTGTCTGAGAGAGAGGAGGGTTCAGGGTGGGGGTGTAGATATGGTAGGGGCTGGCTGCAGCGCTTAACCTCCCTCCTCTTTCCCCCCCATGTGCCCAAATACATGCTCAATTACCTCCCAGACCAACCAACCCCCTGTCACACCAGCTCCCATAACTGCTGAACATTACTGAAAATGTCAGAGAAAGGGGATACAAATTTACGACCAAGGTCTGCCTGGATGTATCCTCTCAGTTGTACGTGTAGAGTTTGAATAATATAAACTTATCTATGGGTTGATGGAGAGATAAGAGAGGCAGATCCACCACAGGCAGTGAGGAACACACAAGGGGAAAGAGTATGCTGTGTATGTAATGGGACAGCATAATGTCCTCTCTTTTCTGTCATTGGATTTTATATATCTTCTTCCTCAACACATCACTCTCTCCTGCCACATAGCAAACAGAGCATTAGTTTCTATGTCTGTCTTAGTTCAGTCGTAAATTATGCCATTGGGATCTGATGTTTATTAGAAGCCGTAAGGTTTTCACCACCAGATATTATGTTCATTGCGGAGCGCAGTCTTTGGTCTTGGCTCCAGTGGGTGGCCCCCCAGACATTTGTTACTTTTTATTGATTCTGGCGTCTCGATGCTTCTGTCTGCATAGATAAAGATATAGAGTGAGGGGGGGAGAGTTAAATGGCGAGGGGCATAGTCACTTCAGATTTACTGTGTGTGTGTGCGTGTGCGTGTGTGTTCGAGGTGGCAGAAAGACATCCTTTATCTGGCCCCAAAATAATTATTCAATTGGTGGGTTCAGAGTGGCAGAGTAAAACACACAGTGCGTCATTAAGATCAGAACCTTCTACATCAAAGAGGTCAAAACACTTTTCATTGTAAAAAAAATAGCAATTAAAAAGAACCCTGTCTTAGTGATTATTACAGGTCTATTAAAACTACCATCCAAGGTGATGCATACAGTAGCAAATACACATTTAAAAGTACAATTGTATTTATTGCTCTGCATTTCACCTGCCCCTGACCTCTCTCTCTTTTTGCTCTTTTAGGATCCTCCTCACTGCGGGCCTACCCCCTTCTCTCAGTCATCACGCGGCAGCCCCCCAACATGCCTCCTCACCTCTCCCAGCCCTCATCTCCCGGCCAGGTTCCCCACCTGCCCCTGCTCTCCCCCCAGCACCACTCCCGGGTCTCCGAGGCCTCCCACAGCGAGACACCTGTCAGCATCAGCAGCGAGTCAGACACGGAGCACAGCACCACCCGACTGAAGAAACCCAGACGCAGCCGCACCATCTTCACTGAGCTGCAGCTCATGGGCCTGGAGAAGAAGTTCCAGAAACAGAAGTACCTCTCCACCCCTGATAGGTCAGTATCATATTGCATCTCACCTCTAATAGGCCAAAATGATAGCACCCCAGAGGCTGATTGGTTACTTGAAAGAAGCTTCCTTCCTGATAGATCAGTATTATAGTTGGGGCGGCAGGGTAGCCTAGTGGTTAGAGCGTTGGACTAGTAACTGGAAGGTTGCAAGTTCAAACCCCTGAGCTCACAAGGTACAAATCTGTCGTTCTGCCCCTGAACAAGGCAGTTAACCCACTGTTCCTAGGCCGTCATTGTAAATAAGAATTTGTTCTTAACTGACTTGCCTGGTTAAATAAAGGTAAAATAAAAAAAAATAGTACCTCAAATTTCATACAGTATAACTTAACACTCAAGTTTGTGAAAATGTGAAATTCTGTCATAGCAACCAAACTTGATTAAACATAAAGCAAATGCAATATCTGACTAGAGGATCAACATCATAACATTTTGATTTATGTCCTGGGTAATGTGTCATGTAATGTTAAGTTCTCTAATCCAGGCATTACCTCAGCATTCTAGTTGAGACAAGAGTAACGTTTTAACCCTAAACTCTTGAATAGCAAAAAGCCTCAACAAAGAATCACTGCTCTATTCAAGAAACTAGGGACGTCTGCCAACACAAGCAAACAGGAATGTATTGCATTGATTTACTGCCAATCATGTAATATATGTGAAGCTGTATATAAAATACATGTAGCTTTGTACACTGCATTTAGATGAGGTAATATCCATGTTAATATGGATGTCGTAGGTTCCAGTCCCTGGGTCATTTTCGATACCTGACATAAGGCAATAACACATTTTCCATTTGATTTTAAACTCTACTTTTAGATTTGGCCTGCCGGACATATTTCCATTATACCCCAAATTAATATTGAGCAATAAACCTCATATTTTCCTTCGGTCGAGCAACAAGAACATCAGACAGCTAGTAAACCTTAGCAACACATGGTTACAACAGCTTGATCTGAGCGAGAAGAAAAATCATTATTTTACTAAAACACAACAGCCACAAAATGCTTTAAAAATGGTCAGTTATTTTTTATATTGTTGTAGATTTGTACTAAAAAGGCACCCCTATATTTACCGGAACTTTACCATTTTACCATCCTTCTCCTTGGCCCTGAAGAATCTCAAAAAGACTTGGGAGAGGATGTTTGTTATCAGCAATGTGCAAATATGTGCAAATATGAGGCAAAACAGACAGCATCTAAACTATATTCACCTCCAATGTTTATTGGAAACATAAATACATTTGTACAATGAGCACTTGTTGTCTCTCAAATACATTGTTACAGTTGTTGATTAGCTAGCTAGCAAATGTTTTGCCATATTAGCATAGATGTGACATAAGTTAAAACACCTCAAAACAAGACATGGTATCAAGAACAAGATGAAACTAGCTGAAATGAGCCACTTACGATTCCCCACATGGCAGCTTCTTGTTATTGTTGCTAGCTATCTGGCCATCCAGAATCACAACAACACACAGACTTCTAACCCATTGAAGTGCGCACATTGTTTTCATGACGTTGTCATCTAACCCGTCTATACACATCCCATCCCTGGGGAAAACTCCCACAATGCATATCAACTTCAATGCAAATCACACTTCTCTGTTCTAGCCAATGAGCCACACCACACCACAGCTCCTCTGTAAACTCCCAGGCAGGATGAGGTAGACTACAACAGCCCAACGGTGATCCAAACCTCCCATCCTGGCCTCACTGCCAAATCTGTATCATGCCAATAATCAAATTCCCACTGGCTGTGATGAACTAATTAAACCCACAGCTGGATGGAAAACAAACTGAGAAAATCCCCTTTCAAATCATCACAAGTGTGTCGTGCTCCCCAGTTCACT
Source organism: Oncorhynchus tshawytscha (assembly GCF_018296145.1). NCBI lineage: Eukaryota > Metazoa > Chordata > Actinopteri > Salmoniformes > Salmonidae > Oncorhynchus > Oncorhynchus tshawytscha. Next base: position 69,383,997 of record NC_056441.1, read on the forward strand.
TTGTTATGATCCAAAGATAACTCCGTCTCTACTTTTTTATTTAGCTATTTCTTGGCTTTATTTCTTGACACTGTGGTCTTTGACTGAGACAGTGTTCTGAGGAAAACAGCATATAAAAAGCCCCTAACACCACACCACAGACTGTAATGATTTAAATCATTAAGCAATAATGATTTTATTTAATTGAGATTAGTATAATAAGCATCATCATCATTATGCATTAAGCTGCAACTAAAATCCCTGCTGATACAGGTTTGAGACGAACAGCAAACAGAGGACTTCTAAGTGCCTCCAGCAGAGGCACTTAGAAGGCACAGTCATTTGTACAGTACTGTATGGCAGCCTGTCGCTGTAAGTGTGTGGTTTCCCCCCAAAGAAAACTAATGACCATAAATAACTGGGGTGCTTTCCTCTCCTGCAATTACTTTCCTTGCCTCCAGTCCCTCCACTGGGCGGTTTGAGAGTAAAGCATGATGGACAGCTTGATTGCCTGTATTTTTGGTTTTTCAAAGTATGCACAGACACTTTTCTTCTGCACTCAATTACTGAGGCAGTGCAGCTGTCAATACTGTATGCTGTTGTATGAACTGAAGTTCCCTCTATGTAATACTTTCAAATCAGGTCAGATAGAGATGGTGAGAGGATGGGAAAGAAGGGAGGACGGGAAAGAAGGGAGGACATGAAAGAAGGGAGGACGGGAAAGAAGGGAGGACGGGAAAGAAGGGAGGATGAGAAAGAAGGGAGGATGAGAAGATAGGAAGCTGATGGCTCTGTAGTAATCTAGTCTCTCCCTCTCTCTCTCTCTCTCTCTCTCTCTCTCTCTCTCTCTCAGTCTCTCTCTGTCTCTTTACATCAAATTTTTTTAAAACCCGATAAAGCTCCCTCCCGCTGTAGGCTGATCCCTCTTTCACTGACCCCCTTCCTGGGATATCATTTTACACACCATCCAATACAATTATTAGTCATGGATCAGAGCACATGTGGTGGAAGTGTTCAGGAAGTATCCCCTTGAACATCCAGATACAGATGCTTTGATTCGATTGCTGACCTCCCTTACAGATGTTCAATAAGGTCTCTCCTGTATGCTGCAGGTGTGAAGTCTTTCTCTGGACCATAACAGGGTTGTATCAAAGAGACTACAGTACTCTGATGCACCATACCAGAATGTGGTTATAAAGTAGGATAGTCAACAGGTGATTGGAAAGCAAAAGTAACTAATTCATTTGTTTTTATTACTCCAGCTACACCCTCTCTGTGTAAATCAATCAGAGGCAGTCGGTTTCATTTAAGATGAGGGAGGACATTTTTTTTTCATGAACATGGCCTTATTTCTATTACAGCATATTGGATGTCTGTCATTCATATTTAATTCGCCCAGTTCAATGTAACAGCGATAGGTTGAGGCTACTACATGATACTTGAATTTTCCCTATACCCATCATGAGGTTGCTACAACCTAGTCTATGAATGACAGTTTACAACGTAGGTGCACACAGGTCGAGAGACAAATTATAGACAGTGACACATGGACTGACATTCAATACCGCCTTGCACACTCTTGCCTGCATCTAACTGATATGGGGTGGAATCATTAGTCCAAGAGTTGCAAACTAGAGTTTCTATTGGACAAATTCAGGTATGTTTATCCCCGTTTTGTTCTGTTTGCTTCCGTTTAGGAAATGTTTTTCAACAGAATCGGCAGAATGAATACACCACTGATCACACATAGACACAGTTCCCTTTCATTGCAGCCACATTGTATTCCTTCTCCATCTATGCGCTCTCCTCCTCTCACCTCTTCCCTTCGCTTGTGGACTTCAGTGCACAACACATCAGCTGCATGTGACCAGGCGAAAAAACCTTTCCAAGCCAACCTGCTACACACAGCCTACATTGTTGTCACCAAATTAGCTAAAGTAACTTCATAGTTGGCATAGCTAATATAATTAACGCGTTTTTAAACCCGCTACAATTATGCAGTAACGTTACAGTGTACATTCAGTAAACAATTACACCAGCAGGCCCTGGTGGCAATAAATTAGTTAAACCAAAAGCTTACCTTGATTTGGAAGACTTCCATTGCTGTGTTGGAAAGTCATAGCCAGGTAGCTAACATAGAATCCCTCTGTTTCAGTAGGCTAAACTAGGTAGCTAAATTTGATAGCTAAGTAAGTGAAACTGAAAGTGAAAAAAATGATAATCTCTCTCTCTATTTCTCTCTTGCTTCTCTTTCATTTTTGGAAGAAATTAATTTGTTAAAAACTGTTCAACTACTGTCTTTCTCTCTCTTTGAGTTAACTACTCACCACATTTTATGCACTGCAGTGCTAGCTAACTGTAGCTTATGCTTTCATTACCAGATTAATTCTCTGATCCTTTGATTGTGTGGACAACATGTGAGTTCATGCTGCAAGAGCTCTGATAGGTTGGAGGACGTCCTCCAGAAGTTGTCATAATTACTGTCCTCCTCCCAGAGGAGGATGGAAGCTAGTTGTCCTCCAGCTACACTATGGTGCTACTCCACAGAGACTGTAGACCTTCTTTGCAAAATAGTGTTTTAATCAATTATTTGGTGACATGATAATATTTTGTATATTTTTATCTAAAAAGGATAACTTTTTGAATGTTTTACAATATTTATTTTATGAAATTCACTGAGGAGGGTCCTCCCCTTCCTCTTCTGAGGGGCCTCCACTGAAATCAATTGTCTATCTACTGCTGCTTTTAATCTTATAAAGAAATAACTCATGTTTCAGAAACATGTACTGTATATTGAGTTGCCGTTTGTACTGTACGTGTTTGTTTCCCTACAGACTAGACCTGGCCCAATCCCTAGGCCTCACACAGCTTCAGGTGAAGACCTGGTACCAGAACAGAAGGATGAAGTGGAAGAAAATGGTGAGCGCCTCACACACCCATAACAACAATGACCCCGGGTCAGTGTAGAGAGAAGGAGTGATAGGGGTGTAAATGTCTGGGTTTGAGGGATGAGGGCCTAGGACACCAAAGTCTAGTCTAGTCTAGTCAGGTCAGCAGCTCAGAAAACAAAAGGCTCAAACTGTTAACTCTCCAGATTAATGACTGTACATGGAGCAGCTCAGAGCCATACATCTTCCCTTAATTGCTATAATAACCACGGTTGCCTTTGACCGCGGCCAGCATTCATCACAACCCCACTGAGCCGTGTGTCTGTGTTTGTGTGGGATGTGTTGCTCCAGGTGCTGAAGGGAGGACAGGAGGCCCCCACCAAGCCCAAGGGCAGGCCTAAGAAGAACTCCATCCCCACCACCGAGGAGATAGAGGCAGAGGAAAGGTTGGCCAGGCTGGCTGAGGAGGAGAGAATGAGGATGGCACCCGAAGAGGCCTTGGCCGACAGAGAAGCTCCCCAGTCGGAACCCCATGACCTCAGCACGGTCGCTGGGGCTACAGAGACCTACAATCCCACGGCGGTGAGCGAGGGTCGAGAGCAGCAAGTGCAGTCACTCCCGATGCAGTCAGAGACACATGCTGCCAGCTAAAGAAGACAGTTATTCATGTCTGAATGAAACAGCCAAAGACTGGCGCTGACTGGAAAACAGAAGCACTTACTGTTGTGCCTCAGGATCACTGAAAAAAGCCTGTCTGGTGTAGATTAGTCAGTCGTGTTTGAGGTTTGACTAGAGTGGGTGACATTCATAGGTACGGTAGATCAGTTTGGTTTTGCCATATCACTTTTGCCATATACTGGAATAAAATGGTGTTTTAAAAAGAGTTTACATGTAGAGTTAGGTGTATATACAAATGAAACATCCAGAATTGTACAGTGCATTTTGTCCCTGTGTTTTTGTTTTCCTTTTAGAACAACATTATCACCTCCCCAGCCTCAGACCTGCTTGTTTACCGAGAGAGGACTCCTTTAGTCACATGCTATCCAGTTTGCCTGAGTGTTGTAGCTATATGTAAATCAATACTGTGCCACAGATATAACACAAAATGACCACACTGGTCATAGTGCCTTTTTCTCTCAGAGGATATAACAAGCTTTACCAGTCTAGAAACACCAAGGTTTATTAATACCAAATTCATATCAAGTGTTCTTTAACAGTGTTTTCCTTTTGCTTTTTAAAAAGAGCAACACTTTGGTAATTAATTACTATATGCTCTGAATTACAGTTAACACTGACATTGTACTTATTTTGTCAAGCTTTGAAGGGAATTGTATTTCTGTCCATGAGCTACAGTATTGTCTTGTTTATTTGGTCAATTAACTTGTGTTGTGTTGCTTTACATTGGATAGGTTTCCAAAAAAAACCCATGTCAGATAACGATATACAGTACCAGTCAAAAGTTTGGACACACCTACTCATTCAAGGGTTTTTCTTTATTTTTTACTATTTTTTACATTGTATAATAATAGTGAAGACATCAAAACTATGAAATAAAACATATGGAATCTTGTAGTAACCAAAAAAGTGTTAAACAAATCTAAATATATCTTAATTGTTTTGAGCCAATCAGTTGTGTTGTGACAAGGTAGGGAGGGTATACAGAAGATAGCCCTATTTGGTAAAATACCAAGTCTATATTATTGCAAGAACAGCTCAAAGAAGCAAAGAGAAATGACAGTCCATCATTACTTTAAGTAATGAAGGTCAGTCAATAATAAAGTTTATTCAAGTGCAGTCGTAAAAACCATCAAGCGCTATAATGAGGACTGCCACACGGAAGGAAGACCCAGAGGTACCTCTGCTGCAGAGAACAAGATCATTAGAGTTACCAGCCTTAGAAAAAATGCTTCACAAAGTTCAAGTAACAGACACATCTCAACATCAACTGTTCGGAGTGAATCAGACCTTCATGGTCTAATTGAGTTGCTTGGGCCAAGAAACACGAGCAATGGACATTAGACCGGTGGAAATCTGTCCTTTTGTCTGATGAGTCCAAATGTGAGATTTTTGGTTCCAACTGCCATGTCTTTGTGAGATGCAGAGTAGGTGAATGGATGATCTCCACATGTGTGTTTCCCATCGTGAAGCTTGAAGGAGGAGGTGTGATTTTGTGGGGGTGCTTTGCCGGTGACACTGTCAGTGATTTATTTACAATTCAATGCACACTTAACCAGCATGGCTACCACAGCATTCTGCAGCGATACGCCATCCCATCTGGTTTGCACTTAGTGGGACTATCATTTGTTTTTCAACAGGACAATGACCCAAAACACACCTCCAGACTGTGAAAGCGTTATTTGACTATGGAGAGTGATGGAGTGATGCATCAGATGACCTGGCCTCCACGATCACCCAATCTCAACCCAACTGAGATGGTTTTTGATGAGTTGGACCGCAGAGTGAAGGAAAAGCAGCCAACAACTGCTCAGCATATGTGGAAATTCCTTCAAGAATGTTGGAAAAGCATTCCTCATGAAGCTGGTTGAGAGAGTGTGCAAAGCTGTCATCAAGGCAAAGGTTAGCTACTTTGAAGAATCTAAAATCTAAAATATACTTTGATTTGTTTAACATTTCTTTGGTTACTACATGATTTCATATGTGTTATTTCATGGTTTTGATGTCTTCACTATTATTATACAATGTAGGAAATAGTACAAATAAAGAAAAAACCCTTGAATAAGTAGGTGTGTCCAAACCTTTGACTGGTACTGTATATATACAGTATAGGTAAAGGGTTCTATTTTCATTTTGAAAAAAATAGAGTGTATCTGACCCTTTAACTTTCTATTTTGAAACTGGGGGTGGAGGGGTTTTACTGCCACGAGGGAAGTCTCTTAAACTGTCAGAGACTGTAGAAATGAATAAATCACACCCTTTGCCAAAGAAACAAGGAAACTGAGAAACATTTAAAATCTTTTAGAGGTTTTCAGCCCGCAGGCCATTGCATCAACGGAGCAGTCCTCTAACTCTGTCTTACAGACTCCCCACATAAAACTGTCTTCAGCTGCTTGTCAACACTTTGATTTTCCGCTTTGGCCTCCTGTTGTTTCCTTCTAAAGATGTCTTTTTGTAAAGAGTTCCTTTTTTAAAACAAATAATCTATATTTAGTTTGATATAAACTAGTACAGTATTTTTCTGATGTAAATAATGCTTGTTGTTAAGCTACTGAATAGTTTTCTTTTGGCATGGATAACACAATGCTGATTGTTTTATTTTGACCATATACGAGGTGTGTTTTGTGTATTTAAATACACTTAATAAAATGACAATGATTTCCATATGAATGATGAAAGTCCCACATTATTATAATCATATTGATTACTACTTTCTGGAATATTTTTGATCTTCATCTAAAAAAAATTGAATAGCAGACCACAAGCATGGTATCCAAGTTTAGTTGACTTTCAGGAAAACGCATTTGTATTTTTAAGCATTATTTGAACCAGAATGAAGTGTACTCCTGGGTTTATTTAATCTTCATCCATAAAAATATCTTGATGCTCTCACTATGCTAGGAGGAATCTTCCATTTGATCTGATATGCAATGGAACTACATTGACGTGAAACCCTCTGCCGACATGTAGCAAGAGGTTCAAGCTGAGTTGACACAAAAGGCTTGTCATAGATATGACAGATCCCCTCCATACGGCAGAAGGCGAGGCCGCGAGGCAATGCATAATAGACAACTGTACTGCATGTCACATAGAAAGATACATACAGTATTTAATCTATCCATTGACATCACTGTAGTTAATGACAGTTGTGTAAATCACTCATTTGTGCAAATCAAGTAAATTGTTAAACATACACAACATCATATCATGGGATTGAAAAGTACATTTGTATTAACGAAAAACAATGTAACTACTGCAATACTGCAGTAAAATTAAATAATTCACAAAGTTGCACTGTGCTCATAATATTTTATGGAAGAGTTGACCATAAATCAGCCTTAGAGAACAAAGCCTTTTATGCACTCTGTGTTGTGACATTTATCATCTTGATCTTTTTGGCAAACACGTTGGCCTTTAGTACACTGAGACACTCCTCTTTGACCCAGGCCAGGCAAGCTAGTTATGCTGTAAAGTGTATTTTTAGTGCATGATACTGGACCAGGATGATTTGTAAAGCAAACAGTGCAGGTTGGCACTGAGTTAGATGCAATGTGCTCTAACTCCTTGTGTAAACACAGTGAGGATGCTTTCTATGAGTGTGTATTTAGAGGCGTACAGCAACCCCTAGGCCTTTCTTTGGACCATCAGTACAACCCTACGGGCAGGAAGTGGTTGTGCCGTGGGGGTGAGAGGCAGGTCTGTGTGTGTGTTACTGGTCTGAGGAAGGTCAAGGTGGAGGACGAAGGGGACGGGAAACTCTTTCGAAGTAGCTATTTCTTCAGTAGCTATTGTAGCTATTTCTTCACTATAGTACAAGCTAGTGTACGATTTGAACAGGCAAGATAAGATCAATCCATTGTATTAAAGCTACACAAAGATTAATCTTATTTTCAGGGACACACGGTGGAAGGGGCATCAGCATAATCCCAATTGCCTATTTTAAAAAGCACTGTCAGAGCATCAGCTCAGTTTATATTTACTTTGGCCAGAACACTGACTGTAACATGAATAGGAGGCTGGATATCTGCAACTGGAGCCAAACTATGTCATGTTTTCACTGTCATTGCTTTTGTCAAGACCCCATCATTCTAAGCCATTGAATAAAAATAATACCTCATCATTGAGAATGATAACTGTGAATCAAATGTCCATGCCAGTCGACTGCACGAAAACATAGATGTGAAGATGCCAAGGATCACAATCATGATCTACCAAGGAATTACTGATTTGTTATTGACTGTTGCATTATACTGTTCTCAATCAATTTAATTATTTTACATTTATTGCACCACTTGCCAGCCAGAGCCAGGCTGATGTTGAATGAGAAGTGATTCACTCAACCAAGTCACCTGGTTAAATTAGGACTAGAAAACCAGATAGATTGGAGCAGGTACAGTGGATCTGTTTTAATTGCAGAGACCGAGGGCAACATGTCCATATTAAAGCCTTGTGAAAACAAAGGCTGTGGTTGGCAGCCAGCTAGGCAGGCAGGCCTGTTGTATGAGCTGTGAGCTGAGCCGTGCGAAGTGGCAGGTCTCCACAGGCAGGGAGCAGAGCACCGCTGCTGGGTAATTGTTGTGTGGCGAGGTAAGGAAGGGTTACAGAAACAGCCCTGGGTAAAACACCAGAGGTCTTATTGGAGAGCCTGTAATTTTGTCACAGGTTCAGACTCAGGTCATAAAGATTGTAGCTGGTGTCAATCCCTACCCCCCTAAGACATCCATCGCGCACCTTCACCTGTCAGCTTAACTCACGCTCTGCAGGCAATTAGCCCTGACGATTTGAGGGGTGCTCTCAGTGTTTTAGTCTCTTCTCTGTTATGACAGGGGAAGCAATTTCTAAATACCAGGGGTTGGAGCCACAGCAGGCATACTAAAGTCAATAGAGGGAGATCCTTCCGACAACATTAACAATCACCCTATTGTTTTCAACAGCAGCAGAGGAGAACATTACCGTGCACATGTTCAGTACCAGTCAAAACTTTGGACACACCTACTCATTCAAGGGTTTTTCTTTATTTTTACTATTTTCTATATTGTAGAGTAATATTGAAGACATCAAAACTATGAAATAACACATATGGAATCATGTAGTAACCAACATTCGATTTAACAAATCAAAATATACTTTGTATTTTAGATTCTTCAAAGTAGCCAACCTTTGCCTTGATGACAGCTTTGCCCACTCCTGGCATTCTCTACACCAGCTTCATAAGGAATGCTTTTCCAACAGTCTTGTAGGAGTTCCCACATATGCTGAGCACTTGTTGGCTGCTTTTCCTGCACTCTGCGGTCCAACTCATCCCAAACCATCTTAATTCGGTTGAGGTCGGTTGATCTGATGCAGCACTCCATCACTCTCTTTGGTCAAATAGCCCTTACACAGTCTGGAGATGTGTTTTGGGTCATTGTTCTGTTGAAAAACTAATTGTAGTTCCACTAAACACAAACCAGAATGCTGTGGTAGCCATGCTGGTTAAGTGTGCATTCGATTCTAAATAAAACACTGACACTGTCACTAGCAAAGCACACTCACACTCTCACACCTCCTCATCCATGCTGCACGGTGGGAACCACACATGCGGAGACCATCCGTTCACCTACTCTGCGTCTCACAAAGACACGGCGGTTGGAACCAAAAATCTAAAATTTGGATTCATCAGGCCAAAGGACAGATTTCAACCGGTCTAATGTCCATTACTTGTGTTTCTTGGCCCAAGCAAGTCTCTTCTTCATATTGGTGGTTTCTTTGGAGCAATTCAACCATGAAGGCCTGATTCACACAGTGTTCTCTGAACAGTTCATGTTGATATGTGTCTGTTACTAGAACGCTGTGAAACATTTTTTTGGGATGCAATTTCTGAGGCTGGTAATTCTAACTAACTTGTCCTCTGCAGCAGAGGTAACTCTGGGTCTTCCTTTCCTGTGGCGGTCCTCATGTGAGTCAGTTTCATCATTGCACCTGATAGTTTTTGCGACTGCCCTTGAAGAAACTTTCAAAGTTCTTGACATTTTCCGGATTGACTGACCTTCATGTCTTAAAGTAATGACGGACTGTAATTTTTCTTTGCTTAATTGAGCTGTTCTTGCCTTAATATGGACTTGGTCTTTTACCAAAAAGGACTTTCTTCTGTATACCAGCCCTAACTTGTCACAACACAACTGATTGGCTCAAACGCATTAAGAAGGAAATAAATTCCACATATTAACTTTTAACAATTTACACCTGTTAATTGAAATGCATTCCAGGTGACTACCTCATAAAGGTGGTTGAGAGAATGCCAAGACTGTGCAAAGCTGTCATCAAGGCAAATGTGTCTACCTTGAAGAATCTTAAATATAAATAGATTTAGATTTGTTTAACACTTTTTTGGTTACTCCATGATTCCATGTGTGTTATTTCATACTTTTGATGTCTTCACTATTATTCTACAATGTAGAAAATATTATTCTATTATTCTATTATTTTTATTCTACAATGTAGAAAATAGTGAAAATAAAGAAAAAACCCTTGAATGAGTTGTTGTGTCCAAACTTTTGCCTGGTACTGTACATGACCATTTATATGGATGACACGTGCACTGGTCCACCCCACGTCAATGCAAGCTTGGCCGTGAAATGTTCATAAAGCTTGGCATTCAAATACTGTGTCATTTTCAGTTTCAGTATCAGTTGTATTTGACAGATACTGATACTGAAAATGATTTACTATTTGACAACCAATTCAACAGGATTATTATCATTAGGATGAATGTTAAAATTAGCACAACCTATCTCCTGTCTTCCCCATCAACTAACAGCAAACTTCAAAAACTCCAGGAGACATTCATAAGTGGAGGAGCCCAATGAATTAGATTATTTCTGTATCCCTTCCTGTTGTTAACTAATCAGCTTATTTCATTTAAAGAGAACAGCCTCTTTACAGCAACACCTTGGTATGGCCCAATCTGATCTTCCTTTCTCCTCTTTAAGGTCTCTTCTGCAGCTAATGCATTTACTGTGTTTATTACAGTGATGTCCTCCTCCCTGTCATCTTGCTCTAGTTAATGCCCTGGTCAAACCATCCCACTCATCCCAGCTCTCCCTCTGTCCAGCCCCGGTGTTAAATCAAATCAAACTTTATTTGTCACATGGGCCAAATACAAGTGGAGACCTTACTGTGAAATTCTAACTTACAAGCCCTTAACCAACAGTTCAAGAAGAGGTAAGAAAATATTTACCAAATAAATTAAAGTAAAAAATAATAAAAACTAACACAATAAAATAACAATAACAATGCTATATACAGGGGGTACCGGCACCGAGTCAGTGTGCGGGGGTACAGGTTAGTTGAGGTAATTTGTACATGTTGGTAGGGGTGAAGTGACTATGCATAGATAATAAACAGCGAGTAGCAATAGTGTACAAAACAAATGGAGTCAATGTAAACAGTCCGTGGCCATTTGATTAACTGTTCAGAAGTCTTATGGCTTGGGGGTAGAAGCTGTTGAGGAGCCTTTTGCTCCTAGACTTGGTGCTCCGGTACCACTTGCCGTGCTGTAGCAGAGAATACAGTCTATGACTTGGATGACTGGAGTCAATTTTATGGGCTTTCCTCTAACACCGCCTATTATATAGGTCCTGGATAGCAGAAGCTTGGTCCCATAAACACTACACCAGTAGCGCCTTACGGTCAGATGCCGAGCAGTTGCCATATCAGGCGGTGATGCAACCGGTCAGGATGCTCTCTATGGTGCAGCTGTAGAACCTTTTGAGGATCTGGGGACCCATGCAAAATCTTTCAGTCTCCCAAGGGGGAAAAGGTTTTGTCGTGCCCTTTTCACGACTGTCTTGGTGTGTTCAGACCATGATTATTCGTTGGTGATGTGGACACCAAGGAACTTGAAATTCTCGACCCGCTCCACTACAGCCCCATCGATGTTAATGTGGCCCTGTTCGGCCCGCCTTTTCCTGTAGTTCACGTCTTGCTCACATTGAGGGAGAGGTTGTTGTCCTGGCACCACACTGCCAGTTCTCTGACCTCCTCCCTATAGGCTGTCACATCATTGTTAGTGATCGGGCCAACCACTGTTGTGTCGTCAGCAAACTTAATGATGGTGTTGGAGTCGTGTTTGGCCACACAGTCGTGGGTGAACAGGGAGTACAGGAGGGGACTAAGTACACATCCCTGAGGGGCCTCAGTGTTGAGAATCAGTGTGGCAGACGTGTTGTTGCCTACCCTACCATCTGGGGGTGGCCCGTCAGGAAATCCAGGATCCAGTTGCAGAGGGAGGTGTTTAGTCCCATGGTCCTTAGCTTGGTGATGAGCTTTGTGGGAACTATGGTGTTGAACGCTGAGCTGCAGTCAATGAACAGCATTCTCATGTAGGTGTTCCTTTTGTCCACATGGGAAAGGGCAGTGTGGAGTGTGATTGAGATTACATCATCTGCAGATCTGTTGGGGCGGTATGCGAATTGGAGTGGGTCTATGGTATCCGGGAGGATGCTGTTGATGTGAGCCTTGACCAGCCTTTCAAAGCATTTCATGGCTACCGACGTGAGTGGTACGGGGTGGTAATCATTTAGGCAGGTTACCTTCTCTTCCTTGGGCACAGGGACTATGGTGGTCTGCTTGAAACATGTAGGTATTACAGACTCGGTCAGGGAAAGGTTGAAAATGTCAGTGAAGACACTTACCAGTTGGTCCATGCGTGCTTTGAGTACCCTTCCTGGTAATCCGTAATCCATGGCTTCTGGTTGGGATATGTACGTACGGTCACTGTGGGGACGATGTCGTCGATGCACTTACAGATGAAGCCGATGACTGAGGTGGTGTACTCCTCAATGCCATTGGATGAATCCCGGAACAAATTCCAGTATGTGCTAGCAATACAGTCCTGTAGCATAGCATCTGCAGCTCAGCGTTCAAACAACAATACTTCCGGCGCCGACAGAGATGGCCGCCTCGCTTCGCGTTCCTAGGAAACTATGCAGTTTTTTGTTTTTTTACGTGTTATTTCTTACACTAGTACCCCAGGTCATCTTAGGTTTCATTACATACAGCCGAGAAGAACTACTGAATATAAGATCAGCGTCAACTCACAATCAGTACGACCAAGAATATGTTTTTCGCGATGCGGATCCTGTGTTCTGCCTTACAAACAGGACAACGGAGTGGATCCCATGCAGCGACCCGAAAAAACGACTCAGAAAAAGAGGGAAACGAAGCGGTCTTCTGGTCAGACTCCGGAGACGGGCACATCGTGCACCTCTCCCTAGCATTCTTCTCGCCAATGTCCAGTCTCTTGACAACAAGGTTGATGAAATCCGAGCAAGGGTAGCATTCCAGAGGGACATCAGAGACTGCAACGTTCTCTGCTTCACGGAAACATGGCTAACTGGAGAGACGCAATCCGAAGCGGTGCAGCCAGCGGGTTTCTCCACGCATCGCGCCGACAGAAACAAACATCTTTCTGGTAAGAAGAGGGGCGGGGGCGTATGCCTTATGACTAACGTGACATGGTGTGATGAAAGAAACATACAGGAACTCAAATCCTTCTGTTCACCTGATTTAGAATTCCTCACAATCAAATGTAGACCGCATTATCTACCAAGAGAATTCTCTTCGATTATAATCACAGCCGTATATATCCCCCCCAAGCAGACACATCGATGGCTCTGAACGAACTTTATTTAACTCTCTGCAAACTGGAAACGATTTATCCGGAGGCTGCATTCATTGTAGCTGGGGATTTTAACAAGGCTAATCTGAAAGCAAGACTCCCTAAATTTTATCAGCATATCGATTGCGCAACCAGGGGTGGAAAGACCTTGGATCATTGTTACTCTAACTTCCGCGACGCATATAAGGCCCTGCCCCGCCCCCCTTTCGGAAAAGCTGACCACGACTCCATTTTGTTGATCCCTGCCTACAGACAGAAACTAAAAAAAGAAGCTCCCACGCTGAGGTCTGTCCAACGCTGGTCCGACCAAACTGACTCCACACTCCAAGACTGCTTCCATCACGTGGACTGGGAGATGTTTCGTATTGCGTCAGACAACAACATTGACGAATACGCTGATTCGGTGTGCGAGTTCATTAGAACGTGCGTTGAAGATGTCGTTCCCATAGCAACGATTAAAACATTCCCTAACCAGAAACCTTGGATTGATGGCAGCATTCGTGTGAAACTGAAGGCACGAACCACTGCTTTTAATCAGGGCAAGGTGTCTGGTAACATGGCTGAATACAAACAGTGCAGCTATTCCCTCCGCAAGGCTATCAAACAAGCTAAGCGCCAGTACAGAGACAAAGTAGAATCTCAATTCAACGGCTCAGACACAAGAGGCATGTGGCAGGGTCTACAGTCAATCACGGACTACAGGAAGAAACCCAGCCCAGTCACGGACCAGGATGTCTTGCTCCCAGGCAGACTAAATAACTTTTTGCCCGCTTTGAGGACAATACAGTGCCACTGACACGGCCTGCAACGAAAACATGCGGTCTCTCCTTCACTGCAGCCGAAGTGAGTAAGACATTTAAACGTGTTAACCCTCGCAAGGCTGCAGGCCCAGACGGCGTCCCCAGCCGCGCCCTCAGAGCATGCGCAGACCAGCTGGCCGGTGTGTTTACGGACATATTCAATCAATCCCTATACCAGTCTGCTGTTCCCACATGCTTCAAGAGGGCCACCATTGTTCCTGTTCCCAAGAAAGCTAAGGTAACTGAGCTAAACGACTACCGCCCCGTAGCACTCACATCCGTCATCATGAAGTGCTTTGAGAGACTAGTCAAGGACCATATCACCTCCACCCTACCTGACACCCTAGACCCACTCCAATTTGCTTACCGCCCAAATAGATCCACAGACGATGCAATCTCAACCACACTGCACACTGCCCTAACCCATCTGGACAAGAGGAATACCTATGTGAGAATGCTGTTCATCGACTACAGCTCGGCATTCAACACCATAGTACCCTCCAAGCTCGTCATCAAGCTCGAGACCCTGGGTCTCGACCCCGCCCTGTGCAACTGGGTTCTGGACTTCCTGACGGGCCCCCCAGGTGGTGAGGGTAGGCAACAACATCTCCTCCCCGCTGATCCTCAACACTGGGGCCCCACAAGGGTGCGTTCTGAGCCCTCTCCTGTACTCCCTGTTCACCCACGACTGCGTGGCCATGCACGCCTCCAACTCAATCATCAAGTTTGCGGACGACACAACAGTGGTAGGCTTGATTACCAACAACGACGAGACGGCCTACAGGGAGGAGGTGAGGGCCCTCGGAGTGTGGTGTCAGGAAAATAACCTCACACTCAACGTCAACAAAACTAAGGAGATGATTGTGGACTTCAGGAAACAGCAGAGGGAACACCCCCATCCACATCGATGGAACAGTAGTGGAGAGGGTAGCAAGTTTTAAGTTCCTCGGCATACACATCACAGACAAACTGAATTGGTCCACTCACACAGACAGCATCGTGAGGAAGGCACAGCAGCGCCTCTTCAACCTCAGGAGGCTGAAGAAATTCAGCTTGTCACCAAAAGCACTCACAAACTTCTACAGATGCACAATCGAGAGCATCCTGGCGGGCTGTATCACCGCCTGGTATGGCAACTGCACCGCCCTCAACCGTAAGGCTCTCCAGAGGGTAGTGAGGTCTGCACAACGCATCACCGGGGCAAACTACCTGCCCTCCAGGACACCTACACCACCCGATGCTACAGGAAGGCCATAAAGATCATCAAGGACATCAACCACCCGAGCCACTGCCTGTTCACCCCGCTGTCATCCAGAAGGCGAGGTCAGTACAGGTGCATCAAAGCTGGGACCGAGAGACTGAAAAACAGCTTCTATCTCAAGGCCATCAGACTGTTAAACAGCCACCACTAACATTGAGTGGCTACTGCCAACACACTGTCAATGACACTGACTCTACTCCAGCCACTTTAATAATGGGAATTGATGGGAAATGATGTAAATATATCACTAGCCACTTTAAACAATGCTACCTTATATAATGTTACTTACCCTACATTATTCATCTCATATGCATACGTAGATACTGTACTCTATATCATCGACTGCATCCTTATGTAATACATGTATCACTAGCCACTTTAACTATGCCACTTGGTTTACATACTCATCTCATATGTATATACTGTACTCGATATCATCTACCGTATCATGCCTAAGCTGCTCTGTACCATCACTCATTCATATATCCTTATGTACATATTCTTTATCCCCTTACACTGTGTATAAGACAGTAGTTTTTTTTTTTTGGAATTGTTAGTTAGATTACTTGTTCGTTATTACTGCATTGTCGGAACTAGAAGCGCAAGCATTTCGCTACACTCGCATTAACATCTGCTAACCATGTGTATGTGACAAATAAAATTTGATTTGATTTGATTTGATTTGAGTCACTGGTACTTCCTGCTTTCGTTTTTTCTTGCAAGCAGGATATAATTATGGTCAGATTTGCCAAATGGAGGGCGCAGGAGAGCTTTGCATGCATCTCTGTGTGGAGTAAAGGTGGTCTAGAGTTTTTTTTTGCTCTCGTTGAACCTGACATGCTGGTAAAAATTTGGTTAAAATGATTTAAGTTTGCCTGCATTAAAGTCCCCGGACGCTAGGAGTGCCGCTTCTGTATGAGCATTTTCTTGTTTGCTTATGGCCTTATAGAGTTGGTTTAGAGTGCTTTCTTAGTGCCAGCATTGGTCTGTGGTGGTAAATAGACAGCTACAAATACTTTAGATGAGAACTCTCTTGGTAGATAGTGGGGTCTACAGCTTATCATAAGGTACTTTACCTCAGGCGCACCAGCTGTTATTGACAAATAGACACGTAGCTTCTCTGTTCTGCCAGTGCATGGAAAATCCCACCAGCTCTATATTATCCATGACGTCGTTCAGCCACGACTCTGTGAAACATAAGATATTACAGTTTTTAATGTCTCGTTCGTAGGATAATCTTAATCGTAGGTCATTCATTTTATTTTTCAATGATTGCACCTTAGCCAATAGAACAGATGGCAGTGGGAGTTTACTCGCTCGCCTACAAAATCTGAACATTTCTTCACGCAAATGACAGGGATTTGGGCCTGTTCCCGGGAAAGCAGTATATCCTTCTCGTCGGACTTATTAAAGGAAAAAGCTTCTTCCAGTTCGAGGTGAGTAATTGCTGTTCTGATGTCTAGAAGTTATTTACGGTCATACCAGATGGTAGCAGCAACATTATGTACAAAATAAGTTACAAACAACGTTAAAAAAAATAACACAATTGGTTTGGAGCACGTAAAACATCAGCCATCAGTTATTTATTAAAACACTCAATCCCTGAACTTGCTTCCCGACTCTCAGCGCATATCGTTACAGCACCAAAGAGAATGGCTGAATGGCCAAACACAACGTAATACAAAATAATAAACACGAACAACGCACAGATATGACACAGGTACAAAAACAATAACGTCTGGGGAAGGAACCAAAGGGAGTGACATATATAGGGAAGGTAATCAGGTCCAGGTGAGTCTGATGACGCACAGGTGCACGTAGCGATGGTGACAGGTGTGCGCCATAATGAGCAGCCTGGTGACCTAGAGGCCGGAGAGGGAGCACAAGTGA
Organism: Oncorhynchus tshawytscha; assembly: GCF_018296145.1. Classification (NCBI taxonomy): domain Eukaryota; kingdom Metazoa; phylum Chordata; class Actinopteri; order Salmoniformes; family Salmonidae; genus Oncorhynchus; species Oncorhynchus tshawytscha. The sequence continues at coordinate 69,401,151 of NC_056441.1, forward strand.
CAGGCGCCATCTTATATCTTTATCTTAATGACTCGTCTCCCAAGCAGATGGCGACCTGCAACAACCAAACAAACTATCTCGACTGGCAGTAAAATTTAAACAACACTAAAAGGGCATGGAGGCTAAAATGGTGGTGGGTACTGTCATAGTAATTGCACAGTTTGATCGTAACTCATCCTGAGGTACAGCTGACCCTATGTGTTTCTCTTTCATCACGGCCTGGTCAGGCCTCTGGGAACTACCTCCATTGGCTGGTTTAGTCCCCTGGTTTTATAGTGTTTTTCCTTCCATTAGATACACAGACTCTCAAATCCTCTCAGCAACGGAGTAAGGGGGGACAACTTTCATGGCAACATTAGGCTCCAGCAACAGGGCTGTGGATACGAGGCCATACCAACATATACTGGCTGCAGGGGCTTTGTTAACGTACAACTCTACTCCCCTCGCTCCCTTTTCTCTTTACCCAGTCACCTCCTTCCCTTTGCCAGGCTTTCACTCAGGATTTTCCCTAATGATAAAGAGCAGCTCCTAAATGCATTTAATTTAAGCAACATGAAACCCAAGCTCAATAGGCTTGTAATCTATATTTTACACTGAGTCGCAGGTTTATAAGAGAAGCTTACACAAAGCCAAGGAAATGTCTCTGAAAGAGGGGAAAAAGTGCAACACCGCTGACTGTGTAATGCGGGATCAACTGAGTTTCAGGATTGCTGCACAATTACGTATTTGCTGAAAGCCCTTTTCATAGTTCCTGTGCCCAATAGAAATTAAATGTGCCGATGTTTTTGTGCCGGAGCCGTGCCAGTCAGACAACTCCCTCCCCCCACAGTCAATCAGGAGCCGTACCAGTCAGACGACTCCCTCCACAGTCAGTCACGTTTTAATCTGGCTCTTGACTGTTCTCTTCTCTGAGAGATAGCAAAGAAAACTTCCCCAAAAGCCTGTTTCCTCTCAGTCAAGTTTTCTTTGATTACAGTTATTCTTGCTTTCAGACATGAATCCTCACTCTTGAGCTAGGACACTTTCCTGTGTTGACAGAGTAGATTTTCCCCGGCTAGGGGTGGACGCTTACGGCCTCTTTCCACAGGGAATGGTGTGTATGTACAGGTTTATTGTCAGCCATTCTGTTGTGTTGGGCATTAATGAGCTCAGGTGAGTGATGTGCATCTTGATATTTCCACAGGGGAAAAAAATAAGAGATATTTGTGATTGGCAGACTGTGCTTCTATTTATTTTCACAGCACATTTACCGTCTACTCTGTCGTGTGCTCTGACAGAGACACATGTCAGTGTGGTTGTGAAGGGCTCCTGCTCCTCTATGCTGCCTGGCTGATGTCAGCGAGGAGCCAGGGTTCAGCCATCAGCCAAAGGGCAGGGCAGGGCCTGGCTATGTGAGTGACAAGTCCTTGAACAGGAAGGCTCTTTCTGTTGGGTGGAGGGATTGTTGTGGTGATCACAATAAAGTTTATACAACGGGTGGTTCTAATCCTGAATGCTGATTAGTTTAAAGCACATTCCAGCCAGTGTCTATTCTACAAGTTACCACTGGCTAAATCTGACGTTAAATTGCCTATTTACTCTTTTCCATCTGACTGCTCAATCCACTGTCTCATCAGCCCAGCCAGGCAATTTATGAACTTGATCTCCACTATAAAAATCATCTAGACATTCTCACATTTCTTTTAGACAAAAATGTTGTTTTCAACAGCGGAGTTTTTTATAAACCTTGCTGCCTGTCTCTCCGACATTTGCAATATTGTTTCAATATTCAAATTCGATCTCCAGCTGTCCCATAGTAATGAACGTGTAGGGGTCGGGGTTCAGGACGAGACAGACAGGCAGGCAGCATTTCTCAGCTAGTCAAAATCATTAATCAGCTGGCATCATTTTATGGATATTTACAAAGAAATGTCAATCGAACAAAGGTCAAATGAAACAAAGTGCAGCTAGTTTGCAGTCTTTACAGCTTCAGTGTTTGACGTGATTGTGTTAGCTGTTTTGTTGGCTAGCCCCTCTGAACAACAGTGTCCTGACGAGAGAGCACATTTTCCATGCCAGGCAAAATCGTTTCTCATTAGCTCATCGTTATGGGTGTATCCAAATAAATGTCACTAGAAAACAGCTTAAACAAATGCAAATGCAGCTGTTGTTATTATTTTTGACTTTTGACGTGACCGTAAGTTAGCCATAGTTGGCTAGCTAGCAAGCAAGGGATAAGAACAGTGCCAACCAGTATGGCAATGGAACATTTATAACAAACAATTGGGTCGCGTCCGTAGATACAGAACAAAAAGATTGAACGACGAGTCACATCTCTGGTAATCGAACCAATAGAACGAACGGCCATCCGTCTTGGGTAGCAACCCTATATTTGTGTCGGGACTACATCTTGTGGAAGGATGAAATAGTATGAATAAATTAATCCAAATAATGTTTTTATTGAAAACATGTCAATCGTTATTTCAATATGTTTGTAACCCGTTGTATAAAAGTAAAAGTGCCCTCGACTTTGTCTCAGGCCTAACAACACCCTTGCCAATATATCCTCCAATCACCGGCTTCTCTGGCATTATCACTTAAATAGAACACTGGTACTGTGGAGGAGATGCCGCCAACGCATCATCTCACAAACAAACCCAGAGCCACCCATGCCTGCCGCATGCGTCACTTAGCATCGAAACAAACAGAGGGTTAACCATAAACACCCAAAGGAAAAACAGCATCTGTAGGTGAACCAGAATACAGGAATGATTCATCCCTCCCATTATGCGCATGTCGCTGCAGAACTCAAACAGATTTATATACGACCGCTGCTATAAATGACACGTTTGGATTACTAACCACAGAAAAACACAAGTTGAGTTCACCTTATAGACTGTATCTGACTGTACTCCTGATAACTACATTTACCTGCCTCATATATTTTTAAGGGACCCTTGGCACAGGCGGTGGATGCTGTGGCACCATCAGTAAAACACAAGCTCTCCATGTAGGAGTAATTCAAACTGCCATGTTCCAACACCATAAGAACTGAGGTGACGAGGAAAAGAAGAACAAAATAAACATTGAAATATAGTCTTGTTTTACAAGCATTAGTTTTGATTGCAAAGTTACTGCAAGCTTTATTAAACCGCAGCTGCTTCGAGTTAGATGAATGAAAACGTAAGCTATGGTCTTGTCAGCTTGAGAAGAGCGTCCAAAGCAGTGTCGGGCATGAGACAATGGCAGCAAGTAGGAATAGGATAGCAAATGATGGTGTGGAGGTGTCAGTGATTGTGGCGGATGAGTATATGACTGTAGGCCTGCCTATAGTTATCTGGTCAGACAGTATGCATATGTACAGTATGTGTGCTCTCTCTATGCTCTCCTGCTGCACTCACCAAACAAAACCTCCATTATCTCACAGCACAGGGCTCACTCAGGTGAGTCAGATGCCTCTTGAGTAGCTGTCAAAATCATCAGAAACCACAGTCCCATGAAGAGAGAGCCTGCCAGCACATCACTCTGCACCCCTGCCCTCCCCATGTTGTGATGCTGGTTGCTATAAACATTTGGGTAATTTGCATTAAGTATGCAATACTGTAATGTTTCCTTCAAGATGTTATCTACTTGGGTCTGGCATGCCGCCCTGTATTCAGGGCTCACAGGAGGTGGAGGAGGAGGAGGAGGTGGCTGGATCTCATGTGTCCATGCCCTTGAAAAGGTGAGTGAAGGGCCGGTTGCCTGGAGGACTCAGAGATTGGGAAACAGGCAGCATTGTTGGCTGGTGAAGCAGAAGGAAAAGGCTTCAAGCCATCAGTGAATGTGGATCATTTCATAAGCACTTAAAGGTGACGAAACAAAAGGGCATGGCAGATAGGACTGAGATAAATAGCTGTGTTGTTGTGTGAGTCTGAGTGTGCATGATTTGTGTGTGTGTCATTACTTTAACTGACAAAAAAGGCTCTCACCAGTGATCATTGAAAGGACACACTGATGAAAATGACATGACATTTTTTTTTCATTGGTGAGGAAAGGAAATCATTTTAGCATTTTACAAAAAACAGCATAACGCAAAACATTTAACACATAAATCAAGCTGTTAAGTTGCGCTGTCTCTGAACCTCAAAAGATCAAACCACTAGTAACCCACGCTAATGTGAAAAACCATAATGACATACGCTCTAGTCGCAGTCTGAAAATGGATCAGAGAATGATGATGTTTTTCTTTCCTGTGGTGTGGGTGGTAATGATTTGATTTCCCTAATATGCAGGGACGAGGTGCTTCCTGATTAGACCATAGGGAACAAAAGAAAGATTAACAAAATGTCCACCCGAATGGGTTTAAGAATGATGGAGGGAGGTAAGAGAGAGAGAAAGAGAGAGAGAGAGAGAGAGAGAGAGAGAGAGAGAGAGAGAGAGAGAGAGAGAGAGAGAGAGAGAAAAACACTGTCTTGATGTAGTCTCATGGTCATCAAATAGAAAGAAAGAAAACACTTCACTGTGCTATTTTTCTTCCACCAAAGGAACAGGCCCTCTGGGGATTTTTTTTTTAGTTGAGGAGTTATTTGAACTGGATCTGCTGTTGATTGAAACAAATAGTCCCAATATCACAACTCTTTATAACTCGATCCTAGTGACAGATGGACAAGTCATCTGAGAGGACACTTTCTCTAATCCTCCATCCTCTCATGTGCAATGGCATTCTGGGACATCTGAGCGTGAAGAAATAGGATGGGAGAGTGACCCCCAGGCCCTTCAGTGTGTCATATCACACAGGATATGTGGACTCTGCTCCGGGACCTCCTGATTTCACAGTAGACATGGGTAAGACAACAGAGAGGTGTGGAAGTGTGTTTGTTTAGTTTCACTTCTTTTCCACTGGTTGAACCAGTGGAGCACACGAGTGCGAGGTTAAACATCCAGGCGTAGTCGCTCTAAATCTGGCTTTGACCCCTCTTCACCTTCACCGGGTCCAGTTTCAGTGATTCTAAAAGGCAACACAACTGCTATTGATATTCATTCAGAATTTTGGAAATCATTTAACTTTGACTATGATTATCATTATGTTCTTACACAAATTTTCATCCTACACTTATAATCGGCCCCTGTGTTTAATGTAAATAAAAACCAATACAAAATGTTGCATCAGAGATTTGGAAAGCAGAGATACATATTTTTAAATATAATGCTTTGAAATATTAATTTTAGCACTTGATTAATGAGTTGAGTACAGCTCAGTAATACACTGAAAGTAACCAGAAGTGACTGCTCCCTCAGCCTTGTATGTTATCAGCTTTTGTAAATATATATTTTTAAAGGTCTTCAAGAGCAACAACATACAAACGTTTTAACACGATCAAAAATCTTAATAAAAGGCACCTGGTACAAGTAAATTCATCGACAAACACAAATATAATTTTATATACATCTTATTAAATGATTTTGTATTCAGGAATTTCATGATATAATGTTGAAGCCCTTTCAGAAGATTATAAGCAGTCTACAGAAGTAAAGTGGTCATCACTTTCTCAGCGCACTACTGAGACTGACCACCGTGCTGTCAAGAATACACTTTGGCCTCAAAACCACCTCTTCTGCTTTCCCTGGCTGCCGCACTCAGATAGGCCATAGGTATTTAAACCACATATCTCTGCATTTCATGGTGCTAAATCACTCAGGTCTTGTCGACACAAGTTATTTTGTGCTGTCGAAGCATGAAGTGTTCCTTCCCATCAGCAGTCGGGACTGAGGTTGAAGTGACGAGAGGAAGAGCTGCCATAAATATGAGTGCTGTGACACGGGGACGGGAGAGTTAGTGTTTGTGTGCTGCTCTAATGACAGCCATCGGGGGCTCCACTTCCATGACTTAAGTCCGGTTTACTTAAGGCCTGCTGCTGTCAGGGATTGGTATGGCAGTAGTGAAGACAAGAGCCAGAGACACTGTAGTGTCGGTATAGCATGCCCTCTAAGACGTCCTACGTAATTTGGAGGGTTGTTGATGACATGGAGTGGGCGTGATCTCGCATTGTATGGCAACCCCTAGATTGATAGTAAAGCATGCAAAATACAAAGTGCATGTTGGGTATCCTCTAAAATGTTAGCAAGAAAAGTGGCAACCAGTAAAGGTAAATCATAAAAATGTCAAATATGAATGACTTTACACATTCCTATTCCCAACCTCAGCGAAACATCTTGGGTTTTGATAGTCTTTAATCTTATAGGTGGGTCAGTGGCAAAAGGCACAACAGATGATTGCTCACTGACGGCCTTGCAGGTAAACTAATTGATGACTGTCTTTATTAACAGGCCCGGAGCAAGTCAAACAAGTCGAATAACCAGAATAGTAATTGACAAAGTGTTTGTCATGACTGACACAATGTCTGACAGAGAAACTATTTACTTAAAGCCAATACCTTGGAAGAAGTAAGACATTTAGTTAGAAGAAACACCTGTTAAAGCATACACACATTCGCCCACACCCGCATCCAACTAGCTAGCCTGTTCATTCAGCAACATGTACTCCACTACATTGTCATATGTGCAGGGTTATACAAACAGAGCAGTTGCTAAGATAAACTGTAAATAACTCTGTACGTTACTAATACTTGTCCTGTATGTTAACATACAGGACAGTTATTATTAACATACAGGACAGGTATTATTAACATACAGGACAGTTATTATTAACATACAGGACAGTTATTATTAACATACAGGACAGGTATTATTAACATACAGGACAGATACTACAAACATACAGGACTGGTATTACTAACAAATAGGACAGATATTACTAACATACAGGACAGTTATTATTAACATACAGGACTGGTATTACTAACATACAGGACAGATATTACTAACATACAGGACTGGTATTACTAACATACAGGACTGGTATTACTAACATACAGGAATGGTATTACTAACATACAGGAATGGTATTACTAACATACAGGAATGGTATTACTAACATACAGGACTGGTATAACTAACATACAGGACAGTTATTACTAACATACAGGACAGGTATTACGAACATACAGGACAGATATTACTAACATACAGGACTGGTATTACTAACATACAGGACGGGTATTACTAACATACAGGACATATATTACGAACATATAGGACAGATATTATTAACATACAGGACAGTTATTATTAACATACAGGACAGATATTACTAACAACAGGACAGATATTACTAACATACAGGACAGATATTATTAACATACAGGACTGGAATTATTAACATGCAGGACAGATATTACTAACAAACAGGACAGATATTACTAACATACAGGACAGTTATTATTATCATACAGGACAGGTATTATTAACATACAGGACTGGTATTATTAATAATACCTGTCCTGTATGTTAGTAATATCTGTCCTGTATGTTAGTAATACCAGTCCTGTATGTTAATAATATCTGTCTTATATGTTAGTAATATGTGTCCTGTATGTTAGTAATAACTGTCCTGTATGTTAATAATACCTGTGCTGTATGTTAGTGATATCTGTCATGTATGTTAATAATATCTGTCCTGTATGTTAGTAATATATGTCCTGTATGTTAATAATACCAGTCATGTATGTTAATAATACCTGTCCTGTATGTTAGTAATATCTGTCCTGTATGTTAATAATAACTGTCCTATATGTTAATAATATCTGTCCTATATGATAATAATATATGTATTGTATGTTAATAATATCTGTCCTGATTGTTAATAATAACTTTCCTGCATGTTAGTAATACCAGTCATGTATGTTAATAATATCTGTCTTGTTTGTTAGTAATATCTGTCCTGTATGTTAATAATATCTGTCCTGTATGTTAATCATAACTTTCCTGTATGTTAGTAATAACTCTCCTGTATGTTAATAATATCTGTCCAATATGTTAATAATATCTGTCCTGTATGTTAGTAAAACCAGTCCTGTATGTTAATAATATCTGTCTTGTTTGTTAGTAATATCTGTCCTGTATGTTAATAATATCTGTCCTGTATGTTAATCATAACTTTCCTGTATGTTAGTAATAACTCTCCTGTATGTTAATAATATCTGTCCAATATGTTAATAATATCTGTCCTGTATGTTAGTAAAACCAGTCCTGTATGTTAATAATATCTCTCCTGTATGTTAGTAATACCTGTCCTTTATGTTAATAATAACTGTCCAGTATGTTAGTAATATCTGTCCTGTTTGTTAGTAATATCACTCCTGCATGTTAATAATTCCAGTCCCGTATGTTAGTAAAACCTGTCCTGTATGCTAATAATACCTGCCCTGCATGTTATAAATATCTGTCCTGTATGTTAATAATTCCAGTGTTGTATGTTAGTAATACCTGTCCTGTATGCTAATAATACCTGTTCTGTATGTTAATAATAACTGTGCTGTATGTTAATAATACCTGTCCTGTATGTTAGTAATATCTGTCCTGTATGTTCGTAATACCAATTGGGTATGTTCATAATATCTGTCTTATATGTTAGTAATAAGTGTCCTGTATGTTAGTAATAACTGTCCTGTATGTTAATAATACCTGTCCTGTATGTTAATTATTAATACCCGTCCTGTATGTTAATTATTAATACCCGTCCTGTATGTTAGAAATAACTCTCCTGTATGTTAATAATATCTCTCCTGCATGTTAGTAATACCTGTCCTGTATGCTAATAATACCTGTCCTGTATGTTAATAATAACTGTCCTGTATGTTAATAATACCTGTCCTGTATGTTAGTAATATCTGTCCTGTATGTTAGTAATACCAGTTGGGTATGTTAATAATATCTGTCTTATATGTTAGTAATACGTGTAATGTATGTTAGTAATGACTGTCCTGTATGTTAATAATACCTGTGCTGTATGTGAGTAATATCTGTCATGTATGTTAATAATATCTGTCCTGTATGTTAGTAATATATGTACTGTATGTTAATAATACCAGTCATGTATGTTAATAATACCTTTCCTGTATGTTAGTAATATCTGTCCTGTATGTTAATAATAACTGTCCTATATGTTAATAATATCTGTCCTATATGATAATAATATATGTATTTGTATGTTAATATTATCTGATCTGTATGTTAGTAATACCTGTCCTGTATGCTAATAATACCTCTCCTGTTTGTTAATAATAACTTTCCTGCATGTTAGTAATACCCGCCCTGTATGTTAATAATATCTGTCTTGTTTGTTAGTAATATCTGTCCTGTATGTTAAAAATTCCTGTCCTGTATGTTAATAATATCTTTCCTGTATGTTAGTATTAACTCTCCTGTATGTTAATAATATCTGTCCAATATGTTAATAATATCTGTCCTGTATGTTAGTAATACCTGTCCTGTATGCTAATAATACCTGTTCTGTATGTTAATAATAACTGTCCTGTATGTTAATAATACCTGTCCTGTATGTTAGTAATATCTGTCCTGTATGTTAGTAATACCAATTGGGTATGTTCATAATATCTGTCTTATATGTTAGTAATAAGTGTCCTGTATGTTAGTAATAACTGTCCTGTATGTTAATAATACCTGTCCTGTATGTTAATTATTAATACCCGTCCTGTATGTTAATTATTAATACCCGTCCTGTATGTTAGAAATAACTCTCCTGTATGTTAATAATCCCAGTCCTGTATGTTAGTAATACCTGTCCTGTATGTTAATAATACCTGTCCTGTATGTTAATATTAACTGTCCTGCATGTTAATAATACCTGTCCTGTATGTTAGTAATATCTGTCCTGTATGTTAGTAATACCAGTTGGGTATGTTAATAATATCTGTCTTATATGTTAGTAAAACCAGTCCTGTATGTTAATAATATCTCTCCTGTATGGTAGTAATACCTGTCCTGTATGTTAATAATAACTGTCCAGTATGTTAGTAATATCTGTCCTGTTTGTTAGTAATATCACTCCTGCATGTTAATAATACCAGTCATGTATGTTAATAATACCTGTCCTGTATGTTAATAATATCACTCCTGCATGTTAATTATCCCAGTCCTGTATGTTAGTAATACCTGTCTTGTATGCTAATAATACCTGTCCTGTATGTTAATAATAACTGTCCTGTATGTTAATAATACCTGTCCTGTATGTTAGTAATATCTGTCCTGTATGTTAATAATAACTGTCCTATATGTTAATAATATCTGTCCTATATGATAATAATATCTGTCCTGTATGTTAATAATACCTGTCCTGTATGTTAATCATATCTTTCCTGTATGTTAATAATAACTGTCCAGTATGTTAGTAATATCCGTCCTGTTTGTTAGTAATATCACTCCTGCATGTTAATAATTCCAGTCCCGTATGTTAGTAATACCTGTCCTGTATGCTAATAATACCTGTTCTGTATGTTAATAATAACTGTCCTGTATGTTAGTAATAACTGTCCTGTATGTTAATAATACCTGTCCTGTATGTTAATTAATTATACCCGTCCTGTATGTTAATAATACCTGTCCTGTATGTTAATAATACCTGTGCTTTTTGTTAGTAATATCTGTCCTGTACGTTCATAATAACTGTCCTGTATGTTAATAATACCAGTCCTGTGTGTTAATAATGCCTGTCCTGTATGTTAATAATACCTGTGCTGTATGTTAGTAATATCTGTCCTGTATGTTCATAATACCTGTCCTGTATGTTAATAATACCTGTCCTGTATGTTAATAATAACTGTCCTGTATGTTCATAATACCTGTCCTGTATGTTAATAATAACTGTCCTGTATGTTCATAATACCTGTCCTGTATGTTAATAATAACTGTCCTGTATGTTCATAATACCTGTCCTGTATGTTAATAATACCAGTCCTGTGTGTTAATAATACCTGTCATGGATGTTAATAATAACTGTCCTGTATGTTCATAATACCTGTCCTGTATGTTAATAATAACTGTCCTGTATGTTCATAATACCTGTCCTGTATGTTAATAATACCTGTCATGGATGTTAATAATAACTGTCCTGTATGTTCATAATACCTGTCCTGTATGTTAATAATACCAGTCCTGTGTGTTAATAATACCTGTCATGGATGTTAATAATAACTGTCCTCTATGTTAGTAATATCTGTCCTAATTTAATAATAATTTTTGTCATGTATGTTAATAATATCTCTCCTGCATGTTAGTAATACCTGTCCTGTATGTTATTAATACCAGTCCTGTATGTTAGTAATATCTGTCCTGTATGTTAGTAATACCTTTCCTGTATGTTAGAAATATCTGTCCTGTATGTTATTAATTCCAGTCCTGTATGTTAGTAATATCTGTCCTGTATGTCAAATCAAATCAAATCAAAATGTATTTGTCACATACACATGGTTAGCAGATGTTAATGCGAGTGTAGCGAAATGCTTGTGCTTCTAGTTCCGACAATGCAGTAATAACCAACAAGTAATCTAATTAACAATTCCAAAACTACTGTCTTATACATAGTGTAAGGGGATAAAGAATACGTACATAAGGATATATGAATGAGTGATGGTACAGAGCAGCATAGGCAAGATACAGTAGCTGATATAGAGTACAGTATATACATATGAGATGAGTATGTAAACAAAGTGGCATAGTTAAAGTGGCTAGTGATACATGTATTACATAAGGATGCAGTCGATGATATAGAGTACAGTATATACGTATGCATATGAGATGAATAATGTAGGGTAAGTAACATTATATAAGGTAGCATTGTTTATATATTTACATCATTTCCCATCAATTCCCATTATTAAAGTGGCTGGAGTTGAGTCAGTGTCATTGTCAGTGTATAGGCAGCAGCCACTCAATGTTAGTGGTGGCTGTTTAACAGTCTGATGGCCTTGAGATAGAAGCTGTTTTTCAGTCTCTCGGTCCCAGCTTTGATGCACCTGTACTGACCTCGCCTTCTGGATGATAGCGGGGTGAACAGGCAGTGGCTCGGGTGGTTGATGTCCTTGATGATCTTTATGGCCTTCCTGTAACATCGGGTGGTGTAAGTGTCCTGGAGGGCAGGTAGTTTGCCCCCGGTGATGCGTTGTGCAGACCTCACTACCCTCTGGAGAGCCTTACGGTTGAGGGCGGAGCAGTTGCCGTACCAGGCGGTGATACAGCCCGCCAGGATGCTCTCGATTGTGCATCTGTAGAAGTTTGTGAGTGCTTTTGGTGACAAGCCAAATTTCTTCAGCCTCCTGAGGTTGAAGAGGCGCTGCTGCGCCTTCTTCACGATGCTGTCTGTGTGAGTGGACCAATTCAGTTTGTCTGTGATGTGTATGCCGAGGAACTTAAAACTTGCTACCCTCTCCGCTACTGTTCCATCGATGTGGATAGGGGGGTGTTCCCTCTGCTGTTTCCTGAAGTCCACAATCATCTCCTTAGTTTTGTTGACGTTGAGTGTGAGGTTATTTTCCTGACACCACACTCCGAGGGCCCTCACCTCCTCCCTGTAGGCCGTCTCGTCGTTGTTGGTAATCAAGCCTACCACTGTTGTGTCGTCCGCAAACTTGATGATTGAGTTGGAGGAGTGCGTGGCCACGCAGTCGTGGGTGAACAGGGAGTACAGGAGAGGGCTCAGAACGCACCCTTGTGGGGCCCCAGTGTTGAGGATCAGCGGGGAGGAGATGTTGTTGCCTACCCTCACCACCTGGGGGCGGCCCGTCAGGAAGTCCAGTACCCAGTTGCACAGGGCGGGGTCGAGACCCAGGGTCTCGAGCTTGATGACGAGCTTGGAGGGTACTATGGTGTTGAATGCCGAGCTGTAGTCGATGAACAGCATTCTCACATAGGTATTCCTCTTGTCCAGATGGGTTATGGCAGTGTGCAGTGTGGTTGAGATTGCATCGTCTGTGGACCTATTTACAGGACAGTAATACCTGTCCTGTGGGTTAGTAATACCTGTCCTGTTTGTTAGTAATATCTGTCCTGTATGTTAATAATACCTGTCCTGTATGTTAGTAATACCTGTCCTGTATGTTAATAATATATCTCCTGTATGTTAGTGATACCAGTCCTGTATGTTAATAATATATCTCCCTTATGTTAGTAATACCTGTCCTGTGTGTTAATAATACTTGTCCTGTATGTTATTAATTCCAGTCCTGTATGTTAGTAAAATCTGTCCTGTGGGTCAGTAATACCTGTCCTGTTTGTTAGTAATATTTGTCCTGTAGGTTAGTAATACCTGTCCTGTTTGTTAGTAATATCTGTCCTGTATGCTAGTAATACCTGTCCTGTATGTTAGTAATACCAGTCCTGTATGTTAATAATATATCTCCTGTATGTTAGTAATACCTGTCCTGTATGTTAATAAAACCTGTCCTGTATGTTAGTAATACCTGTCCTGTATGTTAATAATATATATCCTGTATGTTAGTGATACCAGTCCTGTATGTTAATAATATATCTCCCTTATGTTAGTAATACCTGTCCTGTGTGTTAATAATACTTTTCCTGTATGTTAATAATACCTGTCCTGTATGTTAATAATATCTGTCCTGTATGTTAGTAATATTTGTCTTGTTTGTTAGTTATATCTGTCCTGCATGTTAATAATTCCAGTCCTGAATGTTAATAATATCTGTCCTGTTTGTTAGTAATATCTGTCCTGTATGTTAATAATACCTGTCCTGTTTGTTAGTAATAACTGTCCTGTATGTTAGTAATATCTGTCCTGTATGTTAATAATATCTGTCCTGTGTGTTAATAATACTTGTCCTGTATGTTATTAATTCCAGTCCTGTATGTTAGTAATATCTGTCCTGTAGGTCAGTAATACCTGTCCTGTTTGTTAGTAATATTTGTCCTGTAGGTTAGTAATACCTGTCCTGTTTGTCAGTAATATCTGTCCTGTATGCTAGTAATACCTGTCCTGTATGTTAGTAATGGCTGACTAGCGGATCCTGGCTGATTGGCGGATCCTGGCCGACTGGCGGATCCTGGCCGACTGGCAGATCCTGGCCGACTGGCGGATCATGGCTGACTGGCAGATCCTGGCCGACTGGCAGTTCTGACAGATCCCGGCTGACTGGCGGATCTGGAAGAGTCTGGTTGACTAGCAGATCTGGAAGAGTCTGGTTGACTGGCAGATCTAGAAGAGTCTGGTTGACTGGCAGATCTGGAAGAGTCTGGCTGACTGGCAGATCTGGAAGAGTCTGGTTGACTGGCGGATCTGGAAGAGTCTGGCTGACTGGCAGATCTGGAAGAGTCTGGCTGACTGGCGGATCCTGGCAGACTGAAAGATCTGGCTGCTCCATGCTGACTGGCGGCTCTGGCTGCTCCACGCTGACTGGCGGCTCTGGCTGCTCCATGTAGGCTGACAGCTCCTTACAGACTGGCAGCTCTGGCGGCTCCGTGCAGACTGGCAGCTCCTTGCAGACTGACAGCTCCTTACAGACTGGTAGCTCCTTGCAGACTGACAGCTCCTTGCAGACTGGCAGCTCCGTGCAGACTGGCAGCTCCTTGCAGACTGGCAGCTCCTTGCAGACTGGCAGCTCCTTGCAGACTGGCAGCTCCTTGCAGACTGGCAGCTCTGGCTGCTTCATGCAGGCTGACAGCTCTGGCTGCTTTGGCAGACTGACAACTCTGGCTGCTCCATGCAGACTGACATCTCTGGCTGCTCCATGCAGACTGACAGCTCTGGCTGCTCCATACAGACTGACAACTCTGGCTGCTCCATGCAGGCTGGCAACTCTGGCTGCTCCATGCAGGCTGGCAGCTCTGGCTGCGCTGAACAGGCGGGAGACTCCAGCAGCGCTGTAGAGGAGGAAGGCTCTGGCTGCGCTGAGCAGGCGGGAGACTCCGGCAGCGCAGGAGAGGAGAAAGGCTCCGACAGCGCTGAAGAGGCGAGGCGCACTGTAGGCCTGATGCGTGGTGCTGGCACTGGTGGTACTAGACCAAGAACACGCACAGGAAGCCTGGTGCGGGGAGCTGCTACCGGAGGGCTGGGGTGTGGAGGTGGTACTGGTTAGACCGGACCGTGCAGGCGCACTGGAGCTCTTGAGCACCGAGCCTGCCCAACCTTACCTGGTTGAATGCTCTCAGTCGCCCTGCCAGTGCGGTGAGGAGGAATAGCCCGCACTGGACTATGCAGGCGAACCGGAGACACCGAGCGCAAGGCTGGTGCCATGTAAGCCGGCCCAAGGAGACGCACTGGGGACCAGATGCGTAGAGCCGGCTTCATGGCATTTGGCTCCACGCTCAATCTAGCCCGGCCGATACGCGGAGCTGGAATATACCGCACCGGGCTATGCACCCGCACTGGGGACACCATGCGCACCACTGCATAACACGGTGCCTGCCCGGTCTCTCTAGCCCCCCGGTAAGCACAGGAAGTTGGCGTAGGTCTCCTACCTAGCGTCACGATGCTCCCTGTGAGCCCCCACCCCCCCCAAGAAATTTTTGGGGCTGACTCTCGGGCTTCCATCCTCTTCGCTGTGCTGCTTTCTCATATCTGTGCCTCTCAGCTTTCGCCACCTCCAGTTCTTCCTTGGGGCGGCGATATTCTCCAGGCTGAGCCCAGGGTCCTTTACCGTCCAGTTCGTCCTCCCATGTCCATTTCTCCAGGTAGTGCAGCCTCTCCCACTGCAGCTGCTGCTGCTCCTGCTGCTGCTGCCTCTGTTGCCTCTCCTGTGGCTCCTGCCTGTTGACACGCTGCTTGGTCCATTTGTGGTGGGTGATTCTGTAACGGTTCTCTTTTGGTGAAGGAGAGTCGGACCAAAATGCAGCGTGTAGATTGCGATCCATGTTTAATGAACAAACGTAAACACAAATTAATACAAACACTACAAAACAAAGAACGTAATGAACGAAACGAAAACCGAAACAGCCTATACTTGTGGAAACTAACAAAGACAGGAACAAGGACACTAAGGACAATCACCCACGACAAACTCAAAGAATATGGCTGCCTAAATATGGTTCCCAATCAGAGACAACGATAAACACCTGCCTCTGATTGAGAACCACTCCAGACAGCCATAGACTTTGCTAGATCACCCCACTAGCTACAATCCCAATATATACACACCACATACAAAAACCCATGCCACACCCTGGCCTGACCCAATACATGAAGATAAACACAAAATACTTCGACCAGGGCGTGACAATCTCTCCTGTATGTTAGTAATATCTGTCCTGTATGTTTATAATATCTTACCTATATGTTAATAATATCTGTCCTGTATGTTAATTATATCTTACCTATATGTTAATAATATCTGTCCTGTATGTTAGTAATAACTGTCTTGTATGTTAATAATGTCTGTCCTGTATGTTAATAATGTCTGTCCTGCATCAGATGACAGTCTTCCACCCTATATATTGAACTTTTTTGCCTGCTGTTAAAACATACAGTAAAAACTGTATTTAACAAGATGAGCATCCTCTCTGAATGTACACAATGGCCAATCCAAGCAAATAAGGCAACATTGACGTCATATTGCAATATTATTAGTAATCTAATTCCTAATTCTACGTAAAGTAATGATGGTATGTAAGGCGTTGTGGGTTAAGAGCTTGTAAGTAAGCATTTCACCTGTTGTATTCGGTGCATGTGACAAATACAATTTGATTTGATTTGATTGTCATAATCGGGCAGAAGATAATATGACGTGTAACAAACCAATGTTTTCCATTGTGCAGAACATCAACAAAGATTTTTCCAATGATCCAAAATAAAGTCTACCAAAAAAATAAATAAATAAAGATTATTCGACATTCGAAACATCATCAAATGAAATGGATTTACACAAAACATTCATAAGAGCAGCTTAGGATGAGGTAAGTTCTCTCTGGCTTCTCTGGCATAGTGTGTCCACCCTTTATTTTCTCGTTATTTCATTAAAACCCTCAAAGTCGGCTGAAGACCTCCCACACCATCCCTTGTTCATTGTAGATCTCCATCTCAGAAGGTTTTTCATTTCTCAATAGTTATTAGACAAGGATCCTTGTTACAAATTCTTTATTTTATTGAGGCAATAAATCTATCAGGACCACTGCACAGTGGGGAAATAAAAACCTTCTTTTCAACTTGGCAGAGAAGTTCAAATGTAAATAAACAACTATCTTCTTCATCACCCTCCTCAACTACTCCTTTTTCCTCTCCTCCTCCTCTTCCTCCATAGTTCTCAGGTGAAAGGAAACTGTTGGCACATGCAAGTGGATTGCTCAGTCAGTCATCATGTACTCACCATTTGACACAGTGTGTGTGTGTGTGTGTGTGTGTGTGTGTGTGTGTGTGTGTGTGTGTGTGTGTGTGTGTGTGTACTGTACTGTACTGTGTGTATGTGTTAGTTTGGGCGTGCGTGCGTGTCTGCTGACAGTAACCTGCTGGGTGAGCTCAGAGCGAGTTGCCTTGATGACACTGTGACACATGGCAGCAGAGAGCATCCTGTTCCTCAGACACCAGTCCCCTTTAACTATTTAATGGGCCCTGAGCGAACTGAGTAAGTCAAACCTACTGTGCTCTACACAGTCCTCTTTTGTCCAGCAGCAATACTACAATACAAAGGAGGATAGTCTTGTAGATAAGGAAGGAAAAAAGATTGTATCTACTGCTAACTTATTTAATCAAATGATTCTTTTTTTAAACAAGATGTGTGTTAGTCTTTATAGGCTTGTGTTGAATGTAACATTCAAAATGTGGTGGAATTATGGTGACCGAATAAATTGTGGAAAGAATATTCAGAAATGTAAACTACAGTTGACAAAACATAATACAGTTTACATGCAGTACACTCAATTGTAAACCTATCTCTAAGGACTGCACACAAACTCAATACGACCAACAGTAGCAAACATACAAGAGCAGTAGTTTTTTTCAGTAGAAGCCCAGGCTGTGGCTTCTGGATGCAGAAAAAGGCGGATTGCTTTAGAGACATAAAAAAAAAATCTGTGTCTGTATTTCATGCAGGGCCAATTTAGTTCTGTTTAACTCCCACACAACCAGGGAGGTTTCCACTAGCTCATCTGAAGAACCCAATCCTCCCTGAATTACAGGGAGATTTAGCTGGATTACGCTGCCTCTGAGAATCCCAGAGAGAGCCTGGCTATGATATCCATCAGAGGAGACAGTGAGAGCACCTGTTGCCACACAGTTGCCCAGAACAGGCAGTTTAGCCCCCGATTTGGGCCAGCTCAACAGGCTGTATTTTGTCTCATTCATTAATAAAATAAAATGGCCTTAACTTGGTTTTTAATTTATTTAGAAATGAGCACAAACAAAAATTATCTGGTAAAGGCAATCCTGCCTAAAAATAGGTACCTTCTGTAATGTTAAATGTGCTTTGAATTTCATAATTTTACCTCATACCTGGCAAAATATGTCTTTAGTGTTCATCATAACATAGTGCAAGCTTTGCTTTATTATCTGTGCACATTGTACTATGTGTATTACATACAGTAATTCAGTTATATGTCATTATCTTAAAATAGCGAGCAATAAAAACGACAATTCCAAGAAAATTGTATCATAATGAGTTAGTAAAACAGACGTAATTGACATGACAAATAGCACAAATTACTCTTAATTCAGTGAAGCAGTGTAACCAGTGAAGCATGCAAGAATAATCATTGTTAAGGTACGTACCCATTTTAAAAGCTACAGTGCCTTGCGAAAGTATTCGGCCCCCTTGAACTTTGAGACCTTTTGCCACATTTCAGGCTTCAAACATAAAGATATAAAACTGTATTTTTTTGTGATGAATCAACAACAAGTGGGACACAATCATGAAGTGGAACGACATTTATTTGATATTTCAAACTTTTTTAACAAATCAAAAACTGAAAAATTGGGCTTGCAAAATTATTCAGCCCCTTTACTTTCAGTGCAGCAAACTCTCTCCAGAAGTTCAGTGAGGATCTCTGAATGATCCAATGTTGACCTAAATGACTAATGATGATAAATACAATCCACCTGTGTGCAATCAAGTCTCCGTATAAATGCACCTGCACTGTGATAGTCTCAGAGGTCCGTTAAAAGCGCAGAGAGCATCATGAAGAACAAGGAACACACCAGGCAGGTCCGAGATACTGTTGTGAAGAAGTTTAAAGCCGGATTTGGATACAAAAAGATTTCCCAAGCTTTAAACATCCCAAGGAGCACTGTGCAAGCGATAATATTGAAATGGAAGGAGTATCAGACCACTGCAAATCTACCAAGACCTGGCCGTCCCTCTAAACTTTCAGCTCATACAAGGAGAAGACTGATCAGAGATGCAGCCAAGAGGCCCATGATCACTCTGGATGAACTGCAGAGATCTACAGCTGAGGTGGGAGACTCTGTCCATAGGACAACAATCAGTCGTATATTGCACAAATCTGGCCTTTATGGAAGAGTGGCAAGAAGAAAGCCATTTCTTAAAGATATCCATAAAAAGTGTTGTTTAAAGTTTGCCACAAGCCACCTGGGAGACACACCAAACATGTGGAAGAAGGTGCTCTGGTCAGATGAAACCAAAATTGAACTTTTTGGCAACAATGCAAAACGTTATGTTTGGCGTAAAAGCAACACAGCCCATCACCCTGAACACACCATCCCCACTGTCAAACATGGTGGTGGCAGCATCATGGTTTGGGCCTGCTTTTTCTTCAGCAGGGACAGTGAAGATGGTTAAAATTGATGGGAAGATGGATGGAGCCAAATACAGGACCATTCTGGAAGAAAACCTGATGGAGTCTGCAAAAGACCTGAGACTGGGACGGAGATTTGTCTTCCAACAAGACAATGATCCAAAACATGAAGCAAAATCTACAATGGAATGGTTCAAAAATAAACATATCCAGGTGTTAGAATGGCCAAGTCAAAGTCCAGACCTGAATCCAATCGAGAATCTGTGGAAAGAACTGAAAACTGCTGTTCACAAATGCTCTCCATCCAACCTCACTGAGCTCGAGCTGTTTTGCAAGGAGGAATGGGAAAAAATATCAGTCTCTCGATGTGCAAAACTGATAGAGACATACCCCAAGCGACTTACAGCTGTAATCGAAGCAAAAGGTGGCACTACAAAGTATTAACTTAAGGGGGCTGAATAATTTTGCACACCCAATTTTTCAGTTTTTGATTTGTTAAAAAAGTTTGAAATATCCAATAAATGTCGTTCCACTTCATGATTGTGTCCCACTTGTTGTTGATTCTTTACAAAAAAATACAGTTTTATATCTTTATGTTTGAAGCCTGAAATGTGGCAAAAGGTCGCAAAGTTCAAGGGGGCCGAATACTTTCGCAAGGCACTGTATTTCACCTGTAGGGATACATTCCGGGAAACAGTAACACCTAGCGGAATATAGTCATTTGTCAGATGCACCATGTCTGTCTTGAATCCTCTCTGAAACCTTTTCATTATTTTATTGGGATTTTATTTGTTTTGATGTATGTTGTTTCTCATGTCTCTCAGCATTTGAGTGATCATTCTTTTCTCAAGAATGGCATTGCACCAAACCAATGAAAAGACTAATCTGAATTCATCTGCAGTATCTTTTTCCCCAGGGTCAAACTAAATCTCAGAATAGTTTTGGATTAATGTAGATGCCTGCTAATAAAAGACGCCACAGAGACTTCACATTTTGAATAATGCAGTGTGCACGGGCTTAAAGGTTGCAAACAAAGATAGTGTGTATTTATTGCTATGTTGGGGCTAAAGAAATAGGCACCTATTTCCATCTCGAATCAGTGCCACCTAAGGTAAAGATGTGCTTTGACGGATAAATTATAAGGATTATATATAATTTCTGAATACACAGCCAAGTTTATCATCACGTAATCCCGGCAGAGAGGAACAAAACAAAGGAGGATTAATGAATGTGCAATCATCCTGGTCCACACCTAAGTCTTGCGAAACCTTTTTCTCAGAAGATGTATTCACATGTCCACTGACACCACTCGCAGTCATTCAAAGAATGAACAAGCATGTAATGGTTTAGCATTAATGTACTACGGTTCACTGTGAAATCCCAGAAACAATTTTGTCTAAGGCAAGTCTGTTTTAGCTGTTTTGATTCACTGAATTGAAATGTTACAAGACTATTACGCATATATTCTAATTCTTGTAAAAAAAACATGTTTTTTTTACAGTACCAGTCAAAAGTTTGGACACACCTACTCATTCAAGGGTTTTTCTTTATTTTTACTATTTTATACATTGTAGAATAATAGTGAAGACATC
Organism: Oncorhynchus tshawytscha; assembly: GCF_018296145.1. Classification (NCBI taxonomy): domain Eukaryota; kingdom Metazoa; phylum Chordata; class Actinopteri; order Salmoniformes; family Salmonidae; genus Oncorhynchus; species Oncorhynchus tshawytscha. The sequence goes on from NC_056441.1 coordinate 69,422,315, forward strand.
AAAACTATGAACTAACACATGGAATCATGTAGTAACAAAAAAAGTGTTAAACATACAAAATATGTTTTGGATTTGAGATTCTTCAAAGTAGCCACTCTTTGCCTTGATGACAGCTTTGCACACTCTGGCATTCTCTCAAACAGCTTCATGAGGTAGTCACCTGGAATGCATTACAAAATGTTTTTTATTTTTTATTTAACCAGGCAAGTCTTTTTGACAATGATGACCTCGGGAACAGTGGGTTAACTGCCTTATTCAGCTGCAGAACGACATATTTATACCTTGTCAGCTCAGGGATTTGATCTAGCAACCTTTTGGGTACTGGCCCAATGCTCTAACCACTAGGCTACCTGCCACCCAATTAACAAGTGTGACTTGTTAAAAGTTAATTTGTGCAGTTTCGTTCCTTCTTAGCGAGTTTGAGCCAATCAGTTGTGTTTTGACAAGGTAGGGATGATATACAGAAGATTGTCCTATTTGACCAAGTCCATATTATGGCAAGAACAGCACAAATAAGCAAAGAGAAATGACAGTCCAACATTACTTTAAGACATGAAGGTCAGTCAAAATCTGTAAAATTTCAAGAACTTTCTTCAAGTGCAGTTGAAAAAACCATCAAGCCCTATGATGAAACTAGCTCTCATGAGGACCGCCACAGGAAAGGACGACCCATAGTTACCTCTGCTGCAGAGAATACGTTCATTAGAGTTAACCACCTCAGACTGCAGCCCAAATAAATGCTTCACAGAGTTCAAGTAACAGACACATCTCAACTGACCCATCATCAATTGTTCAGAAGAAACTGTGTGAATCAGGTCTTCATCGTTGAATTGCTGCAAAGAAACCACTACTAAAGGACATCAATAATAAGAATAGACTTGCTTGGGCCAAGAAACACGAGCAGTGGACATTAGACCTGTGAAAATATGTCCTTTGGTCTGATGAGTCCAAATTTGAGATTTTTGGTTCCAACAGCCACGAAACGCAGAGTAGGTGAACCGATGTTCTACGCATGTGTAGTTCACACCGTTATGTATGGAGGAGGAGGTGTGATGGTGTGATTGTGCTTTGCTGGTGACAATGTCTGTGATTTATTTATAATTCAAGGCACACTTAACCAGCATGGCTACCACAGCATTCTGCAGCGATACGCCATCCCATCTGGTTTGCGCTTAGTGAGACTATCATTTGTTTTTCAACAGGACAATGACCCAAAACACACCTCCAGGCTGTGTAAGGACTATTTGACCAAGAAGGAGAGTGCACACTCTTGGCAACACACGCTGTCTGCCTAAGAAGTGATGGTCTGAGTTGGAGACAAAGGCTTTGTCTACACCAATAGAAGATGTAAGGCATCTGACCATCCTTCAACTAAATGCTATGTGGCAATGAATAAAGCAATATGATTTACTACGCTTGTCAGAGGGGAAACAAGACAGGTCACAGTACTGAAAAACAACCTGTGGTTGCTAGGGAACAGGCAAAAACAAATAGAGTGGAGAAAGAGATGTGGTTTGTGTAAATCAGCCTCGAGGGACAAGGGCCCAGTCATTGGAGCGGAGAAGCCAGTTTCAGTACGAGGCTTGTATCATCCACAGAGCGTGAAATACCAGCATCTAGCTAATCGTTTTCCTTTTTTCTTCTACCTTCTCCTGCTAAGGTTATTGTAAGGCAAACTGTGTGCTCAGGGCAGGTTATCGATATGTGTCACAGTCGGTTTGGGAACCATGCCATGTTATCATCCCTAGATCTCCAATTCAGATTTCCGCAAAACTTATTGTCTGGAGAATTAAATAATGGAGCCATCACCAGGCTGTAACATCACTGAGTAGCAATTCAATTGAAATTAAATTGGCAATCACCATATTCTATCAACTGCCTGTCTTGTTTGTTCGTCATGTTAGCTAGATGCCTACATTAGATATACTGTATGTGCGTATGTATCTACGGAAAGGTTGAGGGGAAATTACGACTTGTCTGCAATTGAACCTGCCACTCTAAACTGCTGAAGTGTAATTATGTCTGTTTTAATAACATGTCCCCTGTTGTCTGACACCAAACTGTTCATGTCTACTTATGAAAGGTTAACTGCATAATTTGACCTCTGGCAGGAAAAGACCTTCCTGTAAAATTACAGAACAAATTGAGACGGCCTTGCTCTTACTACCACTGGCAGCAGAAAATATGAACTTTATGAGTTCCTTCAACCTTCCTTGCAGCGTGTAATTTTCTTCACGCTTAAGTTGTTCTTGCAGATGATAGATATGCTAAAAGAAGCAAGCAGTTGAATGTGTGAGGCTGTCATCTGTTCTTGGTTACCACGGGCGTGCAGGTATCCCTGTTCGGCTGAGGTGGTACTTGAGCTCCAGTTTCGATGCAGTTTCACTCGACCGGGTAGACCAGGGACATTCCTTAGCTGTCCAGAGCCACACTTACAGAACACACACTCCCTGTCACACAACTAAATTCATTCACACAGGGACAGCATCCTGTGGTGTGCTTCTTTGCATGACATGTTAAGCAGTGGAATGTGTATGTAAGACCACAGAAATCATCACAGAGACTTAGATGCATGTGTTTCAGTACCTCTGGATTGTCTCGTCTTTGACGAGAGCTGACTGACCGTATTCACCTCAACACTTGCAATGCAAGTGTCACAGTTCCTCAAGTTCCTCCACATTCCACAACTTCAATTAAAGTTTTAATGGACACACGGCACATAGCATGACAAGAAACTCTATTGAAACTATTCCAAAGACTGTAGCAAAACATTGTCAGCAATGGAGGTTGCTTTCAGGAAGAAAATACTCCACTCTAAAAAATGTTTGGAATACCCAAACATAGGTTAATTTAACCATTATTTCTTAAACAATCAGTTGGGTTGACCTAGCAGCTGGGTCTTTTTAATGTAATCCAAAGGTTGTTTTCAGGAAGCATGGCCTGTAAAGGGCGTGGATTTCCAGATTTATTGGGGTGGGGCACCCGTAAGAGTAAATGTCATTCCTGTTCATCTATATACACATCAGTGCAACTTTCAATTTCCCTTGAATATTTTTGCACATATTCTGATATCAAATTCCTAATATTATTCTTTACATATCCCAACATTGAGATACAATGTTGGAATATGTATTATTTACAAATCCCAACATAGGGATATTCATAGAATCTTGAGGAACTCATACACTTGTGTAAACCTCATTAAAGCTACATCAGTTTAACAACATCTTACTAAACATGTCAAAAACTAAGAGCTGGATCTAACTAACCAGACATAATTTCTTTCCCTTTCAAGAGCTTTTGACAATACTCGTGAACATTAAGAAGTGGAGAGAGTGTGTAGTTTTCCACCACCCTCCTTCTCTCTTCACACTTTTGGCTGGATGTCGTCGGTCGGCCCAGCTGCCGCTAATGTCAGTCGTCACCATCATGGCCGTGTGTGGAGCGCTCAGAGCTAATGGGCCCAGCGTTACTTCATCAAATGGCTAAGTGGTGCTCCATTTAAGAGGGGCTAAAATGACCGCAAAGGCACTAATAAAGCCATTCAGCCAAGAGAGCGTCCCCCGAGGTTCATGGGGCTGCTCATGAATACATGAAACGTTCTCCCTCCAAAAAAGGCCAGGTGTATCCCTCAACTGTAACTTTCACTGCTCAATCACTCATTTATGCACTGGGAAGGAGGCTTTCAAAGCATGCCAGCTTGTGCAGGTGCATGGGACATTTACTTTGCACATACTCTAACTAAACCACAACCGATGGTATATTATTTATATGAGGAAAACAGCTCCTGATTCGGTCATTAAATTAATTAACTTTTTACTACTGGAATGGCTTTTGATATAGCAATAACTGCCACTACAGCAAAGTTGGTAATTATATGTTTATGAAACTACATTGATTTCATGTGCAAAGACATCCATAGTGAAGTTAAACAAGCAATGATGAAAACAATGGTGACACATTTGAAGGCCATTTTATTTCTCTTTAAAGAAAATTGTTGATGTGCTTCCCATCAAGTGGTATAGAGACATGCATCTGCTACACAAGGTATATCCTACTGTGACCTCAAGACTTTAGCCGCAATACAACACTGTGTTGGATCTGTTCAAATAGAGTTGTGTTAGAGAATGTCTGACAGAGTGTGAAATCAATATTGCCTCCAGGTTTACCTCACACAAGAGGAGAAGTGTGTCTGTAGATATGGGATAAACACCATAAGGCCAATAAAACATACAGAGACAGCAACATTTGTGTAAGAATTCATGGGGATAGACACACCTGTCTGGCTGTAAATATGTTTTTCAAAAGAGCATCAATCATACCTTAATGGGATGAAACAGGACATAGCATATATGTAATGTCATCTGGATCACGGAATCAAATCCCTCGTCACCGCACCAACAAAACCCCCTCACAAATGTGTTTTTGCAACCTGAGATTCCCCTCCAAGGCATCCCAAGTCTATAAATTTAAAACAATTACAGCATTGGTTGAAAAAACACAATGTTTGTGCATCTGCGTAACGCTTCACATTTCGAGCAAGCCTGTCAACACATAATAGATGGCCATGGCTGAGCGTGAACATGAGTTTGTAAATCATTCTTCTGCTAGAGCACTGAGAGACAGAAATGCAATGCTTCTGCTGCAAATAAATCATGGCTGGGGCTATTGAGACATATTTAAACCCATCACCACAGAAAAGTTGGTTCGTAAAAGAAGGACTGCTTCACTCAGTAGTGCAAATGAATCAACATAGGACGATGTTAAGGATACTTGTTCAAAGCATGTATAAATGTGTTTTGATATTATCAATCTTGAATATTGAGAGCGTTAAAACATGAACTGGAATGTTTGTCATCCCACCATATGTTGCTCTCCTTTTATATGTCAATACACACTCTAAAATATCATCAATAACTATTCCCATGTCAGAGTGTTTTACTTGCTATATTGTATTTACTTTGCCACCATGGCCTTTTTTGCCTTTACCTCCCTTCTCACCTCATTTGCTCACATTGTATATAGACTTGTTTATACTGTATTATTGACTGTATGTTTGTTTTACTCCATGTGTAACTCTGTGTCGTTGTATCTGTCAAACTGCTTTGCTTTATCTTGGCCAGGTCGCAATTGTAAATGAGAACTTGTTCTCAACTTGCCTACCTGGTTAAATAAAGGTAAAATAAAAAATAAAAAAAAAGAGTGATGGTAAAAGCAGAAATGGGAATTTAACGCTTTTTGTTAGGCATTCAAGTCACCATAGCTATTAATCTATCAGTGCTTTTTCATATATAATTATGGAAATAATGCTTTCATTTTTAATTGCGTGAAGCCATTGGAGGTAATTTGTCGTGAAGTGTACATTTTTGTCCTAATAAGACAAGTGAGATCACTGTTCTGGATTGAGATGGCTACTCCGCATTGGTGGTTTTAGTATGTAAATCTTGGTGGGGCAAACTCAAAATATATTTTTAAGATGCATGCCAGCAAAGCCACCACACAACACAACACTAAACAATACGTTCATTGCTCTATAACGGTGACAAACAGTGCCCATAAACTGTTAGGGCCTACATAAAGTTGTCCCAACAGCAGACCTTTAGTTTCAGCACCATGCAAATTTTGTCATCAAACTTTGTCATCGAGGTCTTTCATTCTCTGGATTTATGGTGCTTTCAAGACAGCTGGGAACTCTGAAAAAAACAAGGTTTGAATCCTGATGTCAGTGATCTTCAGGTCGGGTCTCTAGAAAGAGGCCCGAGTTCCCGACTTGGAATTCCTAGTTGGATGACTGTTCAAAACATATTTTCCCAGTCTGAGCTGTTTTTTGTTGACTTCTTGGTTGTCTTAAACTCACTGAAGTCTGAGATTTCCCAGTTCTGAGTTTCCAGTTGTTTTGAATGAGGCAGAAGTCATGCTGGATTGCATTCAACCTTTTCTGGCCCATGGTGTTGAATGTTTACCCATTAAAGCTTGGAAAAGAGACCCTTGAACCCAGACATGTTCCACACACCCACTCCACTGAATAGCAGGTTAGCAATTGCTTTGCAATGCTTGCAGTTAGCTACTGATTACTTCCAAACCACTCATTAATGAATTTCCAATTTCCAACTTGTTGTTTCATGTTTATTTCCAATGGAAAATGAGCACTGATACATTTTATGTATAATTTATCTTCATATGACAAGGTTTGAACAGGATTTGCCAGTAGATTGTCGATTTGATTCATGACGATGACTGCTTGTCTAGCTTGCTAGCTAAGATTTTGAAAGTATGATATTGACATGATCAGTCCAATCAAAGCTACAGTAGATATAACGTCATTTTATCTGTGGTCAATGACCTTGAGACTTTTTGGATGAGCACTTGTAATGTAACTCTATGGCATCACCCAAGGGGTATGAATTTTCAAGATCTCCTCGTAGATTTTGTGGTGACATGCACAGCCTCTCTCAGAATGGGTGAATCAGAGGTTATCTTTATTTTATAAGGGGCTTATTTATTACTTTCCACTGCTGAATATATTTTCCCCTGTCTATGTGTGATGGCAGTTTTTTCCAGTGAATGCACAGGATGAGATACTTTGCTATCAATACATGTAATTCATTAATCCTCAGAAGTGTGAGAAATACCTCTGACAAAAAGGACAGGAGAAGATTAAGAACAGTTGCTAAGGAACTAATAGTGAGAATCATAATAATGAAAACTGCCTTTGGCATAGACAATTTCAACAGATTATCACCTGAGGTGTAAACAACTCCTTCACACCTCATGTGATTTTTAATAACATAGCACTTAAACAGTTTGATAATACTTAAATTGAAAATAACAAGTGTCTACGCCTAGACACTATGCACGATACATACGTAGATGAGATCAACTTTTCTGTTGACGGATGATTTCTGTTTTCTTATTGATGCAACATCAACACAAATTCCTTTCAGTAACATCTTAATTATCCCTCACTATAAAATCGGGAAGGGGACTGGGGATCTTTCTCCGTCCTTTCGTCTACTCCTACTTTCATGTGTTAGTCACAGGAGATATTTCAGACAGCTCTGACCCAATATTGATGAAATTGGGTGAATGATGCATCTTGCAATAGAGATCCGGCATTCACAAAATTACACTGATTGGCCAGATGGTGGCGCTATAACAAGATATTGAAAATGCAAACTTTGAAAGGTCATGCTCCTCACCTCGATTGACCCAAAATCATGAAATTCAGTACATAGGTCCCTCTCCTCACAAGGAACTAATTTGTCTCAGGGACCCATAAAGTCCACCATGATGAATTTTCCGCCATTTTGGATTTGTGAAAAACATTTAAAACGCTACTCTTCTGGCACCGTATGACCAATCTGCATGAAACTTGATATGTGGCATCTACGGACATTAGGTTTCCAATTGCAATATTTCTCAGACTGGTAGGCTAAAACAACATGGCAGCTATTGAACAATAAACATTCACATGGGCATGGTCTGGCACATAAATGCATATAGAGTCCCTACGGAAAGTTTGCAGACCCCTTGACTTTTTCCACATTTTGTTACCTTACAGCCTTACTCTAAAATGTATTAAATAAAGAAAAATACTCAGCAATCTACACACAATACCCCAAAATGACAAAGCAAAACTTTCGACCTTCGTCTCTCCTGAGCCCGTACAGGAGTTATAGCAATGAGACAAGATAGTACTAACAATTGGATACCACTAAATTGGGGAGAAAAAGGGGTAAAATTCAAGGAAAAAAATTCAAGAAAAAAAAGAAACTGAACTCTGGTGCATCCTGTTTCCATTGATCATCCTTGAGATTTTTCTACAACTTGATCCACCTGTAGTAAATTCAATTGATTGGACATGATTTGGAAAGGCACACACCTGTCTATATAATGTCACAGTGCATGTCAGGGAAAAAAAACAAGCTATGAAGTTGTAGGTATTGTCAGTAGAGCGTCGAGACAGTATTGTGTCGAGGGACGGATCTGGGAAAGTCCCCAAGAACACATCATTCTTAAATGGAAGAAGAACCACTAAGATTATTTCTAGAGCTGGCCGCCAAGGCCAAACTGAGCAATCGGGGGAGAATGGCCTTGGTCAGGGAGGTGAGATAAGTGGAGAAACCTCCAGAAGGACAACCATCTCTGCAGCACTCCACCAATCAGACCTTTATGGTAGAGTGGCCAGACAGAAGCCATTCCTCAGTAAAAGGCACATGACAGCCCGCTTGGAGTTTGCCAAAAGGCACATAAAGACTCTCAGACCATGAGAAACAAAATTCTCTTGGCCTGAATGCCAAGCGTTACGTCTGGAGGAAACCTGACACCATCCCTACGGTGAATCATGATGGTGGTAGAATCATGCTGTGGGGATGTTTTTCAGTGGCAGGGACTGGGAGTCTAGTCAGGATCGAGGCAAAGATGAACAGAGCAAAGTACAGAGAGATCCTTGATGAAAACCTGCTTCACAGCTCTCAGGACCTCAGACTGGGGCGAAGGTTCACTTTCCAACAGGACAATGACCCTAAGCACACAGCCAAGAAAACGCAGGAGTGGTATTGGGACAGGTCTCTGAATGTCCTTCATTGGCCCAGCCAGAGCCCGGACTTAAACCTGATCGAATATCTCTGGAAAGACCTGAAAATAGCTGTGCAGCAATGCTCCCCATCCAACCTGACAGAGCTTGAGAGGATCTGCAGAGAAGAATTGGAGAATTGGAGAAACTCCCCAGATGTGCCAAGCTTGTAGCGTCATACCCAAGAAGACTTGAGGCTGTAATCGCTGAGTAAAGCGTCTGAATACTTACAGTATGTAAATGTAATATTTCAGTTGTTTATTTTAAATAAATTAGCAAAGATTTCTAAAAAACAGTTCTTGCTTTGTCATTATGGTGTATTTTGTGTAGATTGATGAGGGGAAAAATTATTTAATCAATTTTAGAATAAGGCTGTAACCTAACAAAATGTGGAAAAAGTCAAGGGGTCTGAATACTTTCCGAAGGCACTATAAATCAGTCAAGGATATTCGTGTTGTAACAACATTTGGTACACATATTGCAGACACCGTCAAGACTCAACATATGCAAGAACATTCATATGGAACACACGATGGCACTATAATGGGCACCTGTTTATGTCTGTTGATCTGTTTGACTTTGTAATGAACTGCACGTTAGTCACACGCGATACCGCAGACACCACTGGTCCGATTTTGACGAAACTTGGGTGAATGACACTTCTTGCCAAAGAGATCTGTCATGTAAAAAATTACACTGATTGGGCCAAGGGGGTGACGACATGTGTACTGTTGCCTTGTTTTATTTGCTTATTAAGTTAACCAAATAATAAAATCAGAGGCTAAAGCATCCTGTCATAATATTTTTCATACTGCTGAACACCTAAGGAAATACACTAGACCCTCAACAGTGATGGACAATTCAAATCACCCAAACAAATCAACCGAACAAACCATTAACCCAAAATAGACCGAAACGTACACAGCTGCGGAGGATAATGCTTTACAGTACATTTGATAAACTAACCGTAGACAGATTAATGCCAAGGTATCTTACTGTACAAACACATGGGTGAGAAAAGAGTTATCCTCAATCAGCAGGACAATCGTTCCTGGCGTTAATTTATCACAGAGTCGAGAGCGAGCTGCACATCTGGTGATCAATACAGCTGTGACAACATCCTTTTGCAAAGCAAAACGCTCATATTATGACCCACTGCATATATTGTCATTTTTTACTGCTCCTCTTTAATTACTTGTTATTTTTATCTCTTAACCTTCCATTAATCTTATCCGTATTTTTTGTAACTGCACTGTTGGTTAGGGGCTCGTAAGTAAGCATTTCACTGTTGTATTCGGCGCATGTGACTAATAAAATTTGATTTGATTTGAAACTACTGTCTTCATCACTTTGTGCAACAATCATTCTGTCAGGTCTAACACACCACTTGCAAAAACTTGATTTTAGTTCAAGTTGTATTGATACGTCTCATAATGCTGGGGGATAAATTCATTGTGTGTCTGGCTGATGTTGCCATATCAACAGGCAGGCATAGTATGGATAACGGAAACATTAACAATGTATCATACATACATTACGACTATAGCAGTTCTCCAAAATATGCTCTGCTAAAGAACAACAAGAAAGATACATAGATTGGTGAGAAGGAGGTGATGGAGTGCAAGGAGGAGGGAGAGATGGGAATGCAAGAGATTGATATTGATGGAGAGCCAGGTAGCTTAAGTTTCCTCTGGTTTCAGCTGGAGAGTCCATCAGTGTTTACAGTGAACACAGAGCATCTTAGGGCCTCCCATTGTTAATCTCCATGGCTGTAGGATTCAACAAACACTTCCATTAATCTTAATGGTCTGTCAGCCCATTCCCACATCAGGCTGGAGCACATCATGAATCACAGGCCTCAGACACAAACGTTGCCACATGTTTCCGTGGCGACACCCAAGCCATCTAGGGATAACATTATCAATCGTGTGAAAAGTGCCCTCTGTTGTGTCACTCGATCGGTATCTCTACTCGATTCTGACTCTCAAGAGGTTTGTGTTGCTGTTTCGTGATGTGGTTGACTCACTCTGAGATTGAATTCATGGATAAACATTTCTAGCACTCATACAGGAATCTTCTCTGTCATATTAGTTCACCAGGCATCAACGTCAACAATGGTATACACCAGAGTTGTTCTCTGCCTTTGATGACAAAACATTATGCCTTCAAAAGTAATAAAATCATTTTCCCAATATAAATGTTTTCATTTATGGATTCAAACATTTAATTTGAGACAAACCAGTAGGAAAACCCATGTTTTTACTCTTTATGAGATATCAATTCCCCTCATTAAATTAGCAAAATAGAGAAGTAGAGAAGGGGGGCCTCGAACCTACAGTCCGTCGCCAAAACACTTGACTATTATCTGGCCTCAATCCCTCTCTGTTCAGGGGTTCTATTAAGTGCAAGCAAAGACCAGCTATATCTATAGTATCTGCCCCAGGGCAAAACTGTATAGAAGAGGATGTAAGAAAAACACCTATTCACAACTGTTAAATGACAGAGCCCTTCCTGCAGGCCTATAGCTGCTGATAGACTTATTCCCATTGACTGATAAGGAGCAGCACATCTTTCACCAATTATTCACCTGCAGGGCTTACTTAGAGAGACGCACAATTCACCATTCAGGATCTGGTGTTACACACGTCTATCTGTCTCTCAAGTGGCGTACATGAGATGAGTTTTGGCATAAATAAAGATACTCTGTCAACTGGATGAAGAGGAACGACCAAACCAAATGACTGCATGGGGGAATACAGTGCACTGAGGTTGGAGAAAAAGCCAAAGGAATCAAGTAAAGGTCAAAAAATAAGAAAGAAATACATACACGTGTGATTGTGAAAAGTGCAGTAACTTATTCCACATAGGGCATAAAGAGGAGAGCTGAAGGCAGTGCAGAGAGTTGGTCAGGAGCCAAGCCAGGCTTGGAAGCCGTCCAACTGAAATGATGTAATAGAGTTTTAAGTAGTTCTGCTGCTTTGGCAGTTAGAGAAAAGCCTGTCTTTTTGGGGTGCCTGTGCAGCAGGTGAAACATAACAATCGCTGGATTCATTTCACCCTTTTACCCCCTTGAAGGAGGCCGAGTCGCATCACTGTGAAGGTGGACTATGGAGAGGGTTGCAGCCCCTTGCCCCCACCCCCTCCTCTCTCTTATTGGTGGGAGTGGAAGCAACAGGCAAAGAGAGCTGCAGTCAGTCAGTCTCAGACATGCAGCCTTGGCTCCCAGCCAAGGTCTCAGTGTGGTGTGGTGGGACAGGACTGAAGGAGTTAAATAAAGGTTAAATAAATAAAATAAAAAGGACGAGCTCTGAACAAACACAACTTAAAGAGATATCTCTGCTTCCCCCTAGAACTGCTAAGCTAAAGCAGTGGAAGAGATTCTAACACATTTTAAATATTATATTGAATATTCACTGAATCACTGACCCATTGTTAATTTTTTTAAAACTATTTCATTTCCCCCTCAAATATATTTAATTGGAGATTTTTAAATTTTTTATTTATTTAACCAGGAAGGGCTCATTGAGATTAAAATCTATTTTTCAAGAGCACCCTGGCCAAGATAGGCAGCACCAAGTCATTACAAAAAAATTACAGACAGACAACATGAAAAACTACAAGTAATCTAGTAAAAACCATTGAATTCACAAGAGTATAAAACAGCAAATTAAAAACATTGACAGGTCAGGGAATCAGCCTCAAAATCCTTCATCAGTGATTTAAAAACACCAATCGGGACAAGGTCTTCCAGTTTAAAAGTATTTTGTAAGGTGTTCCAAGACGATGGCACAGAGTACATAAAAGCCCTTTTACCAAATTCACTTCGGACATTTCCCCCTGGGTATCACTTTAGATAACAAAAATCTGAGTCTTAAAAAGCAGGTACAGTTGAAGTCAGAAGTTTACATACACCTTAGCCAAATACATTTAAACTCAGTTTTTCTCAATTCCTGACATTTAATCCTGGTAAGAATTCCCTGTTTTAGGTCAGTTGGGATCACCACTTCATTTTAAGAATGTGAAATGTCAGAATAATAGTAGAGAGAATGATTTATTTCAGCTTTTATTTCTTTCATCACATTCTCAGTGGGTCAGAAGTTAGTATTTGGTAGCATTGCCTTCAAATTTAACTTGGGTCAAACATTTTGGGTTGCCTTCCACAAGCTTCCCACAATAAGTTGGGTGAATTTTGGCCCATTCCTCCTGACAGAGCTGGTGTAACTGAGTCAGATTTGTAGGCCTCCATGCTCACACACGCTTTTTCAGTTCTGCCCACAAATTTTGATGTTGTTGTCCTTAAGCCATTTTGCCACAACTTTGGAAGAAAAATGCTTGGGTCATTGTTCATTTGGAAGACTCATTTGAGACCAAGCTTTAACTTGATGTCTTGAGATGTTGCTTCAATACGTATATTTACATCATTTTCCTCCCTCATGATACCATCTATTTTGTGAAGTGCTGCAAGTCCTCCGGCAGCAAAGCACCCCCACAGCATGATGCTGCCACCCCCGTGCTTCACGGTTGGGATGGTGTTCTTCGGCTTGCAAGCCTCCCCTTTTTTCCTCCAAACATAACAATGGTCATTATGGTCAAACAGTTCTGTTTTTGTTTCATCAGACCAGAGGACATTTCTCCAAAAATTACGATATTTGTACCCATGTGCAGTTGCAAATCGTAGTCTGGCTTTATTATGGCGGTTTTGGAGCAGTGGATTCTTCCTTGCTTAGCGGCGTTTCAGGTTGTGTCGATATAGGACTAGTTTTACTGTGGATATAGATACTTCTGTACCTGTTTCCTCCAGCATCTTCACACGGTCCTTTGCTGTTGTTTTGGAATTGATTTGCACTTTTTGCACCAATGTATGTTCATCTCTGGGAGACAGAATGCGTCTCCTTCCTGAGAGGTATGACGGCTGTGTGTTCCAGTGGTATTTGTACTGTGGAAATTGCTCTAAAGGATGAACCAGACTTGTGGAGGTCTACATTTTCTTTGTCTGAGGTCTTGGCTGATTTCTTTTGATTTTCTCATGATGTCAAGCAAAGAGGCATGGAGTTTGAAGGTAGGCCTTGAAATACATCCACAGGTATACCCCCAATTGACTGAAATGATGTCAATTAGCCCAACAGAAGCTTCTAAAGCCATGACATAATTTTCTGGAATTTTACAAGGTAAATAATCTGTCTGTAAACAATTGTTGAAAAAATGACTTGTGTCATGCACAAAGTAGATGTCCTAACCGACTTGCCAAAACTATAGTTTGTTATGGAGTGGTTGAAAAACTAGTTTTAATGACTCCAGCCTAAGTGTATGTAAACTTCCGACTTCAAATGTAGCTAGCTGTATGTATGTGAGTGATAGATTTAAGGTGTGAATGACAGAAGTACAAAAACACCCACTACATAGCCCTGTAATTTAAGGGTAATAGTAGAGTGATTCACTGCAGGAGCTCAATTAAATGCAGGCTTATTCTCTCTTTCAGAAAAGTTGGGCATTGTTGGTTTACACAAGGTATATTTACACAAAACTAGCATCTCAGTACACGTTCAGATGAGTCACGTTGCTAAAATGGAACAGTTTATAAAGCAACCGAGAGTACATTGTCCGACCACGACATGCAATCACACCCATTCAGACAGAACCCATTCAGACACACTGTGGGGCTGTTGTGCTGCACAAATCCAAGGTAAACATAGAGGATGTTTGGAATGCAGGGTCAATGAAGCAAATGGTTGTGAAGGTAAATTGATTTCTGTGGGATATCAATGGGTCAAATACTCCTGGATAACCTAAAAACAATTGGCTTAACCTCTTAATCATAAAATAAATTATTGACAAATCTGGTAAATCACATGAGGAGGGAGTATATACAGATTTTATTTTAAAAAGTCTTGCTTTACTTTGTGATCAGACACAATTAATCAGTCACATTCATACTATTATTTCTGCATACATTGTTCTGAGAGCGGAACAGATTTAGTGCCACCAAGTCACAAACCCGTAAATCTGTTTATTCTTCCCACAGGAATCAGTGGTGTGATTTGGCAGCTACAATGACATTGTCATAAAGAAGAAATGGGAAAGTAGAATAGAAGCAAGAACAGTAACTTCAATACATAAAGATACATTTATTACAGTAACTTTTACAGCTACTACAGTGACTTCACATTTTAAATTGGAAATTATGTCAATATCAGTACTTTACTTTCTGTGTAATCTCGTTTTACAGTGATTCTCTGTAAATCTCTTTAGATGTACAATGTCCTATCAAATTGCAGTGAAAACATACAAACTTTAGGACTGAATGATGGTAAATGTGGATGTTATATTAACTGTAAATACAGTTTATACTATATGTCATTGTAGAAATGTAAAACCAACCAGTCAGCGTATGATCTAATAATAACTGTTGGTATTCCCCAGCCTTCAGAAACAGCCAGTGGTCCTATGGCAGCTCTATTGAATGCCAATTTAATAAAGTCGCTTTTTTTTGGCCCCATGACAATCGTAGTGAATGCTGCCCGGTGTGTTACAAAACAGTCAAGGTTACCCGGGAAACACTTAAAATGACGAGATGTTCAATTGAATAACATTTTTGGTTTAATATCAACAGGCTGTTGTGCCAAGTAGCCTAATATTACCTGTTGGTTTGGGTCTCTGTGCAGTATTTAAAGAGCATTGATATTAATAGTGGTAGTGGGAAACATTAGCCTGAGGCTTGATTGAACTGAGCACAGAGACCAAAGATCTGCCAGTGCATATGAAGCTAACCCAGTCTAATATCCACATTACATTATGGCACACTCGATCAGACCAAAGTGCTATTATTGCTCACAGGAGAGGACATTTGCGGAGAATGGTTTCTTTTATGAAGCAGATCGTAAAAAGACAGGGGTACGGCACTTTAAAAAATCTGTAAAAGGGACATGTCACAGGAGTAATTACATTTAGCCTCCACTTTAATCTGTATATAAGACTGTTTACCTTCCAATTACAAAGAGGTAATGGCCATGTTAGATCACAGAAAAAGCTCAAATCTATTTTTCTTGGATTACATTGGGTAAAGCCATTACATCAAATTCAAACTAGCTGGATACGGAGGAAAGAGTAAAAGGAATGGTAAGCACGGACATTCAAGGAGAGTAAATTGTCCAAATGGATGTTTATCATAAGGTACTTATGTCATTTAAAATGTTCATCTGGCTTGAGCAGTCAGGGGATATATATTTTTCTGTTTTTCATGGTCATGGCAGAGCTTTTCAGCTTCCCTGAAGAGAGGAGTACAATAGGTCACCTATACACACAGAGCTCAGACAAACCCATCACTACTCCAACAACAACACAGAACCAGTCAAACATCACTTCCTTTTACACTCCCATGGAGAGGAGACACTTATTACGCTTGGTGTTTTGCCTCTTGATCCTTGTAAGACCATACAATATTTTGCTAAGTAAAGATATTCATGATCTCACACTTGCACTTCACACTCAAATCCTCTGCAATGAATGTACAATTTGTTGAATGACATGTGTTTATATTCCTTAAAGAGTAATTGATTATTACATCAAGTAAGTAGGCGGTTATTTTCAAATACATCCATTTTTTGTTGTTGTACATTTCTACATTTATTCAGTCATATTTCCAAAGTTAATATGCAATAAAATACTGATACAGACACAGACTTACAGCACAGTAGCAAAACGTGTTGTGTAATTACCATGTAAGTTAGTAAGTTTATACAGTACAATATTTGCATTCACCTTTTTGCATATTCATGTAAAGTACAGCCCTGCGTATTTGGAAGTCTTTTTAATAGATTATTTTGACAAATCATATTAATTACTATGTTGAATACATTATTAGAACTTATGTTGTGTTTGCAATATATAATAACAATATGATATTTTTCAGTGGCTCACCACATGATAGTTGAACTAGGCTGCACCCAGGCAGACACACAAGTTGAGTGACCACTACGTCAGCAGAGTTCTGCAAATGAAACGCTTCGGGCTTGCCTTTTTTCCTTCCTTGTCAAGTGAAGGGAGGATTTGCAGCATATTAAGACATTTTGATGATCTGTCATTTAGTAATTGTGTGTGTCGAGTGGGGGAAATAGGGAGAAGATCCTCATGGAAGAGATGAAAGTACACCATCTCTGGGGCAGAGAACTGAGCTGAAACACAGGATTTTTGCTGGAGTGTGAATTACCCATGGTGGTCTCTTTTCTCCCTCTCTCTCTCTGTGGAGAGTCACTGAGTGGCCACCTCTAAGCATGGCAATGAGCTGGTGTGATCTAATGGCAATAAAATGCCAAATAAAACTTATGGACAGCAATTGCCAGAGCCGGAGCCATGTAGCATAATGGATCATTGTTATGGAATGGGTGAAGTCATACCGTATGCTCACTCTATCAGTCCTGCTTCTCTCCACTTTCTTAATTCAACAGAAAGTTATTCATTGGTATCTACGTGCTATGATGTCATGTTTTATTACGGGGCTCTTCTGAAAATGAGACCTTGATCTTAGCATGACTCCCTGTCAAAATAAAACATAGTTCTTTTTGTACCTGTATATGTGCTTGAAATTGATGTGAAGTGTTCACAGATTTAACAACATTATCAACTCCAGGATTGGAGAAAAAAACTTTGATGTTCAATATCTCACAACTCTGCTTTGCTCACAGTGGTGTAAAGTACTTAATTACTTTAAAGTACTACTTCAGTTATTTTTAGGGGTATCTGTATTTTGCTATTTATATGTGTAATACTTTTACATTTATTTCACTACATTCCTAAAGAAAACAATGTTATTTTTACTCCATACATTTCCCTGACACCCAAAAGAACTTGTTACATTTTGAATGCTTAGCGGGACAGAAAAATGGTTCAATTCATGCATTTATCCCTGGTCATCCTGACTGTCTCATCTGGCGGACTTACTAAACACACATGCTTCGTTTGTAAATGATGTCTGAGTGTTGGAGTGTGCCCCTGGCTATCTGTAAATAATAATAAAATAAAAAGATATCCTTTATATAAGGAATTTGAAATTATTTATACTTTTTCTTTTACTTTTGATACTTAAGTATATTTAAAACCAAATACTTTTAGACTTTTTCTCAAGTAGCATTTTACTGGGTGAATTTCACTTTTACTTGAGTCATTTTCTATTAAGGTATCTTTACTTTTACTCAAGTATTACAGTGGGGTACTTTTTCCACCACTGTTTGCACAGATAGAACCTTATAATCTCAAGTTAATTATTTATTAGTATCTATATAATGTCAATAATATGGCATGATTTGTAGCTTACACATCTTGATTTGTATTTTGTGCAATCCGTAAACATATATAATGAATGTAAACTTTGTGTAAATTCCTCTGTCTCTAAATGTTGTCATATCACTAGCAGCACCATATCACCAAGTCACATTCTGAGTATGTGTTAATGTACTTGGTGAATTAAGATGATTCTGATTCTGAAAAATGTGTCATTTAGTCATTAGTCAATAAAACATTAATCACAAACACTTTAATTAATTCCAGACAGTATCAATTGGCAGCTAATATTTAATAAGGAGTCCTAAATCTCTCGCATCGTTAATGTGAACTCTACGCTACTTGTTCAGGATTGTCTTGCATCAAGGATTTTTTTATTGTATTTATCCGTTATGGGTTGTAAACACATGAGATTTGATAGGATGTTTACAGGAGTGTCTCAGGCCTACAGGTTGAAGTTGTATCACTCACAGCTGAATCATCATCTGTTATTTCCCTATGTGCCTAAAGGGCCAGATTTTTCATCAGTGTTGGTCTTGTGTAACCGCAGAGCGAAGGAGGCCTGAATGTATGGAGCGGTCCTGAGTAGGCTCTTGGCTACAGTGACACATAGCCTGTGCATCTCACCCTCCCTCAGGGCTACTTTCCCTTTCTCTTGTCGTCTGCTCCAGCGTCCCCACCACCACCAGTCCTCTTCAGAGAAACCTCCCCGGCCCTGCCACTGCCAGCACCAGCAGCGCCGTCCACGGTCCACCCTCCGCCATCCTCCGTCACCCTGGCGTCGCGTGACATTCTTTCCCACAGGCAGTCACATAGTTCCAGCGTCTCCTCATGCGAGGGGGCCTGGGACCTTGCAACAGGCGGGGGCACTTCAAAGCCAGCCGGCCCACAGCTGCAGCCTGTCGCTCCAGCAGCCAGCTCCAGTTTGTAATCATTATTAAAGGCTTGACCCCAGAGGCATCTTTGCCGCT
Source organism: Oncorhynchus tshawytscha (assembly GCF_018296145.1). NCBI lineage: Eukaryota > Metazoa > Chordata > Actinopteri > Salmoniformes > Salmonidae > Oncorhynchus > Oncorhynchus tshawytscha. The sequence continues at coordinate 69,441,137 of NC_056441.1, forward strand.
GTTCGCACCCCCATCCTCCCCCAATAGCGCTGCAGAGGGCTCCTATAAAGGCGACTCCAGTTACCCATCAGTCGCCTGTGGGGGGCCATGGTATGGAGCAGGGGGGTGATGGGGGGGGTGCCATTGTTTGGGCACGGGAGGGCAGTGCCCACTGTCCAGCAATTTCCCACCTGTAGAATCCCATGTTCAGGTGATGCTCCAGCTAAACGAGCTCTGTGTCAGGTCTGACACCAAGTGAGAAAAACCCTAATGTTTGATGGGCATAATGGTGGTCATTCATAATACTAAACGTGGGTGAGAACATGTCTGGTTCCGAGAGTTGTCCTTGAAACAACAAAGCAAAACAATAGAACACGTGTTGTGCACTCATGATGCCTTTCAAGTCCAGGAAGATACAGAGAAGTGGAGGGGTCGACATCATGGCTGACCCTGTGCCCCAGTGTGGCCCTGCACTCATATCTGCCTGTCCAGGACTGTGGGGGTGGCAGGCATCTGTTATTAGCGCGTTAGCTCTGGTGTGATGAAAAGGAATTTATAGATTACATTTGCATCCTATATCAGTGCTTGGGAAATCTGATCCCCCTTATTACAAGACAATATGCAGTCGTTGCTGCTGGAGCTTTTCTGCTTTCCTCGTTAGTCACTGCTAAAGCCCATGCATTAGTGGTTGTTTTGGAAACCAGTGGACCCCAAACACCACCCACCTATTGGCCCAATAACATCTCACCTGCTCTGGCTACTGGTCACCTCCAGTGACCCCTTCCATTGGCCATCGTCATCATTTGTGTACCCTGCTGTGAATAGGTCTAAAACAGCCAAGGCATCCATAAATTTACTTTCCCTATATACGTGTCTCATACATCCTTTGTTACCTGTGTTTATCGCACAACTGCGTGCTTCCTGATAACAATCATTAGGACCAGTGTTCAATGCCCTCATGGTAGCTTGAGGACATATGGGCCAGATGGTGAGCCGTTAACAGCTAGGATGTAGCAGTCTCGCCATTATTTTCTTATTCCACATGTCAGATATTGATGTAATATCCTTGAGTCACTAAAAACAACAGCAGCAGGTGTCAAATAATGGCAGCCTTGTCAGATGAGTGGGAGTCGTCTTTCCAGGTGTGCTGTTGTGGTAACAGGGTACATGGACTTTGATAACCATTCATTAAAGATTCCATGCTGGGTACGCCAAGCAACTGGAGCAAGATTTCCCCCACAGCAATCCACCCTACATATACTACAAACAATAAGTCATTGGTTTTATTGCTCATCTTCCTATGGATGATGACTCGACTCATGGCAACTGACATTCTATAAACCCAAATCAAGTTTACTGCTGTTTTATTGATCTATGCGGAGGAAATAAATCCTAGAGAGATGACGCTGTTTCCATGTAAAAAAAAACAACAACATGCAACAAATTGTTACTTGTCAATTTCATTTTCGGTGAACCATTCTAATTTGCCTTTTGAAACAATAGATATACCTATTGAAACTTTACATATAGATTGGATGTCCAGTCATCTGTCATCAGGAGCTTAGCTTAGAACATCTTTATTGTAGACTGTGAAGGCTTGTGCTTAACTGAATAAAGAGCCTCTTCATCATCTCCAAAATTCAGTAGACCTCAAGCCTTAATCTTGACTGCAACCTTTGACCCCAACTCAACTTTCCAAATGAAAAGAACATCTGACCTTTCATACAAGGTCCATATCCAAGGACTTATAATGCACTGGGTATTATTATTCTCTATGAAATTGAATATGCAGCCTAAGGTGAATTGCATTGTTTGGCTTAAAGAAAATAATGAATACAAGGAAGTATGCCTTCTACAATTACCATAGCCCTTCAATATAATGACTATTATTTGAATAGATAATTCCTCTGGATAAAGCCTCAACAGAGTCATCTCATTAGCACATTTCATTATGGAATCAAAACTGTTTACACAATCTTGGTGTTGTGGGATTAAATTATTTTGCTTAGATTACAGTGATGAAAATACAGATAATGTAATCAATTAACAGCACAAAGTAGAACTTCACATTATGTTTATACAAAGCAATAGCCTCAGAGCTTTGTATGGATTATCATATTTGCTGTTAGATGCTATCTACAGACAGCCATTAGGTATGATGTTCCACCGGTGCCGAAAATTCCCATCATTGTTGATCTATGGTTTGTTGCACCATATCTGTACAAACATACCTCACAAAGAGCCATTGAAGACTGATAATGAAAACAGAACTAAAACAAAATAACACCCAAATTGCAAATTAGTATGCGTCATGAAAACGTATCATTCACCATAGTAATGCCATTCAAAGATAACACCATAATGTACTCTGGCAATGATGAGCACCTGGTAATGTATTTTATAGTAGTCTGACCCTGAACCAGAGCAGTGGGGAGGATCAACCAGCACTGTGGCCAGGGATGACAAAGCTTCAGCAGGGTACTGGGGTACTGGGGGTGGGTACGTGGTACTGTCTGTCTATGGTATGGATTCACTCCAGGGCCAACAGTGACATTTCCTGACAGATGCAGAGACAGTCAGGCTCTGTCTCTTTGTCCACCTTCCCTTTTGTTTTGTTGATTTGTTGATTTTTGGTTTCTATACGATCAGGCCCCCTGAGCTCTGAGTGGGGGGGGCACTAGACATAATATGGTGGTGGTGATGGATGAAAGGGGGGTGGACAGGGGTGGGGGGCAGGAGTGTTGGCTGAGAGGGGCACACTGTAGCAGGATGCCAAGCATGGCTCAGTGGTCCCAGCGGCACGAGCCTTTGACACTTAACAAGCACCTTCCAGTTGTCCCTAGCCTTGACCCTGTCTCGTCTTAAGACACTTATAGAGCTTAGACAGCAGGGAACCTCTGGGGCATTATCAATTACACTCTGTCGTACTCTATAAGAATATCTTAGAATACTTTTTTGTAATGTGCTTTAGGTCAGATAAAAAGTTGCAACTTTAACTTAACTTTTAATTGAACAAGTACCAACTCAAATGTGCATCAAGCGTCTTGGATCATTATACATTTTGGAACTGAGCATCTTGACCAGTCTCATTAAGAGAGTTGAGCTGTAATAGCCTACAACTACGATGGTGACATATCACTCAGAGGGTGGGCTCTGGTGTGTCAGACAGACAGACAGACAGACAGACAGAGACCTCTTTAACCCCATCTCTGGGGGTATGGGTGCTACTTTTAACAGCCCCCAGGCCAGGGCAAGGATATGTCTCAGCCACAGCCTCCCATTACAAGGCCATAACAGGCAGTGCTTCGGAGTAACAAGGACACATTCTATGGCTTCTTGCAGTCCTCTGGGATGCAATGGATCACGTACTAGAATGCATAATGTAGACAGGGGTGGTAGCTAAGTAAGAACCAAAAAGGTGTTTTGAATTCATTTGAAAAAGTGGCAACGTGTATTAAAGGGTCATATAAGGTTGTGGACCTGTGAAATGTACAACTGGAACACATCCAAAGGGACCCTGGGAGCGGTACTTAAACAGAGCCTATCGTATACTATCAGAGACAGAATGTGCCAGTGTGGACACACGTTGGGTAATAATGATGCAGCCCAATGGCATGTAGAGTAGAACAGGGATGACAAATATCACTGTTTGTGTTTTAAAGTGTTTTAGAGGCAGTTCAATGGCCGGGCCGACCGTTGCAAGTCACAACCTGAAAGGCCTATGGTTTTATTAATATTTCCACACAAGGAAAAGAGGAAGAACCCTGCTATGCTAATGTTTTTATTGCGTTGGTTATGTGGGATACAGCCAAAAATATCACAAGGTGATATTATTCCAACCAAAAGGTATATGTACGCACTTCAAACCAACCATAAGACAATACATCATTCAGGAACATAAAAGGTTTGGTTGTGTTGTAAAACATTAATGAGCCACGTATGACAAGAATAACAGTATTTTATGAATATTTGCAATTTAGATGAGGATAAAGCAGAGTTCATGGAACAATGTTAATGACAAATTGTAAAATAAAAAATAAGTAGCCAAAGTCTTTGAGCTGCGTTCTTCTCCTCATTCAAAGCATAGTGTGTTATGCATGTGTTATCTATTCTGAAGGCATTTGACAATTTTACTGAAGTCTTTATATCTAGAAATGTCTATCATCCTTTCCCAAGCTGACACATTAAGATCAGCACTCCACATGCTGGCCAATTAAATGTGGATTCCATGGAAAATGTGCTGTCCCCTTCATCTACTGGCAAGGGAATGTACACAAAATGTGCCACATGTGTTACGTGACCCTGAAATGTGCTTTGGAAATTAGGCTTTTAATGTTGCTCTAATTGGGGGGCATTAATCAATTTCGCTCCATCAGCAGAGAGAGGCTGAGAGGGCCTTCCTCCTACCCTCAGTCCAGCTCTCTGCCCCTGGACCAGCTGGCTCATAACAGCACCATGCTCACCCTCAACAAATCACTTTTGACTCCATCCATCAAAGCAACATTAATATTCCAAACCCGCCCACCACTATCTTGGACTCTACTGTATGTCTTAATTACCTTGGGCCGTGCCAGGGGAAGGCGACCTCACTGTATCAGCTCTCTCGTCTTGTCAGTTACCAAATACTTACACTCCATCAGGGACTTGTGACTCTTTCAGGCTCACCCTCGTTCGCATTGGGTAGCAGGGGCGCAGGGGCGCAGGGGCGCAGGGGGCTTGGGTATCAAAAATCTGGGACAATGGCAACAACTGCACATCTAATTTAGCCCCTTGTTTATCGTGAGTTTGTAACAGGATCTGGCCTGCGATTCTGGGGAGCACAATGGAATGGCGATCAGGGAGCTATTGTTTTTCAAGCTAATTAGACCTCAGGCATGCCTACGAATCCTCCGAGGTCTGTCCCCAGAGTCAAAGGACAGCTAAAAGCGGCACCGTTAGAAAAGAGCCCTACAAGTCCATGTTATTTGGGGATGTGTTATGTGACGGCCCAGTTATCTGGTCGTTATATGGTCTGATGAGGGCAGGCCCGGGATTCAACAGGGCACTTAGGGAGAAGGGTTCCACATCACACGGCAGTTGTTTTTGCTTTTAGGGAGGTTTAATGTGGCCCTCTTAATCTTTTTTTGTGTACTGCCAATTCACATTGTCCCATCGAGGACCGTCACTTGAGCTGAGCAGGGAACTGTGGCCTGTACACTTTTCCAAATTCATATATGGACAGCCATTTTCCTTCATACATACTTCTAAACCAATCAATTAAAGCCTCAGAACAAAGGATCATAATTAGTCTATTCTTAGAGGAACGCTTACGCTATTAACATGTTATCATTAGCTCAACAAGAGTAGTCCAATAAATGTGAATAATTTTACTCTTATACACTTTAAATGACTATATACGTAGATCTATTGTGATAGCTCCACCACTAGTTAGCTCCCTTATCTATAAATGTGTTGATTGAATCATTCTACACATGGGTGGGAAATGTTACAGCAAAATAAAGCTGTAACCAACCCAGTTTTGTTGAAACAACCTCTGACCTTAAAACATTAGCCTCTGACCTGCGACAGGTGGAGAGAGTGTCTTTCCAGAGAATTGGACGAAGTGTGAGGGGCCGCTAGCATCTCCTCTCAGCTCTCTGGACAAATATTATCATTTTGCTGAGGACTACCGAGACGAGGATGGTGCAGACTACATGTGAGGTCCAATAGCACATGTTCTCCTAGAGTGAATGATGTGTCTGGGCATATAGAGCGTCTAGGACGAAATGATCCACCATGCAAAACAACCCAGACACCTGTCTCACTTTAAGTTGCACACAGTACACTCAAAGCCATCTAGGAGTGTGAATACTTACACAAAATCCTGTATAATACTCTTGTGAACACAGTTGCTGAAAACAGTAGGTCAATTAGAGTAATGATGAATGAATAATAACGCTGTGATATAGCAGTAAGACGTTATAGAGCAGTAATATATTAGAGGGCTAGCGTAGCACATTGGGTTGTGTGGAGCTCTCCACTTGCCCTACCATATAGTTCACTTTTTGCGAGCCGCGACTGGTAAGGCACAGGGGAAGGGTGTTCACGTGTGCTAGCAAGGCAGAGGTCCTGGATTTGATACTTGGTTACAGCCGAATCAGGAGGAAGTGGTAGTCGCTAAGCAAGCCGTGTGTTATCTGTTACAAATGGTCGCAGATCTGCAGTTGCGCACAGCTCAATGCTGGGGTCGCTGTGGAGTAAGTTTGGGGTGTGAATGTAGCAAATGTGGATGTGTGAAACTCACTCACCCTGAAGTGTCCCCATTTACGGTGCCCAGTAGCTAGATTTTCTCATGGCATGACTGGTGAGAGGCTTTGGGAGGGTGGTCATGTGTGTTAGCAAGGCAGGAGTCCTGGGTTTGAACCTTGGAGTGAGCCGAATCAGGAGGAAGCGGTACTCCCTAAGCAAACAGTGTGACGTCCATTAAACTAGCTTCAGCATGTAATGTATTATTTAAATGTACTTCTTTTTCAATCAAACAACATAATTTCCATATAATTCAAATGGCTAATGTAACCAGAGAATGAACTTCCCTTTTGATGAAATCTCCTCTCCGTCTCCTGACCGTTCTCCCATTAAACCAATATATCTTAGACAGACACTATGTACTGTGTTATAGCAGTTGTGTGTGTTCATACCAGGGCTGAGAGCTAGGGACCCGTTGGCTCAGTACCAAATGGACAATCTTTGATGTGCAGCTGATGTAGGATCTTAATTTGAGCCAGTTTGCTACAGCAAATACTCCTGCATCAACAGGACATGATATTATGTGGATTACAATTAATTTACATTTTTGCAGGGGTTGATACATTATTCGTAAAAGAACACCAAGTCTGAAATGTCTAAGTGTAAATTGCAAACTTTAGAAGCCTTTTTAAACCTCAAATAAACTAGACGTTTTACATTTCCTGTATTGCTGGAAAGTTCACCTGCAACAGGGTGATCAAATTAAGATGCTACATTTGTAGTTGTTCTGGGTCCAGGCTGTTGGGCAGCTAAGACGAGATCAGAGAAGCTTTTCCAATAGGTGTTGGCAATCTCTCTCTGGTCGGTCCTCATCACGGGGGGGAATGCTTGCAAGTGGCCCTTGGAGACTCTGCCTGACGTGGCTCCGATGGCAAACGAGTTTTGTGGGGAGGTCAGGGAGAGTTCCCGGGCCAGCAGGGCCAGGCCAGGTGGCACATCACAGCGTCCCACTGCGCTGCTATCCCCAGAATGCGACACTGTGGCGTCGGCAAGTTTGCCTCTGATCAGGACGGGAGGGGTTCGGTCAAAGAGAGGCTCGCCAAATGCTGGGGACTTGGGCACTGACTCGATTTGCAATCGTAAGCTGTACAGTTTGAAACAGACATTCACTGTTTCAAACTGTCTTTCTGAATGTAGTCTGGACTGAGGCAAGTAAGAAAGATGTATTTAATTTCAGCCCAAGGTAAAGAAGAAAAGTAAAGACTCTTGTTTGGGTTTTTCTTCAGCTGTCTGTTCTTTCTTTCTGAATATAATAGCATGTACACCATTTAGCAGACACTCTTATCCAGAGTGAATTACAGGAGCAATTAGGGTTACGTTTCTTGCTCAAGGGCACATCAACAGATTTTTCACTTAGTCAGCTCAGAGATTCTAAACAGCGACCTTTCAGTTAGCTGCTAGGCTACCTGCCACCCATTTTATAGCCTGCCTCAATGAAAATGGCAATCATTGTGGTATATTTAATGTCAATTGAATGCACATATAATTAATACAAAGAAAGCTATCAAGATTAAACAATTTGTTTAGCCATTTTAGGCTGTTCTAACACAATGCTGGTAATGTGCTTAACTTAATGACATCAACATACTAATACGTAATCTCTACTGTTAGGAAGATCTTACAAAAGCAACTGCGGACACAACACTGAGAAGGATACATTGAATGGCACTGAGGTAGGTAGATGTACACTGAGTGTTAGGAACACCTGCTCTTTCCATGACAGACTGACCAGGTGAAAGCTATAATCCATCATTGTCCATCATTGTCACTTGTTAAATCCACTTCAATCAGTGTCGATGAAGGGGAAGAGACAGGTTAAAGAAGGATTTTTGAGCCTTGACAGTTGAGACATGGATTGTGTATTTGTGCCATTCAGAGGGTGAATGGGCAAGACAAAAGATCGAAGTGCCTTTGAACGGGGTAGTAGTGACAGGCACACCGGTTTGAGTGTGTCAAGAACTGCAACTGCTGGGTTTCCTGTGTGTATCAGAACGGTCCACCAATCAAAGACATCCAGCCAACTTGACACAACTGTGGGAAGCATTGGAGCCAACATAGGCCAGCATCCCTGTGGAACACTTCGACACAACGTAGAGTCCATTCCCTGATGAATTGAGGCTGTTCTGAGGACAAAAGGGGTGCAACTCAATATTAAGGTGCACCTAATGTTTGTACACTCAGTGTATATTGAGATATCAAGAGTGAGACACAGACACTCCAAGATAATCTCACACTGGTGCTTTACCATTGCCCTCTGCTGGAGGAGCCACAAACCTCATGTTTTTGGATGAAAATCACAGACATAAGAACAATAACAAAGACTTCACCGAAACTGAATCCCCATATTTTCTCTTTCTCTGACTAAGATACCCACACATGACCACACCTGTCAACACTACAGGGCTCAGGTTACATGGGGGCCATTTGTGTTCCCTCTTTCAGTTGCATATCGTCATTTTTTAAGAGCCTGTAGTCCATTTCGGAAAAGGAGACTAATTAGCTCACTTACGGCCCACAAAGTGACTCTGTCATCTAGTGGCTATTGAAAAGAGAAGAGTCAGCCCCGTGCTACTCCCAGCTGCTGAAATACATTATTGTAGAAAACCCTCTGTGTCTGGCCAGCTGTCTCATTAGTTTCACGGCACAATCCTCCTAAAGTCATCCAAAACCACACGCTTTAAATATGGTAGCCTGTCTGTCTGACCGTTGAAAGTCACGCATCAGGTGCACTCACTGTACTAAAGGCCCTATCAGGTGGCTGCTGGGGGACTTTTAGAAACAGTGAAGTTCCTGTAGGTGGGTGACAATGAAGGTGTACCCAATAGGAAATGTCTCATCCTCAACAATGATCATTATCAGTCGGCATATTTTAGCTGTCAAGCCATGCTCTGTTAGCCTGCCTGACGTGGTACAGAGCGAAGGAGAGCTGACAGGAGTCCATTTGTTGATGCCATGTTCGCACAAAAATTGGTGTGAGCTTTGATTGGTTCTCCTTTGGATTTTGAAATCCAACAGTTGTATTGGATGGGGGTGGAGCTCTGGGGCAGTCTGTGGGTGCTTGAGTGAGAAAGACACAGAGGAGAACCAATCATTAAAAAAGCACATCCCCCTTCATTATTGACACATCGAAGACTTTGAGTTTGATGTCAGCCAGACTGATGATCTATATGATCGCTGAGTGGGTCTACTTTAGTCCATTTTTTATGTATCACCTATGTTGGCTGGCTAGCTATATATTGTAATTCTCAGACCAGACACATCCATAGGACCAGGGTCTTTAAGGGAAGCAAAGTCTTTGGACTGTGTAGTAAAGCTCTAATGTACTCACTGATTTTCATTTGCATATATATGCCCCCAGTGAATAATTCACACAGATTTGTCAGTAAATAACACATATAGTTTTTTCGGCAGATTGCTCATTAGTGTACAACACTGGCTATAATATCATCTGGGCTCTGCTGAGTGAACAGCATTTGTTGTTTGTGTAAACAGATGTGTGGCCTATTTACACCTGAGCAGTTTAATTAGGAACGTACACCTCCAGAACCAGCTAATTTGCTTATTTATCTAGTGGAACATTCATTTTCCACCATTGCGTGCACAGCAGAATGCAATTACCCTATTGTGAGTTTATAATCCTCTCGTCCTAGACTCACCCCATGCAGTTCTGTGCAGTGGCATTACAGCTTTCTTATATGCTGCAATGCTATTTCTAAAATATCCATGTTAATGCTTTCTCTCCCCTTCATCACATGGTCTATATCCAGTATTTTCCTAAAGTAATATTATGTTCTACACATGTTAAAGAACTAACAGATATACACAACAAGCCTCAGTTGATCTCCACAGAGGTCAATTGACGTTTACATTGTTTTCCCACACAGAGGTCTCGACAAAACCATCCAACAATTTCCCTCTCCTTCCCTCTCTCTCCCTTCCCCTCATTCACAGGTAAGATGGAGATAAGAGAGCGATAAGGGATGTGTTGTGCTGAATTAATAGTGCCAGTCTGGGCTGACTGATCCAGGGAATGCACTGCCTCTTGCACACAACTAAGGGATAGCATCATCAGAAAGGTACTGTTGAATTCGGTGAAGTCTTCCAGAACAACTCTTTGATTGTGTAACATAGCGAGAAGCAACCATGCTGAGAGTTGAGTTGTCACAAGCTCTCTGATTCAGCTCAGGAGTTGTTTAACAATGTTACAAACACATTTGTCAAGTGCAATGTTTATGGTAAGAGGGATGCAAGCACCTTTAGAATTTCTAACAAGAAACTGACTTGTTTTTCTCACCTCGTGAAAATTTGATTTCAGCACATACACAATTTGTCCGTGTAAATGTATGTGGGTACTTATAGCGCAATATGCCACTCTCTGAAATCTCAAGTGGGTTGTTTGCTTACTGTAGTTGTGAAGCCTCCTTTCAGTTTCAGGCAGTCAAATCCAGCACTTCAACCGGTACTCATTCACTGGACCCTTCTTCCTCAAAGATGTGAGGATGGCTGCCTGTTATTGTAACTCACTAACACGCTTTATTGACCTTGATCAGGTCTCCACTTTAAGCTGAGATAAAAGACCAGGTAACATGCAAGCGGCAGATGATTTATTCCTGCTCCCCCTCCAGTAAAGCTGACAGCTATTAAATGATGATATTGTAAAAACGTTAAGATCCTTAGCGAGCTCCAATAAAGCAGATCCTCCACCAGTCATGACCGCTGGTTAATGAGCTCTGTCATATACTCGTGTGACACAGGACGTGAACAAGGTCAAGTTGCGTTTATATGTGACTGCAACATGGTTTGTTGTTGTGTTTTGGTCATACAGCCATATAGGTTTGACACAGGTACATGTGTTAGGGATAGTTAATTGGTCAATATAATTTTCTCTCTGCTGACCCAGTCAATGAGTGAACAGAACCAAGAGGGTCTAATAAACCCAGGTCTGGTACCAGAAACAATATATTGGGTAAAAGAAAATGATGACAGAGTTCAATATTCAATATTGATGAACCATGAAGGTCATGATTATGGCTGAAAGAAAATGTAATGGTTATGATAACAATGGGAGAGATTAGTAGTGACTGGTTCAATAGAGATATTGTCTGTGTGTTTAACCAGGGCTTTGGAGCTTCACTACAATATGGACACTGGAGCTATGGCTTCTAGGCTTAGGATGGACTGGGTAAAATAGAGAGAAAGCGATAGAAGAGAGAGAGAGAGCTATGCCAGGAAAAAAGCAAGGTTTGGAGGGGATTCAAATCTGGACTCAGTATCCTGGCCTCTCTAGAAACAGACACAGTCTTCAGCAGTGTCCAAATCCTCCATGCTGGCCCTGTGTGTCTCCACACTGCCATCTATGGCTGACTCCCCTTGCAGCTGTAAGCATGAAACATTGCCTTACTTTGATCAAGGCTTTATCATGCATTGCTCAAACCTGGCCATACTGCATTTAGCCAGGGAGTGATAGGCCTTATCTGTAAATTATTTCATTATTCCCTTACACTCCAGTAGATGGCACTAAAGCTGTGTCAAAGAGCAGAGCTAAAATGAGTGTGCTGCCGGGCAGATTGCCCCCCAGATGGAGAGGAAGTGGGTCTGATGAGCAGGGTTTTCACGACCACTGACAGGGTGAGATTTAGATGAGTGGGTGGAAAGGGAGATGTTGTGAGAATCGCCCCCCCCCTCCCCACTGCTAACAATATTTACTAAACGTCTGCTGTGTTCTACAGATTGATATGTTATTTATGTAACCATGCATTCCCTTTAATGCCATCCTATCACAAAGGCCTGGGTGTATTTTTACGTGTAATACCTCACGTCCCTTTAATCTGGGATCCTCTTAACAGTGTGCATCTATTCAAAACACTGCCATATCCCTAGCTCTAAGCTCCTTAGTGTGAAAAGATACACAAATACGTACACTTCCTTTCTTTCTCTCCCTGGGAGACACATTTTTATGTCCAATAGAATTGAATGCATTGAAGGCTGAAATGGATCATTGTTCAGCCTAAGAACTTCCTTCTTTCCATTTCATATAGGCTACAGAATATTTTTGGTGAAAATATGCCACAGTACAAAATAAGCCTACATGCCTAACTAGTAGCTAGTATTTAAGACTAGATAACTAACTTTTTAAAAAATCTGTGGGAAAGACAAAGTATTTTAATTCCATTGAACAGGGCATGGTAATTGCTTTAGGAACAAACTATTAGAACCTGTATCTGTCAGTGATTGGCTACTTCCTCCACTGTGATTTCCAGGTGACATTGCTAGAGTAAGTTGTTTTTCTTATTTTTGAAATGTCCAGGGAATGCAGCACTTTGTATGGGGGTTAATAGGTCATTGATTTAGTTCTTATTTTCTAATAGTTAATTGTATATCATGCACAAAATAAATTGAGTTGATAAAACATTAGGAACACCTTCCTTATATTGAGTAGCACCCCCTTTTGTCCTCAGAACAGCTTCAATTCATGGAATTTACAAGGTGTCAAAAGCATTCCACAGGGATGCTGGCCAATGTTGACTCCAATGATTCCCACAGTTGTATCAAGTTGGCTGGATGTCCTTTCGGTGGTGGACCATTCTTTATACACATGGGAAACTGCTGAGCGTGAAAAAACTAGCAGCATTCAGTTATTGACACACTCAAACCGGTGTGCCTGGCACGTATTACCATACCCTGTTCAAAGGCACTTAAATCTTTTGTGTTACCCATTCACCCTCTGAATAGCACACATACACAATCCATGTCTCAAGGCTTAAAAATACTTCTTCAAATCATATTTACTCTTACATTTTTTTTTACCCCTTTTTCTCCCCAATTTCATGGTATCCAATTGTTTTAGTAGCTACCATCTTGTCTCATCGCTACAACTCCTGTACGGGCTCGGGAGAGACGAAGGTAGAGACGAAGGTTGAAAGTCATGTGTCCTCCGATACACAACCCAACCAAGCCGCACTGCTTCTTAATACAAAGCGCATCCAACCCGGAAGCCAGCCGCACCAATGTGTCGAGGAAACACCGTGCACCTGGCAACCTTGGTTAGTGCACACTGCGCCCGGCCCGGCACAGGAGTCACTGGTGCGCGATGAGACAAGGACATCCCTACCGGCCAAGCCCTCTCTAACTCGGAGGACGCTAGGCTAATTGTGCATCGCCCCATGGACCTCCCGGTCGCGTCTGGTTACGACAGAGCCTGGGTGCAAACCCAGAGTCTCTGATGGCACAGCTGGCGCTGCAGTACAGCGCCCTTAACCACTGCGCCACCCGGGAGGCATCATATTTACTCTTTAACCTGTCTAACCACATTTAATTTATTAACCTGTCTCCTCCACTTCATCTACATTAATTGAAGTGGATTTAATAAGTGACATCAATAAGTGATCATAGCTTTCACCTGGTGTCACGCCTACTCCTGCTCCCTCCCTCTGGCACTCGATGTCGCTGGTCTGCTAATTACTGGTCCTGGCGACACACATTGCGCACACCTGCTCCCCATCGTTAAGCACACCTGGCCTTCATCACTACCCTGATTACTCTTCCTTCATATAGCTCTCAGTTGCATTAATCCTCAGGCAGTATTGATTATTTTTTGGTTATGTTCTATACGCAGTGTCTGGTTTGTATTATTGTCACGGTTATTATTAAACTCACTGCTTCCAGACTCCCTGTGTGTATGTTACACCTGGATTCACCTGGTCAGTCTATGTCATGGAAAGAGCAGGTGTTCCTAATGTTACTCAGTCAATGCTAGCACTTGCTCATGTGCAATAGTGTGGAATGCAGTAAAAGTACAGAAAAAGCTCAAGATGTATCCACAAAGAATGAGACAGGCTTTGGTGACTTCCCTGCATATTAGCGGAGTTATCCGGTGCAAAATGTGACATGCTTGGTTTTCCAATGGGTGCATTTTGCTGTTGAATATGCCTGCATATCAGGAGCACAATAAGGCATAAACTTCACATTCTGATTGAAAATATGTATTTTCACTTTTCAATTACCGCTAGCTCAACGCCGCAACCCATCTCACGCATCGCTTGCCAATCCAAAAATGGAAGGAAGAGGGGGAGAGATGGTAGAAATAAGACATTAACTACATGTGTCCTGCCGGGACTAAATGAGAGCAGGGTTATCAGTGCATCTGAATGGAATGCAGTCTTAATGCAACATTGTTGTCCAAAAATGATGAAGATGACTGACTGGCTCTCCAAAGTTAATGTCTCGTTTAAAAAAACTCAAAAACGAGAGGCAGATAGATAGGCCTCTCGAGAGCAAAGACGCTAACAATGAAAGTTTAACCTAGTTTCTTTAATATCAAGAATATTATCAAGGAATTCAAGAATATCAAGAAATTCCTGCTGTGCTCCCACTGCCATGTATACACTACAGTGCAATTAATGCAGATTGAAGAAGGTCAAACCCCTGTGGAGCTAAACCCCGATTGGCATGTAGTCAACTGTACAGCCTGGATAAGAGAAGGAGACCTTATTTTCCCTCAGAGAACATGATTTAGAAATTCTACTTTCAGTGTTTCCTCTATATGCATTTAGCAGAGGGACACCGCCACCACTGCATAAAAAAAATAGATATATGCCCCAGGAAGACACCATCTACCCCCTGCAGGAAGACCCCGCCCGCAAACTCTGCCCCTGCTGCTGAAAAAAATCCTAAGGGAAACACTACTTTGGTACTACATTGGTATTCGTGACAGAGATTTGGGCTAGCTTGGGCTGGCCTGCACCATAGACCTAGTCTACTGCTTTTAAACAAACTGCCCACCTCAATTAATGCATTTATTAGCATGGTCTACAGTTCCTCAGAAAAAGGATTGGACAGACTCAACACAACACTTACAAACAGTTATCCTTCCCCTTGTCAACAACAGTTATCCTTCCCCTTGTCAACAACAGTTATCCTTCCCCTTGTCAACAACAGTTATCCTTCCCCTTGTCAACAACAGTTATCCTTCCCCTCGTCAACAACAGTTATCCTTCCCCTTGTCAACAACAGTTATCCTTCCCCTTGTCAACAACAGTTATCCTTCCCTCGTCAACAACAGTTATCCTTCCCCTTGTCAACAACAGTTATCCTTCCCCTCGTCAACAACAGTTATCCTTCCCCTCGTCAACAACAGTTATCCTTCCCCTCGTCAACAACAGTTATCCTTCCCCTTGTCAACAACAGTTATCCTTCCCCTCGTCAACAACAGTTATCCTTCCCCTCGTCAACAACAGTTATCCTTCCCCTCGTCAACAACAGTTATCCTTCCCCTCGTCAACAACAGTTATCCTTCCCCTCGTCAACAACAGTTATCCTTCCCCTTGTCAACAACAGTTATCCTTCCCCTCGTCAACAACAGTTATCCTTCCCTGGTCAACAACAGTTATCCTTCCCTGGTCAACAACAGTTATCCTTCCCCTGGTCAACAACAGTTATCCTTCCCCTCGTCAACAACAGTTATCCTTCCCCTTGTCAACAACAGTTATCCTTCCCCTCGTCAACAACAGTTATCCTTCCCCTCGTCAACAACAGTTATCCTTCCCCTCGTCAACAACAGTTATCCTTCCCCTGGTCAACAACAGTTATCCTTCCCCTGGTCAACAACAGTTATCCTTCCCTCGTCAACAACAGTTATCCTTCCCTGGTCAACAACAGTTATCCTTCCCTCGTCAACAACAGTTATCCTTCCCTGGTCAACAACAGTTATCCTTCCCTCGTCAACAACAGTTATCCTTCCCCTTGTCAACAACAGTTATCCTTCCCCTCGTCAACAACAGTTATCCTTCCCTGGTCAACAACAGTTATCCTTCCCTGGTCAACAGCAGTTATCCTTCCCCTTGTCAACAACAGTTATCCTTCCCTGGTCAACAACAGTTATCCTTCCCCTGGTCAACAACAGTTATCCTTCCCCTCGTCAACAACAGTTATCCTTCCCCTTGTCAACAACAGTTATCCTTCCCCTTGTCAACAACAGTTATCCTTCCCCTGGTCAACAACAGTTATCCTTCCCCTTGTCAACAACAGTTATCCTTCCCCTTGTCAACAACAGTTATCCTTCCCTGGTCAACAACAGTTATCCTTCCCTGGTCAACAACAGTTATCCTTCCCCTTGTCAACAACAGTTATCCTTCCCCTTGTCAACAACAGTTATCCTTCCCTCGTCAACAACAGTTATCCTTCCCTGGTCAACAACAGTTATCCTTCCCTCGTCAACAACAGTTATCCTTCCCCTTGTCAACAACAGTTATCCTTCCCCTGGTCAACAACAGTTATCCTTCCCCTTGTCAACAACAGTTATCCTTCCCCTTGTCAACAACAGTTATCCTTCCCCTGGTCAACAACAGTTATCCTTCCCCTCGTCAACAACAGTTATCCTTCCCCTTGTCAACAACAGTTATCCTTCCCTCGTCAACAACAGTTATCCTTCCCTGGTCAACAACAGTTATCCTTCCCCTGGTCAACAGCAGTTATCCTTCCCCTTGTCAACAACAGTTATCCTTCCCCTGGTCAACAACAGTTATCCTTCCCCTGGTCAACAACAGTTATCCTTCCCCTGGTCAACAACAGTTATCCTTCCCCTTGTCAACAACAGTTATCCTTCCCCTGGTCAACAACAGTTATCCTTCCCCTTGTCAACAACAGTTATCCTTCCCCTGGTCAACAACAGTTATCCTTCCCCTGGTCAACAACAGTTATCCTTCCCCTTGTCAACAACAGTTATCCTTCCCCTCGTCAACAACAGTTATCCTTCCCCTCATCAACAACAGTTATCCTTCCCTGGTCAACAACAGTTATCCTTCCCTGGTCAACAACAGTTATCCTTCCCCTTGTCAACAACAGTTATCCTTCCCCTTGTCAACAACAGTTATCCTTCCCCTTGTCAACAACAGTTATCCTCCCCTGGTCAACAACAGTTATCCTTCCCCTGGTCAACAACAGTTATCCTTCCCCTGGTCAACAACAGTTATCCTTCCCCTCGTCAACAACAGTTATCCTTCCCCTGGTCAACAACAGTTATCCTTCCCCTGGTCAACAACAGTTATCCTTCCCCTGGTCAACAGAGACATAGAGGCTATTAGTTTACAAGGCTCTGAGTGTAGCAAAATCTTTACTGTGAACCATTGGACTGCACTGCCCTGCAGATTTATGTAAACATTGTGAAAAGCTGACCACTACGATTTAATTAGATCTTGAGGGGTTAAACCCACCAATATAAAGTGCGGGAGCTATTCAGTGTTTTCTGAGTTTCCAGGTGAGAATGGATGGTTACATTTGGGTTCATAGCTGGATAAGTGCCATCTTACCCCACTCATCCTGATCATGTATTCATACAGTATGCAGAACAGAGCCCTTCCCTGTCAGGCGTGGAGAAATTGCTACATTTGTACATTATTTGCAGGGAAGACAAGGGGGATCGGTTACCAATTGTGCTTTAAAGTTCACAAGCCATGTTCCTTCTCGGCTACCTCACCCTGCTGACCTCTGTCAAATCAAATAGTTTTCTCCTCTTAATAAGCCGGTGAAGAGCCCCCTCTCTCTCCTCCGTTCTCTGGCTTTTCTCTTTATTTGTCAATCTACGGGCTCCTGCGCGGTGACCCAGAGTGAGGAAAATTAAAAGATAAGGCCCTGGAGGTGAACGAGGATCATGCAACTAATAAACTCTCCTGACCGTGAACGCTGCTCAGAAGACTTCGCCCTCAATATGCCCTAATTTCTTTTAGAGGCTTTTTTTCACTTATTTCAGATCAACCTTTGCCAAGGCTTAGAGATGCCTTTTAAGGCTTAGCTTTTTTTTTCTTCCTCCTCTGTTAGTGGTGTGTAGCTCCCTCTCACCATGCGGTCAATAATTCAGGGTTTCCTAGTGAAGTGATGAGACTGGCTTTCTAGGTGCTAGGTACATCCCCAACACTCTTGTCTCTAGTTTCTGTTAAATAATTGGTAATACACATTCCTTCTTAATGCTAAGCTTTTATCGCTGAAATGTTCTACCATAGTGGAGTAAGGTGCTTTCACAAATCTCCCATTCACAGGTTAACAGCTATAAAACATGGCAGAGGATGTGAAAGCAATAGACCCAGCATCCTTTTGAAAAGCGCCCACTGCCAAAATGCAGTAGGTAGCTAGCAGGGGCATTATTGTCATGAAGTATGAGGATCTAGAGTTATTCAGTGAGTCCCTTGGCAAGAAGGCTCTTTTTATGGGTGCTAGCAAGGCAGAAGGTGATGACACAGCATTTGTGTATGGCACCATATAAGTGTTTTAGCCGAGATGTGTTCTCTGAGTTTAATATCTTGGGGTGGATTGTAAAGTCTATAGAGTAATGGGCAGAGCAGGTCACCAAGGTAAGGCTTTTAGCAGTGGGCTTGACATACAGGATGAGCTTAATGGACTGGAGTGACTTCTTAAGCAAAGCCTTAAGATGAGAGCTAGACCTGAGGCAGAACACACTGCTGAGGACAGGAGTGGAGGCAGTAGCTGCTGCTGGTTCACAGCACAATTGAGAGTAGGAGGAAGAATGGAGGGCTGTTTTCTTCACCCTCTCTCTCTCTCTCTGTCTCTCTCTCTCTCTGTTGTTTGAATAGTGCAGCCTAATGAGCCATGCAAGGTAATTAGTTGCAACAGCAGCCTCCACCAACATTCTCTCCTCTCCTCTCCTCATCCCCCTCTTCCCTCTCTTCTCTCCTTTCCTCTCCTCTCTACCATAGAGGTCTTACCTGCTGGTGACGAGAGAGGGCAGTAGGACCATTCTCAGCAAACAGGCATATCAAATCAAATCAAATTATGCGCCGAATACAACAGGTGTAGTAGACCTTACAGTGAAATGCTTACTTACAAGCTCTTAACCAACGATGCAATACCCAAACATATATACTAAGAAAAAAGTAAGATATAAGAAAAACAAATAATGAAATAGCAGCAGTGAATAACAATAGCAGGGGTATATACAGGGGGTACCGGTACAGAGTGAATGTGTCAATGTGCGGGGGCACCGGTGTTGAGATAATTATGTACAAGCAGATAGGGTTGTTAAAGTAGTTATGCAAATAGTCTGGGTAGCCATTTGATTACCTGTTCAGGAGTCTTATGGCTTGGGGGTAGAAGCTGTTTAGAAGCCTCTTGGACCTTGACTTGGCGCTCCGGTACCACTTGCTGTGAAGTAGCAGAGAGAACAGTCTATGACTAGGGTGGCTGGAGTCTTTGACGATTTGTAGGGCCTTCCTCTGACACCGCCTGGTATAGAGGTCCTGGATGTCAAGAAGCCTGGCCCCAGTGATGTACTGGGCCGTACGCACTACCCTCTGTAGTGCCTTGCGGTCGGAGGCCGAGCAGTTGCCATACCAGGCAGTGATGCAACTAGTCAGGATAATCTCAATGGTGCAGCTGTAAAATCTTTTGAGGATCTGAGGACCCATGTCAAATCATTTCAGTCTCCTGAGGGGGAATAGGTTTTGTCATGCCCTCTTCACAACTATCTTGGTGTGCTTGGACCATGTTAGTTTGTTGTTGATGTGGACGCCACGGAACTTGAAGTTCTCAACCTGCTCCACTACAGCCCCATCGATGAGAATGTGGGTGTGCTCGGTCCTCTTTTTCTTGTAGTCCACAATCATCTCCTTTGTCTTGATCATGTTGAGGGAGAGGTTGTTGTCTCGGCTGTCTCATCGTTGTCAGTGATCAGACGTACCACTGCTGTGTCATCAGCAAACTTAATGATGGTGTTGGAGTTGTGCCTGGCCGTGCAGTCATGAGTGAACAGGGAATACAGGAGGGAACTGAGCACTCACCCCTGAGGGTCCCCAGTGTTGATGGTCAGCGTGGCGGATGTGTTGTTACCTACCCTTACCACCTGGGGGCGGCCCGTCAGGAAGTCTAGGATCCAGTTGCAGAGGGAGCTGTTTCGTCCCAGGGTCGTTAGCTTAGTGATTAGTTTTGCAGGCACTATGTTGTTGAACTCTGAGCTGTAGTCAATGAATAGCATTCTCACATATGTGTTCCTTTTATCCAGGTGGGAAAGGGCAGTGTGGGGTGCAATAGAGATTGCATCATCTGTGGATCTGTTGGTGCGGTATGCAAATTCTTTGGGTCTAGGGATAATGGTGTTGATGTGAGCCATGACCAGCCTTTCAAAGCATTTCATGGCTACAGACGTGAGTGCTACGGGTCGGTGGTCATTTAGGCAGGTTACCTTAGTTTTTTAGTTCCAACCTCGCTCTGTGGTGGTATATTGACAGCTACGAAAAAAAAACAGATAAACTCTCTGGGTAAATAGTGAGGTCTGCAGCTTATCATAAAATACACCTCAGGCAAGCAAAACTTTGAGACTTCCTTAGATATCGTTCACCAACTGTTGTTTACATAAATGCATAGGCCCCCGCCCTGTGTCTTACCAGAGGCTGCTGCTCTGTCTTGCCAATAGAGTGTATAACCCGCCAGCTCTATGTTCTTAAAGTCGTCATTCATCCAAAACTCGGTGAAGCATAAAATATAACAGTTTTTAATGTCCCGTTGGCAGGATATACATGCTTTCAGTTCGTTCCATTTATTTTCTAGTGATTGAACGCTAGCTAGCAGAACGGAGGGCAGTGGCAAATTATCAAATCGTTGCCTGGTACTCAGAAGGCACCCTGATCTCTTGCCTCGGAATCGCCGTTTCCTTCTTCAGCGAATCACAGGGATCGGGGACTGGTCGGGTGTCAATCTGTTCATCCAGTTTGAGGAGAGCAATCCCAGTTCTGATGTTTAGAAGCTCTTTTCAGTCATAGGAGAAGGTAGCAGCAACATTATGTACAAAACAAGTTACAAACAACGTGAGAAAACAAAGAAAATAGCATGATTGGTTGAGGACCGATAAGACTGCAGCCCTACCCACCGGCGCCATCATATGGATCTAAACAATACTGCCAGCCAGGCAGATGAATAGAAAGACGGACACATGAGATGACAGATGACAGATTTTTACAGCTGATTAACTGCAGGAGGGGTCCCTATTTCCCAAGGGACTTTCCACTAAAAGTGAATGGCAGGAAAATGATGCAACTATGTGTAGTCTGACCCCCAGCAGGTGGATATGGGGTCTTTACCTAAGGGCTATTGGTATTGGTGAAAGTCCTTCATTGAGAACAAATGGGTTGTTCATACCAGAGTAAACTAAAAAAGTAGGCATTAATCAATATGGATTGAAGAACGGTATTAAAACTGGCCACACAGATGATTAAAACCGTTGCCATCTATTCAACCACGTATTTGCTCACTTTGAAGGCGCATTAGGTTTACATGAAAGATGCCCTCCATAGGAGGACCATAAAAACATTGGCAGGGGCAATGGGGATATACACGTGTCCTCTGCACATGGGTACTCCTCTCCTCCAGTGAATCCTCCAGATAACAAGAAGCCTGGTCTACAGACGGAGCTGACCAGCCATGTGGATGGATGGACAGGGGTTCAGGATGGGGGTGGGGTGGTGCTGGTGGGGGTGGTGGTGGAGAGTGTTGGAAGTAAAAACTGGTTTACAGGGCTGATCTGAAATAAGCCAGTGAGCTGGCCCCATCCACTGTTCCCACTTCAGTTTACAATCCAACTATTGATTCCATGGATCGTAATGAGTTGTTCAGGGCCGTGTGGGATTCCGGCTGCCTTCCACTCACTGTCCTCTGTTTGTCTTTTCTTGATGAGACTATGGGTTGTTGTTTTTTTGTTCACTAGTGTTCGGCAAAACTTCCCCCCTCCATACACTCCATGGACAAGGTTGCTAATGACAGTTTGATAGAATAAGCATTAATCCTCTATTAATTATTTTCGTTCCCTTTCTATGTATTATTGCTTTCATAACATGTTAACCTCAGCCTTATGCCTAAATCAATATAGATTTCTAATTTGAATTTCTTAGCATCATTACATTGCCCTGCAGCTAGATGGATGCACTGCAGGTGCTTAGTATGAGATCTGCAGTACTTATCTAAATCCTCCAATTCTATAGGGTTGACATCACACAGTACCTAACATACATTAACATATGTAAGACTGCAGGTCTCTTTTAATCTGCCCTTAGTGTGTGGAGCTCAGGATTGATCATCATGCCACTGGCTTCACTTTGCAATGCATTCCCATGAATCATTGCTGAAACATGCTCTAAGGCCAAACAAACCAAATAAGCTTTCGGCAGTGGCATATGATTGAGACACCAACGTAACTTCATCATGGCACTGCGAGGGTCTAATGTGGCCCGTAGGTATGTTATAGGACTGTAACTCAGCACAGGGAAGTTGATGGGGTTTTAGGAGATGAGGCAGAGAAAGGAAGAATATGTCACTCTGACCAGAGGCTGAGAAGGCATTCTACGGAGATGTGCTCATGTTACTCATATCTAGATGTGTCAGTACACTTTTTCCTAGGATTCATGATTTAGCCATCAGACCCTCCATCTCAAATTACCTGCGCTCTCTCTTGCTCTCTCTCGCTCTCTCTCGCTCTCCCTCACCGCCTGCAGCCGGGCCGTTGCCATGCGAGACAGAGGTCATGGCCCAGCTTTCAGACGTTCCAGTCAGATAGGATCAGAGTAAATCCCCTCCATCTTCCCACAGGGAGGATTTCTGATGTTCCTACTGACATTGCCCTTTTCCTCCCCTGTTATATCCCATTGTATCATGCTATGAGACCACTGCAGCAGCAGGACAGGAGAGGCACGTCAGTCTGTCTGGCTCCCTGGTGCCTGACTGGCCCTGAACACGACATTCTCTGTGCCTGGTATGTGTCATCGTGGCATGGGACACCACTTGGCTGTGTACAAGCCCTGTGTGCTGAACCGTGGAGTGTAGGTGGGGGTCCGTGGGCACTGTCGAGGCTGTTTAGAGAGGTAGAGGGGGCTGGAGAGCGGGGACACCCCAGCAGTCCCTGACATGGTGGCCAACCTGGTGTTTTGACAGCTCAGAGCAGAGCAGACCAGTCAATCCTCTCTCTGTGTCACTGTTTCCTCTGCCCTGGGGCACTCTCAGGTCTACCTCCAGCTGCACCTAGCTGCCACTGATCCATTCATGACATGAACACGATTAGGTTTGTGTGTTTCTTCCTGCTCTGGATAGGCTAGAAGATTCTCTCCTTACTTTTTCTCTTTCACTTCCTCTAGCTTTTTCGTCTCTCTCTTTTTTTCTGAAGTATCACAGACTTCTCCGAAAGGACAGGTATTTCTGTACAACTACTACCCTTCTACCCTGTACACCTAGGATAGTTTTATACACAGTGCTATTTCAGTTACTGCTTTTCATTTACTGTATGTTGTCAACTAATGGCTGAGGCATTACTTTACTATAACAACACTAGCTACTTACATATTTCACAAGTCGACAAGTTGTTTCTGTGGGGAAAGAATTGGCCAGGCGAGAATTGACCAAGAATTGGTCAGGCGAATGCAACACAGTTTAGACTTGTTTGAGAGTTTAACAAATTATTTATCCAGGGAGTGGGATCTGAGTAATTGGAGAGTTAGACTGTGCAGACACAGTAGATGTTTTGCTCTCTTTTTGGTGATGTGTCTCAGTGATGAGCCAGGGAAGCAACAAACTGCACCGCTCAACCATCTCACTGTAACACCCAGCCACTGGTGGGTCTGGTGCTCTGCTAATGAGGCCTGTTTGTGATTGCACACACTTCACTATTGTGTTTGTGTGTGTGCATGTGTGCACTTTTGAAAAAAGAAAGCTGTCAGGGGGGCATTCTTTGTCATCCAGTGATCTTAACGTCTCTATGACTTTGCCTTCACAAACAAATCCCACTGTGAAGCTATTTATAACAAACACACACACAACGACTGTACGTCTAGATCTTTAAGTCACCTCCCACCACAATCAAAAAGTAGCAGTACTTTTTTGACCAATATAATTTCCTTTATTGTATCATATCAATGGTGATGAATATGGCAGATTTGGAAAGGGTCAAGTAGGATTGACACATTTTGTCTGTTCAGCTCAAGTAGGATCCCAACCTAAGAAAAGGCAAACTAAAAGAAAACAAAAAGTGTAGCAAAATTAACAGGGAGGGGGGGGGCAGGCTTTTTCTGACAACTTAAAGTGGGTTTGCTAACTAAAGGTGTTGCTCTTCCATCTATTTTGCCAACAGAAGCACTGGGCCAGCAGCTCTTAAATATCAGCTGGGCCAGCACAGGTGAAACACCTTCTTGCTAACGAGGACAACAGATTCAACACATCCTGCCCAACGAGGATGATTCCATTGAGTGAGCAACACACCCAAACAGACCCAACCTCGAAATCAAGAGAAAAAACAAATCCTGTAAAACACAACTGACATCCAGACAGGAGATAGGAAGTCTAGCAGGAGTCAGCTGGGAGGGAGGCTTGGCTGTAGGCCACAGGACAGAGCCGTGAAGAGCCATGAAGAGCCCCAAGGCCCCTCTGCCTGGTTAACGAGTCTCAGAAGCCCTGATTAGGTCTGTTGTTGCCCAGGCACCCTAGCCTGCTCAGCTGTTGCATCCTCCCTGATCTGTTGTGATGACAAGCTGTTTGAAGATATTCTCCCTAATGAAAGCACAGAGGAGAGATGGAGGACACAGAGTTTCTATACTGGTTCATGAATGTGTTCTGGGTAGTTCACCGTCATGGGGTTTCTGGTCAGCCCAAGCTCACGTCTTCGTGACAACCACTCAAAGCAATGTTGACAAATCGAGGGCATCTGTAGGAATGGGAAAAGCAAGTTAACAGGCCTGGATTCAAACTGCTGAAACCAACATGTTTGGTGTGGGGGGGGGGGAGCTTCCTTTCACTGTCAGACCCAAATGTAACCACATATACTGCAGCATGGACACAGTTACATCTTTGGGCATGAATATTGAATATTTTTATCAACTCACTTCAGAGGAATCAGAGACACCTGTCCTGTAGTTTTGTAAGATTCACATCATCCGTCAGGTTGGATAGGTAGGTGTTGCTGGGCCTGTAAGTGAGCCATTTCTTCCTGGCCTAGCGAGCGTCCCTGTTGTGTGTGCTCACATTGAGAGGGGAACGGCAGAGTGAAGAGTAATGGGAGCTGAAGGAGGAAGTGTTGATTTGATAAATCATTTTTTACGGTGCTCAGACGACTCTGGCTCTGCTAAGCGACGCTGACCCCCTAGTGTGACGGCATGCGCTAATAAAATGTGCCGCGAGACGCCCTGAGCATCCTATTCCGCCTGTGTCAGACTCGATGAGCAGCCTCTTTAAAGTTGAAGAGGAGGTGTATGCGCAAGTGTCTGTGCATGCATGTGAGTTGCTTGGTGTTTGTGTGTGTGAATGCGTGCTTTCATGTGAGTTTTTTTGGTGTGTGCGTGAGTTTCTTTGAGTGCGTGTGTGTGGCACATCTTTGCATGCATGCAGGGGGTGGTGACAGACACAGTGTCTAATCTACATATCAATTTCCCTCATTTGAATACAGCCCTCATTCCAGTGATGATGGTAATAATTATCTGTTCTCCAGCAAGGAGAGGACAGGTTCCCACTGTGTTCCACTCTGTCACTCTGTGCCAGTGCTCTGCCAATGCACACTGGGCTGACGCTAGACACCGATAGGATGACACAACAGCAGCCCACCATAAGATAACCTATGACCCACCTCCGCTGAGAGTAATGGCACAAAATGGCATTTGTTTTAGCAAGATGGCGCCGACAGAGATGGTCGCCTTGCTTCGAATCTTTTGGAAACTATGCAATTTTTTTTATTTTTATGTATTATTTCTTACATTGTTACCCCAGGAAATCTATAGTCTTATTACATACAGCCGGGAAGAATTATTGGATATAAGAGCCATGTCAACTTACCAACATTACGACCAGGAATATGACTTTCCCGAAGCGTATCCTCTGTTTTGACCACCACCCAGGACAATGGATCTAATCCCAGAAACCAACCCAAAACAATGGAGCGGCCTCCTGGTCAGACTTCGTAGATGTGCACATCGCCCACCGCTCCCAAGTATACTACTGGCCAATGTCCAGTCTCTTGACAACAAGGGATATTACATTCAAGCAAGGGTTGCCTTCCAGAGAGACATCAGATATTGTAACATTATCTGTTTCACGGAAACATGGCTCTCTCGGGATATGTTGTTGTTGAATCGGTTCGGCCACCGGGCTTCTCCATGCATTGCGCTGACAGAGATAAACATCTCTCTGGGGAGAGGAAGGGCGTATGCTTCATGATTAACGACTCATGGTGTAATCATAACAACATACAGGAACACAAGTCGTTCTGCTCACCCGACCTAGAATTCCTTACAATCAAATGCCGGCCATATTACCTCCCAATTGAATTCTCGTCAGTTATTGTCACAGCTGTGTACATTCCCCCTCAAGCAGACAGCAATACTGTCCTCAATGAACTTTAATGGATTCTGTGTAAACTGGAAATCATATATCCTGAGGCTGCATTTATTGTAGCTGGGGATTGTTTACAATGTACCAGATGTACCAGTGACTAGAACCATTCAACTCTGGTCTGACCAATCGGAATCCAAGCTTCAAGATTGCTTTGATCATGCAGACTGGGATATGTTCTGGTCAGCCTCAGAGAACAACATCGATCTATACGCTGACTCGGTGAGTGAGTTTATAAAGAAGGGCATTGGAGATATTGTACCCACTGTGACTATTAAAACCTACCCTAACCAGAAACTGTGGAGGAATGGCGGCATTTGCGCAAAACTGAAAGCGTGTGCCACAGCATTTAACCATTGAAAGAGGTCTGGGAATATGGCTGTAGTTATTCCCTCCGCAAGGCAATCAAACAAGCGAAATGCCGGTACAGGGACGAAGTGGAGTTGCAATTCAATGGCTCAGATACGAGACGTATGTAGCAGGGTCTACAGGAAATTATGGACTATAAAAAGAAAATCAGCCACATCACGGATACCAACGTCATGCTTTCAGACAAACTAAACACCTTCTTGCTCGCTTTGAGGATAATACAGTGCCACTGTCGTGGCCCGCTAACAAGGACCTCACAACCCCCCTTTCCTTCTCAGTGACCGATGTGAGTAAAACATTTAAACGTCCTCAGAGCATGTGCAGACCAGCTGGCTGGTGTGTTTACAGACAAATTCAATCGCTCCCTATCACAGTCTGCTGTCCCCACATGCTTCAAGATGGCCACCATTGTTCCTGTACCCAAGAAGGCAAAGATAACTGAACTAAATGACTATCATCCCGTAGTACTCACTTCTGTCATCATGAAGTGCTTTGAGAGACTAGTGAAGGATCATGTCACCTCCACCTAAATTCGCCATCACACTGTACACTGCCGTATCCCATCTGGACAAGAGGAATACCTATGTAAGAATGCTGTTCATTGACTACAGCTCAGCATTCAACACCATAGAACCCCCCAAGCTTATCATCAAGCTGGAGGCCCTAAGTCTCAACCCCGCCCTGTGCAATTGGGTCCTGGATTTTCTGATGGGCTGCCCTCAGGTGGTGAAGGTAGGAAACAACATCTTTACTTTGCTGAACCCCAACACTGGGGCCCCACAAGGGTGCGTGCTCAGCCCGCTCCTGTATTCCCTGTTCACCCATGACTGCGTGGCCATGCACTCCTCCAACTCAATCATGAAGTTTGCAGACGACACAACAGTAGTGGGCTTGATTACCAACAACGACGAGACAGCCTACAGGAGGAGGAGAGGGCACTCAGAGTGTGGTGTCAGGAATACAACCTCTCACGCAACATCCACAAAACAAAGGAGATGATCGTGGACTTCAGGAAACGGCAGAGTGAGAACCCCCCTATCCACATCGAAGTCAAAGAAACATTCCGTATCAAATAAATACTAGAAGGCAGTGTTGCTGATGAAATGATGCAAGAGCACCCCCTAGTGGACAAAAAGCTTACGACAGAAGTGGAGAACGTGGAAAGTTTTAAGTTCCTGGGTGTACACATCACAGACAAACTGAAGTGGTCCACCCAACAGACAGTGTGGTGAAGAAGGCGCAAAAGCTCCTCTTCAACCTCAGGAGGCTGAAGAAATTTGGCTCGTCACCCAAAACCCTGACAAACTTTTACAGTTGCACAAATGAGAGCATCCTGTCAGGCTGTATCGCAACTGCACTGCCCACAACCACAAGGCTCTCCAGAGGGTGGTGCGGTCTGTACAATGAATCACCGGGGGCAAACTACCTGCACTCCAGGACACCGACACCACCCGATGTCACAGGAAGGCCAAAAAGATCATCAAGGACAACAACCACCCGAGTCACTGGCTGTTCACCCCGCTACCATTCAGAAGGCGAGGTCTGTACAGGTGCATCAAAGCTGGGACCGAGAGACTGAAAAACAGCTTCTATCTCAAGGTCATCAGTCTGCTAAACAGCAATCACTAACTCAGAGAGGCTGCTGCCTACATTGAGACCCAATCACTGGCCACTTTAATAAATGGGTCACTAGTCACTTTAAACAATGCCACTTTAAAAATGTTTATATATCTTGCTTTACTCATATCATACAGTATGTATATACTGTATTTTATACCATCTATTGCACTTTGCCTATTCTGCTCGGCCATCGCTCATCCATATATTTACATTATTATATTCTCATTCACCCCTTTAGATTTGTGTGTATTAGGTAGTTGCTGGGAAATTGTTAGATTACTTGTTTGATGTTAGAACTAGAAGCACAAGCATTTCGCTACACTCGCATTAACATCTGCTAACCATGTGTATGTGACCAATCAAATTTGATTGGATTTGGGACATGGTACGTGTGAATTGTGTGGTCATAGTACAGTATAATTTGAGGTAGGGAAGCATGATATCGTTGGTGTCCTCCAAAGTCTTGCTCTTAGTGGGAAGCTTTGCTATACTATAGGGACATGCTTGTGCCATTAGAGCTTAATCCAATGGAAAAGAGGTCAGGAAGATTTCTCACTGAGCCACCGGTCAAAAATTACACAATGAAGATGTTTATATCACATTATACATAGAACTGACTGTTGCTGTTTGCTGTCACTTTACGATGACCAGTGTCAAAATGATCCATTTAAAATACCAGGGGCACATCACCCCAAAAGCACAAATCCCCCCACAAATCCTAAAAACTTAACAAGTGACATACTGTAGGAGTAATGTCTTCACAAAACACTGAAGTATATCTTAGCGATGTGACTTTACCGGTACCACAAACATTATGCAGACCAAACTATTTGGTTCTTTAAAAATCTGCTGTGTGTAAAATATTGTGTGGCATAGCTTGGAATAAACATAAATGTGACTCTGGATGACAACATCGGGATGTTGCTTTTCCTAAATTAGTTAAATCCGCTCTGTGTTTTGGTTCTTTGCCACAATACTCATGAGTATTGCGATACTGGAATCCTCGCGCCCTCATATCCAGTGGGGACTCCTGTTGGCATTTGTTTTTTACGTCCATAGCTGCACTGGGTATGTCATAACTTGTATCTGTCACACTCAAGGTGATACAGTACAGTGACATGGTAGAAATGAAGATGCAAAACATGATTCTTTGGTTGTACTTGCCCTTCCCATGTACAGGTATTGTTATTGAAGTGTCATTAACCAGACATAAACACATTAGCTGAAAAGATGCATTTTTACAAAGGTATAACGGTAAACCTTTCTCCTGGCAGAAACAGCAGGACATTCAGGTAAAGACAGTGATAGGATAACAGATGTGTCCAACCACAGCGCTACTGTCTACTTGACTCTGAGCTTCCACTCCACTCGTGGAGATGCTTGCAGACGTCAGCCTGCATTGAAAAAGATCCCAGTCATGTTGGAGCTCAGCTGCAGCCAGCTTCCCTTTTCCCTGTACAGTTGTAACTATGTTTTCTACCTCTGTTGAACCTCTGTGGTGGAGCCGCAGCCTCTCACGGAGAAAGGGCCACAAATGGGATCGAACAGGTGTCACTTTAATTACGGTCCCTCTAAGGCAGGTAGGGAGGCGGTGGCTCCCTTAATTAACCCAGCCGCTCTGCTGAATCGCATTGACAGCCCTGCGCTGGGCGGGCACAGATAGGTCGACAATATGTCTGCCAGTATGTACGACTCTCCAGCTTTTAATTTCAAGTGCCTGGGGAGTATGTTGGCTTGTCTTCCCGTCTCACCTCTCCCTCCTCCCCCCTCCTCCCCCTAGATCCCTGCTTATGGTCACATCAGTTTCACATCTCTCTTACACACTACCCTCAGTCCACTCCACTAACTCCACACACCAGTCTAACCCAGACCTTCTACCTTCTGAGGTACATCTTTCCTATCTTTCACAGTCTACATAGTCTACTCCACAGTATCGCTAAACAGTGAAGCCAAGAGCTAAACTACTGAGTCCCTCGCACTTCCATGAAATGATGCTGGTGTCATTCAACCAACCCGCTGTACTTTTCAATGGTACAGTAAAACAGAGCCAATATCACATCCTATCTAATCTTTTGTGAATATGGACTGCAAAATGTTTATTTTCCCGCTTTCTCAAGAGACGATGCTGGGTGTCAGTCTCAAGTGCTCCTGATTAACATTATCATTCAATTATAGTGCTCATTATCATACTAAAAGCAGATGATCCACCTTGCATGTCATTCAAAGTCGGTGAGAAACATGTTGTGGATAAAAGTTTACCTGTCAGGCATATGTGTATAGGTGGCAGGGAAGTCAGGCGCAGGAGAGTCAAACGGAGCGTAAAATGGAGTCTATTAATAATGTCATAGTAACATGCTCCATAACACTAAACAGGAAAAAGAACATGAACAAATATGGGTACGAAGACCCGTCGCGCACCTATACAACAAAAACACTACGCTGACAATAAACAATCTCTGACAAAGACATGAGGGGAAACAGAGGGTTAAATACACAACAGGTAATGAATGGGATTGAAAACAGGTGTGTGGGAAGACAAGACAAAACCAATGGAAAATGAAAAATGGATCAATGATGGCTAGAAGACCGGTGACGTCAAACACCGAGCACCGCCCGAACAAGGAGAGGCAACGACTTCGGCAGAAGTCGTGACATTACCTCCATGCAACTTCATCTTACAAGCCTTCCATTTAGCTTCCTGCTTTGTAATGTTTCAGTCCAAAAGCATGTGTGCTCAGCAGTTTGTTATTCCACTCCACCACTGTACATAAAAATACATTATATTTCTGGAGTTAGGGGTCAGGTCGGCTCTCAGGGCACTAAGTAGAGGGCTACATTAACACAGCTCTGGGTATTGATTGTTTTCTGCTAGCTGGTGAGACAGCTACTGCTCTGTGAATGTGATTCTTAATGAGGAGGCAGTATTATTTTTCTTAATTTGGCAAGTGAGAGTGAGCAGAGAAAACATTTAATTTAGAGTTTTTCTGTGTGTTAATACAAAGCTATAAGGTCAGAGTAAATTACTGCTCAACAGGCAGAGGCACGATGTGTGGCTCCTCCAGACATGGAAGACATGGAAGCTCGGGACTGAGGGGAATGGACGCTCGGGACTGAGGGGAAGCTCGGGACTGATGGGTAGCTCGGGACTGATGGGTAGCTCGGGACTGAGGGGTAGCTCGGGACTGAGTGGTAGCTCAGCACTGAGGGGAAGCTCAGCACTGAGGGGAAGCTCAGCACTGAGAGGATGCCTAGTACCGAGAGGAAGCCCAGTACTGAGAGGAAACTCAGGCAGGTAGTAGGCTCTGGCAGATCCTGGCTAGCTGGTGGTTCTGGCAGATCCTGGCTGACTGGCGGATCCTGGCTGACTGGCGGATCTGGAAGATCATGGCTGACTGGCGGATCCTGGCTGACTGGCGGATCTGGAAGATCCTGGCTGACTGGTGGATCCTGGCTGACTGGCGGATCTGGAAGATCCTGGCTGACTGGCGGCTCTAGCTGCTCTGGCTGCTCCATGCAGACAGGCAGCTCTGGCTGCTCCATGCAGACTGGCAGCTCTGGCTGCTCCATGCAGACTGGCAGCTCTGGCTGCTCCATGCAGACTGGCAGCTCTGGCTGCTCCATGCAGACTGGCAGCTCTGGCTGCTCCATGCAGACTGTCAGCTCTG
This sequence comes from Oncorhynchus tshawytscha, assembly GCF_018296145.1. Lineage (NCBI taxonomy): Eukaryota > Metazoa > Chordata > Actinopteri > Salmoniformes > Salmonidae > Oncorhynchus > Oncorhynchus tshawytscha. Next base: position 69,473,416 of record NC_056441.1, read on the forward strand.
GCTAATCCATGCAGACTGGCAGCTCTGGCTGCTCCATGCAGACTGGCAGCTCTGGCTGCTCCATGCATACTGGCAGCTCTGGCTTCTCCATGCAGACTGGCAGCTCTGGCTTCTCCATGCAGATTGGTAGCTCTGGCTGCGTTGAACAGGCAGGAGACTCCGGCAGCGCTGGAGAGAAGGAAGGCTCTGGCAGCGCTAAACAGGCAGGAGACTCCGGCAGCGCTGGAGAGGAGGAAGTCTCTGGCAGTGCTAAACAGGCTGGAGACTCCGGCAGCGCTGTAGAGGAGGAAGGCTCTGGTAGCGCTAAACAGGCGAGGCGCACTGAAGGCCTGGTGCGTGGTGCTGGCACTGGTGGTACTGGGCCGAGGACACGCACAGGAAGCCTGGTGCGAGGAGCTGCCACCGGAGGACTGGTGTGTGAAGGTGGCACAGGATGGACCGGACCGTGAAGGTGTACTGGAGAGCCTGAGAGCAGGACTGGCACAGGACGTGCAAGGCTAGGTAGGTACACAGGAGGCCTAGTGCGTGAGGCTGGCACACTCTTCACCAGCCGACTAACACGCACCTCAGGACGAGTATGGAGCACTGACCCAGGTGCCATCAAATCCCCGACACGCTCCGTCGGGCGAATATCGTATCTAAAGCACCAACCTAGCAACTCCCTCATAACTCTCTCCTCCACTTTCCCCATTAACTCCTTCACAGTCTCTGCTTCACTCACCTCCAACACCGGCTCTGGTTCTGGTCTCCTCCTTGGCTCCTCACGATAAACAGGGGGAGTTGGCTCAGGTTTGAATCCTGACTCTGCCACACTCTCCCTGAGCCCCCCCCACCAAGACATTTTTGGGGCTGACTCTCGTGCTTCCTTCTGCGCCGCCGTGCTTTTCTCTTCAACTCCATTCTCCTATAGCCCTCCTCGCACTGCTCCAGCGAATCCCAGGCGGGCTCCGGCACTCTCTCTGGGTCGACCGCCCACCTGTCTATCTCCTCCCAAGTAGTATAGTCCATACTCTTGCTGTCCATAACGTCCTCCCATGTCCATTCCTCTTTTCGCTGCTGTTGCTGTCGCTGCCTGTCACCACGCCGCTTGGTCCTGTGGTGGGTGATTCTGTTACGGTTTTCTTCCGTCGAAAGAGAGTCGGACCAAAATGCAGCGTGGTTATTTCGATACATGTTTAATGTAGACAAAACACGATCAATACAAAACAACAAACGGAACGTAAAAACCTATACAGCCTATCTGGTGAAATACAAAACACTGAGACAGGAACAATCACCCACGAAACACTCAAAGAATATGGCTGCCTAAATATGGTTCCCAATCAGAGACAACGAGAATCACCTGCCTCTGATTGAGAACTGCCTCAGGCAACCATAGACTTTGCTAGAACACCCCACTCAGCCACAATCCCAAAACCTACGAAAAACCCCCATACATAAACACAACACAAAATAAACCCATGTCACACCCTGGCCTGACCAAATAAATATAGAAAACACAAAATACTAAGACCAGGGCGTGACAAGACAAGCATTTCAATAACATGTTAAGGAATATTGTGATAAAGAAACAAACAAAAGGGGTTATTTGTAGCCTCCACCCGCACGCGCACAGACAGGTATGTTGGACTAGCAACCTGGAAGGTTGCAAGATTGAATCCCTGAGCTGACAAGGTACAAATCTGTCGTTCTGCCCCTGAACAATGCAGCTAACCCACTGTTCCTAGGCTCTCATTGAAAATAAGATTTGTTCTTAACTGACTTGGGAGTCTCCTGGCTGGAGGCTATTTAGTTTCTATGTCTTTGACTGGACAGACATTCCATCTATGCCTTTCAATAATGCCCACCCCTCCTTGGATTGAGTTAGCAGCTGGTCAGGCTTCTGATAGTGTCACTGATAGTGTTCTTAAAAAAAAGAAGAAATCACCACAAAAAATTAAATACAGGATTGCCTGTGTATGTGTGTGTGTGTGTGTGTGTGTGTGTGTGTGTGTGTGTGTGTGTGTGTGTGTGTGTGTGTGTGTGTGTGTGTCGAGGTGTCCATTAGAAATACCCAGTATCGTATTTTCATGCACATCATTTGTATTCTACATTGGTTCAGATCAAGTCGACATCAAGACTAGTTTCCAACAGCTGGAGTTCACTGTCAATAATGCCATTCTCCAACAACATCCAATTTGCCAGATCTGTACAGCTCCCAAGTGGATACTAATATATTTTGAGTCAACAAGACATTTTATCATTTGTACCTTTGTGTTCTGTAAATGAGGAATGTAGCCTTGCTCTTATTGACACATCTCCTGCCTCTTCTCCTGGAGTTCTTGAGCTATGGAGGTGATTGTCAACTGCAATACACAGAACTCATATTCAGAAGGTCAACAGGGTAAGGACTGTTCAGAAAGGGGGTAACATGGCAGAAATTCTTGTTTCAATTGTCTATCATGTACAAAGCCATGCCTTTCTTTGAGCTTTGAGCACTGCAACATGTGTGTTGGGTATTCAAGACTGCTGATAGTTCTCTGTAGTGAGTTTGCCCACAGTACTGATGATAAGCTAGGTAATGTGCAGAGAATGGAAGACCTTAGATGACTGTTTGCTGGGAAACTGATGCTGAGACTCAATAGTAGGGTAGCACCAAATGATGTGTGGTGCTTGATGCCTCTCCAATGCACAACAAAACCATGATTTCAAAAGGTTGCTGCTTTTATACAAGCATTCATTATTAGCTGATAACAATTATCAAAGGTTGCCTTTTATTCAATGCTATAGGTCTACTTCCCTGATTTAACAAGATAAGCCAGCAGCATATCAAATCAAATCAAATGTATTTATAAAGCCCTTTTTACATCAGCAAATGTCACAAAGCTCTTATACAGAAACCCAGCCAAAGACCCAAAACAGCAAGCAATGCAGATACACCCAATGCTGGCTTGCCTCTGAAGCTAAGCAGGGTTGATGCTGGTTGATCCCATGATGGGAGACCAGATGCTGCAGGAAGTGGTGTTGGAGGGCCAGTAGGAGGCACACTTTCCTCTACTCTCAAAACTTTAAATAAAACAATCCCAGTGTAGTAATTGAGCCATTTCCCTGTGTGTGTGTGTGGAGAGCTGTCTTTTGGATGGGAAGTTAAATGGGTGTCCATTGTACTTATTCTAAGAGTAGGGGTGTTAATCCTGGTGTCCTGGCTAAATTCCCATTCTGGCCTTCAGACAATCAAGGCCACCTAATCATCCCCAGCTTCCAATTGGCTCATTCTTCTCCCATGTAACTATTTCCAAGGTTTTTGCTGTAAATGAGAATGTGTTCTCAGTCAATTTACCTGTTAAAATAAAATAAATAAACTTGCCTTCCCCTCAAAGGCACACAACACGATTGTAAACTCAGATCAGCGAACCCCTTGGTTGTAAGATGTTTGCTGTACTTCTAATCACTCATCAGCACTGTCTGAACAGGTGCACACAATCTCATTTGAATATGCAAATTGGCCTCTCTCAATGCATCAGATTGAGTCGCTTTAAAGGTGCAATGGCATCTTGAAATGTTGTGGACTTGATGACAATAATTTCATATTTATTATGTTGATTTAACTTATTTTTTTCTCTCTCATCTTCTTTGCCCTGCCTACTGGGACCACCCATACGTAAAATGTATGCACGCATGAGTGTAAGTCGCTTTGGATAAAAGCGTCTGCCAAATGGCATATATTATTATTATTACTGAGCCACTTACTGTGTAAGTGGCTCCAACAATGTGCGGGTGCTCTGTAGTCTAACTGCTCACTGCACAAAAGGGAACTTTGAATGGGAAAGCAGTAGGCCCGAAATATACTGTTTTTCTCTCTTGATTCATGTGTTAACAGAGTTTGATGAATCGCATACTGGCAAAAAAAAAGTTAATGCAATTCTATATCATCATACAAATGGATCCTTGGGTGATTTAGTTTTTTACCTGAACAAAGTGAACCCCCATTGATCCATTTCAAGCATTTTCTCTGTTCTATAGTCTTGTAATTATTTTCAATTGCCGGTGTTTCTTAAATTGCCTAATTAGTTACACTTCATTCATTCATTCTTGACATTTCATTCTGGATTGCAAGGTGTATAAATGACTCATAGTTTCCCTAAGTTCCCTAAGCAAACATAATCGCTAGCATTTCAGGGGCTGTGGACTGTTGGAGGACCAATGTGAATAATAAATAACTTGTGACAAATCATTTGCAAGACAAGTAATACGCATTCATATTTAGATTAGAACATCGGCAAAGGGCAAAGCAGTTACATATTCTCACATATTTCATACAGTGGGTTTGCATTTTGACTTCAAAGTCTATCAAGACATCCTATTTTTGAGTCTGAGATGACTCATTGGCTGTGTTAGGCAGGGTTTTTCTTTTTCCTTTCAATTAAGCCATGGACAACCAGTTGAGGGGAGTTCCTTACTAATTAGTGACCTTAATTCATCACTCAAGTACAAGGGAGGAGCGAAAACCCACAAACACTCGTCCCTCAGTGGAATGAGTTTGACACGTGCCATTGGGCATACAAAGAGACATGCCATAATGTAGTTACACCACATGGGGGTAGTAGGGATTCACTGTGTTGGAAGTGACACAAACACACCATCAACATGTTAATGACCTGCACATTGTCATACACATTTGTACAAAGTTAAGAGTTCTTAGAAGTCTTGTTTAAAGAAAGGGTGTTTGATCAAAGTTACAGTGAGGGAAAAAAGTATTTGATCCCCTGCTGATTTTCTACGTTTGCCCACTGACAAAGAAATTATCCGTAATTATAATTTTAATGGTAGGTTTATTTGAACAGTGAGAGAGAGAATAACAACAAAAAAATTGAGAAAAACGCATGTCAAAAATGTTATAAATTGATTTGCATTTTAATGAGGGCAATAAGTATTTGACCCCCGCTCAATCAGAAAGATTTCTGGCTCCCAGGTGTCTTTTATACAGGTAACGAGCTCAGATTAGGAACACACTCTTAAAGGGAGTGCTGCTCAGTTTGTTACCTGTATAAAAGACACCTGTCCACAAAAGCAATCATTCAATCAGATTTCAAACTCTCCACCATGGCCAAGACCAAAGAGCTCTCTAAGGATGTCAGGGACAAGATTGTAGACCTACACAAAGCTGGAATGGGCTACAAGACCATAGCCAAGCAGCTTGGTGAGAAGGTGACAACAGTTGGTGTGATTATTCGCAAATGGAAGAAACACAAAAGAACTGTCAATCTCCCTCGGCCTGGGGCTCCATGCAAGATCTCACCTTGTGGAGTTGCAATGATCATGAGAACGGTGGGGAATCAGCCCAGAACTACACGGGAGGATGTTGTCAATGATCTCAAGGCAGCTGGGACCATAGTCACCAAGAAAACAATTGGTAACACACTATGTCGTGAAGGACTGAAATCCTGCAGCGCCCGCAAGGTCCCCCTGCTCAAGAAAGCACATATACATGCCCATCTGAAGTTTGCCAATGAAAACTGAATGATTCAGAGGACAACTGGGTAAACGTGTTGAGGTCAGATGAGACCAAAATGGAGCTCTTTGGCATCAACTCAACTCGCCGTGTTTGGAGGAGGAGGAATGCTGCCTATGACCCCAAGAACACCAACCCCACCGTCAAACATGGAGGTGGAAACATTATGCTTTGGGAGTGTTTTTCTGCTAAGGGGACAGGACAACTTCACCGCATCAAAGGGACGATGGACAGGGCCATGTACCATCAAATCTTGGATGAGAACCTCCTTCCCTCAACCAGGGCATTGAAAATGGGTCGTGGATGGGTATTCCCGCATGACAATGACCCAAAACACACAATGACCCAAAACATACAGCCAAGGCAAAAAAGGAGTGGCTCAAGAAGAAGCACATTAAGGTCCTGGAGTGGCCTAGACAGTTTTCAGACCTTAATCCCATAGAAAATCTGTGGAGGGAGCTGAAGGTTTGAGTTGCCAAATGTCAGCCTCGAAACCTTAATGACTTGGAGAAGATCTGCAAAGAGGAGTGGGATAAAATCCCTCCTGAGATGTGTGCAAACCTGGTGGCCAACTACAAAAAACATCTGACCTTTGTGTTTGCCAACAAGGGTTTTGCCACCAAGTACTAAGTCATGTTTTGCAGAGGGGTCAAATACTTATTTCCCTCATTAAAATGTAAATCAATTTATAACATTTTTGACAAGCGTTTTTCTGGATTTTTGTTGTTTTTCTGTCTCTCACTGTTCGAATAAACCTACCATTAAAATTATAGACGGATCATTTCTTTGTCAGTGGGCAAACATACAAAATCAGCAGGGGATTAAATACTTTTTTCCCTCACTGTACATACTCCAACCCAATACCTCTTTTGTTAACAGCACCCATACTACAATGACCACCGTTCTAACACTGTACAAACCATAACCACATGCAGCCACTGTAATAATAGGCCACATCTACAACAACTACTTATGTTTCTAGGATGGAAACTGGTTAGTCATAGTTAATATCATGTAGCCAAAGCAGATGCTCTCTAATATGATCGGTTCACGTCTGACTGCACATGGAGACGTTATAAAGATAGAATGCTCATTAGGGATGACTCATTGTTCCCAGAGCCCAGGCCTCTTGACCACTGGCTTAGCTGTATCACCCCAAGCCCCCTGTGTCAATAACTCAACTCCCATCCATGGCACAATTAAGACATTATTACACCCTCCGTTGGACCCCAATCTCCAGGCTCAACCGGAGGGGCTTTCCCCTCCACACTCCCCTCCTTCCAATCGCCCACCCTCTCCATCGCCACTGTGAAACCCTGGCAACCCCCTCCTCATCTCTGACCCATTTCACCCCACTCCCCCTTCGGGCGGAGCCATGGAATTGTGAGTCATTTCAGTGCCAACAGCTGTGCAGTGGCAGTCCATGTGGGCACTCCTCATCTGCCAGAGCGGCAGGGCTGTACGTGGTCTGATGTGCCATAGTGTCGTGTCACAATCAGCCCTTCCCCCTCTCCTCTGCCTCCAACCCTCACCTTCGCCCCTGTCACAGTGGTCTGTGTGAGTGAAGACATCTGTCTTAGCAAGTAGTGGTGGATGGGTAAAATCACTGAGGAAGCCAGGCCAGGGGAAAAAAAGCCACATTTCAACCTATTTGTTGAGAAAATTGTGTTGTTTGCTATAACCTGTTAGTTCATATGCCTTGCCTCCGTGATATATAGGCCTAAGTCCAAGACAATAAGGAGACACAGTGGCAGAATAAATTCAACCACACCATTGTTTCCTCACAAAACCGGAGAGCAACATCTGTCTGGTGAAGTCCACAATTCATATTGCATGCAACAAACATTTACATTACCTATAGCATGGTCAAGCTAGTAAATTTTTCCAACATTTTCGGACAACTAGGCATCTACTGATTTAGAGCCACAGAGAGTTACCTCAAGACGCAAAAAAACAGGAGCTGCCTCCACTAATTCTAGCACCATTTCAACTTAATATTTCTACATCATCAAATCACCTATGATTAGTCTAATACAGTGACAACTAATGGATTGATTTAGGAAAGGGACTATAATAGTTTGCTAGCTAGTGTTACGGTTTTCTAGTGGTGATGAAGGAGAGTCGGACCAAACTGCAACGTGTCGATTTAGATTCATGTTTAATCAAACGAAGAAACACGAACACTACACAAAACAATAAACGTAATCGAAACCGAAACAGCCTATCTAGTGCAAACTAACCGAGAGTACACATAGGACACTAAGGACAATAACCCACGACAAACTCAAAGAATATGGCTGCCTAAATATGGTTCCCAATCAGAGACAACGATAAGCATCTGCCTCTGATTGAGAACCACTCCAGACAGCCATAGACTTTGCTAGATAACCCACTAAGCTACAATCCTAATACCACCACCAAAACCCCAAGACAAACACACCACAATTACAAAAACCCCATGCCACACCCTGGCCTGACCAAATACATAAAGATAAACACAAAATACTTTGACCAGGGCGTGACAGAACCCCCTAAGGTGCGGACTCCCGAACGCACAACCTAAACCTGTAGGGGAGGGTCTGGGTGGGCATCTGTCCGCGGTGGCGGCTCTGGTGCTGGACGTGGACCCCACTCCATAATTGTCTTAGTCCACCTCCTTAGTGTCCCTTGAGTGGCGACCCTCGCCGCTAACCTTGGCCTAGGAAACCTAACAACGGGCCCCACTGGACTGAGGTAGCTCGGGACCGAGGGGAAGCTCGGGACCGAGGGGAAGCTCGGGAGTGAGAGGAAGCTCAGGAGTGAGAGGAAGCTCAGGAGTGATAGGAAGCTCAGGCAGGTTGATGGATCTACCAGATCCTGGCTGGCTGGTGGTTCCGGCAGACCCGGCTGACTGGCAGTTCTGGCGGATCCTGGCAGACTGGCGGATCCTGGCCGACTGGCAGTTCTGGCGGATCCTGGCTGACTGGTGGATCCTGGCTGACTGGCGGATCCTGGCAGACTGGCGGATCCTGGCTGACTGGCACTTCTGGCGGATCCTGGCTGACTGGTGGATCCTGGCTGACTGGTGGATCCTGGCTGACTGGCGGATCCTGGCAGACTGGCGGATCCTGGCAGACTGGCGGATCCTGGCTGAATGGCGGATCTAACTGATCCTGGCAGACTGGCGGATCCTGGCTGACTGGCAGATCCTGGCCGACTGGCAGATCCTGGCCGACTGGCAGATCCTGGCCGACTGGCGGATCCTGGCCGACTGGCGGATCCTGGTTGACTGGCGGATCCTGGTTGACTGGCAGTTCTGGCAGATCCCGGCTGACTGGCGGATCTGGAAGAGTCTGATTGACTGGCAGATCTGGAAGAGTCTGGTTGACTGGCAGATCTGGAAGAGTCTGGTTGACTGGCAGATCTGGCGGCGCTGGGCAGACTGGCGGCGCTGGGCAGACTGGTGGTGCTGGGCAGACTGGCGGCGCTGGGCAGACTGGCGATGCTGGGCAGACTGGCGGCGCTGGGCAGACTGGTGGCGCTGGGCAGACTGGCGGTGCTGGGCAGACTGGCGGTGCTGGGCAGACTGGTGGCGCTGGGCAGACTGACGACGCTGGGCAGACTGACGAGCTGGGCAGACTGGCGACGCTGGGCAGACTGGCGACGCTGGTCAGACTGGCGGTGCTGGGCAGACTGGCGGCGCTGGACAGACTGGCGACACTGGGCAGACTGACGACGCTGGGCAGACTGACGACGCTGGGCAGACTGGCGGTGCTGGGCAGACTGGCGGTGCTGGGCCGACTGGCGATGCTGGGCAGACTGGCGATGCTGGGCAGACTGACGGCGCTGGGCAGACTGGCGACGCTGGGCAGACTGGGGGCACTGGCGGCGCTGGGCAGACTGGCGGCACTAGCTGCTCCATATAGGCTGACAGCTCTGGCGGCTTCTTACAGACTGACCGCTCTGGCGGCTCCGTGCTGACTGGCAGCTCCTTGCAGACTGGCAGCTCCTTACAGACTGACAGCTCCTTGCAGACTGACAGCTCCTTGCAGACTGACAGCTCCTTGCAGACTGACAGCTCCGTGCAGACTGGCAGCTCCTTGCAGACTGGCAGCTCCTTGCAGACTGGCAGCTCCTTGCAGACTGGCAGCTCCTTGCAGACTGGCAGCTCCATGCAGACTGGCTGCTCTATGCAGACTGACAGCTCTGGCTGCTTCATGCAGACTGACAGCTCTGGCTGCTCCATGTAGACTGGCTGCTTCATGCAGACTGGCAGCTCGGGCTGCTTCATGTAGACTGGCTGCTTCATGCAGACTGACAGCTCTGGCTGCTTCATGCAGACTGGCAGCTCTGGCTGCGCTGAACAGGCGGGAGACTCCTGCAGCGCTGTGTCGGAGGAAGGCTCTGGCTGCGCTGAACAGGCGGGAGACTCCGGCAGCGCTGTAGAGGAGGAAGGCTCTGGCTGCGCTGAACAGGCGGGAGGCTCCGGCAGCGCTGTAGAGGAGAAAGGCTCTGGCTGCGCTAAACAGGCGGGAGACTCCAGCAGCGCAGGAGAGGAGAAAAGCGCTGGCTGCGCTGAACAGGCGAGGCACACTGAAGGCCTGGTGCGTGGTGCTGGAACTGGTGGTACTGGATCGAGGACACGCACAGGAAGCCTGGTGCGGGGAGCTGCTACCGGAGGACTGGAGTGTGAAGGTGGCACAGGATGGGCTAGACCGTGAAGGCGTACTGGAGATCTTGAGAGCAGTGTTGGCACAGGACGTGCAAGGCTAGGGATGTGCACAGGAGGCCTGGTGCGTGAGGCTGGCACCAACTTCACCAGCCGACTAACACGCACCTCAGGAAGAGTATGGAGCGCTAACCCAGGTGCCATCAAATCCCCAACACGTTCCGTCGGGCGAATTCCATGCAAAAGCACCAACACAGCAACTCCCTCATTTCTCTCTCCTCCAATTTCCCCATTAACTCCTTCACAGTCTCTGTTTCGCTCACCTCCAACACCGGCTCTGGTTCTGGTCTCCTCCTTGGCTCCTCACGATAAACAGGGAGAGTTGGCTCAGGTCTGACTCCTGACTCTGCCACACTCTCCCTGAGGCCCCCAAGAAATTTTTGGGGCTGATTCTCAGGCTTCCATCCGCTACGCCGTGCTGCCTCCTCATATCTGCGCCTCTCAGCTTTCGCCGCCTCCAGTTCTTCCTTGGGGCGGCGATATTCTCCAGGCTGATCCCAGGGTCCTTTACCGTCCAGTTCTTCCTCCCATGTCCATTTCTCCAGGTGGTGCAGCCTCTCCCACTGCAGCTGCTGCTGCTCCTGCTGCTGCCTCTGTTGCCTCTCCTGTGGCTCCTGCCTGTTAACACGCTGCTTGGTCCGTTGGTGGTGGGTGATTCTGTTACGGTTTTCTAGTGGTGATGAAGGAGAGTCGGACCAAACTGCAACGTGTCGATTTAGATTCATGTTTAATCAAACGAAGAAACACGAACACTACTCAAAACAATAAACGTAATCGAAACCGAAACAGCCTATCTAGTGCAAACTAACCGAGAGTACACATAGGACACTAAGGACAATCACCCACGACAAACTCAAAGAATATGGCTGCCTAAATATGGTTCCCAATCAGAGACAACGATAAGCATCTGCCTCTGATTGAGAACCACTCCAGACAGCCATAGACTTTGCTAGATAACCCACTAAGCTACAATCCCAATACCACCACCAAAACCCCAAGACAAACACACCACAATTACAAAAACCCCATGCCACACCCTGGCCTGACCAAATACATAAAGATAAACACAAAATACTTTGACCAGGGCGTGACAGCTAGCCACCTGAGGATGACATAATGACATGCAGCCATTCAAATGTTTTCTGTAAATTACATGTGCTTTTGATGTGATGTGATTGGGGTGAAGCCAAATGCAAACTGGCTTCCCTTGACACTTTTTTGGCGTGTGCCATGACCATTCACAGTTGAACTCAATGTTGATTGGCTATTCTTTTTAATTATTATTTTCATGGGAAGCCACATGCTCCTTGGCTTCCCTTCCATTCATTGCTACGGGCGGCAACAATGTCATATTGTTTTTGAACAGACAGCATCAGATAGATAGCCTTACACATACTGAAACAGAGGGGCGCTGTTTCGCTCGCTCGGATGCTTTCACTGGTGACATACATTCAGCCTCTTGCGAATTGAAGGAAAATTATGAAACACAGAGAGACAAAATATATATATACTGTATATACACTACGATTCAAAAGTTTGGGGCCACTTAAAAATGTCCTTGTTTTTGAAAGAAAAGTAATTTATTGTCCATTAAAATAAAAGGAAATTGATCAGAAATACAGTGTCAACATTGTTAATGTTGTAAATGATTATTGTAGTTGGAAACGCCAGATTTTTAATGGAATATCTACATAGGCGTACAGAGGCCCATTATCAGCAACCATCACTCCTGTGTTCTAATGGCACGTTGCGTTAGCTAATCCAAGTTTATAATTTTAAAAGGCTAATTGATCATTAGAAAACCCTTTTGAAATTATGTTAGCACAGCTGAAAACAGTTGTTCTGATTAAAGAAGCAATAAAACTGGCCTTTAAAAAAAATGGCCAGGAACAAAGAACTTTCTTCTGAAACTCATCAGTCTATTCTTGTTCTGAGAAATTTCGCCCTATGTGCAAACCGTAGTCTGGCTTTTTTATAGTGGATTTGGAGCAGTGGCCTCTTCCTTGCTGAGCTGCCTTTCAGGTTATGTCGATATAGGACTCGTTTTACTGTGAATATAGATACTTTTGTACCTGTTCCTCCAGCATCTTCACAAGGTCCTTTGCTGTTGTACTGGGATTGATTTGCACTTTTCGCACCAAAGTACGTTCATCTCTAGGAGACAGAATGCGTCTCCTTCCTGAGCGGTATGACGGCTGTGTGGTCCCAGTGTGTTTATACTTGCGTACTATTGTTTGTACAGGTGAACGTGGTACCTTCAGGTGTTTGGAAATTGCTCCAGAGGATGAACCAGACTTGTGGAGGTCTACAATTTTTCTTATGAATTCTTGGCTGATTTCTTTTGTTTTTCCCATGCTGTCAAGCAAAGAGTCACTGAGTTTGAAGGTGGGCTTTGAAATACATCCACAGGTACACCTCAAAATGACTCAAATTAAGTCAATTAGCCTATCAGAAGCTTCTAAATCCATGACATCATTTTCTGGAATTTTCCAAGCTGTTTAAAGGCACAGTCAACTTAGTGAATGTAAACGTTTGACCCACTGGAATTGTGATACAGTGAATCATAAGTGAAATTATCTGTCTGTGAGAGCTAGAATGTTCAAGCCCCTTTGGGTGCTGCTATAGAGTTACATTAGAAGTGCCAATGCAAGAAGGCTCAAGGTCATTGGCCACAAATAAAATTATGTCAAATCACGTTATATCTACCGTAGTGCTGATTGGACTGATCATGTCAACCTCATACTTTCAAAATCTTAGCTAGCATGCTAGACAAGCAGTCATCTTCATGAATCAAATTGATAATCTACTGGCAATCCTTTTCAATCCTTTTAATATGAAGATAAATTATAGATAAAACGTATCTGTGCTCATCGGCCATTGGACATAAACATTAAAGATCACTGACGTCATGATTCGACCATGTTTTTTTTAATAGTTCCCAGCATAAATTATGTAATATGTCAGGGAGATATGTATGCTGTAGCTAAGAAAATAATACCAAGTGTATGTTGTGTAGTAAGCTGTTAGTAGCCCATGTGCCTCACCCTAATCATTTGGTCACTCTCCCCATCATAACTTAGCCTACCATTCTGACTAGGTGGTGAACATGTAGCCTATAGCCTGTTTTAGAGAAATGTCATCATCGAATATTGTAAGAGCTTTCATTGTCAGCTTATATGCCCCCTTTATCGTATGGTTCTGACTTGGTTTACAGGGAGAATACTGTAAAACCGACCCATGTTATGAATTCTGTCACTGTACATTTCAATAGTGCCGAACAATTAGTAATTTTGACTACATCCATCCTAGCTCGCTAATTAAGGTCTTAATCGAGATGACGGATTGCCTCTTATCCGCTCATCGTTCCCTCATGCCATAGTTTTCACATGTCAATTGTCAGTAGAAACCACATTTGTTTAAGCAAGTCATGCATATCAGCTATGTTTTTAAAAAGGTAGTAAATGAGGCTGAATGAACTGTTTTGATGCCAGACAATGCTCCTCTGATAGCCAGGTGTAGCGGTGGTAAGGATTCACTCCCTGGTGTAGGCCCTAACAGTTTTTGGGCACCGTTTGTCACTATTATAGTGCAATTCATGTATTGTTCAGCGTTGTGTTGTGTAGTGTAGTGGCTTTGCTGGCATGCAAAAAATATATACAAATGATATGTCTATAGCCACAACTCAACAAACTGTTCCACAGATAGAAGATGGAGCGATAGGAGTAGGGAAAAGGTGCTTGTGCATGCATTGATAAGCACACCTAAGACTGCATTAACAGTAAGTATTAGAATAAAGATGGCACTTCTAAATGCCTATTTCACACCATAGCCTGCTAAAATTGAAAGACAACTTTTCTTTCAATTTGATTTCATCACAAATGAAAATGTGGTTCTGACTAGCCCATGGATTTATTTTTCCGCATGGTTTTAGTGAAGAATTTGGCGTTTCTACTAGCCTTGTGTGACATGCACGTGCAGTTACAACCCTGCTAGAGTTAGTGGCAGGCGGACGAGCAATATCCACCATCGTAGTACGGATGAAGCCTAAGCTAGAATGTGAAGCTAACTGAAGCTGGTTAGCTTTAGAAAACCCTGAGTAGATCTAGCTTGCTTCATAGGATATGAAGTGGTGCCTCAACTGGCATACTCTCCTCTCAAAGAGCTGTTTGCAATGTCTTTACTACCTTCAGTAGGATAGGATGGCCTGTGAAGACTTAAATTATGTTCAAGACTGTTTCAATGGTGTACAATGTCTGGCATTACATCTCTTATTGAGAGATTTGAATTCAGCTCTAAAGAATGTTAAGCTATAAGAATGTCTATTTTTGGAAGACTTTGTATGATGCCACAGAGTAGTGATATTACATCCTCAACTCGATTTAGATCTAGAAAGTTTATCTATTTTGGTGGGTCATGAACAACTCTCTGGTAATATAATGACTCCCTTCCAAATTGAGGAGTGTGCTAGTTCGGCAAATGGATTGGTGAAAGGAGAGGGGACACTGCTCCATTTGTTTTGAATGCACTCCAACTGAAAAGCAATTTGAGAGCACCAACCTTTAGAAAAAGCCCTCACTGTTGAAGTGCAAAGGCAAAATTAATTAGGAAAATTAAAAGTGTGCACTGTTTCTTCTACATTTGTCTCGGCCACTTTGTCAGCACTTCCTCATGCAAATTAAGCGACGCCGCACGTCGACATTTAAAAAATGTCAATATATTCGTAGACAGTAAATTATAAATAATACTCTGTCAAGAAGCTGCAGCTGTCACATCAATACCAGCAGTTGATTAACTGGTTGACACTTCTCTTCTCTTGCTGGCAGACTGTGTAGACTTTAATTTATGTCCAACGGGAACAATAAGACCTGAACTACCCTGCTCTCGTCTGCAAGCCCTTTCGAATGCACAATGCATGATGGGTAATGTAATTAAGTTGAATATTTGCCACGTTTCTGAAATTGCTATTGCTTTTCTTTTCAATCTCCCCCAAAAAGTGTATTGATTTAATTTGGTTTTCTAATTCCACGACAATGTGTTATTAGACTACTTTGTTCAAACTGTCCCCCAAATCAATACAGCAATAAATCAAGCATCAGAATGAGATCAGTTCAATACAGCAATAAATCAAGCATCAGAATGAGATCAGTTCAATACAGCAATAAATCAAGCATCAGAATGAGATCAGTTCAATACAGCAATAAATCAAGCATCAGAATGAGATCAGTTCAATACAGCAATAAATCAAGCATCAGAATGAGATCAGTTCAATACAGCTTTCTCCAACTTCAGATAAACAATTATGATGAAGATGATGTGCCATAATGCTGGGTAATGTTATACTTCAGCTCTTTAATGAAATAGATTTTTATGACTTACATTTATCTTCAATACTAGAGTACAACCTACAAGACTAACCAGTAGGGGATAGAGGTCCTAGAGAGAGACTCCTCATTCTCACGTCACCTGTATAAATTGTGTACAAACTTTGGCGTGGGTAATTAACAGTCTAATATTGAAAGGTCATTTTTGATTAATCAACACTGTCTATAGTGTGAGTTAAGTAGACAGCGCTGGAAGAAACAAGAGAAAACCTTAAACCAGAGAAAGGTCACAGGATCAATAATCCATTTAAGATGTTCGCAGGGATTCTGCTCTCCACTCTGCTTGTAATCAAGAGGGGATATTTATTTATCTATTCCTAACATTCAATACAGATTCCCTGGTAAAAGAAAAAAGCCCAAAGTCCCACAGCAGTCGATTTTCAGTGCCCTCACAAGGCCAAGGAATGAAAAGTCTGAAATCAAATAACATTTTATTTTCATGTTTCATAAACTAACAGTGATGTTATGGGTCCTTATGGGTCCTCTTCCAACAAGGAAAAGTTATAGATGATAAACACACACACCAAAAAAATGAGAAATAAATACACAGTGAATTACGAATAACAACTACTAAAAATAACATGTCTATATACATGGAGTACCATTACCAAGTCGATGTGCAGGGGTATGAGTTAATAACATGGCTATATAAAGGGAATACCAGTACCAAGTCAATGTGCAAGGGTATGAGTTAATAACATGGCTATATAAAGGGAATACCAGTACCAAGTCGATGTGCAGGGGTATGAGTTAATAACATGGCTATATAAAGGGAGTACCAGTACCAAGTCGATGTGCAGGGGTACGAGTTAATAACATGGCTATATAAAGGGAATACCAGTACCAAGTCGATGTGCAGGTTAATAACATGGCTATATAAAGGGAATACCAGTCGATGTGCAGGGGTACGAGTTAACATGGTTAATAACATGGCTATATAAAGGGAATACCAGTACCAAGTCGATGTGCAGGGGTACGAGTTAATAACATGGCTATATAAAGGGAATACCAGTACCAAGTCGATGTGCAGGGGTACGAGGTAATAACATGGCTATATAAAGGGAATACCAGTACCAAGTCGATGTGCAGGGGTACGAGGTAATAGCATGGCTATATAAAGGGAAAACCAGTACCAAGTCGATGTGCAGGGGTACGAGGTAATAACATGGCTATATAAAGGGAATACCAGTACCAAGTCGATGTGCAGGGGTACGAGGTAATAACATGGCTATATAAAGGGAATACCAGTACCAAGTTGATGTGCAGGGGTACGAGGTAATAACATGGCTATATAAAGGGAATACCAGTACCAAGTCAATGTGCAAGGGTATGAGTTAATAACATGGCTATATAAAGGGAATACCAGTACCAAGTCAATGTGCAAGGGTATGAGTTAATAACATGGCTATATAAAGGGAGTACCAGTACCAAGTCGATGTGCAGGGGTACGAGGTAATAACATGGCTATATAAAAGGAGTACCAGTACCAAGTCGATGTGCAGGGGTACGAGGTAATAACATGGCTATATACATGGAATACCAGTACCAAGTCGATGTGCAGGGGTACGAGGTAATAGCATGGCTATATAAAGGGAAAACCAGTACCAAGTCGATGTGCAGGGGTACGAGGTAATAACATGGCTATATAAAGGGAATACCAGTACCAAGTCGATGTGCAGGGGTACGAGGTAATAACATGGCTATATAAAGGGAATACCAGTACCAAGTTGATGTGCAGGGGTACGAGGTAATAACATGGCTATATAAAGGGAATACCAGTACCAAGTTGATGTGCAAGGGTATGAGTTAATAACATGGCTATATAAAGGGAATACCAGTACCAAGTCAATGTGCAAGGGTATGAGTTAATAACATGGCTATATAAAGGGAATTACCAAGTCAATGTGCAAGGGTATGAGTTAATAACATGGCTATATAAAGGGAGTACCAGTACCAAGTCGATGTGCAGGGGTACGAGGTAATAACATGGCTATATAAAAGGAGTACCAGTACCAAGTCGATGTGCAGGGGTACGAGGTAATAACATGGCTATATAAAATGAGTACCAGTACCAAGTCGATGTGCAGGGGTACAAGGTAATTGATGTAGCAATGTAGGCATACATATAGAGCATCTTTACACACTCCAACACACACATACACTTTCCTGAACTGACTCTATGCACAAGTGGCGGTCAGTGCAGTTTAAGATTAGGGAGCATAATTTGAATGAAAGATTACAACGTAGGTGCACACAGGTTGAGAGAAAATGCACACACTTTCCTGCATCAAGCTGATCTAGTGTGTAATCATTAGTCGAACACTTGAGTACCTGTCTGACATGCTTAGTGTGTTCTTGAAGGGAGCTCGAAAAGATGAGGATGTCATCCAAGTAAACGAACACGAAGATGTTAAGCATATCCCTAAGCACATCATTTATGAGCGCTTGGAACACAGCCGGGGCGTTGGTCAGGCCGAAGGGCATCACCAAGTATTCATAGTGACCAGTAGGCGTGTTGACAGCGGTCTTCCACTCGTCACCGGGTCTGATCCGCACAAGATGGTATGCGTTCTGCAGGAGTTCAAGCTTAGTGAAGACAACTGCTTCCTGGAGCAGCTCAAAGGCTGTGGCCATAAGGGGTAGCGGGTAGTGGTTATGGACGGTTATGGCATTGAGTCCCCGGTAGTTGATGCAAGGATGTAATCCACCGTCTTTTTTGGCAACAAAGAAAAACCCTGCTCCCGCTGGCGAGGTGGATGGACGCATGAGGCCTGCTGCCAGAGCGTCCTTGATGTAGGTATCCATAGCAGCTCATTCTGGAGGAGATAGGGAAAAGATCCGACCCCTGGGGGGGCAGGTGCCCGGAAACAGGTCGATGGGGCAATCGTAAGGTCTATGGGGAGGTAGCATGGTGGCCCTCTGTTTGCTAAATACCGGTTGGAGGTCATGGTAACTCTCGGGAACTCGGGACAGGTCGATGGATTCTAGAGACTCGGGAGGAGAACTCGGGGAACTCGGGAAGATACAAGTGGCTTGGCACATAGGACCCCACTGCTTGATAGTGCCCACAGACCAATCGATGTGAGGGTTATGGCTGTGAAGCCAGGGGTATCCAAGGATGAGAGGGAACTCGGAACAGGAGATCAGATGAAAGTTCATCACTTCCTGGTGTTGGGAAACTGAAAGTCGCAAGGGGGTAGTGACACGAGTGACAAGTCCAGATCCCAAAGGGTTTCCATCCAACGTAGTAACCCTCATGGGGTCACTTAGAGGTTCAGAGGGAACGCCATTCTCCTTCGCCCAGACACCATCCATGAAGTTACCTGCGGCTCCAGAGTCTACCAAGGCTTGAAGGGGAAGCTCGTGGTTGTCCCAGGAAAGGGTGACTGGAATGAGCAGGTGGGAGTTGGATGGATGGGAGGAGGTTATGTTTCCTGTTACAGTCTTCCCAGGCCTGCACGGGACAGTACGTTTCCCAGGAGCCCGGGACACGTGGAGCGGAAATGGACCGGTTTGCCGCAATATAGACAGCATCGCTCCCTCATCCGGCTGTCTCTCTCAGCCTGGGAGATGCGTCCAATCTGCATTGGTTCCAGTGGAGCCAGCGAGGATAAAGGTGGAGACTCGGAGCTGGGACCGATAGGAGCTAGGGTGAGAGGTCTACAGTTGAGTTCTCTCTCTCTCACAGACGCTGGTCTATGCACGAGGCCAACTTGATCAGGGACTCAAGGTTGTCCGGTGGTTCTCGAGTGGCCAGTTCATCTTGGATGGTGTCGGAAAGACCCTTCAAAAAGCACACTGTGAGCGCCTCGTCGTTCCAGCCACTCGCTGCTGCCACCGTGCGGAACTGGATGGCATAGTCCGTCACGCTGCGCCGACCTTGGTGGAGAGTCACTAGCTGAGTCAGAGCCACTGGTAGGACCTTGAAACACTCGCTTGTATTCTTCAGCAAAGGTAGAGTAGCTGGCACAGCAGGGACTTTGGGCATCCCACACAGCAGTAGCCCAGGCTAGGGCTTTTTCCGACAGCAGGGTGATGATATATGCGATCTTGGACCGGTCGGTGGGAAACGACAAGGTTTGCAGCTCGAAGGAGAGAGAACATTGGGTGAAAAACCCCTTACAAGCACTCGGATCACCTGAGAACCGTTGGGGAGGTGGCAGACGAGGTTCAGCCAGGGGGTTAACTGCCACGGGCACTTGAATCTGATGTACTGGGGCAGGAGTGGTTGCCGGGGAAAGTCGATCAGATATCTACTTAATGGAAGTCAGCATCTCTGACAGAAGTTGAGAATGTCTAGCCATTAAGGCCTCTTGCTGAACCAGAGCAGCTTCGTGGCGTTGGACAGTCCCCTCGTGGTGGGACAGCATGGAAAAAAGGTCCTGGGTACTGGCTGCCTCTGGGTTCATTTTGTTGGCTCTGTGTTTCCGTCAGGACCCGGTTCCAAACTCGGGTCTCCGGTGTGAGAAACAGTCACTTAGTAAACTGAGCCACTAATAGTCGGCAGAAGCCAGAAGATGAGGGAGACACAGCAGTACTAGAGACGGTGATTTAATAAAGAAAAAAGGAAAAGATCTTCAGGCAAAAATATAAATCCACAACATCAAAAGTAATTCCAAGAGAAAAAAAATGTATATCCTCCAAGACACAAGGAAAATCCACAAAGTGGTAAGAACAGCAGGGAAAAACAAACCTCAAAAGAATAATCAAAAATAAACAAGAACAAAACCAGAGTACCTCAAGAAAATCCAACTAGAGAATCAAAAGTTCACAGCATGGCTGGGTGCTACATACAAACACAGAGCAAAGAACTGAGGAACACTAAGGGTTTAAATACATTCAAGGGAAATGAGGCACAGGTGCAACTAATAACTAGAACAAGGGAAAAACAAAAGGGTCAAAAAAGCACAATGGGGGCATCTAGTGACCAAAACCTGAACAATCCTGGCCAAATCCTGACAGTAACTTCATAGTCAACATAGCTAATATAACTAATATGTTAATAAACATGCTCCAATCATGCAGTAACTTTACAGTTTATAGTGAGTTGGCAGTTACACCGGCGGGCCTCAGTGGCAAGAAATTAGTCAAACCAAAGCTTATCCTTGAGTTGGAGGAGTTCCAGTGTTGTTTTGGATAGTCATAGCTAGCTAGCTAACATAGCATCCCTCTGTTTGAGCAGGATGATTGAGTAGGCTAAACTAGCTAGCTGCATTTGCTAGTTAAGTAAGTGAAACTGAAAGTGGGAAAGAAATGATGAAATCTGTTTCTCTTTCTTGCTTCTCCTTCAATTTTAAACAATTCATTTGTTTGTAACTGTTCAACTATTGTCTTTCTCTCACTTTAAGTCAACTACTCACCACATTTTATGCACTGCGATGCAGTGCTAGCTGTAGCTTATGCTTTCAGTACCAGATTAATTCTCTGATCCTTTGATTGGGTGGACAACATGTCTGTTCATGCTCCAAGAGCTCGGATAGGTTGGAGGACATCCTCCAGAAGTTGTCATAATTATTGTTTATGGTTTATGGAGGTGAGAACCATAAGCCTCCTAGGTTTTGTGTTGTCAATGTGCCCAGAGGAGGACAGAAGCCTGCTGCTTTCTGGCTACACCATGGTGCTACCCTACAGAGTGCTGTTGAGACTACTGTAGACCATTGCTAAACAGTCTGTTTTAACATTTGGTAACGTGAATATATTTAGTATAGTTTTATCTAAAAATGATTATTTTATTTTCATGAAATTCACTGAGGAGGATGGTCCTCCCCTTCCTCCTCTGAGGAACCTTCACTGCTATGCACACATACTGATGCCACACACACACATAAACACACAGACATAAACACACACACACACACACACACACACGCACACACACACACACACACACACACACACACACACACACACACACACACACACACACACACACACACACACACACACACATACACACAGCACATATTCTGCTCTTATAGACAGTAGCAGCAGGGTATGTGGTGTGTGAAAGGATGTGTGTGAGTGTGTGTGTGGCATCAGTATGCATGTGTACGCTTGTTATGTGTGTGTGTGTGGGCGTATGTAGTGTATGTGTGTTGGGGTGTCAGTGTAAGTATTGTATGTGTGAGTGTGTGGGTCCAGTGTGAGTGTGTAGAGTCAGTTTGTGCGAAAAAGGGTAAATGCAGGTGGTCAGGGTAGCCATTTGATTTAGCTATTTAGCAGTCTTGTTTAGTAAATCAAATCAAATCAAATCAAATCAAATTTTATTTGTCACATACACATGGTTAGCAGATGTTAATGCGAGTGTAGCGAAATGCTTGTGCTTCTAGTTCCGACAATGCAGTAATAACGAGCAAGTAATCTAACTAACAATTCCAAAAAAAACTACTGTCATACACAGTGTAAGGGGATAAAGAATATGTACATAAGGATATATGAATGAGTGATGGTACAGAGCAGCATAGGCAAGATACAGTAGATGATATCGAGTACAGTATATACATATGAGATAAGTATGTAAACCAAGTGGCATAGTTAAAGTGGCTAGTGATACATGTATTACATAAGGATGCAGTCGATGATATAGAGTACAGTATCAACGTATGCATATGAGATGAACAATGTAGGGTAAGTAACATTATATAAGGTAGCATTGTTTAAAGTGGCTAGTGATATATTTACATCATTTCCCATCAATTCCCATGATTAAAGTGGCTGGAGTAGAGTCAGTGTCATTGACAGTGTGTTGGCAGTAGCCACTCAATGTTAGTGGTGGCTGTTTAACAGTCTGATGGCCTTGAGATAGAAGCTGTTTTTCAGTCTCTCGGTCCCAGCTTTGATGCACCTGTACTGACCTCGCCTTCTGGATGGCAGCGGGGTGAACAGGCAGTGGCTCGGGTGGTTGATGTCCTTGATGATCTTTATGGCCTTCCTGTAGCATCGGGTGGTGTAGGTGTCCTGGAGGGCAGGTAGTTTGCCCCCGGTGATGCGTTGTGCAGACCTCACTACCCTCTGGAGAGCCTTACGGTTGAGGGCGGTGCAGTTGCCATACCAGGCGGTGATACAGCCCGCCAGGATGCTCTCGATTGTGCATCTGTAGAAGTTTGTGAGTGCTTTTGGTGACAAGCCGAATTTCTTCAGCCTCCTGAGGTTGAAGAGGCGCTGCTGCGCCTTCCTCACGATGCTGTCTGTGTGAGTGGACCAATTCAGTTTGTCTGTGATGTGTATGCCGAGGAACTTAAAACTTGCTACCCTCTCCACTACTGTTCCATCGATGTGGATGGGGGTGTTCCCTCTGCTGTTTCCTGAAGTCCACAATCATCTCCTTAGTTTTGTTGACGTTGAGTGTGAGGTTATTTTCCTGACACCACACTCCGAAGGCCCTCACCTCCTCCCTGTAGGCCGTCTCGTCGTTGTTGGTGATCAAGCCTACCACTGTTGTGTCGTCCGCAAACTTGATGATTGAGTTGGAGGCGTGCATGGCCACGCAGTCGTGGGTGAACAGGGAGTACAGGAGAGGGCTCAGAACGCACCCTTGTGGGGCCCCAGTGTTGAGGATCAGCGGGGAGGAGATGTTGTTGCCTACCCTCACCACCTGGGGGCGGCCCGTCAGGAAGTCCAGTACCCAGTTGCACAGGGCGGGGTCGAGACCCAGGGTCTCGAGCTTGATGACGAGCTTGGAGGGTACTATGGTGTTGAATGCCGAGCTGTAGTCGATGAACAGCATTCTCACATAGGTATTCCTCTTGTCCAGATGGGTTAGGGCAGTGTGCAGTGTGGTTGAGATTGCATCGTCTGTGGACCTATTTGGGCGGTAAGCAAATTGGAGTGGGTCAAGGGTGTCAGGTAGGGTGGAGGTGATATGGTCCTTGACTAGTCTCTCAAAGCACTTCATGATGACGGATGTGAGTGCTACGGGCGGTAGTCGTTTAGCTCAGTTACCTTAGCTTTCTTGGGAACAGGAACAATGGTGGCCCTCTTGAAGCATGTGGGAACAGCAGACTGGTATAGGGATTGATTGAATATGTCCGTAAACACACCGGCCAGCTGGTCTGCGCATGCTCTGAGGGCGCGGCTGGGGATGCCGTCTGGGCCTGCAGCCTTGCGAGGGTTAACACGTTTAAATGTCTTACTCACTTCGGCTGCAGTGAAGGAGAGACCGCATGTTTCCGTTGCAGGCCGTGTCAGTGGCACTGTATTGTCCTCAAAGCGGGCAAAAAGTTATTTAGTCTGCCTGGGAGCAAGACATCCTGGTCCGTGACTGGGCTGGGTTTCTTCCTGTAGTCCGTGATTGACTGTAGACCCTGCCACATACCTCTTGTGTCTGAGCCGTTGAATTGAGATTCTACTTTGTCTCTGTACTGGCGCTTAGCTTGTTTGATAGCCTTGCGGAGGGAATAGCTGCACTGTTTGTGTTCAGTCATGTTACCAGACACCTTGCCCTGATTAAAAGCAGTGGTTCGTGCCTTCAGTTTCACACGAATGCTGCCATCAATCCACGGTTTCTGGTTAGGGAATGTTTTAATCGTTGCTATGGGAACGACATCTTCAACGCACGTTCTAATGAACTCGCACACCGTATCAGCGTATTCGTCAATGTTGTTGTCTGACGCAATACGAAACATCTCCCAGTCCACGTGATGGAAGCAGTCTTGGAGTGTGGAGTCAGCTTGGTCGGACCAGCGTTGGACAGACCTCAGCGTGGGAGCTTCTTGTTTTAGTTTCTGTCTGTAGGCAGGGATCAACAAAATGGAGTCGTGGTCAGCTTTTCCGAAAGGGGGCGGGGCAGGGCCTTATATGCGTCGCGGAAGTTAGAGTAACAATGATCCAAGGTCTTTCCACCCCTGGTTGCGCAATCGATATGCTGATAAAATTTAGGGAGTCTTGCTTTCAGATTAGCCTTGTTAAAATCCCCAGCTACAATGAATGCAGCCTCCGGATAAATCGTTTCCAGTTTGCAGAGAGTTAAATAAAGTTCGTTCAGAGCCATCGATGTGTCTGCTTGGGGGGGATATATACGGCTGTGATTATAATCGAAGAGAATTCTCTTGGTAGATAATGCGGTCTACATTTGATTGTGAGGAATTCTAAATCAGGTGAACAGAAGGATTTGAGTTCCTGTATGTTTCTTTCATCACACCATGTCACGTTGGCCATAAGACATACGCCCCCGCCCGTCTTCTTACCAGAAAGATGTTTGTTTCTGTCGGCGCGATGCGTGGAGAAACCCGCTGGCTGCACCGCTTCGGATTGCGTCTCTCCAGTGAGCCATGTTTCCGTGAAGCAAAGAACGTTACAGTCTCTGATGTCCCTCTGGAATGCTACCCTTGCTCGGATTTCATCAACCTTGTTGTCAAGAGACTGGACATTGGCAAGAAGAATGCTAGGGAGTGGTGCACGATGTGCCCGTCTCCGGAGTCTGACCAGAAGACCGCTTCGTTTCCCTCTTTTTCTGAGTCGTTTTTTTTTTTTGTCGCTGCATGTAATCCACTCGGTTACACTGGTTGTAAGGCAGAACACAGGATCCGCGTCGCGAAAAACATATTCTTGGTCGTACTGATGGTGAGTTGACGCTGATCTTATATTCAGTAGTTCTTCTCGGCTGTATGTAAAGAAACCTAAGATGACCTGGGGTACTAGTGTAAGAAATAACACGTAAAAAAACAAAAAACTGCATAGTTTCCTAGGAACGCGAAGCGAGGCGGCCATCTCTGTCGGCGCCGGAAGTTTGTAGGTTAGTAGTTAGTAGTCTTATGGCTTGGGGAAAGAAGCTGTTCAGGGTCCTGGCGGTTCCAGACTTGGTGCAGCGGTACCGCTTGCCATGTGGTAGCAGAGAGAACAGTCTATGGCTTGAGTGGCTGGAGTCTTTGACAATTCTTTGGGCCTTCCTCTGACACTGCCTAGTATAGAGGTCCTGGATGGCAGAGACCTTGGCCCCAGTGATGTACTGGGAAATACCCCCTTCTGTAATTCTTTGCGGTCAGGTGCCTTGCAGTTGCTGTACCAAGCAGTGATGCAGCCAGTCAAGATTCTCTCATTGGAGCAGGTGTAGAACTTTTTATGGGGGCCCATGACAAATCTGTTGCACTGTTGTCCCCTCTTCACAACTATGTGAGTGTGTGTGTGGTCCATCTTAATTCCTTAGTGATGTGGACACCGAGGAACCTGAAGCCCTCAACCAGTTCCACTACAGTACAGCCCCTTCAATGTGGAAGGGATATGCCCGTCCCTCCGTTTTTCTGTAGTCCACGAATAGCTCCTTTACCTTGCTGACGTTGAGAGAGAGGTTGCGATCCTTGCACCATTCTGACCTCCTCCCTATAGGCTGCTTCATCGTCATCTGTGTTCAATCATACCACTGTTGTGTC
Source organism: Oncorhynchus tshawytscha (assembly GCF_018296145.1). NCBI lineage: Eukaryota > Metazoa > Chordata > Actinopteri > Salmoniformes > Salmonidae > Oncorhynchus > Oncorhynchus tshawytscha. Next base: position 69,499,363 of record NC_056441.1, read on the forward strand.
GTCAGCAAACTTGATGATGGTGTTGGAGTTGTGTGGGGCCATGCTGTTGGGTGTGAACAGGGAGTACAGGAGGGGACTAAGCACCCGTGTTGATGGTCAGCATGGGGATGTGTTGTTGCCTACCCTCACTGTCTGGGGGTGGCCCGTCAGGAAGTCCAGGGGGTGTTCAGTCCCAGTGTCCTAAGATTGGTGATGAGCTATGAGGGGACAATGGTGTTGAATGCTGAGCTGTAGTCAATGAACAGCATTCTTACATAGGTATTGCTTTTGTCCAGGTGTGTGAGTATTGCTTTTCTCAAGGTGGGTGAGGGCAGTGTGGATAGCAATAGAGATTGCGTCATCTGTGGATCTGTTGGGGCGGTATGCAAATTGGAGTGGGTCCAGGGTGTCTGCGATGATGGTGTTGATGTGAGCCATGATGACCAGCCTTTCAAAGCATTTCATGGCCATAGATATCAGTGCTACCGAGCAAGAGTAATTTAGGCAGGTTACCTTGGTGTTCTTGGGAATGGGGTCTATGGGATATGGTGGTCTGCTTGAAAACAGGTCAAGGATAGGTTAAAAATGTCAGTGAAGACACTTTCCATCTGGTCAGTGCATGCTCTGAGTATGCGTCCTGGTATTTCGTCTGGCCCCACAACCTTGCCAATGTTAACCGTACTAAAGGTCTTACATAGTTTACGGAGAGTGAGTTCACACATTCGTTTGGAACAGCTGGTGCTATCATAAATAGTTCAGTGTTGCTTGCCTCAAAGCGAACATATAAGGAATTTAGCTAGTCTGGTAGGCTCACGTTGTTGTGCAGCTCGCGGCTGGGTTTCCCTTTGTTGTCTGTGATAGTTTGCAAGCCCTGCCATATCCTGTCACGATCGTGTGTTGAATAAACGGACCAAGGCGCAGCGTGCATAGAGTTCCACATGTTTAATTATTGAAACTCACCAAAACAATACAGAAGCAAACGAAACGTGAAGTCATGGAGGGCTCACAGGTTACCATACATAAACAAGATCCCACAAAAAAAACAGTGGGAAAAAGGCTGCCTAAATATGATCCCCAATCAGAGACAACGATAGACAGCTGCCTCTGATTGGGAACCATACCAGGCCAACATAGAAATAAAGAAACTAGAATGCCCACCCTAGTCACACCCCGACCTAACCCAAAATAGAGAATAAGGATCTCTAAGGTCCGGGCGTGACATATCCGTTGAGTATTAGAGCAGGAATAGTAGGATTCGATCTAAGTCAGGTATTGATGCTTTGCCTGTTTGATGTCTTGTCAGAGGTCATACCGGGATTTCTTATAAGCTTCCAGATTAGTGTCCTGCTCCTTGAAAGCGGCAGCTCTAGCCTTTAACTCAGTGCGTATGTTGCCTGTAATCCATGGCTTCTGGTTGGGGTATGTACATACGGTCACTGTGGGGATGAAGTTGTTGATGCACTTATTACCGAAGCCGGTGACTGATGTGGTATACTCCTCAATGTTATCGGATGAATCTCGGAACATATTCCAGTCTTTGCTAGCAAAACAGTTCTGTAGTTTAGCATCTGCTTCATTGGACCACTTCCGTTATGAGGGCGTCACTGGTACTTTCCATTTGAGTTTCTGCATGTAAGCAGGAAGCAGGAGGATAGATTCATGGCCTGATTTGCCAAAATAAGGGGGTGTCATGTCTTTACTATCACTAACTGAAGACTGATCATTTTTATCAACGATTCTCTGTAATTAGTTATTACGCGATTAACTGATTAATCACGTAACTAATTAACTAGGAAGTCGGGGCACCAAGGAAAAATATTCAGATTACAAAGTTATCATTTCCTAAAATAACTTTTCAGATATTTTATCTGATCAATTAGTCCTCGAATAAATGAATTATTTACTTTACCTCACGTTAGTCTCATTCCAAACATTGTATATTTTAAACGTATATTTTAAACGTTGTATATTGTTGATTATCTGCACGAACCCAGTCTTCACTATGAGTCATCCATACATCAATTGTCTTAAATCATGTATTTATTACTAACTAAGTAATTCACAGAAATGCATAAACAAACAAACAAACAAACAAACAAGGTTAATGTGGTTACATGAAATGATAGGAGAATGTGCCCTAGTTGGCTAAAACGGCATGGCGGCTTGTTAGACAAAAGGGGAAGTGGGGGTCGACTAAGAAGTCACTACAGAGCGATAATTATAACAATTGAAATGCTAATCCTTTGCACATGAACGCTCACTCATTCGGGAAAAATTGCAATAAATATATATATATATTTACGCTCAGTGTGTCATCTTGATCGCTGATCGCTGGTTTCTTTTGTAGAATTGTCCGTCTCTCTCCCACTCTCTCTGTTGCGGTTATGGTGGACAGTTCAGAGTGACATTCATTCGTTTCGTTATAGAATGGATGTTTCGGCGGTTGTCGTTCTTCGCGTTCAAAGACTTGTTCTTATTCTGTCTGTATCGATAGTCTAAGAGTTTAACCACGTTGTAAGGTTAAAAGATTCAGCAATGGTCTACAATCTTTGTCCTCCTAATGGAGAAAAACATAGTCTGCAACCTTTAGCCATCTCGTAATTGAGGTAAGCTCGGTCTGCTGATCGAAAACCCGAGTGGGGGTTTTATTCGGAAGGGCTGAAAAAGGGCTGTCCCAGGAGGCCTGACCCTAACTGGGCTCAGGGGCGGTCCTCTGATTTAGTTCAAATCAAAAGGGAATTGTATTTTCTTCATTAAACAGTCCAAAATGATATTACACAATTGTACAAACAGTATTATACTCACTCATTCATCTTATACAACAATTAGATGTAATCCTCATATCTGAGGCTATTATATAAACAGCGTTATGGTAATGTGGCCACACCGTCTCCCATGAGCTTCCCCAAGTTGTGCCAAATGCACCAGTTCGTAGCTGGATTCTTCACTGATCTTTTATACTTTCTCTGGAACATGAAATGTGTTCATACCTCAAGTTCTGTGAGGTGGAAGGATTTCCTTTGTCGTCTATGAAAATTGACTCTCTCTATACTGTGTGTCCATGAGGAGATCCTCAGGAATTTACGACGTCTCTCTGACCACAGCAACCTAGTTGAAGGAGAAAAGGTGGAGGCAGGGAGAGGGGGTGGGGCTTGCTAATCCCAAAGAGGCCAACGTCATGACAGGGGCGAGGGAGGGCCTTGTAGGTGCTTCTGTGTGTGGAGTAAAGGTGATGTAGAGTTTTGGCGCTTCTTGTCTCATAGGTGACATGCTGGTAAAATGAAGTAAAATGGATTTCATTGTCCTTGCATTAAAATCACCAACCAAGGTGGGTCCGGAACAAGGCCCGTTGTCCTCCTTTTGCTGGTATGTGGTAAATTTAAAGCGGATTTTCCATTGTCCAATTTTTTAGTTGGTTAGAACTTTTTGGGTTCAAAGAGAGAAAAAAAACACAGGCTGCCTATAAATCAGTCATTTTATGAAAGCTTTTGTTGGAGGCTTTAGATAGAGGATCCATCATTTACTAAAAGACAGATGTTGGTATAATGAGTTTTCCACTGCAACAGCTGCCCTTAAACAAATAAGGGAGTAAGCGAGGCATTTTACAGGCAATTGCATTGAGGCTACACCAGTGCAGGACTTTGCCAAGTATTGACGTGTCACTCAACTCTATTCAATATCACATAAGGACACAATGAGGAAACATGTAGATGAATACTGGTCGGGCATATGTCTACAAGAATAGAATAGATATAGAGAACCAAGGTACGAGGCAGTTTTGAGAGAAGTTAAATTAATATTACTGGGTACAACCATTAAGGTTACTGGTTTGGACTTAAGAGAGGGAGCACCTTTGTTAGGATTTGTTTATCGGAATAACACACACAATCAGACATAATTTGAAAATCGGACCTCACTACGCAGGCCTTCATTGTACAGTTCCCTCCCTCTTTCCATCTCTCTCTGCCTCCTCTCAAATGCCATGTATTATCTGTCTGTAGATAATTCTGTAATGGAGTGTTTCAGCGCATCAAATGCTGTTTCTGCCGTCCGCACCAATTTTGGTCCTTTTGTCAAATTGGATTTCAAATCCAATTATCAGGCAAAGTAATTCACAACACAATAACCTGCTGTAATCACTCATTTGGGAGGATGCAGAGTAATTTGGGAGTCATTTCGGGAACAATCCTGCATTTGTGGGTAATTGGGAATAGGTGATGATGCCCTGGGAGGGTTTGGGGAGAGAGAGGTGGAGTTAGCCCCTTACTTTGTCTGGAAATGTAATAATTAAAGGTCAGTCAGGAACATGTGTTTAAAATGCATTGGTGAAGTAAACGAGGACGACTTCACTGTAACGTTGATATAACCAAGTATGTACCTTCTGGGTTGTGTTGAATTAGTTTATTGATGTTCTAATTCATTTGATATTTTCCCTCTATGCAGATGCTGTGTTAATAATCAGATATACTTTATTTCAAGAAACATTTTCAATGACAGGTACTGTAGGTGTTAAATTATAAGACCATGAGAGAATTTGAGAACTTGTTGTGGCATTGGCTTTGAAGGAACTTTCATAACATGCAGGAACAACAAGTGCACAGTCTGTCTAGTTACTTATTTGATGTAGAGAAAAACCTTTTCATAGCCTTTCAGGGCTCACAAAGAGAGAGAATGCTGTCTGAATTTCAGGATTTCAAGACTGCAGCTAACACTGTGAGAAGGATAATTCCTTGGTACACATATGTTATGTCTCAGTCGCCTCTTTCTTTCCCTTCCCACATATTTGATCCTTAATGGGAATTCTACATCTGGTCAGATGGTGAGCTGATTGTAATGTTTAAGAGCATTTTTTCCTAACCTGTATTATAATCATACAGCTACTGTATGTAGACAAGCACTCACACATCAACACTAACCCTTCTCACAAAGACAAATAAACAAGCACTCTTGATGTTGAAATGAAGACACGTTCAGACAGTTTTATATTTTTTGTTATAATTTTTTTTTTATTCCCCAAATATACAGAGCAAAAGCATCATAGATTCACAGACCAGTACAGGTAAAATACATTTTTTTCATATTTTTTTCATTTGTTTTAAATACAGAGGGCCACTGCTTGAAAATAGTGGTTTACCCAGTACAATGTTCACTTTCTCTTTACATTACAGTATATACGTTGATGATTCACTTTGTACATTGACTTTTAAAACTTCCATGTCAAAAGCTTTTTGTAGCATGTTATTGAAAGACTAACAAGATATTGATAGGTAGAAATGAAAATGGAGAGTGTTGTGGCATTTACACTGTAAATGTGATTGACTGTCAGTTTTTCCAGTTCGGTTGGCATCTTCTCATGTGCCCGCTCTCTTAGTGTTGGTAAAGACATAATTCATTGCGAGAAACTATACATAACCATAAACAACCATTTTCAGGCAGAGCTACATTATGACAGTGTTAGTGTTAGGCATGATATAATTCTTCATAGATTTTTTTATAATATTTAATTCAGACCAAGCAAAGGTCACTGATGCAATATAGCCACTGGGCACAGAAATCATTTCAAAGAGAACTATCCACCAATCTGAGACAAGCTCCCCCTCTCTCCTTTACCTCAGAAACAGCTTTGTGGGATGGGGAAATTGTGGACCAAACAATGGTCATCAATACCACTGAAAAATAGAGCATTTACCTCCCTGTCTCATTGACCCTGGCAAATGGATGCTGTGTTTTATCAGGTAAGTGCAGCAACCCCATGTTATTGTTGTGGGCTTATTTATTCATCTGTTTGGCCAAGGCATATTTCTACAGCATGGCAAACAGCACCAGCTGGTGCCAAACAAACACCCGTCCTCAGGTCAAACATGCAGACTGGTGTATGCGTACCCACATGGGCTTTGATTCCCACTGCAGTGCATGTGATGAGCATGGCACAGGTGATACACAGACTCCCACGGTAGCGAGTTGGAAGTTGGGGCTTGGTAGTAGGGTAGAATGGAGGGAACCCAGTTACCACTCCCTTTTCCCTGGATAAATAACTGCAAGAAACCGGCAAATTATAATACATTATTTATATGAACAGCATGGCGTTAAATGGAACTGTTAAATTATATGCAATGTCTAAGTCTGGCTTCTCTACGGACTCTGCATGATGAATCAACAACGCTCAGGGTGGGGACAGACAGCCCTTTTAATCCTGTTCTAGATTGATATATTTTTTTAACCTTTATTTAACTAGGCAAGTCAGTTAAGAACGAATTCTTGTTTTCAATGATGGCCTAGGAACAGTGAGTTAACTGCCTTGTTCAGGGGCAGAATGATTGATTTTTACTTTGTCAGCTTGGGATCTTGCAACCTTTCGGTTACTGGACCAATGCTCTAACCACTAGGCTACTTGCCACCCCATATATATATATATATAGATGTCTTAGCCTACCTCTTTCAGGTTATAAATTATATACATCATTAGCCTTATATTTAGCTAGTTAATGATGGGTTATGCATAATAAGCTTCTAACTTACAGCCTCTGTGTCTTGCGCAATATGGACATACTTGTGCTCTGCTGCCCTCTCTCCTTAACTTAAAAAACTCTCCTTAGCTCTTGGAGTCCCATGCAGGAAAAGCAAGACTAGAATAGCTTGCTGGACAAAATAGTTTTTAGCATTTCTTATTCCAATAGACTATTCAAAGAGGGATGTGAGCTCTTGCTTGATGAATGTTAAATACAGCAGCCAATATAACTTACGGGAAGTTTGAAAGAAGAGCAAACGGACGATGATGGTAGGCTATAGCAGTTATTTATTTAGGCCCATAGGCTAACCATTCAATCTTTGTGAAGAGAAGTGAAAGCCTTCTGCATCTAATTTTTGTCCTATATTATTCAAGGGTGTCATCAGAATGATGACAATAAGGACAACAAAAGTTATTTCATTTATGCTATCTGTTCAACGCTAGGAAGAAATGAAGCAACAATAGAGAGAGGAAGAGGAGGTAGTCCAGTAACATTATGGGAAATATTATGAAAGGTATATAAGCGTCGGCCTACTAATTATACAAATAGGCCCTATTATATTTGAAAATTATAAATAGATTCTAGCCTATACTTGTAACTTTTTAGGCCGTATGTGCTGCACCAGAATCACATTTTCCCTCCCTGCTTTATCATGATTTGAATGATGTACATAATTCTAGTCCATATAATACAGTATAATACAATACAGTACAGTAATACAGTTCACACTCAAAAAGAATAGCCTATTAGAGCTAGTTTAATTTATTTACCCAAGAGAGCATATAGCTAGCTACAACTATGGGCTTTTATGTTTTTCTGTCGTGCGTATCATATACTCTATGTATTGGATATCGGCACAATCATTTAGACTTTTTTGGGTTCATTAAATGTATTTAATGTATGGCTCATCAGGCTCAGGTAGCATCAGGGTTGAATTTTCGATCAAAGCTCTAGTCAGACATAGGCCAAATTATATGATTCATAATGCTTTTGACACTTCCGGCTTTGGCGGGAAATACTGGGTTACCCGGGAGAAAAGTGATTTATTCTTGGGATGGAACATTTGTAAAATACCGGGAAGATATTCAACCCTAGTTGGTAGAGTGGCATTTCAATTATTAATCCATCCAGTTTGCTGGTCACACAAAGGGAGATGTTATAAAACCTAAAAAACATTGCGTGTTTGGAGTTGCTGCACTGCGGCCCGAGTCAGTTGGTATTATTCTAACCCATCAGTAAGACAATGCTGTATCTGGGAACTGAAGCACATGGAAGAGAGTCTCTTTTCTCTAGGGACATTCTAGCTTCTATCTCACCCCATGAACAGTTCCCGTGCCAAACCCTAGAGCCAAACAGCTTTGACCGTGTGACTGTGTGAGAGAGACTGCCACAAAGAGATTAAAAACTGCTCACACAAATCACTCGTTTGCAAAGACAAGCTTGGTGGGAGACGAATGCTGAGAGAGAAAAAAAGGGACGGATAATTGATTGTCTGTCTGTACAATATTGACGACATAGGGATTTGTTTTGCCCTAATATACTGAAAACTGACTGAGAAAAGAAATAACAGCAAAATTATATACAGAGAGAATTTGAGATTTATATACAGTGTTCTAAGCGGCAAACTGGATTATCAGCATTGAAACAGACCTTTTTGTGTTTAAGCCGCACAATGGGCGCCAATCCATTTGTAAAATTAGAGTCAAACCACCACCACTCAAGTAGAAAAGCCCATTGAAATGCCTTGAATATAATCACATGTAAAGTGCTTACAGCAACAACTTTCTCATTTGTCGTAGGTACTGTCTAACTCTTATACAGGATTTAAAATTTTCAGCAAGACAACACAAGTGAAAGACTAGTTAAACATTTGATATCTATTCCATTGGCCGAGTAGTCCCGCAGAGGAAGACTAATGCAAAATGATGAGATAAGAGAGGACTGTTTTAGATTTTTGAAAAACAGGAAATGACATCATCATTGCAACTCGGTGTCCACTGTATTGCGGTAAAACTGGAACGTTGTTTTTCTGGCATTAGGCAACATTTTACCCTTCTCTAATGCTTTATCTAATACCGATCAAACTGATGTTAGAAAGCAGGGTCTGTCTGTCCAGACCTAGAAGCCACCCACAGGCAAACAGCTTTTATAGACTTTTGAATACTAACTGATGATGTAACATTTGACGTATTTGCGAGGGTAAATTGCAGACGAGTAATATAATGTAACTAACTGACACTCCAAGAACTGCGCTTGAGAATTAATGTACATGCACCCATTTAAAACATCCACAATGGAGGACTCGTAAGTCTTGTACTGTATGGTAGCTCAGGCCTGACTGTATGGTGCGTGGTGATATGTAGCGTGGTGGCAAAATTATGTACTGTATATTTTAGTCATTATCACCAACACCACCACATTGATTATCGCATCCAATAGAATGTGCTGTGTTAGTTTAACATTACTGTGGTTGGTCTTGTCTAGTGTAGCACTACTTGTCCTGTATGTGACATGTCCTGTGTTTCATGTTACTGTGTTGCCCTCCACAGCAGGCTAGCTAGCAGAGAGGAGGCATTGTGGATCTACCATACAAGTGCGTTTGTCTTTATCAGTGATGGGATTTGTTTCTGTGTGTCCCTAATCTCTCAAATAAAATGCCAACAATGATAATGGTGAAGAAAGTGAAATTCCATATCTGGCATGTACAATACACTCACTTAAAACAGTCAGTGTTTATACAGTAGTCTCACAGCAGCCAAATGAACAAAATACCAGAAATCAAAACAACAATTTACATCACATATTCCTATCCATTTCCTTCGATGAGCAGCTAGATCACAGTAGGTATACAGTCTGGATTGACTGAGCTCCAGTATTAACATGGTATTGGGAAAGCCACATGATGAAAAGCTCTGATACACAATGTTTACATTTGGTTCCGCAGGCAGCATCCTATCATGTGGACATGGCTGATGATATAAAGCAGTTAGTATGAGAGACTTCACATTACATGGGTAGGACAGACATTATAGTCAGGCAGCTATGCTCCCCTCCATTTGAGCTGGCATGGTGCCGACAGGTTGACTGAGAAACCAACCCCCTTCTTTAAATTAGAACACACACCGTTCTGCTTCTGAATGTAAAAGTTTGTCTCAAGAAATGTCTCTCGGCATTTCAAACAGTCCCACTCAAGGCAAGAAGAAAAAATGGGAACAAACTCTACTCGCATTTCCCAGTCCGAGTCCTCAAAACAAATTAAATCAAGCATCTGAGTAAAAATAAAGAATGCTGAATAAAATATGCGTAATGTACACTGATATTATTCCGTTATCTCAGGGTCACAAATTCTGAAACGTCAACTCAAGCTTTCCGGTTGAGATCACGGGCCTCCTTATCTGTAGAGTTCTGAGGGCTGGGAACCCCGGGGAAAAGACTGCCTTTGGTTAATTGTTTGGCAAGTCTGGACACATTTTGAGAGTCCTACTCCACTTACACAAGGGATGAAGTTGGATCAGCCAAACGTAACATAGAGCGTGTGTGAGGGGAGGCTGGGGGGAAAGGGTATAAGAGAGAGGAGAAGCTTTGACATTTAACACACATTCATAGTTGTGCTTAGAACTATAAGAGAGCAGCAGAATATTGGCTTACACATACAAAGTGATGGGTGACTTTTGCCACCCGTAAGAGAGTGGTCCCGCTTTGTTTTAAAGACAACTTGCTAGCCCCCAGCCACAGCGTTTGGTTATTTTGCTACCTTATATGGGAGCCTATTTCCACTGTCTATCAGTGCAACAACCACCTCCACACTTGAGTTGTGTCCATGTTGGCAAAAGAGCTCTCTGTGGCACAGCTACTGTATGTTTATGGTTTATGGGGCCTTTATTTACTAAGTGAAGAACTGGACAACAGGAGGTGGTTTCTGATGAGCTTAGGATGGGATGTGGGGGGAATGCCAGGTTTTCGAAACACTGGTTGGAACACAGAGAATTATGAACAAGTCCAATGTGAGTTAAAGCCACCTATTTCAAGGCTTCTCACCAACACATCATGTGCTTTGAAACGTAGGTCCCTTTCAGGAAGCTGTATGTTTCCCATAGTTCCAACCCATGGCTGGATGCCCCAGAACAGGCAGGCCCTCTCTGGCTGTCAGGTCAGACGTGGGTCTGCATGCGCTTCTGGAGGGGCCGTGTGAGGTCTGAGTTCTGGGAGGAGGACTGGGAGTAGTGGGATGAGGAGGAGGCGGAGGCGGAGGCCTTGCTGTCCTTGTCGAACTGCACGTAGCCGTCCTGCTTGCTGTAGCTGCTCACACTGCTGTCGCACTGCGTGTCGATGAAGGAGCTGGAGTCGCTGAGTGATCCTCTCTGGAACTCTCTCTCGCACAGCTCGATGGAGCTGCTGCCCATGCCCAGCACGAAGCGCTGGCTGTAGTCGTACAGGCGGTTTGGCCCAGCACCTAGGGTGGAGTAGATGTTGGTGAAGGACATGCCCGTGGGTACCCTCTGCTTGCCCCCGGTGGTGGCAGCGGTGGGATTCCGCATCTCTGTAGTCTGGTTACCTTGAAGGGTGATGGTGGGGGTGGAGTGGTGCTCCTTGAAGGTGTTGACACTGTAGTATCCATTGGTGGGGTCCTTTAGGAGGCAATATGGGAGAGGAGAGAATATAAGAGAGGAGGAGAGGAGATGAGAAAGTTAAAGTAGTTGAATTATTTTTGTCATTGTCAATTTTGAAAAATTACCCCACTGGGTATGCCTTGTTGGCAAAGCACAATAGACCACAAGAAAATATTTTTCTAAGTGAGGCAGAAGTCTGAAAAGCAGTACATCTCTGGAGGAAAACAGACTAAAGTAAATCATCCCATCGTTTATATGTATTTATTCTTCTCATAGCTTAAACAGTGTCAAGGTCAAACTGGCTTTAATTACCATTCAAATTGGCATATAAATAAGGAAACCGGCTGCTGCTGCATGTGTCAGGTCTGAACCAGGAAAAATAGTAGCTAAAGCTCAATATTATGATTTAGTCTTCTTTTGCATAAACCTCTACAATCATGTTACTTGCTAATTAACAGGCCTTGATGATTCAGTTTGGCAGCCAACAAGTCCTCCCAAAGTTCACTAATACCCCAGTTTAATTGGGCCCAAAACGGTTTGTGAAAACAAAGTCTTGAATTTGATGTATGCAAAATAAATGACTCGTGTGGAGCCATGGCTGCCGTGCCAAGGTTGCTATTGTCACACAGCTCCTGGCTCTTGCCTCGACGATGCTGTTGCTAAGAAGCAGCCGTGACAAGGCTGTGAGAATGAACGTGAATGTCAAACCCAACGAGCACAATGCGCCATGGTTGCAGTGCCGAGGTTGCTGTTGTCACACAGCTCCTGGCTCTTGCCTCCACGATGCTGTTGCTAAGAAGCAGCCGTGACAAGGCTGTGAGAATGAACGTGAATGTCAAACCCAACGAGAACAATGCTGGATCCCAGAGGAGCCATGCTAATCATGGCGAAATGGCACAGCTATGACAACCTGAGAGAATCCTCATTATGAGTGTCATTATCAGACTTTGTGTCCCCTTATCTGGTGTCTGGTCCCCGGTGATCTCCTCCCATACACACAGTCATCAGTGTGGATCAAAAGAGCCAGGTCCAATGGGAACAGGTATGCAGACAGAACACCAGATGAATACTCTTGTGTACTGGGTGAACAATCATCTGTACAATGGCATAAATAAACAGGACAACAATTTTGTTTTCAGCTCCTGATTCGTTTTTGCGTTCGTGGGGTGATCCTGAATTGGACATTACCCATAGTAAGTTGTTTGTTCCACAGTCTAATGATATTATCTGTGTGTCTCGTTTGAAGGGGGTTCTTATTTCAATATTTATTTCTTCAGAAGGATTATGCCATATCTCCCACACTGTAGATGTGCTAAACTCTGCATGCAGAGTGAGGTAATGATGAAGTGAACAGCACAGTGCTAGTCTAATTGAGGAATTTGCATATCTGAGAACCAGGGGGCCTCTTGTTAAAAGACCCCATACTGACTCTTTGCCTGTCTGTTTTAACTATAGCTTCCGCAACTGACTTATATTCCACTCCAAGTGAGTGTTTATGTTGAAATAACAAGAACTTGTGTCGTGCGTGAGAAGGGTCTGGAACAAAAGCAGTGCAAAGACTGCTCATTATCAACATAGAAAGGTACAGGATGGCCACCTATTATTCAGAGGGAAGGTTTAATACCTGTTGCTTGTACAGAAGGTCCAGACAGGTATAGTGAGCTGGATTTTGTGAGTCTGTTATAGTGCTATTAACATACAGTAATATATCTGTTGTCACAGTGTTGACAAATTAAAAGCTTCTCCTTTGCGAGGCACAGACTCACCAAGTCCTCCAAACTGTATCTAAAGTAGCAGTAATGGGGCTTCTCTGGCATAACAAGTATTGTTGATTGAGCATACTGCAATTCTAGCACTTAATTTTTGTCACATTAAGAGCTCTTTCATTACAGTGAAAATATGAGGAAGGCAATTAACGCGTTCTATTATAAATTATTGGTTTTGGTTGAATACAATGGCTCTGGAAATTTCTTTTCACTTTTAAGTGATTTGATTGCAGAAATAGTGAACTCTCATTACGAAAGTTTAACACTGATTCTGCTTTGCCGAAGTGTGACTAATGAATATTACAATGTATCATACGATTCTCTATCTGATGAAGAAAAACGTTCTGAAATAATTTTTCCAAACCATCCATCAGTGATTACAAATCTCATTTTACAATACACATACATACAGTTGAAGTCGGAAGTTTACATACACCTTAGCCAAATACATTTAAACTCAGTTTTTCTCAATTCGTGACATTTAATCCTAGTAAAAATTCCCTGACTTAGGTCAGTCAGGATCACCACTTTTTTTTAAGAATGTGAAATGTCAGAATAATAGTAGAGAGAATGATTTATATCAGCTTTTATTTATTTCATCACATTCCCAGTGGGTCAGAAGTTTACATACACTCAATTAGTATTTGGTAGCATTGCCTTTCAATTGTTTAACTTGGGTCAAATGTTTTGGGTAGCTGGGTGAATAGGTTCCTCCTGACAGAGCTGGTCCTGATTCCTCCTGACAGAGCTGGTGTAACTGAGTCAGGTTTGTAGACCTCCTTGCTCATACACTCTTTTTCAGTTCTGCCCACACATTTTCTATAGGATTGAGGTCAGGGCTTTGTGATGGCCACTCCAATACCTTGTCTTTGTTGTCCTTAAGCCATTTTGTCACAACTTTGAAAGTATGCTTGGGGTCACTGTCCATTTGGAAGACACATTTGCAACCAAGCTTTAACTTCCTGACTTATGTCTTGAGCTGTTGCTTCAATATATCCCAAAAGTTTTCTTTCCTCATGATGCCATCTATTTTGTGAAGTGCACCAGTCCCTCCTGCAGCAAAGCAAATCAAATCAAATCTTATTTGTCACATACACATGGTTAGCATATGTTAATGTGAGTGTAGCAAAATGCTTGTGCTTCTAGATCTGACCGTGCAGTAATATCTAACAAGTAATCTAACAATTTCACAACAACTACCTTATACACACAAGTGTAAAGAAATGAATAAGAATACCTACATACAAACATATGGATGAGCGATGGCAGAACGCATTGGGCAAGATGCAGTAGATGGTTTAGAGTACAGTATATACAGTACATATGAGATGAGTAATGTAGGGTATGTAAACATTATATCAAGTGGCATTGTTTAAAGTGGCTAGTGATACATTTATTACATCAACATTTTTAATACTAAAGTGGCTAGAGATTTGAGTCAGTATGTTGGCCACTCTGAGTTAGTGATGGCTGTTTAACAGTCTGATTGATGTCCTTGAGATAGAAGCTGTTTTTCAGGCTCTCGGTCCCAGCTTTCATGCACCTGTACTGACCTCGCCTTCTGGATGATAGCGGGGTGAACAGGCAGTGGCTCGGGTGGCCTTCCTTTGACATCGGGTGGTGTAGGTGTCCTGAAGGGCAGGTAGTTTGCCCCCGGTGATGCATTGTGCAGACCTCACTACCCTCTGGAAAGCCTTACGGTTGGGGGCAGAGCAGTTGCCGTACCAGGCGGTGATACAGCCCGACAGGATGCTCTCAATTGTGCATCAGTAAAAGTTTGTGAGTGTTTTTGGTGACAAGCCAAATTTCTTCAGCCTCCTGAGGTTGAAGAGGCGCTGCTGCGCACACTTCTGTGTTGGTGGACCATTTCAGTTTGCCTGTGATGTGTATGCCGAGGAACTTAAAACTTTCCATCTTCTCCACTACTGTCCCGTCGATGTGGATGTGGGGCTGCTCCCTCTGCTGTTTCCTGAAGTCCATGATCATCTCCTTTGTTTTGTTGACATTGAGTGTGAGGTTGTTTTCCTGACACCACACTCCGAGGGCCCTCACCTCCTCCCTGTAGGCCATCTCATCATTGTTGGTAATCAAGCCTACCATTGTAGTGTCGTCTGCAAACTTGATGATTGAGTTGGAGGCGTGCATGGCCACACAGTCATGGGTGAACAGGGAGTACAGAAGAGGGCTGAGAACGCACCCTTGTGGGGCCTCAGTGTTGAGGATCAGCGGGGTGGAGATGGGGGCAGCCCATCAGGAAGTCCAGGACCTAGTTGCACAGGGCGGGGTCGAGACCCATGGTTTTGAGCTTAATGATGAGTTTGGAGGGTACTATGGTGTTAAATGCTGATTTGTAATCGATGAACAGCATTCTTACATAGGTATTCCTCTTGTCCAGATGGGTTAGGGCAGTGTGCAGTGTGATTGCGATTGCGATTGAGTCGTCTGTGGAACTATTGGGGCGGTAAGCAAATTGGAGTGTGTCTAGGGTGTCAGGTAGGGTGGAGGTGATAGGGTCCTTGACTAGTCTCTCAAAGCACTTCGGAAGTGAGTGCTGCGGGGCGATAGTCATTTAGCTCAGTTACCTTAGCTTTCTTGGGAACAGGAACAATGGTGGGAACAGCAGACTGGGATAAGGACTGGAATATGTCCGTAAACAAACCAGCCAGCTGGTCTGCACATGCTCTGAGGACGCGGCTTGTGATGCCGTCTGGGCCGGCAGACTTGCGAGGGTTAACACATTTAAATGTTTTACTCACATTGGCTGCAGTGAAGGAGAGCCTGCAGGTTTTGGTAGCGGGCCATGTCGGTGGCACTGTATTGTTCTCAAAGCGAGCAAAGAAATTGTTTAGTTTGTCTGGGAGCAAGCACCCCCACAACATGATGCTGCCACCCCCGTGCTTCACGTTTGGGATGGTGTTTTTCAGCTTGCAAGCCTCCCCATTTTTCCTCCAAACATAACAATGATCATTATGGCAAAACAATTATATTTTTGATTCATCAGATCAGAGGACATTGCTCCAAAAAATACGATCTTTGTCCCCATGTGAAGTTGCAAACGGTAGTCTTGCTTTTTTATGGTGGTTTTGGAGCAGTGGCTTCTTCCTTGCCGATTGGCCTTTCAGGTTATGTCGATATTGGACTCATTTGACTATTGATTTAGATACTTTTGTACCTGTTAACTCCAGCATCTTCACAACGTCCTTTGCTGTTGTTCTGCGATTGATATGCACTTTTCGCACCAAAGTACGTTCATCTCTAGGAGACAGAACGCATCTCCTTCCTGAGTGGTATGACGGCTGCATGGTCCCATGGTGTTCATACTTGCGTACTATTGTTTGTACAGATGAACGTGGTCTTGGCTGATTTCTTTTGAATTTCCCATGATGTCAAGCAAAGAGGCATTGAGTTTGAAGGTAGGCCTTGAAATACATTGACAGGTACACCTCCAATTGACTCAAAATGATGTCAATTAGCCTATCAAAAGCTTCTAAAGCCATGACATCCTTTTCTGGATTTTTCCAAGCTGTTTAATGGCACAGTCAACTTAGTTTATGTAAAATGCTGACCCACTGGAATTGTGATACAGTGAATGATAAGTGAAATAATCTTTCTGTTAACAATTGTTGGAAACATGACTTGTGTCATGCACAAAGTAGATGTCCTAAACGACTTGCCAAAACTATTGTTTGTTAACAAGAAATGTGTGGAGTGTTTGAAAAACGAGTTTTAATGACTCCAACCTAAGTGTATGTAAACTTTCGACTTCAATTTAGCTTTATGCTTGCTGTATGGTTTTCATTCGAAGTTATTGGTAACTGGTAGTGCCAGTGTACTCTGCATTCTAAGACATGGCTCCTGAACCTCTAGGGCCATACACATTCTGATTCCTAATACACCACCTTGGTTGACCCCTTAATTCATCAAATTAAACTTTAATTAGATACATTTGACCCCTGGCCTTATTTAGCCAATGTGGAAGGAAATGGTCCTGTTGAAGATCAACCTCTTGCCTGCCTCCTCTTGTCTTTCTCCTTCTCCACCTCTATCTCCTTCCGTCCCCCCTCCATCATCCATGTTCATGGACCTACCTTGATATGCTGGTACTCTTTCTCATCTTCTTGCAGCACCTCTAGCTGCTTCAGCACTGACTCCTGCTGGAACTCCCCGCGTTCTACCTGCATATAGACATCATAACCGCCACCGATAAGAGACATTACTGTGCAGCCGTATTCATCGACCTGGCCAAGGCTTTCGACTCTGTCAATCACAACATTCCTATTGGCAGACTCGACAGCCTTGGTTTCTCAAATGATTGCCTCGCCTGGTTTACCAACTACTTCTCTGATAGAGTTCAGTGTGTCAAATTGGAGGGCCTGTTGTCCGGACCTCTGACAGTCTCTATGGGTGTGCCACAGGGTTCAATTCTCGGGCCGACTCTCTTTTCTATAAACATCAATGATGTTGCTCTTGCTGCTGGTGATTCTCTGATCCACCTCTACGCAGACAACACCATTCTGTATACTTCTGGCTCTTCTTTGGACACTGTGTTAACTAACCTCCAGACGAGCTTCAATGCCATACAACTCTCCTTCCGTGGCCTCCAACTGCTCTTAAACGCAAGTAAAACTAAATGCATGCTATTCAATCGATCACTGCCCCACCTGCTCGCCCGTCCAACATCACTACTCTGGACGGCTCGGACTTAGAATACGTGGACAACTACAAATACCTGGTTGTCTGGTTAGACTGTAAACTCTCCTTCCAGACTCACATTAAGCATCTCCAATCCAAAATTAAATCTAGAATCGGCTTCCTATATCGCAACAAAGCATCCTTCACTCATGTTGCCAAACATACCCTCGTAAAACTGACCATCCTACCTATCCTCGACTTCGGTGATGTCATCTATAAAATCGCCTCCAACACTCTACTCAACAAACTGGATGCAGTCTATCACAGTGCCATCCGTTTTGTCACCAAAGCCCCATACACTACCCACCATTGCGACCTGTATGCTCTCGTTGGTTGGCCCTCGCTTCATACTCGTCGCCAAACCTACTGGCTACAGGTTATCTACAAGTCTCTGCTAGGTAAAGCCCCTCGTTATCTCAGTTCACTGGTCACCATAGCAGCACCCATTCGTAGCACGCGCTCCAGCAGGTATATGTCACTGGTCACCCCCAAAGCCAATTCCTCCTTTGGTCGTCTTTCCTTCCAGTTCTCTGCTGCCCATGACTGGAACGAATTGCAAAAATCTCTAAAGCTGGAGACTCACATCTCCCTCACTAAGCACCAGCTGTCAGAGCAGCTCACAGATCACTGCACCTGTACATAGCCCATCTGTAAACAGCCCATCTATCTACCTACCTCATCCCCATACTGGTATTTATTTATTTATTTATTTTGCTCCTTTGCACCCCAGTATCTCAACCTACACATTCATCTTCTGCCGATCTACCATTCCAGTGTTTAATTGCTATATTGTATTTACTTCGCCACCATGGCCTATTTATTTCCTTAACTTACCTCATTGCACTCACTGTATATAGACTTTTTCTTTTGTTCTACTGTATTATGGACTGTATGTTTTGTTTATTCCATGTGTAACTCTGTGTTGTATGTGTCGAATTGCTACGCTTTATCTTGGCCAGGTCGCAGTTGCAAATGAGAACTTGTTCTCAACTAGCCTACCTGGTTAAATAAAGGTGAAATAAATAAATAAAATAGACAAGGCACGTTTAGAAATATGATGTTATGATATCCCTCATAACAGTCAGCATGCAGGAATATCACTTTCGAAAAATTCTGAAATAATTTTCAGACACATTTCAACTTTACTCGGGCGCATAACTATAAATAATGTATCCATGAATCTCATTAGAGAAATGCAGATATGTACGGTGTCATATGCAGACCCATGAACTCCCATGAAGTGTTAATAATATAATCAAAGCCCCTTGCTGAAACCATAGCCCTGCTCTCCTGGGCCTTTTCAAAGCGCAGAACTTATGTCATTCCAAAAAATGAGGCAGGGTTTTTTAATAGACAGACATAGGGCACAACTAAAAAAGCTATGCCTTACTGTGGCCTTTTCTCTCACAGGGAGAAACAACATGGGCCAGTTCAATAGAAATAGGCCAACACAGTGCATTGATCACAGCGAATATACAGTACATCTACACAACTCAGTGCTGTTCCATTATTCAGCAGGTTGCTTTTGTGCCCTAGTGAAGTGCTATTAATGCTATCCCAGAGATAATTAGCATTCATTATCTGTGAGTATAAAGAGGGCTGGAGGGGATAGGGTTTTCTGTTGTTTTCACGTTGGGTACAGAAGTGGAAATGGTGGTAGGACACTCACACTCACCATCAGTTGCTTCATGGCGGTGTGCTCCTCATTTTCCCGTGCCGCGTTGTGGTCTTTGTGTACAATCTCCACTCGGATGTCATTCTTGGCCGACACCACCCCTTTCAGATCTGTTGGAAACAATAGTAAGTTACAGCTCAAGATGCTGAGACACACAATATTCACAGAGACATTGCACTTCCCCCAATAACTTCAATACACTGGACTTCAAATCTTCTTGGCATGGCTTTTGAAAGTAGTGTCCCCTTCCCCAACAGTACAGAGCAAGAGATTACATTTCTTTTGTTTTGTTGTCAAGATAAGATTATTTTCTACGTACATAAGCACATCTCACACTGGCCTTGCGGTGGCTCATTTAGAACAATGCGGTTCATACTATCATATAACAAAGTCTTACTTTCTGTCTTAATTTTGCTTGCAAGTTCTCGCTGGTGAGTACAGATGGAGACGGGTAGTGAGGGCATTACCAGGTGCGCTTCCTCTGTGGTATACAACAACAACATGCTGAATGCTAGTAAAAGGTCCCACACAGGGAATCACGCACGCAGCAGCACAGTTTTGGAAAAGCGCAATGGCTGACTGTTTCTAACCTGAGGTACTGTTAGGGATGGAGTTTTGAATTTGAACGTTAGACAGGATGGAAGTAGCTGTAGCTAGCAATGAATAGTCAGGTAAGTTATACTGCTCAATTATGAGACATGAGCCCTCACACCCTGTCTATCTCCTGCTGAGGACCATGCCTCATTTTGCTTTGGCATGCAGTGGGTGGCACAGGTACGGGGATACGTACTTCTCTGAGAGCGGGTACAGCAGAAAGCTCCGATGGTCCCTATGAGGACGATGAAAGCCACCAAGGCCCCAACTGCCACCCCGATGATGACCGCCACCGGGAGAGACTCTGTGGACATCAAAACATTCCCTTCTACAATAACACATAGCAAATACAACCAGTATACTACACACATATAAAGTATACATAGATACAAACATATAAAACAAGGACCAAAGTTCAAACAATTACATTGTAAAATAATAAAGACATTACTTAGTTTTACAAATACACACATCTCAATAACATATTAATAATAAATATTTTCCCAAATGTTTTGATGCCCAACATAAGAAATATCTATATAAGGTTGATAGAAAACATGATTTGTATTTTAACATATTTCTTATTACAGTGCTGATTCCTTCCAATCACATTTAATTCATACTCACAAAAGTGGCTGACAGTTTTTTAATTGAGTGGATAAATAGCAACAGGGCTGTAAATTGAGTCAGCCTAATCCTTAAAGGAATAATTTGAGATTTTAGCAATAAAGCCATTTATCTACTTCCCCAGAGTCAGATGAATTTGTATGTCTCTCTGCGGTTTGAAGGAAGAAGCGAAATTACTAACTAGCGTTAGCGCAATGACTGGAAATCTATGGGAACAGTATGCTCCTGTAGATTTCAGGCATTGTGCATTGGCTCGCGAAACTACCTCTAACTTCCTTCATACTGGACAGAGACATACAAATGGTATCTATGAATTCATCAGACTCTGGAGAAGTAGA
Organism: Oncorhynchus tshawytscha; assembly: GCF_018296145.1. Taxonomy (NCBI): domain Eukaryota; kingdom Metazoa; phylum Chordata; class Actinopteri; order Salmoniformes; family Salmonidae; genus Oncorhynchus; species Oncorhynchus tshawytscha. Next base: position 69,520,153 of record NC_056441.1, read on the forward strand.
TAAAGGACTTTATTGTCAACATCGCAAAGTATCCCTTTAAAGTATCTATGCGTGGTCTGATTTCACTGTTATAATGAAGACTTAGACATCCACCTACATTTAATTACCTCCCCACACTTTAAACAAACGCAACACAATAGATAGCCTTTTCCCATTTCTTAATTAATCAATGTCCCTTTCATATAAGCCAGCAATACAGTATAATTTATGGGGAGTGACCCAAAACAAAACTTCCCCATTGAAAAGACAGAGCAACACGTCCAGCTATGAAACCCAGCCAATAATTTAATAATAAAGCATTGGTATATTTGTGTTGTCGTGTGGTATGACTACTGATCTGGTGTGCCTACTATGAATCTGCACTTGAGTTGAACAATATCTTTTAACTAGCTAATTAGCTACAAATTACTCACACTGTGACTGAATCTACAAAATGAGTGCAGTAACTACAAATGCATTGGCTGTTTATTTCATGCTGTATCTGTCCGATTTCAACAGTCTGGGTCATCCTATTGTTCTAAAGTGAAATAATGTGAAGTGTTGATAAATCAGACACCACAAAAATGTCACTCAAATGAGATAGGTGTTGTCAGCACCTAAACACTGTATGGTGCATCGGGGTTCATTGTGGTTTGTGGCTGATAATGACAATGGTTGGTTCAACACTTGTAAACCTATCAAATCCACTGACACACACCCTCTCTAGTTGTCACACGCATTCTCTACACTACACTAGAACCACGGCCACCACAGTGTTGAAGTAGAGAAGGTGGAACCTGTTGAACCTTGGCTCCCACCTTGTTCCTTGAGACGGATGATCTCCGTGTCAGACCCAAAGCTGTTCCAGGCTGTGCAGTTGTAGATGGTCTGGAAGTCTGCAGGGACGATGTTACTCATGGTCAGAGTAGAGATGACTCCTTCTTCGGTGCTGACCGTCTCCACTGTGTAACGGCCAGATGTCCCTGACTCCAGCACTGTCTCCTTCCATGACCAGGCCTGTAAGGGAATCACAAGGTAAACATGAGGGGGGAGGAGTTCCCCATCTTTCACTGGGTGATCAGAAGCATGAAGTACTGTTCTAAGTGACAACAATTGATTGCTGACAAATAAGATGAATTGCAAGCACTTTTCTGGTGGTTAAAACATATTCATAAGCATGGAAGCAAAATTACTTTCACATTTATGTTGGATAAATATTCATGCTACCTCTTTAGACCCTCCCATCAAATCAACAGCATATTAATTATGCAGCATGTTAATGCCAATTATCAACACACAAAACATTCATTTGTAGATTGCAATTATGCCAAAACACACACACACTCACATGTGTACTTACATGTACACACACACACACACACACACACACACACACACACACACACACACACACACACACACACACACACACACACACACACACACACACACACACACACACACACACACACTGTTAATGGAACAAGAGAGGGCTCTGAGAGAGTAGGCTGTTTATCTAAGGGCCATAAATCTTAATGGGATCTGTGCTAACAGAGCATCAGCATGCATTACATTAGAAATTAAGGGTGTAAGCTTGCCATGCTTCATGCCCTCCCATTCATACAAAATCAAGCAGTTAGAATACTATTATATTCATTAAACTGATATCTTTCTCAGTTGTATTGCATGTTAACTTGATGGTTTAATGAAATGCTGATAATGCAACAGTAGCCCTGTCAGGGCACCATGGCTGTAATGCGACCCATATACCATGCAATGCTGTGGCCAGTAGAGATAAGTAAAATAGATAGATATTGAAGGAAGTGGTGTTACTCACAATGCGGTCTGGAGGTGGAGTGCTCCGGATGAAGCACTTGATCTCGCCCTTCTCCCCATGGAGAGCCTGATGGGTCTGGGTACTAGAGATGGTGGGTGGGCCTGTAGAGAGGGCACAGAGGAGAACATATCAACACGGTACCATGAAGGCCTATAGAGAGGGCACAGAGGAGAACATATCAACACTGTACCATGAAGGCCTATAGAGAGGGCACAGAGGAGAACATATCAACACTGTACCATGAAGGCCTATAGAGAGGGCACAGAGGAGAACATATCAACACTGTACCATGAAGGCCTATAGAGAGGGCACAGAGGAGAACATATCAACACAGTACCATGAAGGCCTATAGACTGTACCAGGGCACAGAGGAGAACATATCAACACGGTACCATGAAGGCCTATAGAGAGGGCACAGAGGAGAACATATCAACACTGTACCATGAAGGCCTATAGAGAGGGCACAGAGGAGAACATATCAACACTGTACCATGAAGGCCTATAGAGAGGGCACAGAGGAGAACATATCAACACTGTACCATGAAGGCCTATAGAGAGGGCACAGAGGAGAACATATCAACACGGTACCATGAAGGCCTATAGAGAGGGCACAGAGGAGAACATATCAACACGGTACCATGAAGGCCTATAGAGAGGGCACAGAGGAGAACATATCAACACGGTACCATGAAGGCCTATAGAGAGGGCACAGAGGAGAACATATCAACACTGTACCATGAAGGCCTATAGAGAGGGCACAGAGGAGAACATATCAACACGGTACCATGAAGGCCTATAGAGAGGGCACAGAGTGGAACATATCAACACTGTACCATGAAGGCCTATAGAGAGGGCACAGAGGAGAACATATCAACACTGTACCATGAAGGCCTATAGAGAGGGCACAGAGGAGAACATATCAACACGGTACCATGAAGGCCTATAGAGAGGGCACAGAGGGAACATATCAACACTGTACCATGAAGGCCTATAGAGAGGGCACAGAGGAGAACATATCAACACGGTACCATGAAGGCCTATAGAGAGGGCACAGAGGAGAACATATCAACACGGTACCATGAAGGCCTATAGAGAGGGCACAGAGGAGAACATATCAACACTGTACCATGAAGGCCTATAGAGAGGGCACAGAGGAGAACATATCAACACTGTACCATGAAGGCCTATAGAGAGGGCACAGAGGAGAACATATCAACACGGTACCATGAAGGAAGGCCTATAGAGAGGGCACAGAGGGAACATATCAACACTGTACCATGAAGGAACTATAGTACCATGAAGGCCTATAGAGAGGGCACAGAGGAGAACATATCAACACGGTACCATGAAGGCCTATAGAGAGGGCACAGAGGGGAACATATCAACACTGTACCATGAAGGCCTATAGAGAGGGCACAGAGGAGAACATATCAACACTGCACCACAAAGGCCAATCACATACCCACACATTACCACAATCAACTACTGCCAGATTCCTGTGGGTTCAGGTTCATGCCATGTAACACTGGTTCAATCAGGTTGTGCTGCATTCAATTAAGAGGTAGACTGCATTCTTTCACATAGTAAATCCTACTTCCAATTTCCAACTGACTCCTAATGCCGGCGCTGAGGATTGCATTGTGGTTTGATGCAAACATCTCATCCAACCTCCACAATATCACCAAGGGCATGTTAGGGCTGTATGAAGGGCATCCGTGTGGGCCCAAAATGTTATGGTGCTCTTGATTTCCCCCACTATGATAAGGGTCATGGTGGCGAGTGGAGAGGCATTTCTATGGGCATAATTATGATGGGAGAAGTGTCAATGTGGAGAGATAACACTCCTCCCTGTGTCTCTGAACATTCAATTTAGCTCGCCAGAGCCTTGCACTTTGACCCATAGAGATTCCATCCATCGGATAACCTCCAGTCCTCCCAACAAGACAACAGAGGAAGCAGTCTATCAGATTAAATAGCCAGTAAAAACATTGAAAAAACATTTTTGTGTGATTTAAGATGTTTAAGTATAGAGTAGTGGGGAAACAACTTGATTAGTAAGAAGGTGAGCTTACTGCCAACTCCCCTCCAACCTGTTCCCTGGCATCTCTTTGCATGTACATAATTGCAGTTTATTACCTGTCTCTTATTAAAATAAATTAGCATTTTAATGAGATTCTGGCAGATGGTCTTTCGGTATGCCACTTCATGCAGGAGACTGGGAGTTTGGGTGCTGATTCTGTGGAATGATTGCGGCAAACAAACAACACTACATTGAGCACTATGTCCCAACACCACTGTCTTAGTAGCCTATGGTGGACTGGCATGGGGGCCCGGTCTGTGTGGGCCTGTGCAGATGTGTCAGTGTAGTTGGATGCATAAAATCGTGTGTGTGTGTGTGTGTGTGTGTGTGTGTGTGTATGGCTGGAATGGGCTCCTGTGGTAAACACACTCAGATCTATTCCTCCCGGGCTGCCCAAGGCGAGTGCTGGTGGCTCGGGAGAATCTGCTCTGTGGATCAGGGCTGCAAATGAGGAATATAATTAGATGGTTTTATCTCTCTGCCTCAGACTGCTGGGGTGTGGTGGCTCCTTCAGAGGAAAGGGAGGAGTGTGTGTGTGTGTGTGTGTGTGTGTGTGTGTGTGTGTGTGTGTGTGTGTGTGTGTGTGTGTGTGTGTGTGTGTGTGTGTGTGTGTGTGTGTGTGTGTGTGTGTGTGTGTGTGTGTGTGACTGTCTGATCAGAGAGAGATGGAGCTGGTGGGTGGTGTGAGTGCTCCAACTGTCAGTGGACTCAGTCGATATGGTCAGAGATTTTTTTTAAGAGTATGAAATGGGCTGCTTGACAATCAGATTCTTTGTTATTTTTTGTTCATCACCTTGTCGAAAGTGCCTACGTCAAAGACCGGGCCTTGCATTTGCAGACAGAGTTGGAAGTATAGCCTGAGCTTTGAAAAGGTGTGTCCTTTTGTGCTTCCTTGCAACAGCTCATTCAAAGCACCTAAGAGATGTTGTATTCTATTACAATCTCTGTCACACCCATTTGAATGGTATTTCTCAACTGAATTATTAATTTGTGCTGGTTTCTTTAAGCTCTGTCTTGGCACTTGGAGAAGGAATGAAATGCTAATTTATTGAGCATATAAAGACTATGTCTGGCAGAGAAAAATATAACTACAACAACAAGATGCCCCGTGGGAGACTAGAAGGCACATTGGCCCACTTTCTCCATTAATGTGTTCATGTGCTCACACTCCCTGGGCTGCCTAACATCTGACAGACAGACAGACAGACAGACAGACAGACAGACAGACAGACAGACAGACAGACAGACAGACAGACAGACAGACAGACAGACAGACAGACAGACAGACAGACAGACAGACAGACAGACAGACAGACAGACAGACAGACAGACAGACAGACAGACAGACAGACAGACAGACAGACAGACAGACACCTACCAAGAAATACACAAGATGGACAGACTCATACCTCTGCGAACAAACACTCATTCAAATATAATATGTTCAAGTTCATTGATAGGGACACAAACACATGTAGGCTACAAATCTCAAGTAAAAATTCAGCCATATACCTACTAGTTTTCTCTGTGTGAATATTGCACAAGGATGCAATGAACACATGATCAAAAAATATGCACAATACAATATCTTCACTCAAACAAATATTGAAGCTCAGACTGACTGTGTGAGGATGTTAAACTAGAGCAAGCAATACGTATTCATTAGTGACTTCAACATAAACTGCCTCCCCTGCTAGCTATTTGATTCTAATTAAATTACACCAGTCCCCAGGGAAGGAGAGGATTCTCTTGTCTGTGTTGCTGCGCAGTGGGAGTCGTTGACATGCAACGGAAGAAAGAACATATTGACAAATTCTAAACACATGCATTTCAATTGTTTGTGTAAAATGATCCAGGCATAAGTGATGGGAAACAAATAGCAAAACATGCAAACACATACACACACACTCCCTCACACCGTGCATATACTCAGTTTTTCTGAGACACGATCAAGGCGTCTCCCAAAACGCACTGTCATCAGTCATGCCCTTCTTTCACTGTCAGATCCAATTGGATCCTATTGGATGTCAAAGACCTCAGGTTGATGAGGGCTGAGGAGAATACAGCTTCATCTGCCATAAAGAAGACAACTTACAACAATCAAGCAGCAAACCGTGGGAGAGTCCTCTCCACATGCTGCCACTTCAAACGCTCTGTTTGTGCTTCCTCGGCTTGACAATCTGATTCGCTGAGAGGTCTGGGCAGGTTAGAAATGTTCACGACTGAGGACCCATTGTGTGGTTTTAAGAAAGCGTGGATTTCAGTTATTCAGACTGTAACAAAGAATTTGGCTTTTTAATGTCAGAGACAGATCCAGGCCGTGAGGCAAGAGAGGCTGAAGAACAGGCGAACATAAACAAATAAAAGAGAAGTAAACACCAATAAAGAAGCGCATAACGGCTTGACTGAAGTTTGCAGAGACTGAAGCAAACATTTTCCGCTTTGTGTTATTTTTCCCAATGTGTGTTCTATGAGTTGTGTTATCACTATTATTATTAAAGCAATGTATCTTCTCTTTGTATAGTGTTGTATACAGAAGTAACGCAATCCCCATAGATAGTTGTACATGAAAGAAAGACCAATTCAATTGGGAAAATAAACTTGAACAGAGATTTTGTTTACTAGTCCAGACAGTAAAAAGGATGCTGGGATAAAACAAAACTGTTAAGATGTAAATTAGGAATGACTTTGCTCCATACTATTGGAGCTCTGATCTTGAACAGAACTAGGCTATTGATAGAAAAGGGGCTCATAGCACACACTAGTGGTTGTAATCCAATGACGAAAGGGGCATTTGGATGCCATTCTCTCTGATGCTCAGCTACTGTACAAGTTTAAAAATAAGCAACAACGCTGCTAACAACAGACATTGTACGATTGCATTCAAGATATCCAATATATTGTCGAGGACAATACCTCACCAAAATCCTTTTGTTCTTTACTTCTATCTACCACCCATGCAAATGGACATGGTGAGAAAAAGCCCTTTAAAGAACGTGTAAATTCTGCGACTGATAGCTGCTGCAACACTAATGCACGCTCTGTGAATACCAAGTGGTGTTAATGAAGTCATTTGTCTGCGAGTTGTGGGGTCTCCCACCATTGCATTGCTCTGCATTCATTAGTCAGTCACGGCCTGAAAACGCCAACCCTCTCCTCAACTCCTACAGAATCTAATCAGCATTAAAGCACATTTCCTGTGTTTAAGGATTATAATGCAATATCCTGGATGTGCTAGCTATATTATCCATCCATCCCTGTGTCTTTCTAAGGACTGATGAAATGTCAAGGAAATACATTTTCATGCATCTGTTACACACGTTACCACCAGATCAATGCTGTGAATCTCTCTGCTGTAGGCTACTACGCACTGTTGAATTTGAAACCTTTTCTAGAGTAAATACTGTACATTGAGAGATGGCATCACTGCATGCATTTATTCAGAGCATGAACACCTGGAGAGACCCAATAGCAAACCTTCTCCTTCCCCCGTATTGTTGGAAAGTCTTTGGGGTGAAGATATGTTTTTGTGTGTAAACCACAGACGATGCTCAGTGCAGGCTGTAGTGATAAATTGCTTTCTTCTTTACAGATGTGACCCCCAAACCACTCAATACATTCCTGACCAGTGTGACACTTACCGTTGACGGTGAGAGAAACCTCCTTCTCCCCGGCGCCGACTCGCGGAACCACGGCACGGCACACATATTTCCCAGCATCTTCCTGCCTCACAGCCTTGAGTGTCAGGATGTTCTCGTTGCTTAGTACCTGCCGCACGGAGGTCAAGAGTCACTGAATGAGCAGTGAGAGGTCACCTTCTCATTTGAGGCAGCACAAAGCAGCCTATGCTCCTCTTAACGCCTTAAAGGTCACCTCTCTTCTATTATTAAAATCCAATTTGAGGCCAGGCTCATACGAGAGAGGGGCGGTTTTGGTCCCCATCTCCAGGCTTGGAAGTTTGATGTGTACGGAGTTGAGGAATGAGCCTGGCTGGCAGATCAATTGCATGCCCCTTTGCTCACCTCAACACATCTCCGGCCAGGAGTCAGGGAGCAGGACCGCTAACGAGCCCGAACCGCTAGCTGCCTCAGAATTTTGAGATTAATGAGATTTTGAAAACAACTGATTTGAGCTCAAAGGGCACTGCTTTGTCACCTGAATCCTGCATGACTGCTGCGGTTAGATTTTTTATAATTAATGAAGTTACTGCTGTGGCCAGCATGATACGGGGGTGGTTGTGAAAAGCATACAAATATAAAGTAAATGACATTGAAAGTATAGGCTAACCTGATTGGAACAATGGATCACAATCTACAGTGTATCACACCTAGTCAAAACAATCATGAAATTCTGAAAGACATTGGATAAGTGAATACTTACCACCCCAGAGCCCCTCTTCATCCAGACGATGGTGAGGGAGGGGTTTCCAGTCCAAGCACAGTTGAATACAGCATCAGACCCCAGATCCACCTGTAAGGACTGGGGCTCTGCAGACATGCGTGGACCAACTGCAGGAACACAGACACAGTCAGTACAATCAACACAACGCCACCAGCAACACAGAACACTTTATAACACAGTACCATACGGTCAGCTACAGAATGTATCTAAATAGGATGTATAACATTGGGTGGACATCAATATTGGATAGCCACAGAAAGAGCAACACAGTAGTAGCACTCACAGTAGACGTCGACGTTGCGGCTGATGTTGGTGCTGCCCAGAGGGTTGGTGACCTCACAGGAGACAGGCTCGGTGAAGAAGGAATGGTCCACAATGACCTCATAGGTGTCCCCAGAGACCTCTTTTATCACATTACCTCCTTTGGCCCACCTGTAGTGAAGTGCAATAGATAGATAGATAAATAGAGAGAGAGAGAGAGAGATACCCTGCATGAGAGGGGTGGTCTGATAATCTACTGGTATTCGCAAATTGCTTTGACCTTATTGTTGACCTATGGTCGCCTGGCCTATGGTTGTCGGAAAATACTCTGCTGAGGGCCCAGAATATCTGCAGAAGGAAGACATTTTGAACACACATTTACCACCAGACCAATATGAAGAATGGGTTGCTTCTGACTAATAACGTTTCAGTCCCGGTCATCAGTGAGGGAGGATGGCACCTGTCTGAAGGATGAGAGGATGGGGGGAGAGGAGGGATGAAACATTAAGACAGTTTCTCTCCTTCCATGTCAGGACCACGTTGTTCTCTGAAAAAAACATTCCTGTGCAGGTTCTCTGCTGGCTTCAGCCTATTTTTGTGGCAGCCATCCATCCCCTGACGATGCCTGCTGACACGTACTATATGGTAGAGTCCCCCTGACGATGCCGGCTGACACGTACTGTATGGTAGAGTCCCCCTGACGATGCCGGCTGACACGTACTGTATGGTAGAGTCCCCCTGACGATGCCGGCTGACACGTACTGTATGCACGTAAAGGCACCTGATGTTAATACATTGACACAGGATTGCATGAAGAACATCCGTTTGTGTTGGAGCGATGCCTCCTGATTTCACCGCTTCTGTCTTGTTCGGCATGCCATACTGGATGGTTCCCTGTTGCTGTGGGAGACAGGGGCCATTTATTAAAGCGAGCCAGGGCATGAGTGGATGTTTGGGGCTGCTTCTCGGTCACATTTACAAGGTATTTTGGGACATTCAACTCTGTATAATCTTAATCCTCTCCCCTTCCCCAGAAAGAGATGTATTTGCATGCTCTTGTGGGGGAAGATAACCTTTCACTTCTAACTGTCACAAAACATGGATCTATTTTCTCACCCAAGATTACAGGGTACACTGTGCAGTATTCCAGGGATAGGGGACTTGTTTGTTATCCATGAGTGAAGCCTTGGTCTTTGCTTGACTGGAAAAGTATAATTTAAATGAGAATAGATTACCTCATTCATTCAGCAAGTGAAGCAGCTTTCTAATTGGCTCCAGTAGATTTTTCTCTGCTGCTCATTTTGCTGCTGAGGAGACTATGTTTCCACACTATAGGAGCCAGTTCACTGTGTGCAAAATGAAGCCACTGAGATCACTGTCTGCTTAATATGCACAGGGACACCTGTGTTTCCAAAAATATAAAAATTAGGGCATATGGGTGTGCTTGGCTCGCCTGTCCCTTCCTTACATAACTGATCCAGGAGGAGAATGTATTAAGAGGAAATATTAATACCGTTACAGTAATCTACACAAAGCAAACATTCTGTGTGTATAGTCCCTCAAGAAAACAATTCTGTACACAAAATATTGAATTAAGTATTATGATAATGACTATGATAATGGCAACACACTGTCTATGAATATTAGATGTCAATAAATGCTCTGATGATGACAGTGATCATTAATGCCCTCTGAATCTCAGTGTCTGATGATGAATGACTCTCCACAGGCTGTGACTGAGAGTGTAGGGTTGATAGAGTACTGGAGGAGTTACAGTGAGTTAAGCACAGAAGTTTGGCCAGCAGGTTTCTCCCAAATGGAGTGTGAGGCTGCCAGGACTGGGAGGTCCACAGTGCAGAGAGAGCAGAGACAGAATGCTAGTGCCTGCAGGGAGTGTGAAAGCTCGGCTGGTGTGCTGGTCCCCATCCAATAGAGTCTAAACAAAGCCAGCTCTGCATCCATCAGACACCTGCATCTCCTCTGGGAGGGCAGAGGGGCCAGTGAGAACTTACTCAACAGCTCACTTACCACCCGGACCTATTCATGGATGTAGGTCACACAATGAGGTGCAAGTCAGGTGTGTGCCTCAGGGTGTGTGTGTGTGTGTGTGTGTGTGTGTATGGCAACATCAGTGAAATCTGTGTTTACCAGGGAAAGAACAGTGAAAACCCAACCTTGTTCTCTCCCACTGAAATGAGGGGACAGGAATGGTCAAACTGAATTATATTAAATTAAACATCTAGCTATGTTATTAACATATAGAATACATTATTATTATTATCAGCATGGGTATGTACATCACAGCACAGATTATGTTGCTCATTTGCTTTTTCATAATGTTGAATATATAAAAATACTTATTTCAATGGAAAATAGACACTTTCGTAATTATGTGTTGATCAAATTGCACCCTGATGTTCTTTGAATAAAATGTGTAAAACAAATAATACAGAAATGTCTCTTGATTTGACATAATATGACAAAAGGCCCAATATTAGAAGAGAGAACAACACATTGTCTATAGTTTCAACACATTGTGAATGACATTCCAATATACTGTCTGCCATTGGGTAGGGAACATGAGCAAAGATGATGAGACTATCAGTTTGGTGCCTCACAATTCAAATAAAACCAGGAAGTCTGTTTGTCTGGCAATGAAATAACAACATCGTAGAACATCGCTGTTGTACCTTCCTTTAAAACATTACTGTCATTAGTGGCATGGTACCAGTCAAAATATTTTGTACAGCCAAAGTGTTTATGCCAGTAGAACAGACAAGATGGATTTAATTTGCTGTGCCTGCTACTTTGTTTTTTTCTCTCTCTCGCTATTCTCATAGGCTGGATGCACTGGGTGGCACAAAGCAAGTCGCAGGGGAAGCACGGTTGTGGAAAAACAAACAGTGGCAATGCCCACAGACAATGTGGTAAACCTCTTCATTAGCCACCTCAGAGACACAGACAAGGAAAAGGTAGATGGTAGAACTGACCAAAAAAAATCAAAGTAGCAACAACACGCTAATTGTTTAACTGGGGAGAGAATTGGGGATGGTGTTTTCTGGGCGTGAAGAGGGACGTGTTTGTGGTAGAGTGTGCAGGTGAGAGAGCTGAAACTCCTCTTCTGTTGTGTCCCTCTCCGGAGTGCCTCTTCTTGGAGTAGTGAAAAAAAAGCTTTGTATCTGTACCACCAGGGCGTTCAATATGATGTTGAAGTATTATGGTTGCCCCTCCTCCTTCCATTATGTAATGAAGATCCCTTAACAGCTCTATTGATTTACAATTCCTCGATTCACATCAACACACTCAGACAAAAACACAAACTTACTTCCAACAGTACTTCCCCCCCTATCTAGCCTATGAGTCACTAGAAAACGCTAACATCCGGTTTTCAGAGATACAGTATATATATATTTTTTTTCTCAATTTCGTGGTATCCAATTGTTGTAGTAGGTACTATCTTGTCTCATCGCTACAACTCCCGTACAGGCTCGGGAGAGACGAAGGTTGAAAGTCATGCGTCCTCCGATACACAACCCAACCAGCCGCACTGCTTCTTAACACAGCGCGCATCCAACCCGGAAGCCAGCCACACCAATGTGTCAGAGGATACACCGTGCACCTGGCAACCTTGGTTAGCGTGCACTGCGCCCAGCCTTCCACAGGAGTCGCTGGTGCGCGATGAGACAAGGACATCCCTACCGACCAAGCCCTCTCTAACCCGGACAACACTAGGCCAATTGTGCGTCGCCCCACGGGCCTCCCGGTCACGGCCAGTTACGACAGAGCCTGGGCGCGAACCCAGGGACTCTGATGGCACAGCTGGCGCTGCAGTACAGCGCCCTTAACCACTGCGCCACCCGGGAGGCCTGAGATAGAGTATTTTCAACCTAACTTCCGTTTTCCCTGAAAAACATAAATGAGAACTCCGCTCAGGCATCTTTCTTTGCCTGCTACGTTAGGTTACTCCCTATCCTCTACTCCTATCCTATCCACTATCCCTGAGGCACATGTTCTTTCCTCCCATGAGTAAGGGTTCTGGCTCTGCCTGAGAGATATCTGTAGACTAGAGACTTATTTCCATTTGCTTTGTTAAGCAACATTCATAGAGCGGCTAATCACAGCAGATCATAGAGAATAGAAATCACCATGTCATTGACTCTTCCTCTGCTACCGTGGCTCTATATGTGTGTGAAGTGCTTATTGAAGTGGAGGATGGCAGTGGTGTGCTGAGGATGGATGGCACTCTGGAGGTTAGAAGAGAGGCCATCACTCTAAGAGCTGCCCTGTCCTTGTGCCATATCTGATCTCCAGAGACAGGGTGTATTAGAGCTGACTAACAGACACACCGCACCACTAGCTCCCTACTCTGCACTGCTGTAACGCTCTCCGGGGGACAAGGAGGGTTCCCCTCAATCAACTCCCCAGTGGAGACAGGAACAGTGCAACACATGTAGACTGAGAGAGGCTGGAGATAAAATATCAAATAGTTATTTCGAAGAATGTGTCACGTTCTGACCTTAGTTCCTTTATTATGTCTTTGTGTTAGTTTGGTCAGGGCGTGAGTTGGGGTGGGTAGTCTATGTTCTTTTTTCTATGTTGTATTTCTGTGTTTGGCCTGGTATGGTTCTCAATCAGAGGCAGCTGTCGATCGTTGTCTCTGATTGAGAATCATACTTAGGTAGCCTGTTTTCCCCATTTTGGTTGTGGGTGATTATTTTCTGTGTCAATGTTTGCTCCGGGACTGTGGGACTGTGTCGGTTTCAATTTATTTTCTTATTCTTTGTTTTCTGTGTTCAGTTATATTTCATTAAAATAATATTATGGACACTTACCACGCTGCGCATTGGTCCGATCCTTCCTACGCCTCCTCAGAAGAGGAGGACGAAAACCGTTACAGAATGTGTGCTAAAATGAATCGTAAATGAATCTGCATGGTTGCATATTGAAAACAAATGATATATTATCACAGCCCAATGAACAGCAGTGAAGTGTGTGTTCAGACGTGCAGAGGACTCAACTCAAAGTGGTATTGGATCCTAACACTAGTGAAACCTTTCTAGAGAGTTCCTATTTCAGCCTGAAGTTCAACCTCCCTCCTTTTTTCATTACATTATGCATTGCTTTCCAAGGCTAAAAGGAATCTGACCCACCAAGGCTCCCAAGGACCCAAGCCCTCTTAGTGGAACATTGATCCATGTCCCACAACAATAGAGACTGAGTTCCACGGTGATTGTAGCAGAAGACCTGCCTTTGGTGTAAACCTGCGCAATCAAACACAAGTCTTGTTTTTTAAAAGGGCAGAATCCATCAAAGGAACGTCTCTGTTTTGCCACCTGTGAGTGTGTTGTAGATCCATTTCATTTCCCAATACTGCTTCAGACTCAGTGTCGGCTGGGCAATTCCCTTCGCTATTGATTTTGTTCCACTTATTCTTCCCTTGGTTTTAAAACCCTCACAGAAAAGCATGTCTTGACAAATCACCTTGGCATTACACCTCTTCAAGGACCAAGTTTCATGAGAATTTCTTCTTTATCCCCAATCCTCTCTGAGAGGAAAGGAAATGTTTCTTGTGAGAATTGAAGAACTCAGTGTTCCAAATCAAGTCTCTCAGTGTGTGCTTGAAGTTGTCAGTCAGAATCCAAAAAGGATTGAGAAAAAGCACAGGCATGGGTTCAGCGTAGATTCAGAAGATCAACCCACTCCTTCCACTCAAATGTCCATTGGCCCTGCTGCAGTACTCTGACACTCATGTCACCCTTTTAACATGATACCTTGTAACCCTGGCATCCTCATCAGATACAACGCAATGCCAGCTCTTCTCCCACTCAAGGTAATGTATCTATGTTCAGGGGATATAGACAATAGTATCTCAAAGCAAAGCCATGCAAGTCAATGCATTCATTAGTCTCTAAGTACATGACTGGGAATGAATTTCAACAGACATTTGGCATTAGATTTTTCTCTGTATGTTTTTCTGTGAATATTTTCCAAATCGACAAGAGATTTAATAGTGTCACGGCATCATAAGAATGGAGTGAGGTGCCACATTTGACTTAATGTGAGAAGTTATTAGCAACAAGCAACATTAATCAGACAGGACCTTTGTATATCATTTGAAGTTGTTGTCAGTGTTTTTCTTTCTCATTATGGGGCATTGCATAATGCATTATGTCTGGCTCACATATATTTTGCTATAATACATTTCTCATTGAGAAATTAGTAATGGAGTTTAAAGTAAAGTTCTGAGACAGCACGTTCAAAGTCTTACCAAGGAACCAAGTTCTGAGTGAAAATAATCTGATATAGAATATCGAGAGAGAGAGAGAGAGAGAGAGAGAGAGCCAGACAGAGACAGAGAGAGAGAAGGTATGAATGTATAGGTAGGTAATCTTACCTGTACAGTGTGACGGGTGGGTTAGCCTTGGCCGAGCAGTGGAACTTGACAAGGTTTCCTTCCAGAATGGGCTGAGGCTCCACTGACAGATTGACAAGTGGCAAATCTGTATGGACACAGACCAGAGACAGACGACCAATTAGAAAAGACCCCTGTAACAACCTTACAGTAATCTAGGGCTGTTGCATTTACCAAATAGACCAGCATATTCCCCCTATAGTAACTTATGTTGTGAGATATTTTTACAGGTGCGGAAATACACTACCTATACTTGTTTTACATTTTCATTTGAGACATTAAAGAGCAGAAAAACACAGGAAATCAAATCAAATAATGCAACTCTTGATAATGAGTTTTTCAGTAATTGGCAATTTGCAAATAAGGATTAATTGAGACAGTGATTTTTCCGCCAAGCACTCCATTATAATTACAATAATTAACAAACACTGAGTTAGACACAATTAAAAATGATCTTAAAAAAGCAAACACATAGATTATGTTAATTCAATAAACAGCAATTAAATGTAACTAAAGGTATAGAATTATTTTTGAAGATGCATTTTAATCTACCTCAATCAGCCTGACTAACCGTTGCCTGTATATAGTTTCGCTACTGTTATAGTCTCCCTACTGTATATAGTCTCGCTACTGTTATTTTTCACTGTCTTTTTTACCATTGTTTGTATTTTTTTTTACGTATCTATTGTTCACCGAATACCTTTTTTTTACTTAAAAAATGCACTGTAAGTAAGCATTTCAACCTGTTGTATTTGGCGCACGTGACAAATAAACTTTGATTTGATTTTAATCACTTTTTCATCTCTGGTGAATCCTCCACTTCGGTCCCCCTTTATGTTCACGTAAAATGTTTCAAGTACGGCAAGCTATTTTTCAATTAAGTCCAGCATTGATGAAAGGGCCATAGGGATAGACTGTGAAGAATGTAAAGTAATGGAGGGCCAAAAGTCCTCATCAAACACTGGGAGTCTGAGTGATAAAAAAACTATGGCCTTTCAGCAGTATAAGCCCCATCTCTGAACATCATGGGGCGACTCAAAGGTTGTCTGATATCACTAATGGAACACGGCAGCCACGAGCATGGCCCCTCTCTCCTTCTCTACGTCCGCTGCTTCAATTCAAATGGGCTACTGTCTCTTTACGTCTACTGTGACAAATGTCCAAGCCATTTCCATGTCTAGCTTTATATGTAGATTGCTTTTAATACAATCAAGTCCTTGATTTAACTTTGCTTGATGAAATCTAACAAACCTCTGCTGCAAAAGAGGGCAGCATGAACGCTAGAGGGGAGTTCTCTCTGAGTTTATATCCATAAATTATATGACTAATCAAATATATAGTTGGTTCCAAATTATTGACACTATTTTTTTGTATTTGTATTTATTAAGGATCCCCATTATTTCCTGCCAAACCAGCAGCTACTCTTCCTGGGGTCCAGCAACATTAAGACAGTTATATACAATGAAAAATATTACATGACATTACATTTCATAACACTTCGGAAAGAATTCAGACCCCTTGACTTTTTCCACATTTTTTGGAGACAGGACGGTGTCAAGACACAGTTCTGGGGAGGGGTACCAAAAAATGTCTGCAGCTTTTAAAGGTCCCCAAGAAAACAGAGGCCTCCATCATTCTTAAATTGAGGATGTTGGGAACCATTAAGACTCTTCCTAGATTTGGCCGCCCGGCCAAACGGAGCAATAAACAATTAAATCAATTTTTTAATAAGGCTGTAACGTAACAAAATGTGTAAAAAGTCAAGGGGTGTGAATACTTTCCGAAGACACTTTTTTTACAATACAACATTCATGTGTACGTGTGTGTAGAGTGCGTTTATTATCATGTGTATGTGTATCTCTGCCTGTGTGTGTCTCTTCACAGTCCCCACTGTTCCATAAGGTGTATTTTTGTATGTTTTTTTTATCTGATTCTACTGCTTTCTTCAGTTACCTGATGTGGAATAGAGTTCCATGTAGCCATGGCTCTATGAAGTACTGTATGCCTCCAATAGTCTGTTCTTGACTTGGGGATTGTGAAGAGTCCTTTGGTGACATGTCTTGTGGGGTATGCATGGGTGTTCGAGCTGTTTGCTAGTAGTTTAAACTGACACCTCGGTGCATTCTGCATGTCAACACTTCTTACAAAAGTAGTGATGAAGTCAATCTCTCCTCTACTTTGAGCCATGAGAGATTTACATGCATATTATTAATGGTAGCTATCCATGTACATTTAAGGGCCAGCTGTGCTACCCTGTTCTGAGCCAATTGTAATTTTCTGAGGACTCTCTTTGTGACACCTGACCACACGACTGAACAGTAGTCCAGGTGTGACAAAACTAGAGCCTGTAGAACCTGCTTTGTTGATAGTGTTGTTAAAAAGGCGGAGAGACTTCTCCCCCATTTTAGCTACAGTTGTATCAATATGTTTTGACCATGACAGTTTACAATCCAGGGTTAGTCTGCTTGCAGTTTAGTCACGTCAACTTGCTCAATTTCCACATTATTTATAACAAGATTTAGTTGAGATTTATGGTTTCGTAAATGATTTGTCCCGAATAAAATGCTTTCAGTTGAAAAAAAGTTTAAGACTAACTTATTCCTTGCCACCCGTTCTGAAACTACTGTAACTGCAGCTCTGTTGCAGTGATTACACTTGCTGTTGTAGCTGAAGTGTATGGTGGTGAGTCATCTGTATACATAAACACACTGGCTTAACTCAAGACCAGTGGCATGTCATTAGTCAAAATTGAAAAAATGAAGGGGCCAAGACAGCTGCCATGGGGAATTCCTGATTATACCTGGATTATGTTGGAGAGGCTTCCATTAAAGAAGACCCTCTGTATTCACTTAGACAGGTAACTCTTTTTCCACAATATATTAGGGGGTGTAAAGCCATAAAACATACGTTTTTACAGCAGCAGACTTTAAAATATTTTTATTTCACCAGGTAGGCCAGTTGAGAACAAGTTCTCATTTACAACTGCGACCTGGCCAAGATAAAGCAAAGCAGTGCGACACAAACAACAACACACATGGAAAAAACAAACGTACACTCAATAACACAATAGAAAGGTCTATATACAGTGTGTGCAAATGAAGAAAATTAGGGAGGTAAGGCAATAAATAGGCCGTAGGGGCGAAAAAATATATAATTTAGCAAATAAACACTGGAGTGGTAGATTTGCAGAAGATTGATGTAAAAGTAGAGATACTGGGGTGCAAAGGAGGGAAGAAAATAACAATATGGGGATGAGGTAGTTGGATGGGCTATTTACAGATGTGCTGTGTACAGGTGCAATGATCTGCAAGCTGCTCTGAAAGCTGATGCTTAAATTTAGTGAGGGAGATAAACGTCTCCAGCTTCAATGATTTTTGAGATTCGTTCTAGTCATTGGCAGCAGAGAACTGGAAGGAAAGGCGGCCAAAGAAGGAATTGGCTTTGGGGGTGACCAATAAAATATACCTGCTGGAGCAAGTACTACGTGGGGGTGCTGCTATGGTGACCAGTGAGCTAAGATAAGGGGGGACTTTACCTAGCAAAGACTTATAGACGACCTGGAGCCAGTGGGTTTGGCGACAAATATGAAGAGATGGCCAGCCAACGAGAGCATACAGGTTGCAGTGGTGGGTAGTATATGGGGCTTTGGTGACGACACCGATGGCACTGTGATAGACTGCATCCAATTTGCTGAGTAGAGTGTTGGAGGCTATTTTGTTAATGACATCACCGAAGTCAAGGATTGGTACGATAGTCAGTTTTACAAGGGTATGTTTGGCAGCGTGAGTGAAGGATGCTTTGTTGCGAAATAGGAAGCCAATTCTAGATTTAATTTTGGATTGGAGATGCTTAATGTGAGTCTGGAAGGAGAGTTTACAGTCTAACCAGACACCTAGGTATTTGTAGTTGTCCACATATTCTAAGTCAAAACCGTCCAGAGTAGTGATGCTGGACAGTTGGGCAGGTGTTGGCAGCGATCGGTTGAAGAGCATGCATATTAGTTTTACTTGCATTTAAGAGCAGTTGGAGGCAACGAAAGGAGAGTTGTATGCCATTGAAGCTCATCTGGAGGTTAGTTAACAGTGTCCAAAGAAGGGCAAGAAGTATACAGAATGGTGTCATCTGCATAGAGGTGGATCTGAGAATCACCAGCCACAGGAGCGACATCATTGATGTATACAGAGAAAAGAGTTGGCCCCAGAATTGAACCCTGTGGCACCCCCATAGAGACTACCAGAGGTCCAGACAACAGGCCCTCCGATTTGTCACACTGAACTCTGTCTGAGAAGTAGTTGGTGAACGGCAGGGTGGGATAGATAAAGGTCTGTAACAGTTTGGGTCTAGAGTGTCTCCCCCTTTAAAGAGGGGGATGACTGCGGCAGCTTTCCAATCTTTGGGGATCTCAGACAATACGTAAGAGCGGTTGAACAGGCTATTTATAGGGGTTGCAAAAATTGCGCTGGATAATTTTAGAAAGTGAGGGTCCAGATTGTCTAGCCAAGCTGATTTGTAGGGGTCCAGATTTTGCAGCTCTTTCAGAACATCAGTTATCTGGAATTGGGTGAAGGAGAAATGGGGAGGCTTGGGCAAGTTGCTGTGGTGGGTGCAGAGCGGTTGACCGGGATAGGGGTAGCCAGATGGAATGCATGGCCAGCTGTAGAAAAATGCTTATTGAAATTCTCGTGGATTTATCGGTGGTGACAGTGTTTCCTAGACTCAGTGCAGTAGGCAGTTGGGAGGAGGTGCTCTTATTCTCCATGGACTTTACAGTGTCCCAGAACCTTTGGGAGGTTATGCTACAGGATGCAAATTTATGTTTGAAAAAGCTAGCTTTTGCTTTCCTAACTGCGTGTGTATATTGGTTCCTAACTTCCCTGAAAATGTGCATATTGCGGGGGCTATTCGATGCTAATGCAGTACGCCACAGGATGATTTTGTGCTGGTCAAGGGCCGTCTGGTCTGGAGTGAACCAAGGGCTACATCTGTTCCTGGCTCTAAATGTTTTGAATGGGGCATGCTAATTTAAGATGGCGAGGAAAGCACTTTTAAAGAATAACCAGGCATCCTCTACTGACGGAATGAGGTCAATATTTTTCCAGGATACCCAGGCCAGGTCGATTAGAAAGGCCTGCTCGCTGAAGTGTTTTAGGGAGCATTTGACTGATGAGGGGTGGTCGTTTGACCACGGACCCATTACGGAAGCAGGCAATGAGGCAGTGATCACTGAGATCCTGGTTGAAGACAGCAGAGGTGTAGGATGGTAGGAGAGCAGGATGGTCAGGATGATATCTTTGAGGATAACTGAGTTTACAGATTTGGGGTTGTAGGTAGGTTACATAATAGTTTGGGTGAGATTGAGGGCATCTATCGTAGACTGTAGGACAGCTGGGGTGTTAAGCATATCCCAGTTTATGTCACCTAACA
The DNA here is from genome assembly GCF_018296145.1 of Oncorhynchus tshawytscha. NCBI lineage: Eukaryota > Metazoa > Chordata > Actinopteri > Salmoniformes > Salmonidae > Oncorhynchus > Oncorhynchus tshawytscha. The sequence continues at coordinate 69,540,547 of NC_056441.1, forward strand.
GAAGATAAATGGGGGCAATTCATTCACATATGGTCTTCAGGGCGCAGCTGGGGGCTGAGGGGGTCTGTAACAAGTGGCAACAGTGAGAGACTTATTTCTGGAAAGGTGGATTTTTAAAAGTAGAAGCTTGAACTGTTTGGGCACAGACCTGGATAGCATGACAGAACTCTGCAGGCTTTCTCTGCAGTAGATTGCAAATCCACTCCCTTTGGCAGTTCTATCTTGGCAGAAATTGTTATAGTTGGGGATGGTAATTTCAGAATTTTTGGTGGCCTTCCTAAACCAGGACATCAGGGTTGGCGGAGTGTGCTAAAGCAGTGAAAAAAAAAAACTTAAGGAGGAGGCTACTGATGTTAACATGCATGAAACCAAAGCTTTTACGGTAACATAAGTCAACAAATGATAGCGCCTGGGGAATAGGAGTGGAACTGGGGGCTACAAGGCCTGGGTTAACCTCTACATCACCAGAGGAACAGAGGAGGAGTAGGATAAGGGTACAGCTAAAGGCTATAAGAACTGGTTGTCTAGTGTGTTGGGGACAGAGAATAAAAGGAGCAGATTTCTGGGTGTGGTAGAATAGATTCAAAGCATAATGTACAGATAAGGGTATGGTAGGATGTGAGTATAGTGAATGTAAACCTATGCGTTGTGTGACAATGAGAGAGGTTTAGTCTCTGGAGGCATCAATTAATCTAGGTGAGGTCTCCATATGTGTGTGGGGTGTGACAAAAGAGCAATCTAAGGCATGTTGAGCGGGACTGAGGACTCTACAGTGAAATAAAACAAATTAAAACTAGCCAAAACAGCAGTAGACAAGGCATATTGACATTAGAGAGAGGCATGAGGCAATCACAGGTGTTGATCAGGAGAGCTAAGACAACAACGGGTAAATGGAGATGAAAGGGCAGAGCAGGTCAGTTAGATACATACAGGACCTGAGTACGAGGCTGGGGCCGACAGGTAAACAAAATGAGGTACCGTGTTATTGAAACAGTCCAGGGGGCATCAGCTGTGAAGCCGAGTGATCATAGGGTCAAAAGAGTAGCAATAGGTGAGTCAGGGTGCTGTACGGTATTCACTACTACGCTGGGCAAGCAGGGGACACAGCATTCAGAAAAAGCTAACGGGCCAGGGCTAGTAGATGGTTCTGCGGCGATATTGTAACAGACTAGCCTGTTGAGACCACATCGGGCGATCACGTTCTGTCAAAACCAAGCCTGGTTTCCCAGATATTTCATAGTATTCTATTGTTTCCAGTACTTGTCTTGTATTTTCTCCAATGTATCATCTATGTAAAAAATCTGTCTGATTAGGATGAATAATATTTGACAGGCATTTAGCTAGAATTTTTGCATCACAGCACTGAAGCTGTAGAAGCCTCCAATTGTTTAAATGGACTGGATCTTAATATATACCACTTGGATCCTGTTTCAGTAATAATGAAATCAGACCTTCTTGTTGCATGTCCGATAGTCTACTGTTTATATAGGAGTGGTTAAAACATGCTAATAATGGTCCTCTGAGTATATGAAAAAGGTTTGGTATATTCCACTGGTACTGTATGCCATCTAGTTGGTAGCAGGTGTTGACAAAAACATTTATGAAAAAAATCAAAAATAAAACAAAATAAGACTTTGACAACTGGACAACAGGTTCTTATTCACCATTATTCATGATTCACGAACTTTTGACTACTTTACTTATAAGAATCTTTAGGGGTGTCAACAATTTTGATCCAACCTTTTTGAGAAGAAATGTATTACTTTTGAAACAAAATCTATTTTTTTCTGTGAAATTGTATTAGTATAAAAGTATAACTTCCCTATTTTTTTGCATACAAGATAGCTCAGTAGTTGAGTAATTTATTTTCTACAGTCATTATGGTACATCTCCTTGAAAATTCAAAAATGCAAGATGATGATTGCAGTTGCTATGGCTAGATGTTGTTTCCAATGATAGGTTTGGGTTGACCCTACAGGCTACAGACGAATACATGAATGAGGAATGATAGATATGTGCAGCAAGATATTACCACATCATTATTTCAAACTGGAAAGTTCCAAAGCTTCTCCAGACCTTAGACCTCCCTAGTTTTAAACTTTGAGGAAGTAGAATAATTACACATCTGTAGTTCTGTAATTTGGAGAGCCTTGGGCACATTAGCAAACTAACAAAGAGAAATACGGAGATCCCATGGGATTGGAGTGGGTTTAGTGCAGGTGCAGCAAACATCCATTTGGATGGTGTCATGTCTCCATGTGCTCTGTGTCCAATTACACTAACGTAACATCTAGGGGCCCAGTTGTTTGGATGCAGAGGTAACAGTGTGGTGGGCTGTGGGCACAGCCACTAGCAGAGAGAACAGTTAGGCTGATGTTGCTCAGCCCAATCCTCCCAGTGTTGTAGCTGTAGAGAGAGGTTGCGTGCGTGCGTGCATGTGTGTGTGTGTGCGTGTGTGTGTGTGTGTGTGTGTGTGTGTGTTCTTGTGTGCAAGTGTGCATACATCCTTCTGTGTGTGTGTGGGCATTGAGAGGAAATACACTGCTGAAATACACTGTGCTGAAATACACTGTTCTTGTAATACACTGTGTCGTAATACATTGTGCCATAATACACTGTGCCGTAACACACTATGCCGTAATACACTGTGCCGTAACACACTGTGCCGTAACACACTGTTCTGTAATACACTTTTCTGTTTGCCCCGTGGGTGTGCAGCTGCTCTAGGCAAGCTCAGCTGCCACCGCACCTCAGAGGGAGGGTGGTCCAGGTGCCATTTTTACCCCTCATCTGCTCAAATAGCTTTTTGGGACACTATGCCCACTTACAAACACACAACAACCCACACACCCGTGCCAGGTCTCTCCTGCGGGCCAATGAAGGTAGGAACAACATGTTGAATCCTGGAAGACACCAGGCCATCATTAACATGAACCTAGGCCAAGCTGTGAGCAGCAGTGTTAGCAGCAGGGTAGGTGTATAGCACTATGGCTGGCTAATTGGGCGGACAAAGAGGCAGGCAGAAAGAACTGCAGAGAGGCAGAATGGCAGATGTGGAGGTGGTGGCAGTGTACCCTGCTACTCTGCTTTGTGGTGGGAGGTTTTCCATGGGCCTACTACCTCGACAACATTATGCTTGTACTCCTTAATACCAAACTTCATTTTTTTCAGCTGCGAGTGAGATCTAAGGGCATCTTAGCAAATTGCTGTTTTTTATTACTGATTGGGCCAGGGAGTTATTTCAAGTCAATCAGCCTGTGAAGACTGACCCTCCCTGAATGAAAGAAGCCTCTGAGTGTATCTCACTTATGAGACATTGTGGCATAATGTCATTATGTATTTAAGATGAGCTACTTGGCCATTCTGTTTGGATAGCTTTGTCCTTGGAGAACAGGAGGGAAGAGAGTGACGGCCGCCAAAATGCCCGATGAGAAGGACTCTGGGATGGGATCTTGGGTCGCCAACTTGCCGCCCTCTGACCCCCATGGAGACAGACAGCCACTTATTAAAGAAGTCTGTTTGTCACTTTGATGTATAAATGCATGAGTGAGTGTGAGCTTGTTTGAGGCTTCACTTGACAGACCCATCAATATGCAGGGCCATTAATTCCTCAGATTCATCAGGCGAGTGATATAGAGATGGTGGGAGGGGTGCTGGGAACAGTAGTGGTGGTGATGATGGCAGTAGAGCAACAACAACAGGACGGCTAAAAAAGAGGAAGATAGTGTAGTCTGATGATTGCTTTTGATCGGAAGTTCAAAGAGTGGAGCAGATGGCATTTTTGAACAATCAGCCAACTTCTCTAGATTTCCCAGAGATGGTGCCAACGTAAATGGCTTTCTTCCCTTTCTTAAAGCTCAATTTCCACTCTCTTTGGGTCATTGTAGACAGCTGTTCCTCCATGAGGATAAGCCTCCAGGAGCCAAGGCTGTTTCTGAAGGATGGGGAGTCTGTTTATTTGCAACTAGAGCGGTGACATATCCCTAGCCATATGGAGATGGATGCTGTCTGCTGGTTGGCCCAGTGTATTACTGGAGGCGGGCACACAGGGGCAGACAACTGCAGGTTCACAGCTGGACTAGCCCCCAAAGCCAACACCATGCATTTATTTACCCACTCACACAATGCAGGCATATGTCTTTGCCATTCAGACTGTAGGCCCTTTGTTTGGGCTTTTTACATTTTCAAGTATACCTGCAAGGTTCAACAGTAGATCTGACGCATGGTTTACTTTCAAGAGTTTGAAGAGAAAACAGTGGAGGCTGGTGGGCATAGCTTAGTTGAGTGATGGTACAGATGCTACTGATCTCCATTCAAAACGTGACATGAACGTGACGATACAATGAATCCAGATTAAGCCACTGCTCCTGAATATATTCCTTATTATAACATCATCACACCTCTGGCATACTCAAACTAGCAACCAAAACTAATTTCAAATCCATGTTTTTTTTCAGATGAATTTGTCATTATCTGCTTGATTGGGCAACAAGGGCGTTAAGCGGAGCTTTGTAACAAACAAAAATCCTCCCCCACCACACATCTGCATGTTTTCTATTAATTAGTCTCAACAAATGGCATTATTATCCTGCTGCTCGCCTTATTTGCAATGCAAACACGTTAGCCTTAACCCCCACCTTTCCCATCAGCCCTTGTGTGTGGGATTCCGTGTTCGCTTGTTGGACGCAGCTCAACACCCAGCCAGGCTGAAGATGTTATCACAAGGCTTGCTACATGGTGTTATCAGTTCAGATTTGGAGTAGGTGATTTTCAGGCTTTGCTTTAACACTGGAAAGGCTATAGAGCACAATATAAAGGTTGCCCAAAGTCTTGGTGTTGTTGAGAGAGAATCATGAGCTAACCCTGCTATTAAATAATTAGTGAGCTCATGTACTCACTCACTCTGTCCATGGTCCTGAACTCAGCCTGCCTCCTGCTTTAAATCCCATTTGGCAAAAGATGCTAATGTGCTTAACCCCCAGGTCAGATAACTCCATATGAACTTATGTTGAGCTGAAAATGCTGAGGCCAATGTAATTCACAAGCACATTAAAGTGATGATAAAGGGAAATAGTCCACACAAATATATTGGATTTGACACAGGCTTATGCTGTGCTGTAAAGTTTTGGGGTAATGTTTAGATTACTCCAAATTAGATCCATATTGGCGTTAAATCTACAAACATTTGAATTACTCTTGTTGTAGCTGACATTATCACATTGAACCAGAACGTCAGTTAGTCAACTTTGAATGAGAGGATTGGAGACAATCATTAAAATTCATACGTGGAGACACACGTACACACACAGCTTTCCCTCAATAGCATTTAAACATAGAGAAATACAGTATTAGATTAGGTTTTGTCAGTACTGTGTCTTCTGCATCACAGTAGCATATCTCCCGTTCTCTCTCTCTTTCTTTTACTCTCTGTTTCTTTCCCTCTCTGAAATGCACACACAGACACATGCCATCTCATGACTGTCAAATATCACTCTGTTTCTGTGACAGAAGATCACTATCAACCCTCTCCATAACCATCCTCTCTTCTCCTCTCCCACTGTAAGTGGCCTCCATTGAAATAGATAAATTAATCAAAAGCACAACCTAAATACTCAGCATTCCAAAGAGAATTCCATGCTGGATGAACTAAAATAGGACCTTAGCCCAACACTTTACTGCACAGCATTCCTACAGGTACCTCCCTGTTCTGTGAGCAGACAGCTGTCTCTCATCAATATTTACCTCCCCCTGTCATACACACTGCTCCCTGTGGAGAGGAGAACAGGGCCTCTGTGGTGACTACTCTGCCAAGGAGAGGTTAGCGGGGAAAGAGGGTGCATGTCTACCTCTCTCTATCTTGGCAATTGCTCCATAATTTATTCATTTAACACCTGTTTTCTCTTGTTACAATGGGAAACCAAATGGATACCAATTTTTGCCCATTTCATCTACTAGACAATTCTTCCTCTGTATTCACACTCAACTGGTCTTTAGGCAGTCTATAAATGCTCATTGGAATCTGATCCCATTAGCTCAATCCCACCTCCTAATATGTATCTCATTGCATATAGGCTACGTACTTCTCGTTCTCATTTTCCTCTGAATGATATTGGTTTCAACAGTGTATTTTGAGTGTTTCATATCCAGTCGCGAGGCATGAACCCCATAATCAAATGAGTCAGCATGGGGAGTGATCAAATTGCTACCCAGCACCGATGACTCAAAGTTAAATTACAGTGCCTTTTATTTCTCGATCTCAGCATGATACCAGGGACGGAGGCGGGGAGCACCAGCCTCGCTACCTGTCCACAGTCCAAGTGTAGAGGTGGAGGTGGAGAGTGGCAGAAGGTGAGTGGGAGGCCTGGGGTTAGACAAGAGGTGAGTGGGACGCAACATGATGCTAGTCAATTTGGTCCTGCTCACACTCATTTGTTCATCACCCTGTAAAAAACTGTAGTTGAAGCCCCAGTTTGGCAAGTTGCAAAGATCGTGTTCCAGGATTGTTTGCAAGCAACTACTCCTTCCCCTTGTTAAGCCTTTTGTCATGCCCACAGGAAGCCAGATGTGGAGAGTGGAGGGAACATGCCTGCCACAGCCATCATACCGTAGCTCCTCATTACTCTCCGTGTCACACAATCACAACACACCGCACTTCCTCTCACTTTGCATGACAAAAACATTAGAACAAACTGCGAGGGCTGCAAACACCAACAACTGTTAATCATTTTTACACCGGCGCCTCCAATCGCCTGCATGCTGGCATTGAGCCGGAATGCGCCTCTCGTGGTGTACATAATGAAAAGAATGGAGCCGTCACTTGTAATGGATCTCTAAATAGCATTTTATGCTTTATTAGTCGTACTTAATGGTGTTGAAGGGGGCTGATGCGAAATCCCTTTGTTCAGAATCACACTCTTACTGTGAATAGTTCTTGATCGAAAAAGATTTTCAGAAAATTGAGGCTCAATGTGTTTTACACACTGGGCTTACTTTTCCTATTTTAAAGGGGATTGTGCATGCTCTCGTCAAAAAGATTGATGGCATAGGAGAGGAAATAAAAGAGCCAGGGATATGTGCACAATGCCGCGAAGAGATTGTTGGAGCAAAGAAAAAATCCCATTCACTTAAGACAGACGGGTCTAGTGATATTTCATCACTGGAAACAAAAAGGTGATCTCGTACCAAACCACACAAGAAATGCAAAACCACTCAAAACCAATTATGAATATTCACCAGAGCTTAAAATGAATCTAGATGTTTATAATGGGTTTTTAACTGCAACTGTCAAAATGGCCTCTTTGTGCTAATACCTCCACTTTCAAGTAGAAATGGTAAACATAGAAAAACACAAAGAAACATCTTATTCATCGAGTCAGGGGCTGATACTGTGGTGGGAAATACCCTGGGGCACAATACAGTTTGTTCGGGGACCAGGTTATAGGTCTTTAGAGGAGGGGAATCTCACGTTGGATGTCAATGTTGACGCTGGTCTCTTTGCCGTTGGGCACAGCCTTGTTGGACGCTCGACAGATGATCTGCTGGCCTGTCTCGATGTTGGAGGCAGACAGGTAGAGGGTGCTAACCGTACTCTCCCTCCTTCCATCACGAAGCAGTGTCTGAGAGGAGAAAAAAAGGAAGAGTTTAGAGTTCAACGATGATATGGTAGTGGAGATAGTGGGACAGTCTGAATAACACCATCAATCGAAACTCAAGGCCTGGAACCCAAATGCAGCAATTCACCTGGATGCCCTGGGGACAACACAGACAAATAAACCCCTGGCATGCTCAAGCCTGTAGTCTTTCTCCAAGGCTGATTGATCCGAAAAAAGGAATCTGTTTCTGAGCCTCTTTTGTGTGTCTGGAGCTGTGCTCTGGCGCATAGCTTGTCATACTCCACAAAAGAAATCAATCTTCTTTTCAGTGCTCATCCTCCGAGCTGTAGCCCTTCTTGCATTGTGAGAGCCACCTGGAGGCCGCCCGGTACAATTCTGCGTTGCCTGGTGGTCACGGAGGACTGTGGGAGCCCTGCTAACCACCATACAACAGTGCAAGCTGACCCACCAGAACAAATTGGCCATGCCAGGAGCACTGTGTGGCAAACCACAAAGTCAAGACTGACACTGCTTCAAATAATACTCTATTGGTGCTCTATACAAATATAGTGTTCATTAACACAACCTATGGGTTTGCTTTACAAATAAACTACTGGGATTCATAGTAGAAGGTCTTGTAATATTATACTTATTCACTCAATGAAACAAGTAAAAATATGATGGCCATTAATAATAAGGATCAACCCCTTTTTTCAATTTTCGCCTAAGATGACATACCCAAATCTAACTGCCTGTAGCTCAGGACCTGAAGCAAGGAGATGCATATTCTTGATTCCATTTTAAAGGAAACGCTTTGTAGTTTGTGTAAATGTGAAAGTAATGTAGGAGAATATAGCACATTAGATCTGTTAAAAGATAATACAAAGAAAAGACATGCGTTTAAAAAATAAATAAATGGTACCATCATTTTTTAATTTTTTTAATTATTCTATCCCAGGCGCAGTTTAGACTTTGGTCACTAGATGGAAGCAGTGCATGTGCAAAGTTTTAGACTGATCCAATGAACTATTGCATGTCTATTCAAAATGTTTTACCAAGACTGCTCAAAAGTGCCTAATTGGTTTATTCATACATTTTCAAGTTCATAATTGTGCACTCTCCTCAAACAATAGCATGGTATTATTTCACTGTAATAGCTATAAATTGGGCAGTGCAATTAGATTAACAAGAATTTAAGCTTTCTGCCCATATCAGATATGTTTATGTCCTGGGAAATGTTCTTGTTGCTTACAACGTCATGCTAATCACATTAGCATACATTTGCTCAACCGTCCCGAGGATGGGACATCAATCTGTAGAGATCCTCAAGAGGTTTTAAGTTTACTTTTCACTTATAGACGTCCAGCTATAGAGGGCATGTTATACAATGGCAAGTTGGGACATGTTGCTCTTCATTATTTAAACTCCTTTGGTGCTTTGTGTGTGTGTGTGTGTGTGTGTGTCCCACTATAGCAGCAAAACAAAATGCTCCTCTGCAATTTCTCTACAGTTTATTCAGGATTCAATGACTCACCTCACAAACAAATGGGTTGTGATGAAACCCTTTCTTTGCTAGCAGTATGATGAGGAGCTCTGATGAGAAAATACCGTAGACAAGAAAGCTCATCAAACTTCCTTTGAGGACCTTTCTGCATTTTTCAAACCAAGGTCATGAATTGCGTGGGAGGACATTTCAAACATCACAGCTGCCCTCTGAAACCAGCTCTCAACAAGTCCTTGTTTTATAATAATATCTTTAAGTTCGCAAATGGTGACAATAAATATTTTAGCTGCAATGGTCGTTACATATTAAGGCATGTCACAATGAAAGCTATTGACAGGTTTAAGGGTAATGGCAGTAATTACCACCTCATTTCTCTACTTTCATGAAAGTTTGAGAATTGTAATGAAACCCAGCTAGATATGTCATACACAGACTGCATATTAAAGTGTCAAGGAACCTGGCATTATATTAGCTGTGTGCCAGGAGGTTTGGAGGTTTGGAGGTTTGGCTTCAATGCATGCCTTTTCATCATCTTACTTTTCTGCCTTCTCCAGTCAACGACTGTCTTCCTAAGATATACAGGTAACTGCCAAAATCTCTTTAAGAAGGCATTGGGCCACCATGAGCCAGAACAGCTTCAGTGCACCTTGGCATAGATTCTACAATTGTCTGGAACTCTATTGGAGGGATGCGACACCATTCTTCCACGAGACATTCCATAATTCAATGTTTTGTTGATGGTGGTGGAAAACACTGTCTCAGGAGCTGCTCCAGAATCTCCCATAAGTGTTTAATTGGGTTGAGATCTGGTGACTGAGATGACCATGGCATATGGTTTACATCATTTTCATGCTCATAAAACAATTCAGTCACCACTCGTGCCCTGTGGATGGGGACATTGTCAACTTATGTGAGAATAGCCATGGTAGCCAAAATAATGGCCTGCCCAACATGTTTATACACTACCCTAAGCATGATGGGATGTGTATTGCTTAATTAACTCAGGAACCACGCCTGTGTGGAAGCCCCTGCTTTCAATATACTTTGTATCCCTCATTTACTCAAGTGTTTCCTGTACCTAGCTAAGCAAAAATACTATTGTCTTGGAGTGAAATAATATGTATGTAAGGAATACGCAAAATAGCATAAAGATACATGATCATATATTGTTATTCTGCATTTGCATGAAAACAAAATGACCTGGTGAAGAGTCTCAGATCTCACCAGGTTACAGAAGCCCTGGCACTCACCTCTAAAGCAGTACATATTAGCTGTCAGCAGCGGGATGTGTCAATGTAATATCCTTTCTGACACCATCAGGATTGTTTCTCTCATAGCTCTGGACCTGTCTAAAGTCATTCATCTTGTACAGCATAGAACCCAACACCCAGCGACTAGCTCTTTTAAAATAGCCCGAATTACAAATTGATGATTTCCCATATCACTGCCTGGAGCATGTGAGGAGAATACCTTTCCCAAGTTAAGAAAGGAATTGAAAAATGGTGAGGGAGAGAGTGAAGGTTGCTCTTGAAGATATGGGATAAGGGGGCATAGACAGTAGAAGGTCATATTCAACGAATATGAGTGAACCTATAGTATAGTGATAATGCTGGTTACGTTTCTACTGATAAATATGGAGCCTTTTCTATTTTTCAGGAATATCTGTAAATTGTTTTTACCTAACCTTTACACTGATTCTGTTTATTACAATTAACAGGAAGGCTAATTTAAAATAAAACATGGACAGTTTTCACCTTTCAGACATGCCTGAAATACTTCCATTATTTAGGTAAAAATACCAGTGAAAGGGAATATGAAGGGAGGCTCAGAGGGATGTCTAGTCCCTGTTTACGCTAATAATTTGACTGACATTAATATTCTGCAGTTAATCTAACGTGCCTTTGATATGTCCAAACATGAAATGTGGTTCCAAGTTAAATTAAATCAGCATGTGTTAAATTGCAGACCAAACCAGAGGCACATTTCAAAGCTCATTACTGGATGTTAATTTCACAAAGAAAAAATATAAATTGCATAAACTTTGTACAACCTATTTCAACCTACAACCTACAACCTATTACAACCTATTTCTACGAAAGAGAAAAATAAAATAATAAAAATAATATATTTTCACAATTTTCTCTGGTCATGAGGTTAAAGAGGTCTTACTTGTATAATTTTACTACCAGAAAGTCAGATCATTTCTAACGTTCTGTTTAACAAAATGTATTAAATTACTCTTTTAGTGCACCCAAGGCCTATTTCCAATTTCTCTTGCAAAAAGCCTGTGAGGTTAATTAGCTTGACAAGAGAGAAAAACAATATAAGAGAGAGAGAGACTGACACTTGTTGAATCATTTGAAAAAAGGTTAAATGTAGCGAGTAATATGGAAATACTGGGAAATTAAAGGGTACTATAGATTATTATGCATGGAAAGTAAAGGGTACTATAGATTATTATGCAGGGAAAGTACTGGGCACTATAGATTATTATGCAGGGAAAGTAAGGGGTAGTATAGATTATTATGCAGGGAAAGTAAGGGGTACTATGGATTATTATGCAGGGAAAGTAAGGGGTAGTATAGATTATTATGCAGGGAAAGTAAGAGGTACTATAGATTATTATGCAGGGAGAGTAAGGGGTACTATAGATTAGTATGCATGGAAAGTAAGAGGTACTATAGATTATTATGCAGGGAGAGTAAGGGGTACTATAGATTATTATGCAGGGAAAGTAAGGGGTACTATAGATTATTATTCAGGGAGAGTAAGGGGTACTATAGATTATTATGCAGGGAAAGTAAGGGGTACTATAGATTATTATGCAGGGAGAGTAAGGGGTACTATAGATTAGTATGCAGGGAAAGTAAGGGGTAGTATAGATTATTATGCAGGGAAAGTACTGGGTACTATAGATTATTATGCAGGGAAAGTAAGGGGTACTATGGATTATTATGCAGGGAAAGTAAGGGGTACTATAGATTATTATGCATGGAAAGTAAGAGGTACTATAGATTATTATGCAGGGAGAGTAAGGGGTACTATAGATTATTATGCAGGGAAAGTAAGGGGTACTATAGATTATTATGCAGGGAAAGTAAGGGGTACTATAGATTATTATGCAGGGAAAGTAAGGGGTACTATAGATTATTATTCAGGGAAAGTAAGGGGTACTATAGATTATTATGCAGGGAAAGTAAGGGGTACTATAGATTATTATGCAGGGAAAGTAAGGGGTACTATAGATTAGTATGCAGGGAAAGTAAGGGGTACTATAGATTATTATGCAGGGAAAGTAAGGGGTACTATAGATTATTATGCAGGGAAAGTACTGGGTACTATAGATTATTATGCATGGAAAGTAAGGGGTACTATAGATTATTATGCAGGGAAAGTAAGGGGTAGTATAGATTATTATGCAGGGAAAGTAAGGGGTACTATAGATTATTATGCAGGGAAAGTAAGGGGTACTATAGATTATTATGCATGGAAAGTAAGGGGTACTATAGATGATTATGCAGGGAAAGTAAGGGGTACTATAGATTATTATGCAGGGAAAGTAAGGGGTACTATAGATTATTATGCAGGGAAAGTAAGGGGTACTATAGATTATTATGCAGGGAAAGTAAGGGGTACTATAGATTATTATGCAGGGAAAGTAAGGGGTACTATAGATTATTATGCAGGGAAAGTAAGGGGTACTATAGATTATTATGCAGGGAAAGTACTGGGTACTATAGATTATTATGCAGGGAAAGTAAGGGGTACTATAGATTATTATGCAGGGAAAGTAAGGGGTAGTATAGATTATTATGCAGGGAAAGTAAGGGGTACTATGGATTATTATGCAGGGAAAGTAAGGGGTAGTATAGATTATTATGCAGGGAAAGTACTGGGTACTATAGATTATTATGCAGGGAAAGTAAGGGGTAGTATAGATTATTATGCAGGGAAAGTACTGGGTACTATAGATTATTATGCAGGGAAAGTAAGGGGTAGTATAGATTATTATGCAGGGAAAGTAAGGGGTACTATAGATTATTATGCAGGGAAAGTAAGGGGTAGTATAGATTATTATGCAGGGAAAGTACTGGGTACTATAGATTATTATGCAGGGAAAGTACTGGGTACTATAGATTATTATGCAGGGAAAGTACTGGGTACTATAGATTATTATGCAGGGAAAGTACTGGGTACTATAGATTATTATGCAGGGAAAGTAAGGGGTATTATAGATTATTATGCAGGGAAAGTACTGGGTACTATAGATTATTATGCAGGGAAAGTACTGGGAACTCTACCTGTCTCTTGAGTATGAAAAATGTGACATGTATTATACACTCTTTAAAGTTAATCAGTTACTTTTTCCCGGGATGATTTCCCACAGCCTCACTTGGTATTGAGCATTACTATTAACCCTCCTGCTGTGTTCCACTCGAATTGGACCGGTTTACAAGTTTTTTCTCTGAAAAATGTTGTTAATTTAATCTGACTGTCATAAGGTTCTATGACTTTGTCCGAATACACAATATAAATGTTGATGATTTTCATTACATTTTTGGTGTGTTATTTAACTTTTGTACGCCTGTGGTGTTCCCGGTCAAAAATGACTGGTCATTAGAAATGAATGGGTGAGACTACAATTAGTGTATAAAATTGAGTTCAGGCACATGCCCAGTCATCAGATGGACACAGTTCCTCTCCCAGACCCCCACATGCACGCACACGCACACACACACACACACACACACACACACACACACACACACACACACACACACACACACACACACACACACACACACACACACACACACACACACACACACACACACACACACACACACACACACACACAAACCTCACTCCCTTCTTGGCTTCCATGGCAATCCTCATGGGAACTTTTCCCCCACGGGAGCCACACCTGTTGGAATTCCCACAAACAATCGCAACATTGTTTCAATAATATATAGAACTTTTCTCGCAGCTTTGGCATATAATGCTTTTTTGAGGTCTTGCTCACAATTCATTCTGTGGCAGCACAATGACCAAAAATACAGTATCTGAGGCTCTTGATCATATCTTTGATCATGACACTGGTGAGGAGCGAGTCCTTGTTACACTTTGACACAAAGTTGTCTGTGATAAATAGCACAATATGTTTCATCTGAGTATTTGTTATAGTCAAAATAATCCATACATTATGCTTTTTTTTAAACTCACAAACAAGTTGTATAAGCTACAGGCTATAAATAGCAAATAGAAGTTCAAAACTTGTTATGTTCACAATAACTTAAGTTGATAAGAAGATCTAACACAACATTAGGTTATAATACACGTATTATTATGGATTTATAATCAGCTATAATGGGGCGGTCATTTTGGACCGGGAACACAGGATTTATTAACATGAAACGAACACAACAGGAGGGTTAAAAGAAAATCTCTCTAATTATACAGAAAACTTTGCTGAGATGAAGGTTGGGAGGAAAATAATGAAATTGAGAGACAGATAAAGAAGCGTCTTTGAAGGTTTGTGGGGGAGTGGGGGTGGAATGAGCAGGGAAACTTATCTGTGGAGGAAGAGAGGGATGATAAGCAGAACTTCTTTTCTGGTGTCATGCATTTGAATGCTTCACAGAATAATGAATTCCCTCAGCCCTGTGGAAGTTACTATGATGACACCCCTTACAATTTTTCATCAGTCCATCCATAAGGAGCTGACTGAAATGTGGTTTGGGTTTACATTTACATTATACATTTTAGTCACTTAGCAGACACCTTTATCCAATTTGACTTACAGTATTGAGTGCATTAATTGTCCTACTTTTTTCGTACTAGCCCCCTGTGGAATGGAACTGAATACGAGACGGTTAGGATTTAGATATTATCCCTTGTTCTCAAATTCTGATTTTCAATCGTCTGAAGCTTGTACTAGGCCTCCTCAAAATGTACAGTATGCAATGAGTATAACAATCTACATCCATATGTACCAGGTCAAGACCATGCTCAATGCCATTCACATGCAGTATAACCAGATCTTTTGAATGACTGCTTCATACAGTCAGACCATACCCGGTCCAAGTACTTATCACAAAGTAACAACTTACTTAAAGATAAATGGCAGATAACTGATCCATTAGGATTTTGAGGGAGGTCATTCTGAGACCTATAGGGGTCAAAGCCATTCTTGTAGAGTAGAGGAAGCCATGCATCAGGAAACTACCATCTTACTCTGGCACATCTGACCTTATTACCTCCCATCATCTGTGGGGTGTGGAGCGAGGCGAGGGTCGAGGTGGGGCAGGACAGCCAATTATCCTCTCAAAAGCTACATTTCTCACGAGACAATCATCCACTTTTAATTGAACACATTTATATTTAATGGTAGTGATATGAGGGGAAGGCTGTGGCTAGAGACTGTATGGCTGAGCTGCTGCCATCCATCAGCTGGGCTACAATGTCCCCACATCACTGCTGCTGCTGTTTCAGAAAGAGGAAGAGTATGTAGGAAGCACGCTATCCCCCTTACTATTAGCAAACGGCACCTTGTTTTATTCAATTGGGCTTGTACCGTATCCCAGCCCAATCAATGGCATTTATCTGCTCTTTGAAAAAAAACGATAACGGGATGAGACAGTGGAGAGAGAGTTGGTGCCCGCTCGCTCTCCTTGTTTATATGGAAATTCAGATAGTGGCATTGGTTACATGTTTAGCCCGCGGGTTAGTGTCATTGACTTGCCAGAGGGGCCAGCTGGCAGTCTGGTGTGGCATTGTGTGTGGTGATGGTTGAGTTGAAGGCTAGGGTTGGTTGGCAGAGCATCTTCTCTGAATACCATAGATCAGGGACGGCTTCTCCAATAGAGAAGTTACCGAACAGATCTCTTTATGGACCCTGCCACTGAAAAGAGAGAAGCATGGCACCTAGGAGACAGCAAAGGTGCTGGAGAGTCACCGACTTGCATTCTTATTGCTCACCATCTGCTTGTTTGAGTAGAGGCATTAGCTGGGCAAAGAGGACAAACATCCTTTAGACATCCCAGAGAAGACACTGTATTTTCGGGGGATTTTATTCCAATCAATCTAGGCTGAATGCTGAGGCACAGTTTACAGATGGCACAAGAAATCACCTGTCACAGACGGCTAGTGCTCTTAAAGTGGCTATTCACGACAAATTTCAAGGGAAGGATTGACTAGCATCAACTGGAATTTGATGAGTGATATAACCTATTACATGGAAGAAATAGTGTTTGAGGGCTTTTGATTTCTACCTATGGGAATAGGTAAGTGTTTAACCACTCCCCCCTCCAAAGCCTCAGCCCTCCCTCCACCGTTAAAAAACAAACTGTGTATTACACACCTCGATGCTTACCTTGGAGTACATGGCTCCATTGAGAACCTCTCCATTGCGGATCCAGATGATTGATGCGGCTGGCTTGGCGTTGTCAGCGTGACAGGTCAGGTTTAGAGGATCTCCTGCTCTCAGGCTCACCACCGGACCACCACTGATCACTGGGTCCTCAGGAGGCACTGGAGGGAAAACAGAAAGGCATTGTGTTGTAGCTACATTATAAACATGTAATAGCATATACTTGTATACAACAACAACTATTTCTTCAAGCCAGAGTGTCATTATTTTCATTGATGAAGGTATTTGATCAAACCTCAGACTCATCCATTGGATTGACAGAAGATATGTCTTGGACATAAGAAGGTTCATATAAGGTGAGCCCTGTATCTGTGGGACTGTGTAAAACGGCTTGTTCTCACTTTTTGAGTAATACCTGTGTGAGCCAAGGACAGGGAGATTACTTCAAATACAATATAGCTTTATGAATGACAGGTGAGGTGAGGGGTTTCAGTTTCTTTTGTCCATTTTCTCTCCTGTGAGATTGAAATCTCTGGTGTCCATGGTCACTGATGCAGAGATGTCAGAGCCGTATTGGGCAGACTTTGGTCACATATGTCTGGAGTGTAGCCAACAATAAACTCTGAATAAGAGCCCTAAGAAATCCAAAGCACAGTTCAGCTTTGTGCTGTTACTGACAATGTGAATGGATGATACAGACACCGGTGCATTTTAATCATGACTTTTACGTGTCCGTACATGAAGGCAATTGAAGCAATCAAACCTTTGACTAGAATTGACAGATTGCCAGGGAATGGCAGTCGAGTCATCATCTCATAAGCGGAAAATAGATAGATAGAGGAAGAGAGTGGTGGATGAATGCAGAATGCAGGCTCCTGAATGGCACTGATTACACGCCTCTTTTTACACACATGCTGATCACCCTGTTATTATTCAAACTCCAGTGAATTATTGATTGGCCTGCACGCTCATTACAGTGCAGATCTGGGGCATGATGAAATCAAAGGCTGCGAGCAGCTGGCATATTTGCCTGTGAGAGTGAGAAGGTCGGAGAGAGAAGGTGGGCGGGGGTCTTCTGTCAAACAGCCAAGGCTTGGAATGAAAAGGGGGAGCTATGGATACACTGTTGAATTGTTTTATGGATAATGGCCTATTTCTTTTTATTTAAGCCAGTTCAGAACAAGTTCTTATTTACAATGATGACCTACACCGGCCAAACCTGGACGACGCTGGGCCAGTTGTGCGCTGCCCTCTGGGACTCCCAATCACGGCTAGTTGTGATACAGCCTGGATCTGTAGGGACGCCTCTAGCACTGAGATGCAGTGACTTAGACCGCTGCGCCACTCGGGAGCCCAATTCACAGATCTGCATTCTGCCGTCATCCACCACTCTCTTCCTCTATCTGTCTCTTTTCTGCTTATGAGATGATGACTGAACACAATTCCCTAGCAATCTGTCAATTCTAGTGAAAGGTTTGATTGCCTAAACATACAACACAGTTATACATTTAGTTGTTGTTGAAAGGGGACATATTCCTGTTCTGCTTTGTCACTGACTCATTGAATGCTAAAGGTTAAAGATGCAGTCAGGGATCTTAAGCACAACAAATTCATAACATATTGTACAAATTGTATTAAAACAATATATGTAAATACAAATTACAGGGCGTAACATATAATACGAAATGGATGAAGCTACACACAATTGGATGACTTACTGTAGTACACAAAAATGGGGACCTGTTTTGGCTCATGACCACTACTGGCTGAAATTATACAAAAGTTCCAGAGCATCACTTTGATGGTTGATCTTCCATTCATGACTTACAGTACTAAACTACTCACTTTCAACAGGATCTACACTTTCAGCCATTCCCCAGGAACATTTAAAGGGCTCCTGAGTGGGGCAGCTGTCTAAGGCACTGCATCTCAGTGCTAGAGGTGTCACTACAGACCCTGGTTCGATTCCAGGCTGTATCACAACTGGCTGTGATGGGAGTCCCATAGGGCGGCGCACAACTGGCCCAGCGCCGTCTGGGTTAGGGGTTGGCTGGGGTGGGCCGTCATTGTAAATAAGAATTGGTTCTTAACTGACTTGCCTAGTTAAATAAAATAGCAACAGGGAGCCCTGCCTCGTTAACATCCTGAGGGACTCATAGCAGACCTATGGATGATCAACAAGGACTGTGTCACCATCTGACATAAAATAGAGCTGCTGTAACATCCAAACTCAGGAAGGAAGCTCATACAGGTTATTTTTACTGCCTCTAGTTAATTGTATTTTTTGGTTATGAAAGGAATGAAAACTGCAGACTAAATATAACTGATGCTTTCCCCTGTTTCCACCCACATCCTCCTTCCTTAGGACAAGCAATTAAAAAGGCAGGGCTGTATAGTACCGGTGACACACTATGACAAAGTGTGAGATTTTGCAGCAAGGGAGCGTTGGGAATAGGGCTGCTTTTCTGCTTTGCCAGTTCAGTCCGACTAAGCCTTGTGACTCAGCTCCCAGGTGATTCTCCAACCAGACCAGACCCATAGACACATTCCTGCCTCGTCGAATGGCTCTGGAAACAGTGATATAGTGTGAAATGTTTTGTTTGAACAGATAATACTGTGGTTAGTATATGTCC
The DNA here is from genome assembly GCF_018296145.1 of Oncorhynchus tshawytscha. Taxonomy (NCBI): domain Eukaryota; kingdom Metazoa; phylum Chordata; class Actinopteri; order Salmoniformes; family Salmonidae; genus Oncorhynchus; species Oncorhynchus tshawytscha. The sequence goes on from NC_056441.1 coordinate 69,559,645, forward strand.
TTTTGATCTGGTGTTCTTCACGATTTGATGTTACACAAGTTGGTGGAAGATAGAAATACTAGGTCTTATTTAGAACACGAAGATGTTTACGGATCTGAACAAATGGATACACAGTACATTGTAGTATGGTAATATTGTGGTTTAAGATTGGAAACAAGCTTGTTCCTTCTATTTTGTCACCAGAATGAGAGAAGCCCTATCAACCCTCTCATTGGTTTATGAAAATATGAAATAGTGAGCAACAGAGATGGAGAGATGCTTCTAGAGATCTAGTGTTATTGGCTTGCTATCAGCGCTCACTCAATGCTGCTGAAACATTAACTAACTGTCAAGTTGTTTGAGGTATGCATAGCTTCCATCTTCTGAAGGGGCAAATTGAATAGAAAAACTGCTTCATTTGGAGCTCTCTGAGAGCCTAACATTATGTGACTGATGACAGCACAGACATGCATATTAAAGATGGAGTAAGTGGGTTGTAGATTCAGGCTGGTATTGACTGTCACCACTCCAGTCACAATACCAGGCCATCAAGGAAGAGCAATGGCTGTGAACTAATCCAGGTAAAATGTGTTGACTTTCTAAAACAGAACTTGACAGCTCAAGGCTTCCAGAAACCTGCTACCCACTGGGCACACACTGGTTGAATCAATGTCGTTTCCATGTCAGTTCAATAAAGTTATGTTGGACCATCGTAGAACAGACATTGAATTGATGTCTGTGCCCAGTAGGTACAGTACAGCCAGGAAGTGATGTGATGCCACTACAGAATATGAAAGAGTGTAATAATTTAAAGGCTACTTTCAACCCCTCTCCTAGAGATATTATTGACCCATCTTGACCTGTAAAGTTAATAATAGTTTATCCTTTAAACAATCCATAAGGTTTCCCTCAGAGAGGATCTGAGTGCCGCTGTAGTGAAGGTTAACATTTAATGCATGGTAATCTCCATACGCTGAGGTCCATGGCAAGACGCACAGATTGTCGTTATGCTTTCAGGTCGTGTGCTCTGCTCTGGGAGACAGGCGGTGATGTGTCAAGGCTGGATGAAAAACAGACAAAGAGGGTGAAAGACTCGCTTGGCTGCCTCCGACAGGACTTTTTTCATTTCCTCCATGTGTGTGATATCTGTCACAGGGATGACACCGAGGATCTCTGAGTAGAATGAGAGCCAGTGTAATCTCTTTGCTAAGTCATTGGCACAGGTGGCATGCTCTCCATCTGCACTCCTCCATCTCCCACTTTCGGTTTCCCTTTTAGGGACGTAGGGGCAATCCCCTCACAAAACAAAGGCTAACTCAGATGTACTGTAAGCACTGCATGACCAAACAATGGGCAGGTAGTTTACCTCAACCGCTCTACCTCACAAACCATAGATCTACGTTTGTACATTCCACAGTGGACCTGCTACAGTGGACAGTAAAGCAACAGTAAAGAGTAGCCTATTGTAAGTAATAGTCTAACAGCCAGAACAGTTACAAAAAGAAGTGCAATTCCAGTTCCCTCTCTCTCTCTCTCTCCATACTGGGTTGCTGTTACCGTCCCTCTTGTGGGCCAGTCTGACAGCCGCACAAAGGCCTCGAACCACGCCAGTCATCATCATTACAGTCCTGTTTGCAAACTCGGCAGCCCCTAATGGTTCCAAATTAGCGCTTTACTGCGGCCCCGTGATGGATTTCTCACGAGCCAGTCAGCGGCTCGGATTGATTGCGCCTCTTTAATTACCAGCTGGCTTGCTGAAATACTTCCTCTTTCCCCACTTCACTCTGGGAGAGTATAATGCAATCTCACACCACACACTTCAACACTCATACAAACACACACACTGCTCAATAGTTTCTCAACTCCTAGATTTGAGGGCAAAACATCCTCTTGTTGTCTGAGATATGACGTGGAAGAGAGATTCTGTGGGTTTTCTTCAAAGGAGTAGATTAATCAATAGGAGATTAGTTCTATAGTATGTGTTCTCTTCTTACTTGGCTCATACTGCTAGTTTCCCTGTTTTTCCTTCCTGCTCTGGAGGAGGGATCTCAGGCATGTATTAACATTTTACCTCTAAATGTACCTTGCTTATTACTTTTTCTCACCTTTAATGGTTATCTGGAGGACTATGATGTGCCTGTCTGTCACCTGGGCCATCACAGGTGTACCAATTAATTTCTCATATTTATGCTCCAAGCATCCTTTTTCAGGGAGTGAGACTACTAGGCGATCGGTGTTTTGAGGGGGCACACAGTCTGTCACAACTTCCATTAGCCCAGCCCTCTGCCTCAGATAAGAGCTTCCACTGAAGTTCATTAAAGGAGCAATGGAGTTTAATGGAATTGCATCGCCCCTCCCTGAGAGAGATAGCACTATGGTTTGTTTCAGGTTTTTGCCCAACCCAGATCTCAGAGCCATGTTTTACCATAAAACTCAGAGCAGGCTGGGGAGAAGAGGGCAGGTCGGATTGATTGTGTTTTAGTGAGCTCATTTATTTTTAGTGTATAATCAAAGATATCTATAAATGAGACAAAGGCATATGGATTTGTAATTAACCCAACCATGTGTGACAGTAAGTCTGTTATAGGCAGGGCTTGTCCGAATAAACCTAGAGTATAAACCTGCCCTGTGTCCTGGGAGACATTTCAATACCTCAGAACCTCTGGGATTAGCCTGGTCTGAGAAAACACCCTGACGGCGCCAGAACTGGAAGAGAAGTAAAGCCAGTCTATTAACATTGGGGCTCTGCTGATGGCGGACAACCTGAGTCATAAACAACCAAAGCCAGGCTGAGGAACATTCTCCAAGCAGCCTATAGTCCTACACACAGCCTTCCAGGAGCAGGAGAGTGGGTTCAAAAGGCAATTTGGAGGTGGGTGATTGAGAGGGGTAACCTCAGAAGAGCTCTGAGATGGGGGAGGGTGTCTGGAAATGCAGTGTGCACAGTGCTGGGCTTCTGCCGACGGTGTCTGGAAATGCAGTGTGCACAGTGCTGGGCTTCTGCCGACGGTGTCTGGAAATGCAGTGTGCACAGTGCTGGGCTTCTACCGACGGTGTCTGGAAATGCATTGTGCACAGTGCTGGGCTTCTGCCGACAGTGTCTGGAAATGCAGTGTGCACAGTGCTGGGCTTCTGCCGACGGTGTCTGGAAATGCAGTGTGCACAGTGCTGGGCTTCTGCCGACGGTGTCTGGAAATGCAGTGTGCACAGTGCTGGGCTTCTGCCGACGTGTCTGGAACAACAATGGGTCGGCTCGCCCCGCCGGTTTCGGCAGAATGCTCGCACCAGACACCTGTCACCCCAATTCGACGGCGCCCTGGCAGCTTGCAGAGGTTGTGATAGATAGATCACAAAAGAGAAGGGAGAAAAGAACGATCCATCGTAGGTGGAAGACAAGAGACATACGTGGCTCACTGGCCCAAATCACAGGCCTCTTCAAGTGCTGTCACCATACACCTGTTTGTAGGTCACAAGATCTTGGCTCACACAGACTGTCTCTATCTCTCCCACTCTGCTAATACCGGCTGTGTTAGATGATCAGTGATAGAGAGATTAATGTGAGGTATGACGATATGACTGTGTGTGTGTGTGTGTGTGTGTGTGTGTGTGTGTGTGTGTGTGTGTGTGTGTGTGTGTGTGTGTGTGTGTGTGTGTGTGTGTGTGTGTGTGTGTGTGTGTGTGTGTGTGTGTGTGTGTGTGTGTGTGTGTGTGTGTGTGTGTGTGTGTGTGATGTAGGTGGTGTAGGTGTGTGTATGCTGACCAACAGAGGGAGAGTGAAGGCAGGGATGAGGAGGTTTTCTGGAGACATGGGAGGAGTGGTGAGATGCCAGAGCTGTCAGCAGCGTGCAGAGATGGCTCCGTCACAGAGCAGCGATGTGTAGCGCTAAAGTTGCTCTCAACAGATTGGGAGGGCACTGACATTGCCATGTTTGTGTGTGTGTGTGTGTTCGTTTCTGTAGCAATGTGGCTGTCATTTTGCATGAAATGTAAAAACAGATTAACAGGTTAATATATACCTTCACATTAAATGTTATCGAAATGGATTGTTCCTTATAGAGTGTCAATCAAGCTCTCATCTCTTCCAGTTCTCGATTTTTTTAAGTCAATAATCATTTTTGTTATGATCATTTATTACTGAACATGACATATTGATTTTGAAAAGATTTCAAAACACAGCTGTGTGTGTGTTTAAAAGTACCCCTCCCTTTTAAAACACTCAAACCAAAAAAGCATGTCTTACATGCAGTCTGTTGGGTATTAACATACAGCTGTTCATAGAGTCAGTGATATTATAGATGTTCTCTTTATCTTAGATCTCAGTAATGTACTTTAATGTAAATCAGGGTAGTGTTCGCAAGATAATGTAAATGGAAGAGCCATATTTCTAACAAAATGACTGCTGATCAGGGGTTCTGATCTGGCCCTACTTCAGCGGACATTCTTGGCTAGAGCCAAATTGACTTATGTGAGAGATGAATTGGTTACATACAGAAAACTAGCACACTTAAACTGCTTAATGAGGTGTTTCAACATTTTCTTTCAAGACTTTACAATTTTGGCATGCATAGTCAAGGAGCAACATTCAGAGAGAGAGAGAGAGAAAGGAAGAAAGAGAGAGCTGGGGAATGCATAAAACCACTTCCATTAATTAGTTGGAACGGTACAGTAGTGACTGTTACTGGAAACCAATCAACTTGCATTCTCCCCCTTGTGCTTCTTCAATGAGGCATATACTTTGTGTCCTTTCTATTTTCATATAGTGCATCTATTTTGAAACGCATGATTCCATAAATCATAAGTGGGATTCAGTGGTTTGAACTACAGGAGACCTAGGGACAATTACTGCTCCTTGTTTGTGTCTTGTTAAAATCACAATGTTCCTCATGAAGCTGCCCTTCGATTTAGTGTCAAGATTTCAATAGAGTTCCTTGAGCGAGACAAAATTCAGTTTTACCTTCAACAACTACAGTTGAAGGACACTTTTTCATTAAATGATTGCATTTTTTCCCCCTTTGTCTATCACTGCTTTAAAGCATTTTAGAAAAATTGCAATGTAATAGAATAAACATATGATGGAAGAATTTCGAAGTTGACATTAGATGCAGTTCAGTAGAGAGAGTACTTATTAATCAGATGTCATGCTAAGAAGACCCTGCAGTGCAGAGCAGCATCGTTTGCTCCACCACTATTGGAAAAATCTAGTGGATGACCTACACTCTCCAAGGTGTGTTAAAGTCAAGTCACTGGCTCCCTCCCCTGACTGGACAAGTCTATTTTTCGGAGGACAAAGGAATGACAAGAGGATGAGGTGGATTGTAAAGTAAAAATAACAAAGGGTCATGTTGAACAGACAATCCATTTCACCACAGGAAGAAAAACTAGATATAAGACTAGATGTGAGCTCCAAGCAGTAAAAAGAGGACACTGGGAAGCAAACTATCTGTGCATAGTTAGATATAACTAGATTACCCCATTCCAACATTGTGCTGCGAGGCACACCATGACCCCTGGCACTGCGCAAGGCTAGACCAGCCAGAGATTTATAATCAACAAGCTTTCTTGGAAAATTTGATTTTGGCCTCTGAATTCAACACAGCTGAGTGCCCTTCCTTGTCTTTGGCTGCTCCAAAGACAAATGTTTAGCCATTTGGAAGGAAGTGTTTTGTCAGATCTCACATCTTCCACTCTTGTAATTAAAAGTGAATAATCGGTGTGCCTCTGGATGCTCTCTAAAGTTACAAACAAGGGCAGAAGAGTGGCTGGGACACTGTTATTAATTCCATGCTAAGGAAACTTGATCTTCCCGTAGCAGTGTGAATCTAATTAATAATTATCTTGACAGCAAATGAAAAACAGAGGACAGATATGGCCCTCGTATTTTCTGTGGAGTTAATTTGCAGCAATGTAAATATTTCCTAATGGGCAGTATCAAAACATAAATTCCCAGAGAATACTTATGAATGTATTAGGGCCTTGTGGCATTACTTTGCATGCCTTAAATGTAGTTTTTCATCTTGGAGTGCATCAAATGTTGTGATCACAGAGGGCTACGGCATTAAAAAGCAAGACCTAGCGAGGAACGGGAAGGAACAACAAAGGAAAGCGATCAACATAAGCAATTGATGAGGAATGAAGGTTCATTAGAATACTTGTCAGAGGATGAATGTCAATGAGCTCTCTAAAAGTCACATTAGAGTCAACAGCAGTCCTCATCATTCAGTGTTGGTCTACTCTGTAAAAAAGCAGCAACTTTTTCTCCATCGCTAAATGGTAAATGGTGCACATTTCTCTTACAAAGGATTACCTGGTCTCACAGATCTGTTTAAGGGGAGAGACCTTATTCCAGAGAGCCCATTCCTCCCCCTTCTTTCCTACTCCAGGTTAACACATTGAGGCATCGGTTTGGATGCCTGCTACCTTGCTGAAGGGGATATAATTAGCCTCAGGACTACCCCCAGAACATAACCCCTAGATCACTCCTGACCTTCATGCCTAATTCACCAAACCTCAAGCCACTTGGCCTCCATGCCTGCAACCTGGATCCCATGATTGCAATCAGATATGGGGTTCAAAGTTCAAAGACAATTTTCCAGAGGGGAAACGTTTCTGGGGAGGGAAGTTGATGTCTCGTTACATTATTGATGACCCTTTTCATTCCTCTATGGTGTTTTCCTCATACCGCATTTATTTGATAAGCTTACTTTTTACTCCTAATGCTACTCAAATAAGACACTCCAAACTCCCCCACAAATGTTTTGCTAATGTTTAAACAGGAGTAAGGTCAGGCTAGAGACTGTGTATCCTTTAACTTTTTGCTGGGTATTTCAAGGATTTTTTATTGGAACATCATTAAAGGATTCAGGATTATGAATTCAATGGACTGGTAATTGCCTGTAAGACTAGAATTGTAAGCCTTTCTGTAATAAATGAACAAATGGACACAGTACCAATCTTATGTGAGAATATCGAGTGACAAAAAAGCACTCCAAATCTGTGTCTTTTTTCTGTAAATAGCAAAGTCATAAAGAAAACAGTTCCCTTTGATGTAGAAAACAGTAGAGCTGGAACAGATATTGGCTGATGAGAGAGAGAGTAGGGGAATGTTTTTAGATTCATTTGACAGTCAGGTAAGAGAGAAGGGAGACTGTTCCACTCTGTGGACGGACAGTCACTGTCTTCTGAGTCGATAGACACACTCTGTCACCACTGGCGGGTAATTGACAGCTTAGAGTTTGCAGTGACACGGGGCTTGCATATATTTATTCCATTACCTTGCATGTGTGCCTGCCTGGGGGCCCTCCTTCACAATGTATTCAGGAGTCAGCCAGCTAGGCAGGGGACTAAACAACATCTTATGGCGGGGCTTATGAGAAAGGATGATAAGTGTTTCACCCTCAAATAGCCAAAGAGGAATAGAGACAAATGGCTCCCCTCGTTTATTGATGATTAATCATTTTAATGGGGCTTAAACAGCTCTTTCCTTTAAGTAGCCATCTTTACATTGTTGTGAATGTGACTGCAGCTCAACAGACTTGGGTTAAAAACGTACACTATATATACACAAGCTCACAGAGTGGGACCGTCAAGTGCTGAAGAGCGTAGCGCGTGAAAACCGTCTGTCCTCGGTTGCAACACTCACTACCGAGTTTCAAACGGCCTCTGGAAGCACTGCCTCTGGAAGAACTGTTTGTCGGGAGTTTCATGAAAAGGGCCAAGCAGCCGCACACAAGCTTAAGATCACCATGCACAATTCCAAGCGTCGGCTGGAGTGGTGTAAAGCTCGCCGCCGTTAAGACTCTGGAGCAGTGGAATCAAGCTTCACCATCTGGCAGTCCGACGGACAAATCTGGGTTTGGTGGATGCCAGGAGAACGCTATCTGCCCGAATGCACAGTGTCAATTGTAAAGTTTGGTGGAGGAGGAAGAATGGTCTTGGGCTGTTTTTCATGGTTCGGCTACGCCCCTCAGTTTCAGTGAAGGGAAATCTTAACGCTACTGCACACTAATATTCTAGACAATTCTGTGCTTTATGGCAACAGTTTGGTCCCTTTCCTATTTCAGCATGACAATACCCCCGTGCAGAAAGCGAGGTCCAACCAGAAATGGTTTATCGAGATTGGTGTGGAAGAACTTGACTGGCCTGCACAGAGCCCTGACCTCAACCCCCTCGAACACCTTTGGGATGAATTCATACGCAGACTATGAGCCAGACCTAATCGTCCGACCTCACTAATGATCTCGTGGCTGAATGGAAGCAAGTCCAGCGTCCACATACTATTGGTCATGTAGTGTATCAACAGTTGCAGTAGTGTAGTGCACAGGAAAATTATGCTTTAGTTCAACTCAATGTTGAGCAAGCCCCAAAGCAACACTATCATCAATATTCAATTAACTTAGGGATAGCCCCACTTTCAAAAAAATGTTTGCCTAAATGACATACCCAAATCTAACTGCCTGTAGCTCAGGCCCTGAAGCAAGGATATGCATATTCTTGGTACCATTTGAATGGAAACACTTTGAAGTTTGTGGAAATGTGAATTGAATGTAGGAGAATATAACACAATAGATCTGGTAGAAGAAAATACATAGAAAAAACCAACATGTTTTTTCTACCACCAACTTTGAAATGCAGCAGAATGGACCCAGTTCCAGCAATCACTCTGGTTGTAATTCCGATGGTGTCCAAAAGATGGCAGCAGCATATGTCCAACGTTTCAGACGAATAACTTGAAGTATGAGTGAGCTACATGACATGTAGTGTGAAGTCACCCAGGTACATTTTGGCAAATCGTGAAGGAGACATTCACATTCATATTACAGTTTTTCTGCAAGAATATCGTCAAATCTGAATACTTGGACTTTGATTTAGCTTTTCCATTATTAGTAGCCATTTTATAAGTTAAACATTTTTAAAACAACAGGTTTTCATAACTTCATAACTCTGAATATTTGTATAATTTTTGTCCAAAATGAAAAGGCATGCAGTCGTACAAGGTTGGTAGCTACATTTTATGACAGATGCATGGTTTGTTTGACCCCGATTGGTGCTTATTTGACAAAGTTAGAGTCGTTCAAGTGAAGACCGCCCGCATCATTGGCGTGCCATGAAGGCATCGCTCCCTGACCAAATATGGTGTCCTGTAGGATAAACTACACCCCTAATGATATAGTGAAGTCTCGTTACGTTCTAGGATCTCTGGTGAATCCTTTCAAATGCGATTTGACTGATTGAAACAACGTTTAGGGTGAGATTTTCACAGATTTGCAAATTGAACGAGTGGGAATACAAAATCGATTGTGCATGCTATATGGACCTTTTTAGGACACGAAAATGATTTTATCTAACAAAACGACACTTCATGTTATCTCTGGGACCCTTTGGATGATAAATCAGAGCAAGATTTCAAATGCAAGTGCACATTTTACCTTCAGAGGTGAATTTATAAAACCTATTGAGGTGAAAAAGTGTTTTGTTGTTCGGAGCTCTCCTCCTCGCAGTAATAGCTACTGTAAATTGGACAGTGCAGCTTTATTAACAAGAATTGAAGCTTTCGACCGACACAAGACACTTATATGTACTGACATTTGTTGTTTCTCTAAAATCTGTGATGGTGACACAAAGCACTGCATGATTTACAACTGTCCAGTTGACGGAGACAGTTGAGAGAGACCACAAATAAATGGAGGGTACAGTATAGCAATGCATCCTAAATCATTAGTGTGTCATACCCTTCGCCTATCCTTGAGGCCTTGATCAAACTACTTAGATGCTTGAACGGTGGGGTTGGAGGAAGATAAACTTAACTTTGAATGGGTGGAGGGTAGGAAGGGGAAGCGGGGTATAGTTCCTTTGACTCTCAGTAAAGAACTTGTAATTATTCATTCATAACCATTTGCATGGGGTGCGGCAGTGAGAGACGTTGGGTCGCAATTTGTCTTCCCTCTCTCCTTTCTCTGGCTGCCTCCAGATCATTAGTTTCACTTTTCATTAGCGGAGATCAATAAGGTGGATGAGTCTCTCGTGTGAGGATACTCTGCTCCACAACCTCCCACTCTCCCTCCTCCTCTCCCCTCAGTCCTTCTCCCTTATTCTCTGGCTCTGTCATTGACTCCAGCTCCCCCTCATATTACCCATAATCCTCCACAGCAGAAGGGTATACTGAGTGGAGGGCAGAGAGAAGAGATAGAGAAGAGTGAGCAGTGATTTTACTAATGCTGCCCAATAAGGCAGAACTGGCAAAACTGAATGATAACCCAATAACGTTTAATGAAGAACCAGTAGCCTCTCAGAATTAACACTGAAGCCAGCTGGGAGTGAAGCAAGAAATGAAAGTAAAAACATTAGGGACTGGCAAAGTTTAGAGATGCTGTATTGTTTCTATTTGCTGTAGCATTATCTTGGTAGTTGCTGTTATGCTAATACAAAGTTGTGGCTTTTCTGGCACAATCATTGATTCAGTACACAGATTTAGTGGATTTTGAATGTTGAATGTTTTGAGGGAAAGGAGAAGCACTACAGATATGACATTGTGGTTGGTTTGAGGTGGCTGCTAAGTCACTGCCTGCCTCTATTGCCATTTTCTCTGTGCACATTATTGTACATTTGTCTACTGTATGCATGTATGTGTGGTGTGCATTTGTGTGTAAATGTAATCCTCACTTACCCAGCACAGTGAGTCTGGCAGGGCGGGACCTCATTGCTGCCTGGATTGCCTGGCACTCAAAGACAGCGTCATCCATCAGCTCCACACGTTGGATCCGGAGGTGGTGTTCCCCTGTACTGTGGTCCCCAATCACTGTGTAACGAGGGTAGCCTGGGACACAACACATTCCCTGTCAGAACTTGGAGTCTGGTTTTTCAACCTTTATCAGCAAATTTCAATCCAACTGACATGTTATGAATTGTGCAACAATGCCTGAACATGGGCAATCAAAGGATCAATGGTGCAATATAGATTGTTGACATTAGGTCATTTGCAGTGGCGTGTATTCATGGATGCATAAAAAATGTACCAATAAAAATAATGCTCTGTTTCATGATTTTCTTCAGTTTGTAAGAGGTTGAATGTATGTCACCAGAGAACACATCCAGAGAGCGAAACAGCGCCCCTGTCTCTAAAAAGAGTATGACATTGTTGATTCCCGTAGCATTGAATGCAAGGGAAGCCAGTGAGCATTTGGCCTCCCTTGATAAAAAAGAATTAAATAATAGCCAATCAGCATTGAGCTAAACTGAGTGAGCTCAACTTGTGAATGAGCTCAACAACCGACTCTTTTCTCTGTATACATCAATCTTGCTGCTGGTGATTCATCGATCCACCTCTACGCAGATGACACCATTCTGTATACTTCTGGCCCTTCTTTGGACACTGTGTTAACTAACCTCCAGGCGAGCTTCAATGCCATACAACTCCCCTTCCGTGGACTCCATCTTCTCCTCAATGCAAGTAAAACTTAATGCATGCTCTTCAACTGATCGCTGCCCGAACCTGCCCGCACCTGCCTGCCCGTCCAGCATCACTACTCTGGACGGTTCTGACTTAGAATATGTGGACAATTACAAATACCTAGGTGTCTGGTTAGACTGTAAACTCTCCTCCAGACTCACATTAAGCATCCCCAATCCAAAATTAAATCTAGAATCGGCTTCCTATTTCTCAACAAAGCATCCCTCACTCATGCTGCCAAACAAACCCTCGCAAAACTGACTATCCTACCGATCCTTGACTTTGGCGATGTCATTTACAAAATAGCCTCCAACACTCTACTCAGCAAATTGGATGTAGTCTATCACCGTGCCATCCGTTTTGTCACCAAAGCCCTGTATACTACCCACCACTGTGTATTCTCTCGTTGGCTGGCCCTCGCTTCATACTCGTCGCCAAACCCACTGGCTCCAGGTCATCTATAAGTCTTTGCTAGGTAAATCGACCCCCCCCTTATCTCAGCTCACTGGTCACCATAGCAGCACACACCCGTAGCACGCTCTCCAGCAGGTCTATTTCACTGGTCACCCCCAAAGCCAATTCCTCCTCTGGTCAACTTTCCTTCCAGTTCTCTACTGCCAATGACTGGAGCGAATTGCAAAAATCACTGAAGCTGGATACTCATATCTCCCTCACTAACTTTAAGCATCAGTTGTCAGAGCAGCTCACAGATCATTGCACCTGTACATAGCCCATCTGTAAATAGCCCATCCAACTACCTCATCTCCATACTGTATTTTTTGCTCCTTTGCACTCCAGTATCTCTACTTGCACATTCATCTTCTGCACATCTATCACACCAGTGTTTAATTGCTAAGGCTACAGGCTATTTATTGCCTTACCTCCTTAATCTTACCTAATTTGCACACACTGTTTATAGATTTTTTTCTGTTGTGTTAATGACTGTACGTTTGTTTATTCCATGTGTAACTCTGTGTTGTTGTTTGTGTCGCACTGCTTTGCTTTATCTTGGCCAGGTCGCAGTTGTAAATGAGAAGTTGTTCTCAACTTGCCTACCTGGTTAAATAAAGGTGAAATAAAACAAAATACAAATTTAAAAAATGGTCCTGGTGCACCAAAAATAAGTGTTGAGGGAAGCCAGTTTGGATTTGGCTTCACTCCAATCACATCACATCGAGAGCCAAACGTCATTGACAGAAACAACTTGAATTGTTGCATCTCGTTGTGTTGTCCTCTGGTGGCTCGCTAGCTAGCTAAAATTGTCCCTTTCCTAAATTTGCCATGGATGGAGATAGAGATTTGGACTGTGGTTCTACTTAATTCTCCGTACTGGCCAATGATTATAACAGTGATTCTGATCCAACCATAAATTCATACATTGTGCCCCTGGCCTGAGAGGATGGAAGTTCAATATGTAGCTAGATGTAGAAGGCTGTAGAAGGCTGTAGAAGGCTAATTCATGTTAACAAGCTGCCATGAATGGAAGTTAGGCTAAGAGCAAGCATTTTAGCCAGGTTGCTTAGGACAAAAAAATAAAAAGCATGTACTGTATGACAGAGTCAGAGACCATTTAGTCAACATAAAAGAGAGGAGGATGTCATTGGCGTTTCTCTGCAAGTAGTGTGAGTCAACATGTTTTTTGTACTTGCACGAACACATGCACACACACGCACGCATGCACACACACACATACAGAAAACAGAACCATGGATAGCCACATCATATTTAGATTACGTTGATTGCACTAAATTGTTTTTGGTATCTTTAAGTTGTCACTGTATTAGGCTAAGCATAGGTGATTTGATGATGTTGAAGTTGAAATGGGACTGAAATAGTGGAGGCAGCTCCTGTTTTCTTTGCAACTTGCGGTAACTCTGGGGTTCTAAATCAATAGTTGTTTTGTAGTACGAATATGTCGGAAACATTAACTTGCTTGACCATGCTGTAGGTCTTGTAACTGTTTATCGCATGCAATATGCTTTATGGACTTCACCGGACAGAGGTTGCTCTCCGGTTTTCTGCCACTGGGTCTTCTTATTGTCTCTGCTTTAGGCTTATATATCATGGTGGCAAAATATCTGGACTAACAGGTTATAGCGCAACAACTCAATTTTCATAACACATAGGTTGTAATATGGCTTATTTTTTCTGGCTTGGTTCCCCCAGTGATTTTACCCACGCACCGCTAATGCTCATTGGAGATGGGCTATTATTTTTCAAATGAGATGAGATTGGGTAGCAGGTCACTTTAATATAATATAAAATAGTATAACTGTCTTTGAATTATTAGTGTCACCAACGTGAAAACAAATGTTCTTATTACAAGGGTTAAAAAACACTACATGTTGAAATTAACGTTTTAACACTGGATGATAATGTTGGCGGAGTGAATTCCGTAGATGAGAATGATGATAGAGGTTGAGGAGGTTTCTGTATTCTGGAGAGCCAGTATGTTGTATTGATGATGATAGGGGTTGAGGAGGTTTCTGTATTCTGGAGAGCCAGTATGTTGTATTGATGATGATAGGGGTTGAGGAGGTTTCTGTATTCTGGAGAGCCAGTATGTTGTATTGATGATGATAGGGGTTGAGGAGGTTTCTGTATTCTGGGGAGACGGTATGTTTTATTGCAATGGTGAAGAGGCACGGCTAGAGATTGAGATGTGTTTTAACAGCACAGCGGTGTGAGATTTATAGTTTAATAATGCAGGAAGAGGTATGTCCAGGAGTCCTAACCATTTTACAGCACAATTCAACATATGTTCCATGTTGGTTCAGCATAATTTTATTGAAATGATGTGGAAACAACGTTGATTCAACAAGTGTGTGCCCAGTGGGACAGCTCAAAAACACTTCACTTATTGAAATTTGCATTGAGAGTGTGTCGAGGAGCGCATTTCCCCATTGAGAAAAAATAAGTCAGAAAAGGATATGTTTGATTGTGAATATTTATGGAAAACTGTACAAAGTTTCAATATGAATAACTTGAACAGTTCTCTAAAGGCTGAACTCTGTCTAATTATTTGAGCAATGTGAATTAAACAAGAATCTCTGCTTGTGAAATTCTCCAAAATATTCAGTATTTCTTGGCAGAGATTGCTTTCTCCTCCTAAGGTTCTCCTGTAATTCACTGATGACAGAACCAGATAGAGTGGAGAGTTTAAGCATAACCAGGCCAACAGTTAAACATTTTATCCAATGATGCGGTTAGTCAAACTGAACTTTATAAATCAGATGGTATTCCACTCTAACCAGCTACAATCTCTGCCAACCCCGCTGTTGGAATACTGCCAATAAATGTCTGGATGAAAAATCTATTCCGTTGCATCCATCAATGAGTCATGTTCTCTTCAAATATTTTTCAGTGACTTAGTATTAAAAACTGGGGATATAAAGAGGTATGTTTTAGCACATGCCACCAAATATGAATATAATACATTAGGACAAATGGACTAGGAGATACAATGGCTTTAAGTCAATGAGTTTGGATACTGAGATCACTGTGCTCCAAAAGTCCAACTTCATTGGATCCCATTCACTTTCATAGACCATGAAGTGGCTCTCATTTTCAGATATTGGAATGAGTTACAGCCGATTTAACCACTCTGTATTTCACCTACCACATGTAGCTTTTAATCTTTAAAGGCATCCTCATGCTTCCCAGCCGAAACAGTTCGGTAGTGTTTTCTTATCTGGAGGCAAGCCGAAGTTCAGAGTCAACACCTAAGCCTCTTTGTCGGTGATTGGTCAACAGTCGCAATTCTTCAATAAAGTCTTTGTTGTCATTCAACTAGAGATTACTCATTTTCCTGCACATTTTGTAATTGAAAAATACTGCACCAAAAATCTTAGTCAGACGTAAAATTGCGCAACGCAGATCACTTTGGCAAAAACATAAACATTTATAACAGATATACTGGCTATGGTGTCTTAAAATGGACAAACATCACTATTGCTGCTTTTTTCTAATTTTTCAAGCGGAAGTCTTTTAACCTCTTGAAACTAGGGGGCACTATTTTTATTTTTGGAAAAATAACGTTCCCAAAGTAAACCGCCTATTTCTCAGGACCAGATGCTAGAATATGCATATAATTGAAGATAGAAAGGATAGGGTAGAAAACACTTAGGATAGAAAACCCTCTAAAGTTTCCAAAACTGTAAAAAATATTGTCTGTGAGTATAACAGAACTGATATTGCAGGCGAAATCCTGAGAAAAATCCAATCAGGAAGTGACTCTTATTTTGAAACCCCTGTCTTTCTATGCAGCCCTATTGTCCATTGAAAGGGATATCAACCAGATTTCTTTTTCTGTGGATTCCCTAATGTGTCTACAGCCTTTAGATGTAGTTTCAGGCCTTTATTTTGAAGAATGAGCGTAAACGACTACATTGCGTCAGTGGCCACCTGATGGCTCTCAGAGTGATTTTTGCGTAAAAGACAGAGGTAGTCATTTTTCCTCTCGCTCCTACTGAAAAGCCAATTGCCCCGGTTGATATATTATCGAATAGATATTTGAAAAACACCTTGAGGATTGATTCTAAAAAACGTTTGCCATGTTTCTGTCGATATTATGGACATAATTCGGCGTTGTCGTGACCGCTATTTCCGGTGGATTTCTCAACAAAAGGAGGTATTTTGGGTATAAAAATATCTTTATGGAACAAAAGGAACATTTGCTGTCTAACTGGGAGTCTCGTCAGTGAAAACATCCGAAGATCATCAAAGGTAAACGGTTCATTTGATTGCTTTTCTGATTTTCGTGACCAAGCTTCCTGCTGCTAGCTGGACATAATGCTATGCTAGGCTATCGATAAATTTAAACAAATGCTTGTCTTGCTTTGGCTGTAAAGCATCATTTCAAAATCTGAGATGACAGGGTGATTAACAAAAGGCTAAGCTGTGTTACACTATATTTCACTTGTGATTTCATGAATATGAATATTTTCTAGTAAAATTTTTTGACCGTTGCACTATGCTAATTAGTGTAGTTGATGACAATTCTCCCGGATCCGGGATGGGTAGTTCCAAGAGGTTTTAAGGGAGTAGGCAAGCACTTGTCGAGTTTGGCTAGGCACCAGCCGAACTGAAGCATGCTGACTCCTAAAGAAGGTGAGGGATGGAAGCAGGATAGAAAAGTATATAGCATAAACATAGTACATAGGAAAACATAACAAGACCAGCATACAATGAGGTACCAAATAAACAGACAGGAGTTGGTTGGCTCGGAAAGCCAGATCCTCAGATAGAGAGCGCTCTCATCTGCCCACATACCGTTTACAGTTATGGGTCTTATTATTTACATTGATACAAAAGCTTCCGTAGAGAAGAAGAAGAAGGTCAAAAAGGTTACACGTCACTCTGATATAGTGTTGATTAAACTGGGCATCACTCGCTTAATAACATTAATGACCATTGGTCTTGAGTTCCATGCTGTTGTTGATTATGCAGTCAGTGAGTCAATGGCTCTGCTTGACTGACGTCATTCTCTGAAGTTGAATGAGACTCCATTCCTGGAATATATGCTTTGAATGAAGATCCTTCCATGTTGTGTTCAAGTATAAGGACCTGCTTAAGCACAATGCAATGGTGTTACCCTGTGTAAACTCAGGAGAAATTAGAAATGATATCTCCACAGTAAGCATTGTAAATGGTAAGAAGTGATCCCATCTGCCTTATACACTACATGACCAAAAGTATGTGGACACCTGCTAGTCGAACATCTCATTCTTAAATCATTCTTAAATCTTGGACATTAACATGGAGTTTGTCCCCCCTTTGCTGCTACAACAGCCTCAAGTCTCTGGGAAGGCTTTCCACTAGATGTTGGAACATTGCTGCAGGAACTTGCTTCCATTCAGCCACAAGAGCATTAGTGAGGTTGGGCACTGATGTTTGGCGACTAGGCCTGGCTTGCAGTCGGCATTCCAATCCCAAATATATTCCATGGAGTTGAGGTCAGGTCTCTGTGCAGGCCAGTCAAGTTCTTCCAAACCGATCTCAACAAATCATTTTAGTATGTACCTCACTTTGTGCATGGGGGCATAGTCATGCTGAAACAAGAATGGGTGTTCCCCAAATGGTTGCCGCAAAGTTAGGAGCACAGAATCATCTAGAATGTCATTGTATTCTGGAGCATTAAGATTTTCCTTCACTGGAACTAAGGAGCCTATCCCAAACCATGAAAAACAGGCCCAGACCATTGTTCCTCCTCCACCAAACTTTACAGTTGGCACTATGCATCGGGGCAGGTTATGTTCTCCTGACATCTGCCAAACCTAGATTAGTCCATCAGACTTTAGGATGGTGAAGCGTGATTCAACACTCCAGAGAACATTTTTCCACTGCACCAGACTCCATTGGCGGTGAACTTTACACCGCTCCCGGAGACACTTGGCATTGCGCATGGTGATATTAGGCTTGTGTGCGGCTGCTCGGCCATAGAAACCCATTTCATGAAGCTACAGTCATTATGCTGACACTGCTTCCACAGGCAGTTTGGACCTCGGTACTGAGAGTTGCAACCGAGCACAGATGATTTTGCGTGCTACACGCTTCAGCTCTCTGCGGTTCCGTTCTGTCAGTTGTGTGGCCTACCACTTTGTGGCTGAGCCGTTGTTCACAATAACAGCCCTTACAGTTGACCATGGAAGCTCTAGCAGGGCAGAAATGTGAGAAAAAAACTGAATTGTTAGAAAGGTGGCATCCTATGACAGTGCCACATTGAAAGTCACTGAGCTCTTCAGTAAGGCCAATCTACTGCCATTGTTTGTCTATGGAGATTGCATGGCTTTGTGCTCAATTTTATACACCTGTCAGCAACAGGTGTGGCTGAAATAGCCAAATTCACTAATATGAAGGGGTGTTCACATACTTTTGTATATATAGTGTATGTACTGTAGGCATATTGTGTTGTACTATACAACGGCATCCCACTGAGTTTCCCTGTTCATGTACATAAACAAATGACCTCGTCAATTGACTCCTCTTGCCCTCTAGCAGATTGAACATAATAAGATGTGCTGTTGTAATGCAATAAATCTTGCAGAGAGTACATTTCAAAAATACCTTTATGTAAAAAACAGTTTAATGGCATCTAAATGCCTTTTAAATAGACCTTAGTGGATTTAGTGACGCCGTTGTCCCATGGCATGAAACACTTTTTTAAAAACCTTTATTTAACTAGGCAAGTCAGTCATAACTGGGTTACGTTCATGTCAAACATTTCATCCACACAATGGCATTCTTATGTAGAGTGTAGAGCATACAAAAACACTGCTTCATTCTACAGGAGGACATTTCAGGGATGTCACTGTTGTATAAGTATAACTCACATTAATCTCAATGAATCTCAAAGACAATGTTTGGTAACTAAAGCAAACCATGTAAAATAGCCCCATTAAGTGTAATGAATCCATTAGGACAGAAATGGATTTGTCTTTATGGTGAATCAATGGCAGGGGAAGGGACAATGAATAGAGGCAGGGGAATAGTGATTTACGCTATTCAGGAAGGACACGTCTCACACTGACACCTCCAGGGATGGAAATAGGGTAGTTGGTGTGAAATTGATGAATTCATTTGCTGTTGGGGGACAAGCCAGAGCAGCACACGTGTCAGGTAGATTCCACTGACTCTACACCTCTGTCTAGAATGTTAAGAACACTATCTGGAACATTCTAAGACTTAGCTTTTCAATCATTTCATGTGTGCCCTCCACAAAAGCGTACACCGGTGGGCACTCTCTCCATGGACTGTTTTGAGATATATTCATGCCATTCATGCCAGTTATTTGGTGCAGCTTTGCATCTCTCTCTTTAATTAGAATAGAAGGCGCTTCACAAAGAGAAGGAGCAGGAATTCAGGGAGCGATAGGAATCATCCTCTTTTGTCCTCTGATTTATCAGACTGAACAGTGAAAGATTTCTCTCATTTTAATCACTGTTCCCCTGAATTGAAACAGGCCCAGGCAGAGCGAGCTATTGCAAACGCAGCTCCTTCTATGAATAGCAGAGTGGGTCCTACATTGAAATGCGCTGCACAATATTAGACGCCTCACACTTTTATGTATACCGCTGCTTTCTTGTGTATATAGCTGTGTATATGCCATCATTATTTATGGCCGCCTGTATTGCTTGTTGACGTAGGCACAGACAATAAACAGAGTAGCCATGGTACACTTTATTTCAAAAAGTGACATTCATCTTAATACACTGCTCTAAGACCCTGTCCATGCTGTTGCTTTTTAATAAAGATCGCTTTCGTCCATGGCAATCTTCTCCAATTCGATGTATCTCAACAACACAGGCTGTATGGAGAGTGGCATTCAGATTCTGCCCATCTCTGAGCGTCCTGGCCCGGCCATTGATCCGCATACAGAGTGGAGTGTTGGTTCACCGTGGTGGAGACACAATGAGATCAGTCCACAGCCTCCCTCCACATTCTCTCGCCCATGACTGTTAAACTGCTGCTGATGTGCCGTTAAGAGTCGCTCACATCCTCTCCCTCTCTCCTCATTATCATAAGTCCTTCTCCCTCTCTTCCCTCTCCTCCCGACCACTTCAAAACTGTTGGGCCATTGTTTACTGCCTTCCCCAGCCTCCCGGGGTCTGATAAGGGCCAGACCGGTGACTGGAATGGATTTATTGGGCAGCGTCGTCCAGTGAGGTTTAATTAAAGAGCTCTATCGGTGAAAAGAAAGGCACACTAGAGCAGTCACTGAAGGTAAGAGGGTAGGAGACCCCAGATCTCTAGTGGAATACATATTTAATCACACGGAGCATAAGAGGTTCCACTTTTAAAGGGCCCCAGTTGATTTTTTGCCATGACTTGAATGGCAAGTACGCTGAGACAGGCTAGTGATCCCTCAGTGATGGAGGAAGAGAGGTGTTTTCAGACTCATCTCCCTTACTCCCTGTTTAAGGCCGTGAATCCCAGGGATCCCATTTCTAAAGTCAATCGAATTAAAATATATTTAAAAAAATAATGCAGATTTTCCAAGCTATATGGATTTACTCTCTCAAGAGGTCGGAAGTTAAAAGGTTGTAAATATTTATTTGGAAGAACAGATAGTCATAGCGTCTCATGAATATGGATCAGGCGCCAGCGTCAAGTGGAGAGGCTGCGGGTTACTAAAATGACAGTGCAGCAGTAAGTGGTACTTCAAATTAAACAATTAAGGTAATAATACAAGAGGCCCGATTTCATTTGGATTGTGAGTTACTCTTCTAAAACCCATTTACTAGCTAAAAGTACTTGAAATGTGACCCCTGGCTATATTGATTTCACATTTAGTGTTGATTTTGGGGCTTCTTTGCTCACCACAAACTGTTATTGAATTAGGTTTATCTTTCTATTAGATACTAATGGGGCCTCATTTTTCTGGTAGTGCTAAAGTGAATACAACTGTCTGGGTTATTTCACTGTATATATTATTGGACCCTAGATATTTGGGGTGGACAATGGAGTGTGGTAATTAAATCTTCAATTCCATTTTCACTGTGTTTTGGACCCCTTTTAAACACTGTGTTGGCGCTACAGACTTCTGGGTTGTACCATTGGATGATGTCTTCTGCATCTGCTGATACCAACCATTAGCACAGTATGTGTGATTAACGGGACCTGAGTTAGAGTGGTGTTTGTGAGACAAGGGAGGATCCCAAAGGGGTCCGGGGGCGGTCCTTCTCACAACAATGTCTGTTGAGTTCGAATGGTTTGAGCTACAAACTATTATGCTGAGACTCTCACGAACACGTACATGTAATCTGTTTTGTTCTAGGACGCTCAGGGGTTCTCCTACATAGAGGTTTTTCTACAAAGAGATCATAAGAAATCCCATAGTGTCTATAATACTGTAAGCTCACATAGTTGCTTTCACAAACTTTAAACTCCACACAGTTGTCACTTACTAATTGGACATTAATTTCCCACTGAGTAAACAATTTCTGTACTTACAGCATTATTATGATTACATTCTATCATGGTTTTGTTCATTTGTTTATTGACATTTGTCAATACAACTCATGCATGTAACTGTTATTGTCAAATTTTACTTCATGTTCGACTTGTCGTCCTGATTGTCCTGAACAGAAAATGTCAAACACTTCAATGTTAGGCTAAATATGAAGGCAGAGCATGCAGATTAATGAAAGTAGTGAATTTCAGCTTGTTTTGTTGTGGTTACAAGGAAGTTAACATCACATTTAATGCACAGTGCTGCATTATTATAGGATTGTGCTGTATGCTTATCTACCTGCAGTGACATTTCTATGACGATTATAAAGAAGACTTAAGCTTTCAAAAGATGAAAAGCAGTGAAGGTAGAAGTCTAACATTGACAGATATATGACAGCGAGTAAGTAATATTACTGGCGTGTAAGGGATTGGAAAAGGGATTCCGAAACAGACACATGACAGAAGGAGATTGAGAGTGACCTTACCTGATAGGTCTCTGCCAACGCCTAGAGCCAGGCCATCTTTGATCCAAAGGACAACACCATGGTAGCCAGGAATGGAGCAGGGCAGGGTGACGGGCTGGCCGGCCACCACCACCAGGTCCTGGGGCTGCTGGGAGAACATGGCCTGGACCCCTGGAGAAACACACAGAAAGATAGATGAACAGTCAGATACTATGATCCAGTTCTATAAGACATTCAAAGACATCACCTTCAAAACACCTAACCCATACAGACTGGCACAAACACCTAACCCATACAGACTGGCACAAACACCTAACCCATACAGACTGGCAAAAACACCTAACCCATACAGACTGGCACAAACAACTAACCCATACAGACTGGCACAAACAACTAACCCATACAGACTGGCACAAACACCTAACCCATACAGACTGGCACAAACACCTAACCCATACAGACTGGCACAAACAACTAACCCATACAGACTGGCACAAACAACTAACCCATACAGACTGGCACAAACACCTAACCCATACAGACTGGCCCAAACACCTAACCCATACAGACTGGCACAAACACCTAACCCATACAGACTGGCACAAACAACTAACCCATACAGACTGGCACAAACACCTAACCCATACAGACTGGCACAAACAACTAACCCATACAGACTGGCACAAACACCTAACCCATACAGACTGGCACAAACACCTAACCCATACAGACTGGCACAAACACCTAACCCATACAGACTGGCACAAACAACTAACCCATACAGACTGGCACAAACAACTAACCCATACAGACTGGCACAAACACCTAACCCATACAGACTGGCACAAACACCTAACCCATACAGACTGGCACAAACAACTAACCCATACAGACTGGCACAAACAACTAACCCATACAGACTGGCACAAACACCTAACCCATACAGACTGGCACAAACACCTAACCGATACAGACTGGCACAAACACCTAACCCATACAGACTGGCACAAACACCTAACCCATACAGACTGGCACAAACACCTAACCCATACAGACTGGCACAAACACCTAACCCATACAGACTGGCACAAACACCTAACCCATACAGACTGGCACAAACACCTAACCCAAACTGACTGGCACAAACACCTAACCCATACAGACTGGCACAAACACCTAACCCATACAGACTGGCACAAACACCTAACCCATACAGACTGGCACAAACACCTAACACATACAGACTGGCACAAACACCTAACCCATACAGACTGGCACAAACACCTAACCCATACAGACTGGCACAAACACCTAACCCATACAGACTGGCACAAACACCTTACCCATACAGACTGGCACAAACACCTAACCCATACAGACTGGCACAAACACCTAACCCATACTGACTGGCACAAACACCTAACCAAAACTGACTGGCACAAACACCTAACCGATACAGACTGGCACAAACACCTAACCCATACAGACTGGCACAAACACCTAACCCATACAGACTGGCACAAACACCTAACCCAAACTGACTGGCACAAACACCTAACCAAAACTGACTGGCACAAACACCTAACCGATACAGACTGGCACAAACACCTAACCCATACAGACTGGCACAAACACCTAACACATACAGACTGGCACAAACACCTAACCCATACAGACTGGCACAAACACCTAACCCATACAGACTGGCACAAACACCTAACCCATACAGACTGGCACAAACACCTAACCCATACAGACTGGCACAAACACCTAACCCATACAGACTGGCACAAACACCTAACCCATACAGACTGGCACAAACACCTAACCAAAACTGACTGGCACAAACACCTAACCCATACAGACTGGCACAAACACCTAACCCATACAGACTGGCACAAACACCTAACACATACAGACTGGCACAAACACCTAACCCATACAGACTGGCACAAACACCTAACCCATACAGACTGGCACAAACACCTAACCCATACAGACTGGCACAAACACCTAACCCATACAGACTGGCACAAACAACTAACCCATACAGACTGGCACAAACACCTAACCCATACAGACTGGCACAAACAACTAACCCATACAGACTGGCACAAACAACTAACCCATACAGACTGGCACAAACACCTAACCCATACAGACTGGCACAAACACCTAACCCAAACTGACTGGCACAAACACCTAACCCATACAGACTGGCACAAACACCTAACCCATACAGACTGGCACAAACACCTAACCCATACAGACTGGCACAAACACCTAACCCATACAGACTGGCACAAACACCTAACCCAAACTGACTGGCACAAACACCTAACACATACAGACTGGCACACACACCTAACCCATACAGACTGGTGCAAACACCAAACCTAACAAAAATCTAACCCAAAAGGACTGTTGCAAACACCAAACCCCTAACCCAACAAGATAGGTGCATTAGAGTTGTTCCACTTTGCTGAAACTCTACTCGGAAAAGCAATCTTCATTTACATAGGATTTCACACATCTCTATTGGCTGCTCGCATGACACACACTCGAAATCACAGCCCCGTCTGCTAACACCACATCTCTGGCAGACATTCCCTCACACTCACATTAATGTACTTCATCCATTCCCTTTATTAGCCGCATGGTGCTACCAGAGCTCAGGCAGAAAGTGCGGTGTGACAGACCCCATTAGGGGTAGGGAGGGGGTGGTGGGGTGGACACAGGGTACTGGAGGTGCAGTCAGGGAATGGCACTTAGTGAGACGTGTCACTGACATGCAGAGTGTTGGTGAGCATGTTGAGGCTCTGATATCTTTGAAGCTATCTCCCTCTGAGTCCACCTGAACAGCAGCCCTCCATCCCCTTCTCCTTGGCATCCTACCACACTGTAGCACAAAGACCATTGGGTAATTGGAAAGTCTTCTGAGAGGAATAGCAGGGAGAAAAAAAGCCTTTTAAAGTCAGCCTGTCATCTGGGCCATAGTTCTCGCCTGCTTGCGTCTCGCTGTCATCATCTGAAGCTGGGGTTGGCTGAGATGTTAGCCTCTCCAGCACATTGTGTTTACCAGGAGGTAAAACACAGTGTTCGGCTTACTATAATGTAAAGACAGGCAATGCATCTTGGGATGGGGGGGAATAAGGAAGGAATCTCGACTGAGGCTAACAAGTGACGTGGTCTCAGATCAATAAGACGGACTCTCGTTGATTTCTCTCCTTTCTTTTTATCTTATTTTTTAAAACTTTCAAGTGAAATTGTTGTGCAAAGCTTAGGATGGCCTTGGCTTTCCCTCTTATGTACACACAAAAAACCCAATCCACACACAAACAAAGAAAATAATGAAGAGATATGTGCTTCCCACCCTGATAATTCTGTTGCAATATGTCCAAGGGGAATAAAAGTGGCAGATAGGAGAGGAAAGGTAACGGATTGCAATAATAGCAATAACAACAAACATAGTAAATGATGTTCCTGTCTTTAATGCACCTCTATCTACACAACATATTGGAATTGCTTTGGGTTGTTGTTTTCCTATTTTCTGATAGTAATTACAGAGAAAAAACAGATTAGCTTTGTTTTTACAACATTAACACAAAGCAGAGAGAGGGACAATAATAGATGATAGAAATATAAACACAATGTCTTTACATCAGTGTAAGTATTACATTAGTAAACACATCAGTCATATTTAGTCATGTGACCGATGAAACATGAGTGATGGCTAGTTAAAAGGTAAACACAAGTCTCCATATTGATTTATACAAATTCTCACCCACTGTATGCCGCATCTCGTGCATGCGCCCTCATTATTAAATCAACATCTGAAAAAATGAGCTGAGAATCTGTAAGCATACAGTATACTGGGCTATTCATCTTCGGGAACACGACAGGCCTCTCTGGCATGTTTTCCTGTGACGCTTTTGTTGTGTTGGCCTTGGGTATACTACCCAGACAGCCTTGTTCCGACTCCCCTAGGAGGGGTATACCTTGGCTACACGCAGTGAACCAGTCAGTGCTCAGACACATGGTAGGAGAGACAGCAGCTTGTGAAATCTTTTGGCATGTGAGAGAAGAAGAGAATGCAAGAAAATTAGCTTCTTTTCCGCCCTCTATCCTCGCAGTCAGGATTGCTATTATCAACCACTTCAACCTGTGCTGTAATTGATTTAATGTCGGAGGCGTCTCCGCCTTGGCAGCACTAATACCCCCATACCTTCTCCATCTTCTAACCCGCTGTTCAAATCCCTTCTCCCCACCCCGTCAAAATCCTTCCCGTCATTGTAACAAATTAGACAGATTAAGATGATTTTCTCAGAGGTTGTCACAGCCTCCCTTCCTCCTGCATCAGGTCTTCAACTCACCAGTAATTATTATTATTCACAGCCTAGGATGATTATTTTAATTACTACTAACATCTAATTAAAACGGTAATGAAAAATAATTCAATGCCTAAAAACTCCTGCCAAAAAAACATGCTAACCTAAATATTCCCTTCTGGAGATACTCTGTTTCAAGACAGTAGCTTGGTTTCCATCCAATTGGCAACAGATTTTCAAGTTAATATTCTAAAATCTGCATAAAGGAAATATGCACACTACACACATTATGCACAAATTCCAGGTTCACTAGGTGAATATAGACTAGATCAAACAGTGCCAAAGCTATTGTTAACCCCCCCAGTATTCATAAACCACCCCGTTAGTTGATGAAAGAGCCATTCTCCACAGACATAAATGCGGGAGCACAGAGGTTTCTCAAGAGTACAGCCTCTCATAGACCCATACAGACGTAGGAGGGCTGCAGAAGTCTGTGGTAGAGAGAGAGGGGGAGAGAGAAGCTGGGAGATTAAGAGGTGCGCACCCACAGAGAAAAACCAGGTCCACCTGGTGTGGCCACTTGACCAGCAAAATGGAGATCTGCTTCATTCACGTAAAAAGGCTATCTATGGCAGTCCACATATGTAGGTCACCAGAGGAGCACTGAGAACAGGGTAGGGGTGGGGGTTAGGGTGGATGGGGAAGGGATGGGGGAGCAGAGTAAGCCCATTTAAGACTGGAGGTCCTTCAGCAGTGTCGGTGAAGTCACAGCCCTGTGCGTCGTACAAGGCTCTGTCGCATCTGCCAGCTTTCGGCTCCGTTGGACAGCAGGGCGGCTTTAGCGGAGCCCCCTCATTTACCTCCTCCTCTTCCTCCCTGGGCCAGCTGCAGGGGCAGCCAAGCATGACGTGCAGTGAAGTGGAGACAACAGATTCCTCTCCTCCTCTCCTCCTCCTCTCCCCATGCAGAAGAATGGTGGGTCGATAACACCAGATGATCAAAAATGAGGAGTGAGAGACAAAAACTAAAGTGGAGCAAGAAAAACCCAGCCGATTTTATAATAACAAATAGACAGTGAATGAAAAAAATGGTGGGGTTTTGGAGGTGCTGGTAGCTGGAGAGAATGCTGATTTCAGTGAGGCTCAGGTGCTGGAGGAGACAGAAGAGAGCAGAGATCCCTCTTAATAACGCTTTATTAACTTCTGCTAATGGAGGAAGATGAGAATGAGCCTTGTGAAATGTCTAGACAAAGCAATATGCTGAGATAAACGGGGCCTGATTAGAGGGGTCAGGTGTGTATGTGTGTAGGAATGTGGTGACATTTGTAGAGATAGTGTAGACATCAGGTGACGATCACTGAGGACAACCTGAGGGAGGGAGGGAGGTAGGGAGGCTTCCCCACCTAGAAACACCTCCTCAAGCTTAAACCTCTCACCTGTTTTCACAAAGAAATTATATAAAAAGCGCTGACCAGTTAAGTCTCCATTTTTCTGTGAATGGGAGGTATGTTTCTCTCAGATGGAGATGAGAGTGCCACTACATGATACCTTGGCGTGTCTCTGTCCGCAGCAATAGAATAAATGGGGTCTATCCTTTGTTGTTTTTCAAGTAGGGCCATATAGAACATGAATACCTCTCACCATTGACCCATCGGCCTCCCGACCTCTGCTCAACCCCTGAGTGAACTTGCAGCTGCATCTCTCCCTATTTAACTAACACAAATCACTGCTCATTCACACAACGCCTTTTGATTGAACTCTGTGGGTCAATTGATTAATTAAAGGCGGCAGACCTATGATTGGGAATGAAGGGCTGAGGGTTCTGGAGGAAGCAGGCTGTTAGAGGTGCTGAGCAGGGCCACATAATGCCTGTATGAGTACATTGCCTTCACCTAATGTTTTCATTTCACTTCAGATCATTTGTTTACAGTTGGATGGTGATTGCGTTTCCACACACTTCACCCAGCGCTAACGGCCTCGCTGCGGGCCCCAATCTCACCGCTGTCTGCCAATCAGACCTAGAAATTACCATTAGAGCCACACATCCAGTCCACTTGAGATTACTAATCAGAGCGGCGGCCGCCCAATGCCTGTCATGCCGTCCGCGTTGCCTGAAGCTCAGCTACGGATCATAAGCAGGGACTATTATCCCCCTGGTCTTCACATTTCCTCAGCCCTGAGAGAGCTAGAGAGAAGGTGGAATGTACAATAGGGAAGGTGTTTGCAAAGTAGTTTTGTGACAACTTTGGCCGAGCGCATGGTATGGCTTCCCTGACGGCTATATTGGCATGGATATGCCAATCACCTGCCCCTCCTAACATCCCTCCCTATACCTCCTCTCCCACCCACTGGGCATGCTGTGTCGGTGTATTCATTTGCTGGGGGCGGCAGCTCCGTCTCCTAATCCTGTGCCTGTTTTCCATGGGGACTGTCTGCCGAGCCCAGCTACCTCTAATGAGAGTGTGAAATGAATGAATAAATCCCAGCATTATTGTGTTTTCCTTTTCAACATCCAAGGCAACCTCAGTCATGTTAGAATCACCATCCACTCAGCTAGTGGGCCCCCACAGTTCCTCCTGCCCAAAGATGAAAAGTCCCCCACTGAAGACAGATAGGAAAATTATCTAAGCGCAGCGACAGGCTTTAAATTTACCTGTGCCGAGGCGATGTGAGTTATTTGAGGACACAATAATGGGTAAAAGGACTCCAGCAGTTCTCCACTAATCCAAGCCTGAGGACCAAAGTAAACACAAACCCCAGCAATATGGATTACTGTATCTAAACCCATCTCTCTCTAATTGAATTCTGCCTATTGGGCCTAACCTGATGTCTGGATCAATCTGAGCTCCCCACCTCTCTGCCTATATCTCCATAGCCAAATGTTTATCTACAGCTCATCCTTCCGGCTTATCGCCCAATATATCGCTTTGGCTCCCTAATTCTCAATCCCCAACAAGGCACATCTTAAAACTGTGTTTCCATATGTGCGATGTGTAGATTCCACAAAAAAGAAAGACACCAGAGAATGTGGACCAGCAAGTCAGGGAGGTCAGTGGAGGAAGGTTAATTTTACACTGGACCAACAAGTGATAAAAATCCGGGATTAAAATAACTTCTTTCAGAAGGGCAGACAGCACGAACATTTTTATAATAAAAAATAAAAAAAACTTTATTTAATGAGGCAAGTCAGTTAAGAATAAATTCTTGACGACCTACCCTGGCCAAACCCGAACAACTCTGGGCCAATTGTGCACCACCCTATGGGACTCCCAATCACGGACGGATGTGATGGGACTGTAGTGACGCCTCTTGCACTGAGATGCAGTGCCTTAGACCGCTGCGCCACTTGGGAGCCCGAATGCAGTCTTACTTTAAAAAGTAATCTTCCTTTGCTGGGAATGTGATACAAAATTGCATAAATATGACAGCACTTCCATGTCATTGGATTTTTGCACGTTGATAACATCTAATCGGAATACAGACGTTCCCTGCAGGAGGTTTTCGTTTCAAGAGTCCCCACAGTAGCATCAAGTCTCGATTTTTGATTCATGTATTTCAGTGTATTCACTTCTGGGTTTTATGGGAATAGGATAACAAGAATACTAAATGAATTAATTGAATGTGATTCTCAACTGTAAACAATGTCTGTACTACATCTGTCTCTGCTGAGGGAGTCATAAACGTCATACATTAGTAAATGATCTTTGAAGCCATACTAGACTACACCATACACACAGCACTCTCAATTCTATGTAATTTCTCCTCAAATGGCTTTGTTCCAACTCAAACCCCGATCATTTGGCCTTGCCTCCAACTTATTAGAGTTAAATGCCACATTGTGATTGACAGCAGAAATGTACAATGCATCCCCCTCCATCTCGCCGCCAGTTGTCCTTCCTCCTGGAGACAGAGACACATGCTCTTGCCCTTCATCGCCACACGCTGATCAGTCACACACTAACCACTCCACCACTCCCTCTCCAACTGACAGTGCCGGGGCCATGATTGACGCATTTAATTATCTGGAGCGCAATCACTAATTCGACTACCTCACAGAACTGTGCTGTGAGGTGCATCAATTAATTAGTAGGGCATAAAGCAGAAAGCCACAGTGCATAATACTCAAAGTCGTGGCATTTTCCTGAGTTTCTTTCATTAGGTATGAGGATAAGCTAGCTAGTTGCTTTGCTATTCTGACTCCCTGCACTACTTATCAATCTCTTTTGTTTCTACCATTACTTCTAGACTGGACCGTGGGGACTAAGTGGCTGACAGGAAGTGAGGTGAGGCTGGACAATTATGAGGATGTGATGCATGAATCGTTTGACTAACATTAACTACAGCAAGGTGAGGCCACGGCTGAGGCCCTACACCTCATCTATCTCTATTGTGCTAAACACCAATCAGATTGAAAAATAAGGGTCTTCTGTGGAGCACTGTTGGCACTGAAATCACGCCATAGTCATCCCCTTTTGAGATTGCTAACATACTGTATGATATTCCCTGGTACCCCACAAAAGACTAAAATGGATGAGTTAGAGATTTAATGGATTCCTTTGCTATGATGTACTTAGCTTTATGACATTATACTGGGACCTGATTTCAT
The DNA here is from genome assembly GCF_018296145.1 of Oncorhynchus tshawytscha. NCBI lineage: Eukaryota > Metazoa > Chordata > Actinopteri > Salmoniformes > Salmonidae > Oncorhynchus > Oncorhynchus tshawytscha. Next base: position 69,590,418 of record NC_056441.1, read on the forward strand.
GTTATCATGTTCTGAAGGTCAACTTCAAATCAATGGTCATTATAATCTTATCTATTATGATATTATAATAATTAATGACATAGGAAAATAGTACTGAGGAGATTGCGGGTCACCACGTCAGTCAGTCCCATATTAACTTTTCAATTATTTATCATTAATTGACTTCTTAATAGAGCTTAATATGCCAATTTATAAGGTCACTTTCCTGATGTTTGGTCACCTTGATATTTCATTGCATTCCCACACACACACACAGATGTACACACAAGTATTGTAATATGAGCTTGGTTCTATAGTCATTTTTGTTTCCATTTTGACATAGCCTTGTTCTGTTCGATGTTCTCTACCTACACTATATAGTACTCTAAATATCCCAATGCATGTTGTTAAGTTCAAAAGAACACAAGAAACAAAATTGCTTACACCATTCAAACCAATGAGGGTTTGGAAATTAAAAGTAAATTATGTCAGAATCATCTTTTAGCAGATAGAACCTTATAGTCCAAGCTCTCGTAGTAGATAATAGCCTTTAAATGATGTTTGCTTGAAAGCAAGATAAGACACTTTGCTATTCTTAATTTTTTTCTCTTCTGAAATATTCTGGATCGCTTCAGAGGGATTCTTTGAGCACAGAATGTCTGAAGCAGTCTGACTAACTGACACTTCAAATGAAAGGGCCTGGAGATGGACAAATGGTTAGCTTGCCAGCCAAGAATAACTCACTTTTGATATGCAGATGTAAATTAACTGGTATTTCACCTGAAGCCTATGCACTGAAAGGCTTTAAGTGAGCTGTTCAGAAAATCAAATTAATTCGAATTGCTTTTGTCTTCATCCCAGTTACTGACAATTACATTTAATGTAGAACAAGCATTTTGAAAGACAGTCCATAAGAAATTAGGGTAATCATCATGGACATTTTTTTCCGCGGCAACCAGGAAAGAATCCACATCTTCATGACAAAGCTACAATTCTAGGTATTAGTGATGATGGGCCAAAACGATGAAGTTCGAAGTTAGATTTTTTTTATAGATTCAGACTAGGTTCAGACTAGCCTCAAGGTTTTTCTCTTCTCTCCTGCCTGAATAATTAGATGAATTGTCTGAGCTGCACATTACATCATGTATTGACTTTTCTGGATACTTCATCAATGTGGACAAAACTGAATCCCTCAGCCACAGCTGGCAAAGATATAGCAATAGTTAGCAATAATGAACATTTCATAAAGTGGCTGTGGAATCCATTAGATGAGGCATTGCATTGATGTCTTTATCGTCCCTCAGAATGTACAAACCCATTTTCCTCACCCGGCCACTGCTAAAACAAATAAGCCAACATATCCACCAGGCCCTCTCTGCAATGTGATGGCTGCTGTTCTTATGAAGATTTGTCTCTGAGACTGTAAATACATGGAGCAGGAAAGATAAACACCGCAGCCGCGGGAAGCCTGTGTATTTATGCCCGCTCTCGCGCTGCTCGTTAGTGGAACAGGACAGTTGCTGAGGCACAATCAAGACGGATTGCTTCCAATGATGAGTTAAAAAAATTACAAATGGCAACGAGAGACAGCCTCATAGACACACTCTCCATCATCAGCCACAGGGGCAGAAAGAAAAAATATTGTTTCTACGGAATACAGACATTCGAATATCTAGTGCCAGAAACCTTTATTAAATCTTTCTGGCCTGCATCTTTCTTTCAGTTGGCATAAAATCAAGTCAAAAGAGCATTAAGGCTTCACAAGTTAAAGAATGGATTCTTAAGTCATGTTCTGTCCTAAGTTAATTCTGTTTCCACCTTTAATATAATAGATGGGAAGGAGGGCTAATGGAAATGGCTAGCCAGACAGCCTTTTGAGTTTTTAAGTGTTCAAATGTAGTAGAGATAGGCCAACTTTATATTTATCATATTTTATTAGGGCTTTTTGCTGTAAACAATGGGACTAATCTGACCAGCGATTGTGATTACTGTCATGGAAAAAGAGAGTACCGTGGACTTGTTTCCAAGGTAACTCCAGTTGAACAGACATAACAGTTCACTTAGCATAGAGTGCAATGTAACACAGCAGTCTCTCAGGACGTGTATTGATTGAAAACCCAGAGGCTGTTTGCAAACTTTACTTTTTTTTTTAAGCTTTGAGTTTTTCATAATGACAAGTAAAAACATAAAAGAGATGGTAATGAAAAATGGGTAGAAGGAGTGTGAAGATCAGATGTGTCTGATTGAAATAGAAGGGCCCCTTCTGTTTCCCCAGCATTGCAATTAGGTTCTCACTCTATGAACTTCCTCCATGGCTCTTCAGGCCTCTCCATCACACAGTGCAATGTGTAATGGCAAGGCTTCAAGGAGATATCACAATGGGGTTGTAGCTGAGACATTAAGACCAAGCACTTTCTTGGAATAGTCGTGTAGTGAAACTCTTGATGCTTTATAAAGGGAATACGTTTTTGCTAGAGATAGACCTTGAAAGGTCCAGTCACAATGTGCTTTTATTGGGATTGATCAGATTCATTATTGAGAGATGAGATCTTTGGCCAGCCTCGGTTGAGTTGCTTGATGGATGTGCTTCAATGGACACATCATACATTTAAAGGGAGAGTCCAATTTTCCATTACATGCTGTGTCACAACAGGTCGAGAGCCACACAGCCCTTTGTCAAGCCATAGCTCATATTTTGTGGGTTGGTGAGATAAAAGATACGGATTTCATGGCATATTGGGTTCAAGGCATTGAGCGACTATCTCCTTTTTGACAAAAATTAAATCGAAAGACAGATGAAGTGTTTTGAAATAAGCCCAAAGGCATAACTGCTGTGTCATGAAAGGTGAGGAAATGTGTACAATTCACGTTCAGGGTCTAATAAATAGAGATAACCTAACCAAGTTAACAATATGTCAAGTTCTGAACTATATGCAGTCATATTTGATCAGCCTACTAAAGCTGTCAACCCCAGGATTGTAAAGAGAATGAAATATTATCAGCATCACACATTCTTCTGTGTGGAAGGCGTTTATTTTTCTACTAAATGTATCTTGGAGCACATGCAACACCTTGTCTACAGGGAGTTTGTTTTGAAAATGTATTCACCCTGAAAAGTGTTTTGTGAATCTTATTACTGAGAAATATAGAGATGACAAAGTCAGTGAGCTTACATAGGGGGTGCTAATCCCCAAACACTTAAACTGGATGAGGACACTAATTTGTCAGCTGTATTTAACTGTTACAGTAGACAGGAAAAGGTATACTGGGAAATCGGGAGTTTGTGTGATAAATGGTGTCAGCAATTAAATGTAAGCTGTGATGATGGCTCTTTAGTTCAGCTTTATAATGCTAGCAGTGCTCAACATACTAAGTTGTCCCATAATGGATCTCTCCCTTGTCGACTTGTATTGTTCTACAATGTGTCCTTCCTTTGCAGACTTGCTGTGTCCAAAACAACAATGGGAATAAAGTAGTGTTGTATTTTCTGCTGCTTCACAGTTGGGCTTGGTTTGTCCCAATGACAATTAAAAAGTTGGCCTTGCCAAATGTAATTGATTGACACCATTCTCATTTAGCCACAATTGAGTATTGTTTGAGAAGTGCAACACAGAAGCGCAAATGCAGCTCAAGTTGTTGAACGTTTTCTACAGCATGCTGTTGACGTGTCAAATTCTTCAAGGTTTTTCTCTCAAACCTAACATAAAAAAGTGCATTAATTTCTCAGTGGGAGAAAAAGTGTTCTATATCAGATGCTGGGTTCAGTCTGCCTAGTGTTTGGCTGATTGAACAAGAGTGGAGGGTGTAGGAGAGAGAGAGAAATGTATCCTCAGCGACTTTGATTCCTTCGATTGATTCTCCTGCTGCAAGTACAAAAGACTCTAAAACACAGCCCAAGGCCGCCAGCCAGGAAGGAGGGAGAAAGAATAGGGGGGAGGTAAAAAAAATTCATAGAGCAACTTTACAAATCAAAATACATTTTTGACTCTTTTTAGGAACAAAGCCGGTTGGAGATGGCTCAAGTTAATACATCTCCTGTTCAGTGTGTGATCAGCCAGGGGGTCAGGTCCGTTAAAGCACATCTGAGGAATTCTGAAAGGTTCCTGGGTGGCTCTACAGGGGTCTGCTATGATGAATTATTGTCTGAGAGGAAAAAGCAAGAGAGCACCACAACTCATATATTGCTGGTGAAATAAGACTGCTAATGCTCCCATGCTCCAACAGAAATGGGATTCCAATCCTGGCCTATACTCCTCATGGATGGCATCAGACGTTGGAAAGCTAAGTGGGAATAACTGACAGCTCGTTACATGGCAAGGAGATGAGATGGATAGGAGGGTTGATGAGACATGGGTGGGCGTAAGGTAAACCATTCAAACTTATGCTCCCAGCCAGAGCCAGGTGTACTATAGTGAAGGCCATGATGGTGATTACATCACTGTTGTCACCAAGGCTCCTAATTGTCTACGCAGGAAGAATCTCTCCCCATAGATGGCCTTTCCCTCACACTACCAGAGGAGAATCTAAGAATCTATGACAAGAAGATTGATCAATACAATGCCATGCAGTCTAAAAATCATGTTTAATCATGAAGGCAGCAGTAACGTGGCTTATGTTATTGTTTATAGTTTTCCGAATATCATGTTATTGGAAATGATATTACCAAGCAAAGGTTAAAAATGATCCTCTGGCAATGGGATACGGGACTCATTAAAATAGATGCTTGTACTGTTGACGCTTTCTCTCGCTCATAAAAAGCCCATTTAATGCCCTCCAGACAGCGGATACATCCATTTTCCTCTTCTTCCCCCATCTCTGCTGCTCCCTTAGCGAGGACCTCGTCTCATTTTTATCCGCTGGCCGCCGTGACATTGAGAGAGGCCCCTAATCAAAACATTTGTCTTTCTTTCAACCGACGCTCAGATAGGTGAATGAGAGCTGACACCAGAGGGAGACGTATTTGTCCCAATCAGTGCCCACCACAGTGTCACCACCAGGCGAGTGTTCTGTGTCGGCGGGATACTGATGAATCCGCCACTTAGCCTTGATTTGGGGGAGCTGCTCGCCACAGCAAAACTGCCAGGTTAAATCAAAACAACGACAACAGCGCTGCCATAGCCATTACCACCAAGAAGCCATCCCACCACCATCACCATGAACTCTGACATAATGATCCCATGCTTATTTATTGTCATATAAGCTGTGATTAGGATTTGGATATTGTGACAAATAATGACAAATCATTTGTTTCTTTGTTTTGCTTAGTTTTTCTCTGTGTGTGTGTGCGTGCGCGCGTGTGTGTGTGTAGCCACCACCAGGTTACAACAGCCTGCAGTCCCTTTTGTTTTCTCCCAATACGTGGCATTGTGTGGCATTAAGTTAAGTACAGAGTTCCATCTCCCAGCTGTCACTGGACATCACCAAATGGACCATATTACATGGTTTTATCCTTTAAGACGGTATGTTGCCACATTTGTGTTGTCAGAGCAGCCTAGCACTAAGTGCAACTGCTCTCCAATCTAGTCGTGATGCATTTGTAACGCTTCACTCTTCCCCTGCCAGTAGGAAATAGACTTCCCTCGTATGGCAGAGACAGACACACAGAGAGAGGGTTCTGGGTCAGAGTTCAACTACATTGTCCCGATGACAGCGTCATGAGTCTGTTTGTGTAACCATTAGAGCTCTCTTATCTCAACTCAAGTCTGGGGGGTTGAGGACTCGTAGCACATAAAGAATGCAAGTGATGGAAGTGTCGCTAATGTACTTCTTTGACTTGAGCAGCATCCATCTCCCAACACTATCTGTAGCATTAGAGAGGAAAGCCTTTGTGAGACTGGAGATGAGAGGCAGACTGCAGGTAGCAACCTGTCGGAGACAGGGCTGTTATTACAGGACGAGGGGGAGAGGAGGCTTTATCAGAAGATGTGTATGAGGCTGCTGACATGAGATAGCATCCTGAGTCAAAGCGGCATTACACCACACCTTCGCTAAAAGGAATCCATTGAGTTCCTAATAAAGAGATCCATTTCAGTCCTGGGCGCTATACCACATGGCTAAAGAAAGTCATTATCACTCAAGTGCACACTTCACCATAAGTGTATATAAGGTAAAAAATTATTTAATGTGGACCACCGTCTTTCTTTGAATCCTTCCCTGACAGCATTGTATTAATGTTTTACTGAAAATGGGTGAAGGTGGTTTAAGATTCAGGAAGCCCTTTTGAATTTTTTTACATACAGTATATCATATTACTGAAAAAAAGACAAGATTATGGACTTTCCCTGAATGTCTGGACATGGTCATTTCTGTGCTACAGAGGAGGTGATGTGGGCTAAAGGTTATAGAATGAGATGACCTGTCAATGTGTCACGGGTGTCGTTGGAAGTAGACCAACGTGCAGCACGGTGAGCGTACATTTTCTTTACTTTTAAAATGTCGCCAACAAAACGACAACCGAAATAAACAACCGTGACGCTTAGGGGGCTAACTACCTACACTGAAAGGAGGTAAAAAGGGCTACCTAAGTATGATTCCCAATCAGAGACAACAATAGACAGCTGTCCCTGATTGAGAACCATACCCAGCCAACACATAGAAACACAAATCATAGAAATAAAGGACATAGAATGCCCACCCAAATCACACCCTGACCAAACCAAAAGAGACATAAAAAAGGCTCTCTAAGGTCAGGGTGTGACACAATGGCAGAGAGTTCTGTCTCAGAGAGGACCAAACAGGGTTGGCAATTTCTGGCAACTCCCTGGATGTCTTCTTCCAATGGATTTTTACAGAAGTGCATATCCATGCCCAAATGGGACCAAACACATCTCAATTTGGATATGCTATCATGCTGCTACCTTGTACACGACACCATTTTCAGGAAAATCACTCAATCAAAACAGAATTAGCTTTTCAATGTAACGACTTTACAGCAATTGCAAGGACATGAATCACACCTGCCTTCAAATAAATAAATGGGAATTCAACATATAAAGCATATTATATAAAAGAGGGAGCTTGCAGAAAACGAAGCCATTTATATTTTATGTCCTTTACAGTACATTAACAAATGCCATTAAGTGCACAGCTGTGCCTTATTTTGTGGGCACAGCATTTAGGCAGTGACGTAAACGAGAGGGTAAAGGTTTGCCAGAGACTCTGTGGGCAAATAGCCCCAGAATGCATCAGTATTAATCAGACGTGAAATAGATCAATGGAATTGCTCGTCTTTATTTTAGCATTTTTAACCTGAGAGATGCGTGCTTATCCTACCAGTTATCCTACCAGTTATCCTACCAGTTCCAGGGTCATCTTCAAAACACTGTTTGTCAAACTACTGTTTTTCAGTGAAGGAGAAAACATATTATGCAATAGCTGGATTCAGTGAGAGAGCCAAATGTCACCATTTTGCTAGATTAAGGTGTTGCTCTTAAGTCAAACCCACCCTAAAAAGATTTTGTTCTCAACATAAAAGTTATTCTCTTTATAAATAAAAACATCCCACTAGTATACTGTTGAAAGTGGAATCTGCACTATAGATTACCACTTTTCAAAAAAGGCAGGGACCTGTATCTCACAGCACATCTCAATCTCCAGTCATTTCAAAGGTACTACAACACCCACACTTCTCCTCCCTGACTGCATGGTAACCAGCAGAGCCTTGGGGGCATCTGGAGACTGGCGAGGGTGTTAAGACTGGGCATTGTCTGGATAATAGTGAACAGAGAGAGCCAGTCCTCTGAGGAGTGCTAGAGGTTTGATATCGTAGCTCAGGGGAGTCTTCTCCCATGTTACCCTCACTCACTCTGGGCTGCAGGCCTTCCCTCTGGGGCCCATGTCAGATCCCCATCCTCAACTGGTGCATTGCAGTGTGAATCCACAGGACAGCCTTTTTGCACGGTTCCCCACCTTCTGACTTCAACTCCCCACCTCTTGAAAGTTCTGTTGCCGGAAGCGCTGCCTGGGGCAATAATTCAGCTCCCGAAAGTCAAAGAGTTTTGAAACCCATCTATAGCATCTTACTCTTCCCCTTGCTAATCTGATGTCTCCTTCATACTCCTGTCAATCCCAACATGTCATGTATTTTAGACATGCTCCTGCGAATCAACACGCATGGCATGAGCTCACTGACTCACACACACAGCTTCCAACAAAGGTAAACTTTAGCTTTGTCGGGTCCTGTCTGACTAATGGTATTGAAGTGATTATACACTGGGGTACTTCCCCGACCAGGTGTGACGGAGGTAGCCCGGGCACCGCAGGACCCAAAGCAGAGTTCAGACACTGCTTGTGCACCACTTTCTACCTCAGTGGGCTTGGGAGGTTCCCTAACTGTCTCATACAGAGTTAACAAGTGATAATTAACTGTGTACCTAACAATGGTTTAATGTCTGTGTGACCGAATGGGCCCACGTTTCCAGTCTCATTAACACTGTAGAAGGAGGATGGTCCCTGGTGAAGAATCCTGCTCGACATAGATCTTCTTGGACTTGATGAGGGTAGGAAAAGGCCAGGAGTGAACAGTGAAGTGGGAAAATATTCAACAATGGCCTTGTCTCTATCTAATGAGAGCGTAATGGGGATATGCTGTACTGTATCCGACTCAGAATCCAGAAGTTAGTCTTCGAAATTGTGCCATCCACTTCCCTCCACAGAGGTTATATATACCTCATTATGTCGCAATGAGATCCATTTAAACCTGTTGATGATATAGGAAGCCTTGCTCTCCTCTCCACTGGAATGTGTGCCTACTGAGGTATGTGGTATGTCTTAACCACCCTAAGTGGTGGTGATGACGTGTTCTAAACCAATTTGCTAGAGGGCTTCACGAGGAGAGGGCGACCATTATGACTGGCTGGAGCACAGAGAGCTGACAGGCCTGTTAGCCTAGCCTAACTGGTGACTCATTCATTTAACCTCCTACACTAAACTCCTGCACTAGGAGGATATTACGCTTCCTCACTGTCACACAGGTTAAAGCAGCTATAGCCCTGCTAACTTGCAAAACGCCACCTATCACACCCACAAGTGGGCAGATTCTGCATGGTGTAGCAGTGTAACCTCAGCAGCCACTGATGGAGCTAATGTAGCTTTGGAAAGGTCAGATGGAGAGAGGGAGATTAGAACTCATGCCCTGCTCTGACAGCTAGTCTGACCTTTAGCAGGCTAATCCTTGCAAGAAGGATCCTGCCCAGCCACGTCTGTGCTAGCTCTCCTGCCTCCCTCCCAGGCACAGGGGCACTCACCTCACCTCAACCCAAATGTGGACTGGCACACAGTGTGAAAATGCTGCTGTGAGGGGGAACACTGTTCCAGCCAGGCTGAGTGAGTTGGACTGGTGCCCTGGGGTGGACTAACATGTCCCTGCCCATGTCCCTGCTCTGCTGCCTTCCACTTGTAGGACATAGTGTATGTGGCTTGTCTACTGTAGGTGACGAGCTAGAGCACAGCTAGGTGAAATTAGCAGTGGGAACAACAGGCATACTAACAGTGATTAGGATGCTCCGTTAAACTACCCAGTGGTGGCATATGCCGGTATGACTGCTTCAGGTCATGTACTGTAGGCTTACAACATTAACATAGCGAACACGTTTCAGTCTGAAGCCATTAAGGACATGTTAGGACTTGAGGAGCAGTGGGAGGATAATGATGAGTGGTCTTACTGGAGAACAACTCAGAGATAACAAAGATGATGAGTGTCACTGCCACAAACCATGCTTTAGCGATGTTCTGTAAATGAGCAGGCTACTGTATGTAGCTGTTTACAGTGCAAAGCTGGAGTCTCTGTTAGTCCTTGTCTGTATACTGAAAGAGGTGAAGCATGTCTCTGTTAGTTCCCAGTGTGTGACAGGGAGCTAGGCGAGGAGGAGAAGAGGGAGGAGAGGAGATGTGTGCGACACCCTGGCGGTTCCTGTTCTAACCCCTGTGGACTGCAGGTTGACATCTCTCTCCCACACCTGCATAGCTGGAGAGCAGGTTCTCTCTGTACTTACAATGTCACAACCTATGCTCCCTCTCTCACTTTCTCTCTAACTCTCTTTCACGCTCGCTCTCTCTTTCTCTCTCACTTTATTTCGCTCTCTCTCTCCCGCTCTCTCTCTCTTTGCTTCTCTCTTACACCCCCCACCTCTCTGTACTGTTTACCTCTTCACCCCTCCCCATGCTACCCCACTGGCCCTGGTGTGACCCAGCAATCCCCGGTCAAGGTGACAGGTGTCGTCATAGCTTCTCTCTTCGGCCCCCAATTAACAGAGCTGACCCTTGGCCAACAGCAGCCAAATGTGTACTGTAGGTGTGTAGGGGGAAGCAAAAGATGCAGCTCAGCTGTCCTTCACATTGTGCTACTAGTGAAAACCGCTTTTTCCCCATCTCCAATGCTCAAGGAAAACTAGAGGTGGTTCCTGAACAGTACATGAAGGCTAGGTAACTCTGAGGATTTCGGGCAGCCATCATAGTGCTATCAAACCTTACTACCCATGCAAAAGTTGATCTTTTCCTACCAAACCACCCAAAACATTGATCCAAACCAGATATAATGAGGACTTTGATTGAACATTTTGTCATCGAGTTTCAAATTGCCTGCATCCACATGGATGTTTCAGGCTTTGATTTACCGGCCAGGTATCTCTAGGGCCAAATAGAGTCCCAGTCAATAACAAACTCAAGCAGGATAATGAACCAAACAGAGGACTGAAGAGTGGTTATCTGATTGAAATGCTTGAGCATGCAAGCGGGAATTCTTGATAACATGAGTGTGGTGGGCATTAACATATATCCCCTTGTAGTGGCATCCCTATTACAGAGGTGTCCTCTTCACGTCCCTATTTAACCTTGAAAAAACAGAATGAATAATGTGTTTCAGGTCATTCAAATGTGTGTTGTGCTATCTGGTGTTAAAAATACCTTCAAATACATTACAGAGATGGAGCACTAGACATAATGCTTGCTGGTTCAATTTGCTGGTGCAGTGAATAAAGTGTCCATGCTGACGGATGGGGACTGATGAGCCACAATAACTGAGATTTGACCACTAGCTCTAAACTGCTCTAAACTGCCTGCTGGTAGAGATAAGGGGAAAGTGGACAAATTAGCTTGAGAGTTTAATTAAAAACATAAAATTATTTATTCAGATCCACTGCCCACAAAATGTAATCTCTACTGACCAGAAACACCTCTTGTTTGTGAGAGTATTTAACATATCCATCCTTAAGGATTTCTGGTATCCTGTAACTACATGCAAGAGGTATGTGTTGTAATTATGCATAACATAATTTGTAACCCAGGAAACTCAAACTTTTATTTGATTAATAAAACATACATTCAAATCAAATTGTATTTGTCACATGCGCCAAATACTTACCATGAAATGCTTACTTACAAGCCCTTAACCAACAATGCAGATGGATATTCTGCTTAGCTTTAGTGGCTCGTATGATGCTCCTATGGAAAAGCCATCTGGTGTGTAGCTAGGGAGACACATCAAGTTTTTGACTGGTGAGTGTTTAAGTCTTTTGAAATAAAGTTGAGATGGAACGCCTACTGATTTACTCCTTTCAGTGTCATATCGCTGTTGCAGGCATATTCATTGTCCCACCTCCCTGCTGTCTGAGGGAGCAGCATTGTTTACTTTCACTGTTCTGTGCATCTCTATCTCATCAGTGCTGAGTCTTTTGACGGAGGGGAGAAGAAAAAGGTCTAGTGTTTGGGAAGAAAAGGGCTAGACAGCTGGAGAGAGAGAGAGGTGAGGCTCTATAAGAATTAGATCAGCGTGGAGAGTCCAGACTGAGAATCAGAAGAAGCCCCCCTGTGGTCATATGAGGCTAGCGCTGAACGCTAGCTATCTTGCTAAACTGAATCAGCAGCAAGCCAGCAACACAGGGCATGCATACCAAGTATGCTAGCACGAGCATGATGGAGTGCGGCCCTACGGGGGAGAAGCCGACTTGTTTACGTTCATAAACTAGCTACTGGCCCTTTGACAGAGAGACAGACACCTTCAAACATGATGGGCTAATAACAGCAAATGTGTTAATTCTGACTGTAGGCTTGAAGATTGATGTGACAGACGTAAATCCACTCTCTGACTCCTAGGGGGCGCTAAGGATCATATATGTGGACACAAATCTGTCGGCTGCCATTGCTCTGCCACAGCTCTGGGCAGTGTGAGTTAAATGCAGGGCCTTACTTGATGTGACTTTTCATCAGGAGAGTGGTCACACGGTAGGTGTAGATTATGTTCGCTCTCTCGCTGCTGTTCCCCATCGCAAGCCTCTGGTTTAACTTAACACTGCAATTTTTTCCTCTGGATTTCTATGATCAATGAATCAATGTGTTATTAAATGCCAGTCTAAGAGTGCAATTTGTCATGCAGAGGAAGTGTTCTCTTTTCTCCAGTCAGGCACAGCATATTGTCATGATCTCAAGGATCAAGAGTTTCCAATGGGAGACTCCATAGCACTCAGTAGCTACACTGTCTGACTACTAATGAGGCACTGTATCCCTGTTCACAGTTACAAACGGATGGAACTACAAACCTTTTCCCTGCCGATTGAGCTGTGACTTGGCTAAGCTCTGGCAAATCAAAGACTACCTTGAGTTCACTCATTATGTATTTGTGACAGTGAGCACAGATCATGATTAAAGGAAGCAAAATGAAATAGAGGAAGAAAACAAATACTGTATAGATAGTGGGAAGATTTCATCAAATATAATACTTAAAAAGAGCTGAAGGTCGCAGATGCTAATTAAAAGGAAAATAAATTAGCCCTGTCTTTATGCTCTGCTACAGCAAGAAAAGAGAAGACAATGACATCAGTATGACAAAAGGTGTGCGTGTGCGCACATGTGAGTCACCATTTGTCATCTGACTTTGTTACTACACCAGGGCACATTTTGGGGTCCCTTCACTTATTATGCCCCCTGCGTTCATGGTTTTATGTCATCCTCAGTTGAAAATGTTGATCTTGTAAGACAATGGCAGAACGCATCGCCTTTTCTAATCAGCTGCAAATGAGCTTTGGGGAAGAAGGTTGTTTGGAAAGATGATCCTCAAAGGGAGTGATTGTCAAGCCTTTTCCATAGAGAAAAAAATCCTGCATCTTCCATTTTCCTATCCCATTTGCAGCATAATGACATCTCAAACAGAGCCGCATTTCCTTTCTAGCCTGTTAAGACATCAGGCTGATTCCTAATGAACAAAGGGAAGCTGAAACTGTTAATGGTTCAGTGATGATCTGATGCCAGAAGGAAGAGGCTGACAGTGGGTTTTGCATTATCAAAGCTTTGTTGCTCGAGCATATGTTTGCGCAGGCAAACATCCACGCAGACACACGTTAGTCATTAAAAGAGAGCTTTTGCGCGTCAAGGCAAATATTTCCTGGAGGATAGACTGAGGGAGCGGGCACTTGGGGAAAGAGAGTGACTTGCCTGTCCTCGGCAATGTTAAGGAGGCTTCATTAGGGCTCCAGCTTTTCATTAAAGCAGCCATTAACGTCAGCTCCGGTTAGCGTAAACCCCAGCCAGAGTTCCACGATGGAGGGAGCTCCACAGCCATTACCCATACACCTTCCACTTCCTCACACTGCACAACTGGTGGGCCTTTTTAACGACACGTAGCACGACAAACTCCTAGCTAGGCACCATAATTAAGAAACACTGGTGCTGGGAGAGTGACTTCCGCCTTCCTACCTCGCAGGGGGGCAATCGATCATGTTGCACTAATGCGTTTAGTGTGAAATCCATGGCAGATGGATTTTGAATTAAAACATAAAGGACAATGAGATTGCCGTTACATGGAAGTAGACCTCAGAATATTTTCCCCATCCTCCTCCACCCTATTTTGTGATGTATGGTGCAATGCCAATCTTCCTCTCCCTGCACCAGACTGACTATAGCTTCAAACTGAAATATGTGGGATGCAAGAACATCTTAATTTGATTATTTACTTGGCTGAGATGCAGACTGTATCTTAGGAGAACAGTTTCAGATAGAGAAAATTAAAATGTGTGGGAAGATATGCATGTACAGTGAACTGTAAATTAGCAAAATGGATGGTGAGGTGTTAATTTGGATGTTATTGCTTAATATTTTGAAATGTTAGTCCATCTGAGCCTGGCTATGTATAGAATGCCAGATGTGATATATATGTACTGTATGAGTAAAAGGTAAAAATAAGATTCTGCTTAGTGTCAGTTAGAGCTGAGGTATTGAGTCTCTTTACGCCAGCTGGCATTACATTCTTTCCAGCCAACTGATCTCTAAATCGTTTTTGAGCCGCCGTGTCCAGGGACCACTAGTGTGACACTGGGAGAGGATGAGAGAGAGGAAAAGAGAGATGGAGGTGGAAAGAGAGACATAAATTAATCTCTGATCTTAAGTGACGATTTGCCTTGCCGTTTTGCCAGGAGAACGGACCCTGATGAAAGAGTACATAAATAAGGGATGCAGAACAGATGTCAGAGACGAGAAGAGTGAAAGAGACAGAGGAAGAGAAGGAAGGAGAGAGGATTGCACCCCGGGCTAGATCCCGTTCCCATTACAAACTCTGGATCAGACTTCACATGTCATTAGAGGCGGTGTAAATCAGCAATTAGCCGCACAAATGAAGAAATGTCAGCCATTACCTGGAGCACAACAGACCATCAGGCCCTGTCACAGAACAATGCTACACACACACACACCCCCACACAGGACCTCCTACACACACACATACAAACACACACACACACATACAAACACACACACACACACACACACACACACACACACACACACACACACACACACACATACACACAAATCCTTCCCCCTCCATGTCAGGGGTAGTTGACTGACTCTGGCAAGATGACGGCACTGAGGCGTGTGGCTCAATTATAGATATTTGTTGCAGTTTAGGCATGACGGCTGTCCTGAGAGGACATGTAGACATTGCATCCACAGGCTCTCAGCTAAACACAGCACAGTGGAAGTTGGAAGGAACTAAGGAGGGGGAGGAAAGGAAAAGAAAGTGAAATGCAAAGAAAAAAGGAAGGAGAGTAAGAGAGATTTTTGATGCCTGCGATGCGCAAGTACCCCCAAGAACACTTTGAAAGGGAGAGCCTCTGTCAGACAGAGGTGGAAATCGAAATGCATGGCCTCTCCACCTCTGTCACGTTCGTTAGACGGACCAAGGCGCAGCGTACATAGAGTTCCACATATATTAGAGAGTGAAACTTAGAAAAAACAATAAACGAACCGTGAGGACAATGCAGTGCTAACAGGCAACTAAACATAGCAATATCCCATAACCCACAGATGGAAAAATGCAACTTAAGTATGATCCCCAATTAGAGACAACGATTACCAGCTGCCTCTAATTGGGAATCATACCCAAACAGCAACATAGAAAATTAAACCTAGAACCCCACATAGAAATAATAAACTAGACTAAAACCTCTAGTCACACCCTGACCTACTCTACCATAGAAAATTCAGGCTTTCTATGGTCAGGACGTGACAACCTCCCTTTTCCCTCAATCATATCCCTCGCTCCCTTAAGGCCAAGAAAATTTTACTTTGTATTAAACTGGATAAAATCCCCAATCACCATCTCCATTCACATGCATACATTATTTGCTGCAGAACCTCTGTATCCATGATTTAACTATGTCCCATTCCACATCAGAATACCTGAATACTTTAGTTAATTTGCTTTATTTTTGGCTCAAAACCACTTGCCCTCATTCAACGCCACCTGTCTATCTAAAACCCATTTAGTACTTTGGATATTTACATTTGGGCCTAACATGGGGAGTACACACACTGGAAGAGGAAGATGATGATGAGGAGAAGGAGATGGTGAAGGAGGAGGGGTTCAGAGCAGCAGGCCATTTTCCAGCACATTCAACAGATTGGCCTAATTATGCAGCTACCAAAACAGAGGGCGCTAATCCGCAGGCACACTGGCCTGTCAGCTTCCCACTACGTTCCAGTACACATCCAGTGCCTAGCCTCCCTGTCAACAGGCAGCACACATCTAGTTACGGGATAGAGAATTACACGAGTGCGATAAGATCCAATGTGAATGCTGGGTGCCCCAGATTGCTCCCTGTCCAAGGGTTCCCAGAGTGAGGGATGCTGCTGTAAGTGGAGGAGATAGATGCACCCAATACCTCAAAAGAAGGAGGATCCCTTTGGGGATGTGCTTACAGTTAATGCTTGTTATTTGGTTAGCCATAGGGCAGTGGTGTGAAGGGAAAGAAGAGAGCCGTTAACATCCAACACTGAAACACTATCTGATGTTGCACGCTATGGGGATGAGAAAAGACCTGATATGACTTCTGTCTTCTTCTGTGTTCATAAGAGCTGGAAAAAGTAACTGCCAGATTCTCTTTGTAATTACTATGAATTCCTTGCTAGTAGTAACATACAATTCACAGAGACACTTGGTAATGACACCTCATAATGAATGGTTGTTTCCTGTCTGCCACATAATTTTATCCCCGGAGCCACCCCCACCTCCTCCCCCCACCCCCTCCCACTCTACAGCACCTGGTGTGCGCTGGCTGTAAAAGAGCCCAGTGCGGTCGTATGGCGCCAGGTTGGAACAAACCAATTAGAGCAGAGCCAATTTACCCCTGTGGCAGCAGGTTACAGGTGCAGAGTGTTGTGTGTGAAAGTGTTACCTGCAGGAATGACAGCAAATGCTACCCCAGTGAGACCACCACTTTATCAGGCTGACTTGTTCATTTGCGTGAGGGCTGGTTCAGTAAGCAGGAGGGCTCCAAGTCATACAGAAATAATGAAGCCAGACTTATGAACAACAAATTACATTTCTCTCTCTACACATTGGAGGGGCCCCAGTCTGCATTTAGGTATGTGTGTTCTTGTTTGTTCTGGGTTGTCATGGTTAGGGAGGCAAGGACTGAAGAACATATGTAGTTTGCTGACTGGATGTCTGCACCTTCTCTCTCTCCCTGACAATTACCATTTAAAGAAACAGAAAACGGTAAGGACTTGAAGACAGTGGAGATGCCTGGACCAGGGGATCAACAGGCATACAGCTGAAGACAGCAGGTAGGAGGTTGAGATGTATTCTGTTTCCAGGCCAAGCCTGGCTGTGTGAATAAACCGCAGCCCTCAAACTCCTGACAACAGTGGCATTCAAAAAGACAGCGTCTCTCAGAATAGGAACCACCTGGCAGATCCCATCACTGTGGAGAGCGACTTCCCAAAAATAAAGCCCAGTCGAGGCACAGCAAGGCTCACCGCTTCTCACCGGCCCCAGCTGAGTGAGCACCGCTGTCTGAGTGACTTTTTACCTTTGCTGATGCCCCTACTTCTGCCAGCCAACTGCTGTTTGTCTTATCCCCATGCTTTCCAAATCAAGTCTTTTTTTTCTTTCTCTGGGGTGGGAGTGTTTGGGTCCGGGGGCTGGCTTCCTATGACCAGTGTGTGGGAAGCCATAATGTGCCAGAGCCCCCTACTCCCATCATCTGTAGTGTCCCGCAGGCTGACAGCACAGAGGGAGTAGGAAGCTGAGCTAACTCGCTCACTGCTATCTTCAACCCCCCACCACCAAGAGAGGACTTTGCATGCTAATGAAACTCTGCAGATAAGCAAAGACGGGCAAAAAAGCATGGGGAATTAAATCAAACTAACCCAGCATTAAAGAACAATAATAATAATGGCTTAATACTGTATACTGCCGAACAGCTAGACGTCCTGGTTGTTGATGTCTCTTTTATGACAAACCTCCATTGAACAGAGTGGGACATTAATGCCTGCCCTGTGGCAGGCTGGGGAATCAGCGCCAGGGAATATTCATTTATTTGCATAAGCGAACAGAAGTATGCTCAGTCAAAAAACATATACTTTAATAATGTCAAAATCCAATTTAGGGCCGTTATGATGCTTGGGAGCGTACGTCAACAATAACACTAGCTCTCACAAGCGATTCGTCATTATTGTTTTGTTTTTTATTGACGTGAATAGCTTTGGAAAGTGGGCCATAAAAGCGCTTATCCTTAACCTGATATTGGGGCAGTTTCTCTCCCACTTGAATGCTCGCCCACAGCCTGAATGTGGCACAGTGGGGTGAGACAGATGCCCTAGGTGCCACAGAGTGAGGGGCTCAGATGGCCCTCACTCGACCACCATTTTCTTGACCCGTTGGCAGCGCTTTGCCTCCATATGCTGTGGAGCACATGGGTGATTTGGGGCACTCAGCTGTTGCCTGCAGAGGTGAGCGTTGGGGTCTGTGAGTCCAGGGCTGGACAGCTGGGGACACTCTGTCTCTTTGGTGTTTACAGCTTTCGCTGTAAACTGGCAGCTCATACAAGCCCTCATTAACTGAGTTGGAGAGCAAGGCTGAGAAGCCCAGAGCACAGGAACTGACTGGACCTCAGGCTGCAGCAGCCATGGATGGAGATGGATATGGGGGAGTGTGTTAACTCAGAGAGGACTCAGAGAATGTATTTCTCCAGAATACTTATCCTCCTGTCTTTGCTGTTGTTACACACTGTGCCTATAGCAGAGGACAGAGCATCCTTCTTTGTAGACCAAGTCGTTCTGAAAGGCAGTTGCCATGTCACATTGGGATAGGACTGGGAGAAGGTCCTTTTCAATCTCTGACTCCATCTCACCACCGCTGACCCAGGAGAGATCTGGTTGATTCCCGACATATGCATGGCAACCGCTATCATCTATCATCCATCATCATCGTTAGTGCTCTTCTGTCTCTGTTCCAGTACACTGAGCCGAGCTCCACAGCTGAGGTCTCTTTCCTCATCCCAGTATCTCATCTGTCCTCCGGCCTGGGTCTCTCTTCATCCCACTGGCTCATCTATCCAGCGGCCAGGGTCTCTCCTCATCACAGTACAGTAGCTCATTTCTCCTCCAGCCTGGGTCTCTCTTCACTCTGCCCCCTCTAGGCCAGCGCTCAGTCTCTAATCCCCCTCAACACCTGTTAGCCCAGGGCCTGGCTTGCTGAGAGATCCTCCACCAACACAATTGGAGCAGAAGAGCTTCCATTCTCCATGTGAAGCGGGCGGCATCATCAAATCTGTTTGTGTGGGGGGTAGGCCAGGGACGTTAAATAGCATCTTTAAAAGCATCTGAGTGTGTTTGAGAGAAGAGGATTGGATCATCACGAAAGGCCAAGCTGTTATGTTAACAACCTATGGCTATCTGTGTTTGTAATCAACATTTTCTAAAGCTCTCTAACATCCTCCACTTTTCCAGCAGTGGGTGGACATGCAGCATTAGTTGATTACATTTTTTCCTTCCTTTTTGAACATGATGGTTGCAAAGCAGCACAGCTGTGACAGATTGTTAATCCAGCGGGTCAATTGGTTGTTGGGACTAGCACAGGAACGGTAATGCATTAAATCACTTTCTTTATAACGCTGTGGCATTAATGGGGGGGCAAAGGTAACTGTACTGCCGTATGAAATAATAGTGTTGCCGTGTATTGGCTTGTTGTTGCTGCCTGATGGATTTTTAATATTCATTGCCGGGTCGTTCCGGAAGGGTGGATGTGGCAGCCACCTATGTCCTTTAAGATAGAGTCACTGTGGCTGAGGTTGAGGTCTTCGGGAGATCACAGGGTCAACGTTAACTTAATGATTGTTTGTCTGTGGTGAGCCGGGCGCTGTCTTGCCTTGTCTGGGTGACTGGGACATCTCTGTGTGTTCTGTGACTAAAGGGTTTGCTCTAATTAACAGGGCAGAGGGCGGCAGTGTCTGGATGGAGAGGCGATAATCGGGTTAGAGAGGAGGGGGAACAAGGGCGCGCTGACCTGTGAGGAAGGATGGAGGGAGGGTGGGACAAAGCTGCCGTCCCCAGGAACAGAGAGGAGGAAGCCACATTGATGACTTGGAGATGCTATGTGTCCTCTGAGAAGAGCTCATTACAGTGACCTTGGGTGAATCATGTCATAACGCGACATTAGAGCATTAGAACCACAGCTTTTAGCATGACAAGGACTTGCTACCGATAAATCATTTACATCATTTTACCTTTCCATTTCATCTCACCCAGGAATTTATGGAGAGATCCTGAGAGTCCTGCTTACTCCTCTGTTTCTCTGAATTTGAGCATATTCTGTGAGCCAGTTAATGAAATCCTATTCATTTGCAGGTATGCCTAATTTGACACCTGCCTCATCATTTACAATTAGGCATTATGGGATGTAATTGGCCATCTGCCTCTGCCATCTTGTGTTCCTGGAGAGTGGCCATGTTGGTCTCCAGCTGTTTAGCATGGCAAGGCCACACTGAACTGTCAGATGGCCCGGACAGATCATCATACTCTACCGTTCTGATGTGACCACCGTCAGGAAAGGAAATAACAGGTCAGACCGGCTGCTGCTATGAGGAACAATGTGGCAGTTGTATGTATGTTGAAATTAGAGGCATACGGGTTTTTAATAGATATTCATGAGGACTAGCATTCATTGTTCTGTAATTGCTGAGCAAATGGGCTCATTGTGTTAAAAACATGTGCTGAAGACAAAATAAGTATTGGTGTGCATGGGAGATTGTCTGACACACAGAAGGAAGGAGAGTGAAAGAAAGAGAGGAGAGGTGGACGGATAGCAAAATAATGCTCACTCCTTTGTCCTCTAGCTTTGCAGGTACTATAATAGCACTGTTCTTTCTGTCAATCAATGTTCCTTCTCCTTATTGCTAAATCCTTTATTTAGCTCCACCTCTATTCCATGCACTGCCCATTGTGCTACAACGTATGCATCATTCTTAATAACAAAGCAAACATCTTGAATGACAGCAACTTCTGTTTATTTCTTTGAGTCATACACTATATACAAAAGTATGTGGACACCCCTTCAAATGAGTGGATTCTGCTATTTCAGCTACACTGGTTGCTAACAGGTTTATAAAATCAAGCACAAAATTGAGCACACAGCCATGCATAGACAAACGTTGGCAGTAAAATGACCTTACTGAAGAGCTCAGTGACTTTCAACATGGCACCGTCATAGGATGCCAGCTTTCCAACAAGTGAGTTTGTCAAATTTCTGCCCTGCTAGAGCTGCTCCGGTCAACTGCAAGTGCTGGTATTGTGAAGTGGAAACGTCTTGGAGGAGCAACGGCTCAGCCACGAAGTGATGATAGGCCACACAAGCGCACAGAACCAGACCGCCAAGTGCTGAAGTGTGTAGCATGTAAAAATCGCCTGTCCTCAGCTGCAACACTCACTACCGAGTTCCAAACTGCCCCTGGAATCAACGTCAGCACAGGAACTGATCATCGGGGCGTCTTGAAATGGGTTTCCATGGCTGAGCAGCTGTACACAAGCCTAAGACCATCATGCGCAATGCCAAGTGTTGGCTGGAGTCGTGTAAAGCTCTCCACCACTGGAATCTGGAGCAGTGGAAAAGCATTCGCTGGAGTAATGAATCATACTTCACCATCTGGCACCATCCGAAGGACGATTCTGAGTTTGGGGGATAACAGGAGAACGCTACCTGCCCCAATTCATGGTGCCAACTGTAAAGTTTGTTGGAGGAAGAATAATCGGTGTGGAAGAATGTGACTGGGCTGCACAGAGCCTTGACCTCAACCCCATCGAACACCTTTGGGATGAATTGGAACACATTTCTCTCTCCTCCAAATTCTCCCCCTTCTCCCAGACTGGCTCAGGTTCACTCCTAGGCCCGAGTTCACTAATGTTCTTGTGACTGGAAGCAAGTCGCCACAGCAATGTTCCAACATCTAATGGAAAACCTTCCCAGAAGAGGCTATTAGCAGCAAAGTGTGGACCAACTCTATAATAATGGCCATGATTTTGGAATGAGATTTAATGAGCATGTGTCCACATACTTTTGACCATGTAGTGTAGTTTATGTCTACGGGGGGGGCAAGCGGGGCCTAGCACCTATGGGACTCTCCAAATTTGCCCAATGGCATATTCTTTAATCTATTGTTGTGTTTCTCCAAACTCCAGGTTCTACCTTCAGGCAATGGGAGTGCAGCAATCGTGTTTGTTATGCTTCCCTGCCTCTCTGTACAATATATCATTTTCAAATAATAACACTTTTTGATATTTTGTTGTGTATTATTTGATTTCACATTCTACACTACATGGCTTGGGGACAAGTTTGCAAATGATTTTGTCAACACTCAAGCATTCTTCTACATCATTTGCAAACAGTATTTGGAAGTCATTGAGTGATAAAAGGCTCGGCATTACTCTGGGCCCTGATCTCTCTTTTGACGAACATATCAAGACTGTTTCAAGGACAGCTTTTTTCCATCTACATAACATTGCAAAAATCAGAAACATTCTGTCCAAAAATGATGCAGAAAAATTAATCCATGCTTTTGTTACTTCTAGGTTAGACTACTGCAATGCTCTACTTTCCGGCTACCCGGATAAAGCACTAAATAAAATTCAATTAGTGCTAAATACGGCTGCTAGAATCCTGACTAGAACCAAACAATTTAATCATATTACTCCAGTGCTAGCCTCCCTACACTGGCTTCCTGTTAAAGCAAGGGCTGATTTCAAGGTTTTACTGCTAACCTACAAAGCATTACATGGACTTGCTCCTACCTATCTTTCCTATTTGGTCCTGCCGTACATACCTACACGTACGCTACGCTCACAAGATGCAGGCCTCCTAAGTGTACCTAGAATTTCTAAGCAAACAGCTGGAGGCAGGGCTTTCTCCTATAGAACTACATTTTTATGGAATGGTCTGCCTACCCATGTGAGAGACGCAGACTCGGTCTCAACCTTTAAGTCTTTACTGAAGACTCATCTCTTCAGTGGGTCATATATTTGAGTGTAGTCTGGCCCAGGAGTGTGAAGGTGAACGGAAAGGCTCTGGAGCAACGAACCGCCCTTGCTGTCTCTGCCTGGCCGGTTCCCCTCTCTCCACTGGGATTCTCTTTCTCTAACCCTATTACAGGGGCTGAGTCACTGACTTACTGGTGCTCTTTTATGCCGTCCCTAGGAGGGGTGTGTCATTTGAGTGGGTTGAGTCACTGATGTGATCTTCCTGTCTCGGTTGGCGCCCACCCTTGGGTTGTGCCGTGGCGGAGATCTTTGTGGGCTATACTCGGCCTTGTCTCAGGATGGTAAGTTGGTGGTTGAAGATATCCCTCTAGTGTTGTGGGGGCTGTGCTTTGGCAAAGTGGGTGGGGTTATATCCATCCTGTTTGGCCCTGTCCGGGGGTATCATCGGATGGGGCCACAGTGTCTCCTGACCCCTCCTGTCTCAGCCTCCAGTATTTATGCTGCAGTAGTTTATGTGTCGGGGGGCTAGGGTCAGTTTGTTATATCTGGAGTACTTCTCCTGTCTTATCCGGTGTCCTGTGTGAATTTAAGTATGCTCTCTCTAATTCTCTCTTTCTCTCTTTGTCTCGAAGGACCTGAGCCCTAGGACCATGCCTCAGGACTACCTGGCATGATGACTCCTTGCTGTCCCCAGTCCACCTGGCCGTGCTGCTGCTCCAGTTTCAACTGTTCTGCCTGCGGCTATGGAATCCTGACCTGTTCACCGGACATGCTACCTGTCCCAGACCTGCTGTTTTCAACTCTCTAGAGACAGGAGTGGTAGATAATGATCGGCTATGAAAAGCCAACTGACATTTACTCCTGAGGTGCTGACTTGCTGCACCCTCGACAACTACTGTGATTATTATTATTTGACCATGCTGGTCATTTATGAACATTTGAACATCTCATTTGAACATCTTGGCCATGTTCTGTTATAATCTCCACCCGGCACAGCCAGAAGAGGACTGGCCACCCCTCATAGCCTGGTTCCTCTCTAGGTTTCTTCCTAGGTTTTGGCCTTTCTAGGTAGTTTTTCCTAGCCAACGTGCTTCAACACCTGCATTGCTTGCTGTTTGGGGTTTTAGGCTGGGTTTCTTTACAGCACTTTGAGATATCAGCTGATGTATGAAGGGCTATATAAATAAATTTGATTTGAAAATTTGATTTGATAAAAGCTTAGATGATCATAGAAGTGGACAGCATTGAAGTCTGGCTTGATAAATTCCTTCCTACCTATTAAATGCCTGCATCCTGCCATATTGTCAGCTCTCTTCAGAACAGAGGAGAGAACAACGTGAAACAACATACTGAGAGTTCGAAGGCTCCTGAAGCTGTGTATTTAAGACCTGGCCAACTATGACTGCCCTACGACCCTGGTGCCATATCATCCCCTCACACATTTAGATGTAGTCACATCTTCCTTCCACTGCACACTGCAACATCTGGCACATACTGCACCATGTGGGGTTAAGAGGCCATATACACACTCTACTTGCACCAGTAATAGTGAAGCGTCTACTGCTCCACTACTCCCAATCTAGCTAGGGTCTCTCTCTCTCTCTCTCTCTCTCGCTCTCTCTCTCTCTCTCTCTCTCCACCCCTGCTGCTCTGTGGAGTGTGTATCATGTTCAGCCCTGGTAATTAACTTACACTGGGGCTTCCTTCCTCCCTGCCTCACTCGCTTACACACACTTCTGCCATGCCAACGTGACCCATATTGACAATGCCCGCCTGCCGGTCAAAGCCTGACAGCAGTCCCTCAAGGGGGCCCGGTTGGAGGAGAGAGAGTGCTGCCTTGCCGTATTACAGAACCCACACCAGGGTTAGCAAGGAATCAGCCTAATCATGTCAAGCCAAGTACTCAACCTGCTTTGCTTGATTCTGTGAATGTTCTTTAAAAGCTTCACTCACACCTCATTCCTAATGGGAAAGTAAAAGCAAAAAATGTAATCCTCTCGCAGCTATTTGGAAGATGTAATTACTATGAAAGTAATTCAGAAGCTGAACCAGATATATGCAAAGCGATCAAAAAGAGACGTTAGAAAGTAAGTTGGAACATCTTTTGAAAAACGTACATTTTTATCTGGTAATCTCTTTACATTATAAGTCAAAATTGCATTGCAGATGCTATAGGGTAACAACAGTGAATTACATTAAAATGCAATGTTAGCCAACAGATATTGTTTTTGATTTATTTGTATTTTCTAGGTCAGATCTATTTTCCCTGACATCATTAATGTCTTGAAGGCTCCACAGTACTGTACGTGAAAAATTATAATACCAATACATCAAACACTACAAACTAAAGGTTTCACATTAGTCTGATATTGGCCAGGGTTAAATCAGATCGGCCCTTTTCGGCCATGGACCATTTAAAAGCAATGTTACCGCGATCAAGGAGATCGCATTGAAGGTAAACGCTGCATATTTCAGCATGCATATTTCATGCATGAGCTAATGCGCGTGTGTCATATGTTTGTGTGCAGTGTGTGAACCTGTGTGTGTGTCTCATGTGTTTGTGCACAATGTGTGTGCCTCTGTATGAGTGTGTGACGTAGGTTCCTGCCGTACAGTAGAGGTGGGAGTCTGACTGGTTGCGGTGTCACTGATACATGACATGACAGATGTGTTTGGACAGTGGGGTGCCGGCCCTGCCACACAGCATTAGACTCAACCCGCAAGAGAGGAGAGGAGAGTACAGGACTATTCCCACACAAGAAGTCCAATCATGTAGATAATAAGGCTACATCCACTGAGAGGTACAGTACAGTACCAGTATGGTTTCGTTCACCTGAGTTGTAAAGAGTGTGAAATGGTTCTTGACTAGACTGCTGAGCATATCATGTGTTTTTACTTAGCACGGTAATAGTAGGCTTGGTAATGGTGAATGTGCACTGTTTAATCATTCTGAATATACATTCATGATTGAGAGCAATTTGCTCTGAAAATCATTATTCTTTAATCGTTTGTATCATTCTCCTGGACATGATTCATCACTCATTTATCACAGGAGTTGAATAGCAGAATAGGCGTGGGACATTGACAGGTTTGGCAGGTATCCTCTCTCTGACAGGGGTTTTCATGTTTCTTTCTTGTCTCTCTTTTGACCCAGTCTGAGCAGAGCGCCACTCAGTGAACTACAAAGCAGCCCATTGTAGATAGAAATCTCCAATCCGACATTGGAGGACTCTTAAAAAATTCACTATGCAGAATGAATTATGGAACGGCGTAATGAAAGTGGTGGGGGACTTTTCTTCTGCACACACAAGTCCAAAGGAGTCATCCTATCTCCCATCTGCCCCATAAAAGAATGGACTTGGACACATAATGAACATACACTTTTGTCCCCATTATCAGTTCACCTGAGGATTCCCGGAGCCGTTTTTATTGTGTTGAATGAGAGCAATTACCCCCAGTACCAACCTCAACTCAACATAACGCCACTGACGGAAAGGGACCAAGATGAGACCTGCAAATAACCTTGGGAAAATGGGACTCTTATTACCATAAAATTAATTGCCACGTTTATTACATAATAAGCGCACAGACATTTATGTGAGCAGAGGGAAACCTTTGCTCTGTATGGTGTGGAATATGATTACACATGGTTAATTACCATATAGGAATTAATTCAAGTGCAGAGGCCAGTTTATGAATACTTAAAACCTGGGGAAATCCAACAGTGTGCGATGCCATCTCAACTGAAGCAGTTTATTTTGTAGTTTTTTCCTTGGCTCTTCTTTTCCAATTAGATGAAATTATACTGTTTAAATTGGGTGGCTGTTAAATTGTTACTTTATTAAAACAGTTTTTATATATATATATATATATAAATAAAAATAGCTCAAGAAAAACTTGCTGGCTAGTGTTTGGGACACAAGAGCCAAGCCCCCAATACTATAGAAACACATTGGCTGCTTAATTACATCACGCCAGTGGAGGACCAACTGGCTCTGCATCTGAACAGAACACAAGCTGTTTCTACCTCCCCCAAACCCAGCGGAAAGCAGCGGAAAGCAACAGACAAAATCCTGAGCAAACATGAATGAGATCAAACCCTGAAGTTAATATTGGAGTCGATGGCTTACAATGCTATGCACGAATGTTGGCGCTTTATGTTTGCTCTGGTTTCATATCTTCCCTGACGGGCACCGGCAGCCCACTGAGATGAATGCCTACCGGAGGAACTGATCTCAGTCTGGCTGTATGTGCTATATGAGTGATATGGCACAACATGGTGTATGGTGTTATGTTAGGCTCGGCGGCAGGCGGGTGCGAGCAAACGTCTGGTCCCTTCTCTCTCTGAGGCTTGTGGACAGATCGGACCTGAGGGAGTGTCTCTGATGTGTGTCTGCTGTCTACACCGGTCACGGCGGAGGTCACAGCTATGGTCATTGCCGGTTGGCCCCAGGCTAAAGCTAAGGTCTCCTCTTTTAATGTCAGGATCACAGTGCTTTCTCTCCCCTCTCTCTCTCTTTTTCAATGTATCTCTCTCAGACATTCTTATTCCCTCCCTGTCCCTGCATATCTGTCACATACTCATACATGATATTCATACATGATACTCATACATGATAGTCATACACAACACTCATACATGATACTCATACATGATAGTCATACACAACACTCATACATGATAGTCATACACAACACTCATACATGATACTCATGCCTTCCAGCGCGAAATCCTGTAATGCGAATCCAAATCACTAAAATGCACTTAAAGAAAATAATAAACCACTACACACAGAAGCTGAGCAGCCCATTCACAGTGAGACAGCATCAGACTGTCCAAACAACATGAACAGGCTGCTAATGTATCCAAGTGACCGCTCACTGGCCCTGGCTGCCGTGACTCATAGCCGTCGCCATGGCGATTTGCATCTTCTGATGACAAGCTGTCCACCTTTGCAAGCTCTGAGTCATGGTTTGGCTGACACGCTACAGACTCACACAAGGGAGGTGGTCTACGTATGAATTTATCAGCTCTGATCCTCCTTAGGATCCCAGCCCTTTCATGTTCCCCACGTTAGAGTCTAACGAAAACACACATGTGCAGCTCTGGAGTTAAGAGTGGTTCTGACATCATACCAGCCAGGGGGGGGTGGATGTGCCTTCTTTCCGGTGCATTTACACATACCTTTCAAAACCACAGAGCTGTGATGGGGGTAAAAATACTGAGGATGACGAGAATGAGAAGCCATATCACAATATTACAACCACCTCAGGTCTGTCTGATACTGCAGTCTAATTGGCCAACCCCCCCCTGCGGCAGACCTCTCTTATTAGACGTTTTGACAATATGAGAGTGGATACAGTATAAAGCGCTGACCGGCATAGGAGTCATGACTCACCAATGCACAGCAACATGGTGACTGACGTAGAGAGATATTCCAACAAAGGTGATGTCCACAGTGTGTTTGAGAGTAAAACTGGTCAAAGGAGGCCTGCCTATCTGGGTGAATATATACTCCAGGCAGGCCTGTACAAACAACACAGTTGAAATCTCCCTGCCATCTCAACCTACTGTCTCTCAGTGTGTTTGTCGTTACTCTCCAGGGGCATGGAATCAAATGGAGAGAGTATATTTACCTCTCAAACAAAGCACTGGGTTAGAAATTGTCTTTAAGGCTTTGGTTTCCATGCATTCATAAACACCTGGGGCCATGAGAGCATTTGTTTGATCAGTTATTTTGGGAGATTTGGGAGATATCAGGTGGGAGGTAATGTGACTCGGAGGCCCTATATGTGTATCTAAGACAGTTTGAACTGCTTGAATTATTTTGAAGAGGCTACACAGGTCTGTCTTATTGAGAACGGAGAGGTAAAAGGCAGTGTTGTGGAGCTGTTTTATCAGTATTGGCAAAGCGTGGTGTATTCTCCTCACTGATGTTGATTGGCACTTCAAACTGTGTATTACTAACACATTGCTCTCCAGCATAATCCAGGCACTACCCTAATGGGAGAAGCATCTAGCCTGGAGGTGTGAGTTTCTGCCCTGCGGCTGTTTTGTGCTGTGCTGGAGTTTTGGCCTGCAGAAGGAGAATCAAAAGCAGTATCAGGTGCCATGCCAGGTCTGGGTTCCACACACTGTTGCACACTGCCGTGCTACCAGCCTTTTAACCCTAATTAACAGCCTAAAGTCCACTCTTCTGGTGCAGCCTGCAGCACCCCTGGCCTGGGGGAGGAGGAGGAGGAGGAGGAGGAGGAGGAGGAGGAGGAGGAGGAGGAGGAGGAGGAGGAGGAGGAGGAAGAGGAGGGGGGAGGAGGAGGAGGGAGGAGGAGGAGGAGGAGGTATGAAGAAGGAGGGGGAGAGAGAGAGAGATGCATGGCAGCACCCTGGCCTGGGAGGAGGGGGAGGAGGAGGAGGAGGAGGAGGAGGAGGAGGAAGGAGGGGGAGAGAGAGAGAGATGCATGGCAGCACCCCTGGCCTGGGAGGAGGGAGGAGGAGGAGGAGGAGAAGAGAGAGAGAGATATGCATGGCAGCATAGATCGTGATGGTAAAGGGGAGCATACTGAGAACAAGAAAAGATAGCAGGACTACGTTGGCCAAGAAATCCTGAGTGACTGATGAGATGAGAAAGAAAGGTAAGTGCTTAAGCAAATCTCTGTAAACTAGTAAAGAAATGATGCAGTGTGGCTGCATCTGTGAGGTGGGCCCTGAATGGCAAACCAACCCGAGATCCCAGAAAGATAGGGGATCACTGTTGAGAATTACGCTTTCCCTTTATCAGGCCAACTAAATCCAATAATAGTCCCCGACATACTGTCTCCGACGTTCCAGAAAAGGTGAACTCCATTATCTGCTAAACACTGCAGAAGCCACTGAACCAGTCTCTTCATAAGCTCTATAACCCGATTCCCCTTCTCCCCCCTAAACTCCTAAACCGAGCGCCGTGCTAATCGACGGGAAAGAGGCAAATAAAGCCACGTTAATCCATTCTGGAATTACGGGGGAGAACAAATTAAGAAACCTCAACTCATTAGCTGAGCTTTAGTTTGCCGCTCCTCCTGGAGTTATCCCTAAACTCAGCCTCTCCAGTTAATTATGGCAGAGCCAGGCTTGTTGTGGTGTGTTTGTCTCTTCTGTCGGGTGGCTAAGGGGCAGCCATGACCCCGTAAACACATGACCAAGAAGACTGGTCCCAGAGAGAGTCGATGAGGAACTAAACAGTGTTTTACCTCATTTAAACTCAGAAACATCTGACTAGGGTTGCAAAGGGAGGTTATATTATTGTAAACAGAATTTTGGTTTTATGGATTTTATGTAATCTATCACACGACATCTATGGGTCCTTTTGGGTACTTTAGAGGATCACAGGTGTTTGTAATTATCTCTGGCCCTCTGTGTGGCCATCTCACATGCAACATATATGACAGAATGAATGGAATGACATATTTCACTATGTCAGTATATGTATTTGATTTCAGTGTTTTGGCGTCAAACTGGTGGCAGTCATTGGTTGGAAGAGTTGCAGAGTTAATTGAAAATGATGCCATTGTTGAGTAGATACTTTTTAAAATGAATTAGTCTATCTCTTGACCCATATGTTTTTTTTACTAGAAACTCATGGACAATATGTACACAGATATAAAAAATAAATACTACATATGATTTTTATTTGGTAAGTTTTCAAGTATTAATGACCAAAGTTACAATAGATTGCCATCGATAGATTGCCATAGATTTTCTGTTAATTACTAAAATTACTGAAGATTGAGGTAACTAATTGGTAAACTACCGGTAGCTTGCATACTGCTGACAAATCTTAGCTGAACTTGTATTATGGGGTGGGCTGGCTACAGGGAGTTCTGATGCATATAAAGGCTGGTTAATATGTTGGTGTGTATGGGTATGTGTGTTTCCATTTTGAGGAAAATATGCCCCTCATGAAATGCTAAACACATTTGATGAAAAATGTGCTTACATTTTCTTTCTCTTTTTTTTGGTTGATGGGAAGGTTTTGAGGGAAGTATGTGTGGAAAACGTTGGTTATCAGCCCCATCTCTGCAACTCTCAGAGGAGGTGAAATCAGAGATGTTAAAAGGTAAAGGCAGGAACCTTTTCAAGTCGTCACCTTCACTGAGCCAGGTGTTGTAAATGACTTACAGGCTTTGGTGTTTTTCCCCTATCTCTGAATATTGATCTGTGCAAACGTATGACAATACCTTTGCAGGAGATGACTGGCTTGTGAAGGAGGAACCAAAGGAGCGTAAAATAAGATTGGAGCACACCATGGAAGTGCCCTAAATTCCATTTTGAGTGTTTACACATGAATATATTGTAGTTGAATGCAACTTAAAGAGGAGAACTGACTAAACATGGAGCCAGATTAAAGTGCGCTAAGACACAACGAATACACACAGAGCTACCACAACATATACAGTACATTAAATTGTACATCATGTCCACCAATGATCAATCTATGACTCATTTGCTACCATTTTGTTGTAGCTGACCTGATTATAGTGCTCTTTGTCCTCAATGAATGAAACACTGCTCCAAATGGATTTTCTGGAACTCAAATAGCATTTAACTCTTGACACTGGATTGATAAAAATAAAAAATCATCTCCCAAAATATCCTTTCCTCTGTTATGGAGTGTTAAAAAAAATCATTAAAAAAAATCTGTAATAATGAAAGTTCTCTGTTGTGAACTAGCTTCATCTGTCAGAAGAGCAGTTGAATAGCTCTATGAGCTGTGTGGATGGATGAATTGAACTCTGCCATTACATTGGTGATAAGCCACTGATAAGTACCACTCCATGTACTCATCTGTCCCAACGACACATACAGTGATTGTTGTAATCAGCACAGGCCCTCCAGGAGGACTAAATTGGACGCCATGTAATACCTGTTCCAATTTGTTGTTGTTGATGCTCCACTCATAAGTAACTCGGCGGTCCGCAATCACCATGGTGATAATTAACCCACGCTTGGCAGCCCAAAGGATGTGGCTGGCGCGTGCCACTGCTCCGAAGCCCAGACCCCTCCTCCTGTACCTCGCTGTGAACTCATTGATTTCCAGGCTGCTGGGGTTTAGTATGGGGGCCGCTGGGCATGGATCTCCCACCAGACTAACGAGGTGTGCCATGACAGCCCGACGGTGGGGCGAGGACCAGCTCACGGTGCGTGCGGTCTGTCAGATGGCAACGTATGTCTAGGCCAATCTCTCAGTCCCTGCACCATACTAGAGCCATTAGGGCCTTATTACAGACAGAGGTCAATATTCTCTGAAGTCCTGATAAGCATTTCAGTGATTATGTGAGAGCAACAAGCAGTGGTGAAACCCTGGTGTCTCTCCGTTATCTCTCTGCCTGGTGCCATTAACAAGGGCCTTTTCCATTATGTTAATGTCCTGCAATGATACAAGGAAACTAGCTTTTAGGTGGCAGTGAGGATGGATGAGGGAAGAACGGCAGCAGAGTGATAGAGAGGAGGTGAAGGGTGATGTTGCTTGTGCATAAGCTTTGCCTTCATCACATTGATAGTTCGAAGTCATGATATTTTTTGTAAGTATAATGGAAAGAGACTGGGAGAAACAACAGAACTTCTTTTGATATCAGTAATGACTTTCTCCACTCAGATGATGTACTGTATGAATCAGTTGTTTTGCTTGTCTTGTCATTGTTTTTCAGATTGATTTGTTGTCTTTTCTATTTTGTCTGATAGCGTTGTATCTTCTGTCAGAGGTATGGGAAAACCATTTTTGGTTTCAGGTTGAACCCTTTTGGGTTCCTTGTAGGACCCTCTGTTGAAAGAGTTCTACATGGAACCAAAAAGGGCTCTTACATGGAACCAAAAGGATTCTACCTGGAAGGAAGAAGGGTTCTTCAAAGGGTTGTCCTATGGGCATGCATCCATACTGAGCAAATCCCAATTACCTCCCATTTAATCTGACCTGTACCGAGACACACTCATCTCCATGGTCTTCTGAAAACAGCATCTACACTCTTTCCAGGGGGTCGGCCTAGGCAGAAATAGTCTGTCTTTAATACCTGCTTCTTGTTAGCGCTCAAACTTGGGTTAATTAATCAAAAGGAGGTTAAATTAAAGGATTGGGATTTAATTGGCGACATGCTGGATTAAAACACCCAGGCTGTTTTTCTCAGACCTAGTCATCCTTACACCCGCCTGCCTCCAAATCCCTAGCCCAGCATCATTGTCTGTGTGTGTGAGTGTGTGTGTGTGTGACCCCTCCCTCACTACATAAAGGTCACCATATTGACTAGTGATTCATATGTGGTTACAGTATGTGCTTCTCTCCCATGGGGTTTCTGTTTGAACAGCACTAATGAATGGCATGACCAGAATTAGAACACCTGTCACATATTACATCTGATATGGTAGCACTAAAAGAAAATTAGCATTAGCTACCTCAAAGGCATGTAGCATGTAGCCTACCTCTCAAAGGGAGCAGAGCACAGTAATGAATGCTTAATTGACATGATCAGCTAATGGGCAGCACAAAGCTACCGACTCTGTTAATACAAATTAAAATATAACGTTTTTTAAAAATCTCTAATCATACGCGTTTCAATCAACATTAAATCTGTCGTTCTGCCCCTGAAGAGGCAGTTAACCCACTGTTCCTAGGCCGTCATTGAAAATATGAATTTGTTCTTATTCTTAACTGACTTGCCTAGTTAAATAAAGGTAAAATAAAAAATTTAATTAAATTAACACATTGTTAGGGTATAACTATTTCTAACGTAGATATACGGTTTTGAATGGACTGCTTGACAGCGTGGATAATGGATGTGCTTTCATAGGTATGTAGCAGAGCTCTATGTGTAAGATGTATCATGGTAGAATTTTACTGAATGCACTGAGGACAGACCTAAGCATGCTTGGCCATAAACATGAATCACCACACCACTTTCGTGTGTGAGGGGCCAGGCAGGATCCTGTTAGATTAACAGGTTTGGGTGTTTTATTTGTGGCATGCCCTTGTGACATCACCACATTCAAATGTGTGAAGGAGAAATGTAAACGAGTTCTCTACTCCCACCTCCACTGTCTTCTCTCTGTCTCCCCCAGGACTGCAGACAGGCAGCGGTGGGTGGGAGTGTGTTTGTGAAAGGAGGGGGGATACCTAAACACGGTGCCACACATCCTCTCCATAGGGAGAACAAATCATCCAGACGTACCTGGCCTTCTCAGAGGAAAGACCAGGGACCAAATCTAAATCACTGAATAAATATTTACCTGTGCAAGGGCCCCCGCACACCCACAAGCATCCACAAGCATCCACAAGCATCCAAGCTCTGCCCCTTCTTCCTTTTCTCCGAACACACATCTATCAAAATGAAAGCCTGCCACATTTCATTTGCAAAAGTGCCTCTCGACAAACGATCCGCCAGGGGAGGAGAGATGAAGCAGATTGGCCAGTCAGTCTGTTTAAGGACAAAGGTAGCGTGATGATATCTCTCTGCAGCTAGCACATCAAAGCCAGCGGTTGTTGTCGCCACCTGTGCTTGTTGCTCAGGGAGGTTACTGTTCAGTCTCTCAGCTTTAGTTAGTTTCACTTCAGAGCAACTGCCGCCGGTAACTAATGGTATCCACTAGCCTTGCAGTGACAAACCTGCTCTCCATGAAGACTCCAGGAATTTTTACCTTACCAGCCATGTGCCTCAAACATCCCTGAACATCCCTGTTCTGCTTGCTCTGCTTGCCTGTAATTGTCCAGGACGTCGCTACATTTTCCTAGCCATTTTTTCTATCCTTTAATCGGCCTTCACACATGGTGTACCCATTCCCCCTGTTAGGAAGTGGTTCCCTGAGTCAGCAGAATGAGGACATGGCACCAGCTGGATACAGGGATGCCTTTTATGTACTTCTGAAGGAGAGACACCTCACAGAACAATTGTTTACGTGTTAATGCCGTTAGCGTGGTGCCAGACTGAGAGAGTGGCCAAAGGCTGTGGAGAGGCAACGGATCCCAGTGAGGCATCCTTATTATGATGTGTGTCTGGCATTTCATAGGCCCTAGGTATCCCATTGTACCTTTATTATACCCCTTCTATCGCAATAGGAGCCAGGGCCTCGTCAGTTGGAGAGCGGGGTGTATCGCTCTTATGGAGACTTCACAAGCATCACGGTTGACAGATACAAAGATAAGACAATGGTAAACACCTCTCTCCCTCTCTCTTTCTCTCATATACTTGGAGCGGTGAGCCCAGTGACAGACATACTGCCTCTTCACACAGCTCTCCTCCACTACCACGCTATAGACACGTGCTACTATAAAGGTTTTTCAACTGACAAATCACCAGGTTAACTCAGGGTAGCTAGTTGGATCAAGGTACTTACCTATTGTGGATTAGCAGAAATATAGGATGTGGATCCAATGGAGACATGAAAGAAAGAAAACAGAGAAAAGACATCCATAAGTTCTGATATACAAAGATAAGACTCCCCCCTCTCTCTCTCTCTCTCTCTCTCTCTCTCTCTCTCTCTCTCTCTCTCTCTCAATAGATTTCAGGATCCAGAGTATGGCCTGAAGGCCATCATTTGTATCCACTCACCCTCTCCCCCCTCTTCTAACCCCCTCCCTACCTGTCCAGGCTCCCGGCCCTGTCGTCTCGGTGACAGATGCATGGGGCTGGGTGACAAACAGATTAATAGTCTCTGATACCTGTGCCGGAGGATACCCACAGGAGAGTAGCGATGGCTCATACCCCTGTTCCCTACACGTTTGGTATGCCCCTGTTGTCTGAAACTGGGAGGAGAGAGGGTTTGGCAGATTAATAGGCCTGTGTCTTCCTGTCTTTCTGTCTTCCTGTTCCCATTGGTGGCACTGAGAGCCTACACGGTCCTCTAAAGCATACAGGCTTGATCTGTCCACTCATGAGTCATTACTGGGCTCTGCTATGGTTGAGACAGAACCCAGTCGCTGTGCCCTGTTTTGTACACTACATTATGTCCTATTGTGGATATTTTCTACTCAATGAGGACGGTCCTGGTGACCCCAATGTCTTCTGCAGAGCTAAAAAAGATGTCCCTACAATTCCTGTGTATGTTACAGTACTACTGACCCTGTGCTGGAGAACAAAGGAGTCTTTGGAAGAGATTACTAGAATAATCTGCAGCTTGAGGTGTCCATTGAGAATGAATGGATTACAAACAAGCAATTTGGAGCTCCATATCTCAGCCCACCCTGAAGCCAACAGGGTATATCTTGATGTTTGACCATTGTTGTGTCCTCTGGCCTATTTCTGATAGTGACAGCTAAGTACCTCTGAGACCCTCCAGTCTGTAAAACTTGTTCAATTCATAATACCACAGAGGTCAAAAGGGCATGCACATACTCTACACAAACTGTACACCTGCGTTTTTCAAAATCGGTCCTCGGTACACCAAGGGGTGGGATGGGGGGGGGGAGTTTGGAAAACCCTGCTGTATACTCATACCCCCACACATAGACGCACCATTCCCATATTGCATAGACACAGTCCCCCTACTTTCTCTATTCATATTACAGAGATATGTCCATGTATACTGTCCACAGCACCAAGTGAGTTATTAATCCCTGAAAAGTTGTCTTGAAGTGTGATGTGATAAGACAGCATTGGACAGAATCTTCAGCGGGCGGGTTGAGAGGTAGCTAGTGGGGGATTATTGAGCAGCCACTGAGTTGTGCTGGCTGGCAGTAATGACACAGCAGCCCCCCATCCCTCACTGCTGCCACTGGCAGGACCCCATCTCCTGGGAGCTGCTGAGGTAACGGCCAGGCTAATCAGCTCCATCTGACATCATCATCATCATCAGCCCCACACACACACTACTCGGCTGTCTGTCGCAGAGCAAAGCACGACCCGGCACCGCGGACAGATGAACACGATTAGGGTAGGAGAGGACAGGAGGGGTGTGTGTGGAGCGTGTATATGTCAGTGGAGACTGCTGAGGGAAGGATGGCTCATAATAAGGGCTGGAACAGAGTTAATGGAATGGCATCACACACATGGAAACCAGAGAGAATCAGAGACAGAGAGACACAGAGACACAGAGAGTAACAAAGACAGAGGGAAACAGACACATATAGAAAAACAGAGACACAGAGAGAAACAGACACAGAGAGAAACAGAGAACAGACAGTAACAGAGACACAGACAGAAACATATACACAGACAGAAACAGAGACACAGACAGAAACAGAAACAGAGACAAAGATAGAAACAGAGACACAGACAAAAACATAGACACAGACAGAAACATAGACACAGACAGAAACAGAGACACAGACAGAAACAGAGACACAGAGAGAAACAGAGACACAGACAGAAACAGAGACAGAGAGAAACAGAAACAGAGACAAAGAGATAAACAGAGACACAGACAAAAACATAGACACAGACAGAAACATAGACACAGACAGAAACAGAGACACAGACAGAAACAGAGAACAGACAGAAACAGAGAACAGACAGAAACAGAGACAAAGCGAGAAACAGAGACAAAGACAGAAGCAGAGACACAGACAGAAGCAGAGACACAGACAGAAGCAGAGACACAGACAGAAGCAGACACAGACAGAAACATATACACAGACAGAAACAGAGACACAGACAGAAACAGAGACACAGACAGAAACAGAGACAAAGATAGAAACAAAGACAGAAGCAGAGACACAGACAGAAGCAGAGACACAGACAGTAACAGAGACACAGACAGAAAGAGAGATACAGGCAGAAAGAGAGACACAGGCAGAAAGAGAAACAGAGACAGAAACAGAGACAAAGAGAGAAACAGAGACAAAGAGAGAAACAGAGACATAGAGAGAAACAGAGAACAGACAGAAACATAGACACAGACAGAAACAGAGACACAGACAGCAGCAGAGAACAGACAGAAACAGAGAACAGACAGAAACAGAGAAAGAGAGAAACAGAGACAAAGAGAGAAACAGAGACAAAGACAGAAGCAGAGACACAGACAGAAGCAGAGACACAGACAGAAGCAGAGACACAGACAAGCAGAGACACAGACAGAAGCAGAGACACAGACAGTAACAGAGGCACAGACAGAAACAGAGACACAGACAGAAACAGAGACACAGAGAGAAACAGAGACACAGACAGAAACAGAGACAGAGAGAAA
This sequence comes from Oncorhynchus tshawytscha, assembly GCF_018296145.1. NCBI lineage: Eukaryota > Metazoa > Chordata > Actinopteri > Salmoniformes > Salmonidae > Oncorhynchus > Oncorhynchus tshawytscha. Next base: position 69,628,279 of record NC_056441.1, read on the forward strand.
CAGAAACAGAGACAAAGAGAGAAACAGAGACACAGACAGAAACATAGACACAGACAGAAACATAGACACAGACAGAAACAGAGACACAGACAGAAACAGAGAACAGACAGAAACAGAGAACAGACAGAAACAGAGACAAAGAGAGAAACAGAGACAAAGACAGAAGCAGAGACACAGACAGAAGCAGAGACACAGACAGAAGCAGAGACACAGACAGAAGCAGAGACACAGACAGAAGCAGAGACACAGACAGTAACAGAGGCACAGACAGTAACAGAGGTACAGACAGAAACAGAGACACAGACAGAAACCGAGACAAAGAGAGAAACAGAAACAGAGACAAAGAGAGAAACAGAGACACAGAGAGAAACAGCCACAGAGAGAAACAGACACAGAGAGAAACAGAGACACAGACAGAAGCAGAGACACAGACAGAAGCAGAGACACAGACAGAAACAGAGACACAGAGAGAAACAGAGACACAGAGAGAAACAGAGACACAGAGAGAAACAGAGACACAGAGAGAAACAGAGAACAGACAGAAACAGAGACACAGACAGAAACAGAGACACAGACAGAAACAGAAACAGAGACAAAGAGAGAAACAGAGACACAGACAGAAACAGAGACACAGACAGAAACAGAGACAGAAACAGAAATGGAGACACAGACAGAAACAGAGACACAGACAGAAACAGAGACACAGACAGAAACAGAGACACAGACAGAAACAGAGACACAGACAGAAACAGACACAGACAGAAACAGAGACAGAGAGAAACAGAAACGGAGACAAAGAGAGAAACAGAGACACAGACAGAAACAGAGACACAGAGAGAAACAGAGACACAGAGAGAAACAGAGACACAGAGAAAAACAGAGACGGAGAGAAACAGAGACAGAGAGAGATACAGACACACAGAGAGAAACAGAGACACAGAGAGAAACAGAGACCGAGAGAAACAGAGAGATACAGAGACACAGAGAGGAACAGACACAGAAAGAAACAGAGACACAGAAAGAAACAGAGACACAGAGAGAAACAGAGACACAGAGAGAAACAAAGACAGTGAGAGAAACAGAAATACAGAGAGAACCAGAGACACAGAGACAGAGAAACAGAGACACAGAGAAAAACAGAGACAGAGAGACATATACAGGGAGACAGAGACACAGAGAGAAACAGAGTCACAGAGAGAAACAGAGACACAGAGACAGAGAAAAACAGAGACAGAGAGAAACAGAGACACAGAGAGAAATAGAGACACAGAGACAGAGAAACAGAGACACAGAGACAGAGAAAAACAGAGACAGAGAAAAACAGAGACAGAGAGAAACAGAGAGAGAGAGAGAACCAGAGACACAGAGGAAAACAGAGACACAGAGAAACAGAGACAGAGAGAGAGGACACACAAATACACAAAGAGTGTATTCTCAGTACAGCGCACACAGCCGTTTCCCTTTCTTCTCCCTCAATCACTCCTCTGTGTGATTTCTGAGATCAATTGAGGAGTAACGTAAAATGACTTATTGACTTTAACAGGGAAGGTTATTTATAACATCAACGGCTACTGCATGTTACACTAGCCTGACTGGTTTATGGACCAAGCCAAGGAGGGTTAGTGCTGCAAACATTTATTATCCCCTTGGCTGACGTCATCATTGGCTGTTTTGTATTCGTGCAATTTTAAGTAATGATATGGCAATTAAGTTTACCAGTGATTACTTCGAGTATTTCAATAACGTAAATTCAATGGGTATAGATGCTAGAAAGAACATAATAATAAATAAAAAAAACATTTAAATCACAAAAATCACTCTTTTATCTTATACAATTATGAATAAATATAGATTTGAATTCAGCTCTAACTACATAGCGTACAACGGGTACAAGTCCAAATGAGCACATTACAGCTCTCCTCTCTCTGGTCTGGCTGATGAGGATCTGTCCCCTGTAATGGATTTCTCTGTTCTACAGATGAGACCAAACTTCCTCAGGGTTGGAAACGTATGTCCCTCCTTGGGTGCATGGTGGGTTTACAGAAGAGTTGCACATCGCCAAGACCTCACCGGTAATGATCGCCGCCCTCTTTATCATGCCTTTGTTATGGAGTTGCTAAATGATCACACGTTTATTTAGTCATCAATCGAAGTCGAGGGGTATCAGAGAGCTGTATAATCCAAAGGCCCCCTGGCTTAATTCGTTAGCCTCAGGGTTTGGGAGGGAGACCAAACAGCCCTGTGCCTCTGCCTCTGCTCTCCAGGCCTCATCACATTTTGCACCCTGCCTCACAGACGTAAGCATAATATGTTCTCTCACTACTCCCATTATTGGACAGAACATTATAGATTAATGTCCAGCTTTCATAAGAAAGACTGGGAGAATAAGGGGAAAGAAATGGAATAGTACGCAAGGGAGAGCGAATAAGACTGAATATAAATGTATTTAGTGGAGTTTAAATATATGAAGTGGAGATGATACAAAAGCCAAGCCTCTCTCTCATACCAGAACCTGCTTTGAAGACCATTAGAGAATCAAAATGGCTCGCTCTCAATGAGTTCAAATAGAATGCAGAAATGCCTTGTGCTAGGCCCTCATCCGGATTCAATACATGAAAGGGGACAGATGAAATGCAGACCTGGGGATAAAAAATGTAAAAAAAGCTTAATTAATACACATTATTTTTATTTTCAGCGTCTTAAGTGGTCCTTTAGCGAAGGGTATCTTTTGTGAATTTTCCATGAAAAAGACTATTTTATCGAGAGTTAGGGGATTCTATGAGCTGATGCTATTCAAGTCCTCTGAATGACTTTCTACCACAACAGATGAGACCACAGGGTCATCAGGTACAGTGTACCACCAATACTAGTCCAAAAATAATGTTGTGTATCAAGCACCATAGACACTATAGATCCGCTACATCAAATAGATTCTTTGCCAGGATCACATATGCCACTAACAGTCTATTTCCTGAAGGGAGAATAAAGTAATGCTCTCTCTGCAGGCAGTGAAACCAATTACCCAAAGTACCACAATCCAGAAATACGTACTTCACTGTGTGAGCTAAAAGCACTACATTTTGAAAGGTGCGTGTCCATCAATCAGACATGGCAGCTTGTCCTGCTAGTTAAAGTATAAGTAGACACAACAGATCAAAGTAGCAAACTAGCCTGCTGACCACCCCCACACCTGGTCTGGTGGGCTGCTGTACTGTATACATCATGTCCTGGATGAGCTCCTGCATTACCCCATCTCGCTCTCCCTGCTCCTTGAGCTCTGGTCCCTGGAGAGGACTGGGGCTTGCGCCAACAGCTGGGCATCTGGCTGGGAGCAGCTGTTATCTGCCTGGGGCAGGAGAGCAGGAGTCAGGAGGTAAAACCTCAATATCCCTCCCCTTTCACCTAACAAATGCCTTCCTCCCTCCCAGCATTTTGTGCCCACGCAGAGCAGTCAGGGTACTCTCATCTTTGAGACAGTTGAATCCTGGCAGCCGTGGTAAACCTAGCATTTACCTCAGCTACTGGGTTCACCAACGCCTGCAATTGCAACCATTAGCACGGTTAAATTAACAGATTTCCAGGTAGCAGCCGGTGTAGGCAGCAGACAGAGACACCTTCTTTTAGTCTATGGCTAAACCACCAGGCCCGGAGCCACTGCAACTAGGTGTGTCATTTTAAAAAAGTGACACAATTGCCCACTTTTTTTTTTTTACCCCTCCAACATACAGTTGTCTCAGCTGACAAAGGCTCCACATTGCCACACACTGATGGTGCAGCATGATGCTGACCTGGGAAGCATTTGATATGCAGCATTCCAGACACACAGAGGTCTCTGAAGTGACAAGGCCAGAAAAATAAAACATCAACAAAAACAATGAGAGGAGACACAATCACATGTTCTCGTTCGACCTATGGGGGAGATGGTAGAAATATTATGCTTGGCATGTATCCGAATCACAAACCAATAGTGTCAGATGCTAAAAACGGCCACTCCCCTCAACTCCCACTTTCCCTCACTTCTATTGTTCATTCAAATGAAGACAGTACTCCATGCTGTTGTTGGTGACTTCTTGTCCTCCCTTAATAAAGTTGTGATTGCCTTCTAACAGGTGAACACAGTTGTTATGGTGCCTCTGACCTGCCGCTGTCCCCTTCACACAAACTCAACTCATTAGACAGTCAATGAATGCCTTTATAATTAACTCCAAATGGACTCCTTTAAATGGACTCCTTTAAGCAATTAAAGGGAAGAATGGATGCTTTGTGGCAAGGAAACATTTGGCTCTGACATCTTTGCTGTCGAATAACCTTGGCTTCCTCTTCACCACTGTATTACTGGGTGAATTACTGTATGTCTAACACTCTCACTACTGCAGCAATAATACCAACAACCACTCAGTGCTCCTCCCTCGTATAGTTAGCATATTTCAAGGTCTGCGTGAGCTATTAGGAGCCTAAATGAATTGATGAGAAGAAATGAATGGGAGTATAAAAGCTTCAATTTGTTTCAATGTGGCATAATCCATCAAATGCATTTCAATACATCTATTTTTTTTATAAAGCCTGTTTTAGATCAGCAGTTGTCACAAGGTGCTTATACAGAAAGTGCTTAGTCAATTATGTCATTGTTCCATAACTCAAGGAAGAATGCAAAAAACAGAATGAATTGTTTGGCTATTTTATGTTATGGTTGGGCAAGTTACATCTGAATTAATTGGGAATGAAGGTAAAACTTTATTGTAATAATGTAACGCTGGAGAGATTTTTAAGTAACATAAAAAACAATTAGATGTTGGCACTGCACATGGCCCTCTAGAGGCCTCCTCACACTATTAAAAATGGATCCTGTTCTATGGTGCTTAGCTTATTAAGATGTCATATGTGCAAACATTGCTGGTTTGAGGTGAATACCCCTGTGGTACATTCTTCTGTGTACAGTCTATTCGCCCTGTCGCTCTTTAGCTGTCGATGGCTCTTTAGTGCCTATCGAGGGCTACAGAGAGTGCTTCACAAACATATTGTGCTTTTTCACATAATTAGGCTGGAGGGATTTCATTAAAAACACTGGCGTGGGGGCTTTCTACTTGCACCAGTAATACTGAAGCAATCTAGCTATTGCCTGTCTCTCTCTCTCCCTGTCTCTCTCCCTGTCTCTCTCCCTGTCTCTCTCTCTCTCTAAGCTCTCAATTACAAACAGCATATCAGGATCCAAGTGTTTATGAACAACATGAAATATTTTATTTTGTATGTATACTGCTTGGTGCGTGGCTACAGTTTAAGATTTTTGTTTGATTATCTCCAGGGGTCATGTCCACTATTAAAAGTTTACAATTCATACTGTATATTTTTATTCCATAGAAATTATGAGAGCAAGTTTATAAATTGAACTACTAGCCAGTTTGGCCATCATAATCATGCAAAAAAAAAAACATGAATAAAGTGAGAAAGTGTTTACTTTTGTGATTTTAATAACTGAATTCCTTTCTTACTGCATAATGCAAGAAGCAAAATAAATGTACAGTACTGTCCAATTAGATTATAGAGTAGAGAGTACTGATCTGAACGCAATTATTCCAGTCCTTTAATGGTTCTGTCTTCTATGCCCCCCTCTTCTCCCTACTCCCCTGTCGACCGAGCCAGCTCCACACCCGCTCCAGCCCAGGACACTGACCTGGGTTCAGCAGAGGATAATAGAATTCCTCCATCCTCCTACCCATTACTTACTGCGGGCCTGAGCTCTATGTAAATATTTGTACAACAATTTCCATGCAGATCCAGCTTGGTCAGTACAACCGGCTGATGCTCCACCAGTGGACTGCACATTAACACCTGGTAAATATGTACAGTATAAAATAACAGAATACTCAGATGATTGAGATATGGTGGAGTAGAGGCCTTAGGTTAGGTGGTGTTCAATCTCCCGGAGCCAAATCGCTATATCCCAGCAGGGTGTTCTGATTTACAAGTGCTAAATGCATACCCTCTGTTGGTAAATACAGATTATGTTTTATAAAATAGACATAGCAACTAAATACATTGATATTGAGTTCATGTTTTATAAATCAACTTGCTCAAACACAAAATAAGGTTTACAATAGCTAGTTCAATTATCTGTAATCCCATTGAATTGACAGGATCTTTAGGAGATTAAAGTGTTTTACAAAAGTTTGAGCAATTGACAAGTCAAATTGAACTAAAAGTAATTGATGTTCTCTGTAAATTCTCCTTAATTGAATTGTAACTTCAATTTAAAAAATGCTTTACTTTGATAGATGGTCATATACCACAGTAATGATAGGGCTCTAAATGGTTTACTTTGATAGATGGTCATATACCACAGTAATGATAGGGCTCTAAATGGTTTACTTTGATAGATGGTCATATACCACAGTAATGATAGGGCTCTAAATGGTTTACTTTGATAGATGGTCATATACCACAGTAATGATAGGGCTCTAAATGGTTTAAAGAAGAGACAAGAGGAGGAAAATATTAAAACCACATCTCTGATATAAAGCGTGCTATACAATATGTATCTCCTCTACACTCTAGAACCTAAAACTGTCATTTGGCTGTCCCCATAGGAGAACCCTTTGAAGAACTCTTTCTGATTCTAGGTAGAACCATTTTGGGTTCCATGTAGAACCCTTTCCACAGAGGGTTTTACATGGAACCCAAAAGGTTTCTACATGGAACCAAAAATAGTTATACTTCGAACCAAAAAGGGTTCTCCTATAGGGACTGCCGAAGAACCCATTTGGAACCCTTTTTTTCCTAAGAGTGTAGAGCTGTAGTGAACATTTAAAATCAAATAAAATAATTTCAACTTTATTTAACCAGGTAGGTCAGTTGAGAACAAATTCTCATTTACAACTGTGACCTGGCTAAGATAAAGCAAAGCGGTGCGACTAAAAACAACAAAGAGTTCCACAAAAGTACATTCAATAACACAAACATCTATTTACCGTGTGTGCAAATGGAGTAAGGAGATAAGGCAATAAATAGGCCATAGTAGAGAAGTAATTACAATTTAGCAAATTCACACTGAAGTGATAGATGTGCAGATGTTGATGTGCAAGTAGAAATACTGGTGTGCAAAAGAGCAAAAAAGTAAATAAAAACAATATGGGGATGAGGTAGGTAGTTGGGTGTGCTATTTACAGATGGGCTATGTACAGCTGCAGCGATCAGTAAGCTGCTCAGATAGCTAATGCTTAAAGTTAGTGAGGGAGATATAAGTCTCCAACTTCAGCGATTTTTGCAATTCGTTCCAGTCATTGGCAGCAGAGAACTGGAAGTAAAGGCGGCCAAAGGTGGTGTTGGCTTTGGGGAAGACCAGTGAGATATACCTGCTGGAACGCGTGCTACGGGTGGGTGTTGTTATGGTGACCAGTGACCTGAGATAAGGCGGAGCTTTACCTAGCAAAGACTTATAGATGACCTGGAGCCAGTGGGTCTGGCGTAGAATATGTAGCGAGGACTAGCCGACGAGAGCATACAGGTCGCAGTGGTGGGTGGTGTATGGGGCTTTGGTGACAAAATGGATGGCATGGTGATAGACTGCATCCAGTTTGCTGAGTAGAGTGTTGGAGACTATTTTGTAAATTACATCGCCGAAGTCAAGGATCGGTAGGATAGTCAGTTTTACGAGGGTATGTTTGGCAGCATGAGTGAAGGAGGCTTTGTTTTGCGAAATAGGAAGCCAATTCTAGATTTAATTTTGGATTGGGGATGCTCAATATGAGTCTGGAAGGAGAGTTCCAGTCTAACCAGACACCTCGGTATTTGTAGTTTTCCACATATTCTAAGTCAGAACCGTGCAGAGTAGTGACGCTAGTTGGGCGGGCAGGTGCAGGCAGCGATCGCTTGAAGAGCATGCATTTAGTTTTACTAGCGTTTAAGAGCAGTTGGAGGCCACGGAAGGGGTGTTGCATGGCATTGAAGCTCATTTGGAGGTTTGTTATTAACACAGTGTCCAAAGAAGGGCCAGATGTATACAGAATGGTGTCGTCTGCGTAGAGGTGGATAAAGGAATCACCCGCAGTAAGAGCGACATCATTGATGTATACAGAGAAAAGAGTTGGCCCGGGAATTGAACCCTGTGGTACCCCCATAGAGACGGCCAGAGGTCCAGACAATAGGCCCTCTTTGACACACTGAACTCTATCTGAGAAGTAGTTGGTGAACCAGGCGAGGCAGTCATTTGAGATTTCAAGGCTGTTGAGTCAGCCAATAAGAATACAGTGATTGCCAGAGTCAAAAGCCTTGGCCAGGTCGATGAAGACGGCTGCACAGTACTGTCTTTTATCGATGGCGGTTATGATATCATTCAGTACCTTGAGCATGTCTGAGGTGCACCCGTGACCAGTTTTGAAACCAGATTGCACAGCGGAGAAGGTACGGTGGGATTCGAAATGGTCAGTGGCTTTCGAAGACTTTAGAAAGGCAGGGCAGGATGAATATAGGTCTGTAACAGTTTGGGTCTAGAGTGTCTCCCCCTTTGAAGAGGGCGATGACCACGGCAGCTTTCCAGTCTTTAGGATACTGTAACTACTGTTGAAATATCAAAGTTTTCCCTGAATTACAACCACAATGTCAATACACTCTTAGGGGTTTTTCCAAAACACTGACTGCCAGCTATGAGGTAAATTAGGGCTACAATCATAGAACTAGCAGGGCATTGGGTTTGACTATGTAGCAAACTATAATGACCTCAAGATACCTGCCGTGGTCAGAGGGCCATCAATAGCATAGCTAAACACCGGGCTACATGAGCAATATCCACAGCCAGCTACTGCAAATTCATCCAGATGGGAGATAACATGCTGATATCAGTGGGCTGGGGAGGTTAGACAGGCAGAATAATCACAACACATAGCACACTGTATTCATTATTGAATGGTTCCTTATGAGGCCACAAATTCAGTCTGAATAACCTGCATGTGGATGTATTGAACTGTCTGTGAGGACATAGAAAATGGATACGATGATAATGGAATGGGAGAGATGGTACACACTACATAGTATAAAGGAATTTAAAGGACACATAGCATTGCATTGCATTAAAGATCAGGAAATTACATATAAATAAGTTCCTAAATCATATTTCACTTCCATATTGTGCAAACACACACTATCCCCTCTGCTTCCTTGGCCAGGCAACAGCTGTGTTTGGTGCAAGTGGAAGAGCAGCTAATGAGCCAAACACAACGCTTGACAATTCACATCTGCTGCCACTCTCCAACCTCTGCCAGCACCCCAGCCTGACTGGGCCTCCCTGGACAGGGGCCTACGGCCAGAGCCCACACCTGGGAACGACACACACACAAATAAACTCACCTTAAAAAGGCATTATACTCACAGACACACGGCAAGGATTTAGACTGGAGACTACATCCATTCACATCCCTCATCCAACAGCAGACACAAATCAAGGGCCATTACATGTTTTCCAGGGAAGTGGTTAGGGACATAGCGTTGATGGCCATCACGTCAACTTCTGATTCCTATTGTCTCTGGTATCCACCTGAGAGCAACGTGAAACCCCTCTGTGACAGCCATTGCTGCTGCTCATTTCAGGCTCAAAACATGTGTCTGTGACAGAGGCAGCAGAGAGAAAGTTACCAGGGCTGACTTGGTTCTCCAATGCGAGCGGCATTGTGGCTCCAGGACTTTACTCATGTTCTCCCCTCAGGCTGCTCTCTCACAAAGTCAGCCCAGCCATTGGTGGCGCAACCTGGGGTTCAGAAAGCTCCCCTTAGGCCTATCTGTCCAGAAGGCTCATTAAACCAGTGCTGGCCCAGTCCAAATCGACCACCAGACCACCCATACCTACTTTATGTGGTTGTGTGAGTCACAGCATGTGAGGCGGAGGGGGATACAGTATATGGATTGCTATTCAAATATTTTTCTGGAGACAGTGATGATTGTATGCTTGGCTAGGCACCAGGCCTCTCTACCTACTGGGCCATCTGGATGGTCTGTGAGAGCAGTATGGTAGAACAGAACGGCTAGCTTCCCAACGTCAACGTGTGCATATATAGACCAAGATGAGTGGGTATGCATGAGAACGCACATATGCAGACATAAGCACGCATGTTCATGTCTACACACACACACACACACACACACACACACACACACACACACACACACACACACACACACACACACACACACACACACACACACTACAGCGATCCCATCTGGTGCCTTAACTTTGTGACAAGTTGCCATGCTGTGACTGTGTCATGGTAAAGTCTGTGTACAGTGCTGTCGTAGTACAGGGCTGAAAAGCTGTACTGTAAAGGGATCTGCAAGGTGTTTTTGATGCGTAGTCTGTGACCTTTAAACATCAAAAAATGGTTCACCTACTGGTTTAACCTGACCACACACCAACACACACACACACACACACACGAAGACATGCACCCACACATGCAGTAGACACACATGCAGAAAACACATTAAACTAACAAAGCTTCCCAGCAGACACCTGCTGAAACAGTATCTAAAATCAATTCAAATGTTATTGGTCACATGCACATGGTTAGCAGATGTTATTGCGAGTGTAGCGAGATGCCTGTGCTTCTAGTTCCGACAGTGCAGCAATATCTAACATGTAATCTAACAATTCCACAACAACTACCTAATACACACAAATCTAACCTGACCACACACAAATCCTCCGTCATCCAGGTTTACACAGGGTCTTATCCCCCTAAAAATGTCTGTCTTTCTCTAATTGCATTTGATAACAATTTTGTCAAGGCTCTTCTGGCAGCCGACATGCGGTGGTCCCACCAGCAGCTGTGGCTAATTAGCTGCTATCGCTAGCTCTTTTGGCTCTCCCTCTACTGCATCCCCTGGCCCATTCCATCCTAAGTATAAATTATTGGATTGTCGAGGATAGCTAGAGCTGGCAAAGGAGTGAGCGAGAGATTGAGGGTGGTGAGAAAGAGTACGAAGGGAAGAGAGATTGAGGGTGAAATGGTGAATAGGACTCAGATTACCATTCCTTGATTATGTGTTCACGGCTTTCCAAAGTGTTGTCCTTGGCCATAACAAAAGAGGTTGTTAAGCCAACACAAGGTCACGATAACTCTTCCAATCACTCTAGTCAATGTGTTTCTTTATTGACTCCAGTGAAATTGACTCAATGCACTCTCACCCTGGCTCAATGGTGTGTGATCTTCCAATAGTCTCTGCACTGATACATTCCACTCAGCGTGTAGTTGCCTGCTTCCAGGCATTCTGAGACATTACAATGACCTAAAGGTCATTCACTGACCTTAAATTATTAGTAGAAGTTTAGCTTGTGCTAGAGCTAGTGTTTTGTTGGAGTGGAGAAAACGTTAAGGGACAAAAGACGGATCTGTCTAACATAAGATGTTACACAGAGACCAAAGCCCAAACACAGTTGGAAACAAAATGGCTATATATAAAAACTAGTGTAAACAGCCTTCCAACAACCCAATAAGGATAGTGACTGTAGCCTCTGAGCACAATAACATAAGGTGTCGGAGTGCAAGTGAATTACCCTGATGGAAAATGGTCCGAAAGCAAACCGTTGCCTCACTATATATCACATTCCAATGATAAAAATGCAATTTCAGAATGGGGGGGGCATGCACTCCTCCCCAGTGAAAGTTACGCCCCTGTAACAAATGGTTAAAATTTGAACCTTCAAGATTCAAATAAAATGGTCTCACATGGGCAAGATGTAGACAGCTCATTTAAGGGAGGGAGATTCATCTTGAGCTTTTCTGGGCTAATGGCTCTTCAAAGACTTGGTCCACAGCCACTGGAGAACAGTTATTTTGCTAAGAAATTACTCCACTGGCATATGTTAATCAAATAGCATCAGCTTACGAGAGAATTGTGAGACAGATAGGGTAGAGATAATAAATACCATCAGGAAACATTCCCTTAGATTTGATTGATCTCACATCTGTGCATACGGAAGCTAGCTCCTCTACAATTAGTCAAGTTTACAATTTGCTTGTAACTTTTTGACAGCTTTCAAAAATGCAAATCTTCTCCTGAATATTTACAATTTCTTCAGATATTGTTTACATTGGGCAATGTCGATCAATAACATGGCAACAGAAACATCTATTTGTGGAATATGGCGTTATTAATTTAAGTAGGCCATCTAGTGGAGAGTGGATCTACTACATTAGAGAGACAGCAAAAGTCCTATACTGTAGCTTGCTGTAGCAGAACATCTTAAACACTATAACCCAAAAGAGCGTACATGTATTAGGTATGGCTACACTCCCATATCACTAAATTATGTATGAGAATCATTAGTATGGTCACTCTCACAGAGATCCTATTCTCCTCAAATCAAATCACGTTTTATTTGTCACATGCACCAAATACAACCGTGCCGTGAAATGCTTACTTACAAAGTGGCAGGCAGCCTAGTGGTTAGAGCGTTCGGGTCAGTAACCGAAAGGTTGCTGTATCGAATCCCCAAGCTGACAAGGTACAAATCTGTCATTCTGCTCCTGAACAAGGCAGCAAACCCACTGTTCCCCTGTAGGCTGTCATTGTAAACAAGAATTTGTTTTTAGCTGACTTGCCTAGTTAAATGAAATGAGAAAAAACAAGCCATTAACCAACAATGGTACTGAGTCAATGTGCGGTGGTACAGGTTAGTTGAGGCAATTATTCTTTATTCTATGGCTACTGTATTCTCCCTCTCCCTCCACAGGACTTATATAGTGGGGCACTATAGTAACATGTTCTTCCCTAGCAAATAGAAGTTACAGCATAGTTATTTGAAAAGAATATGAGATTCTTACGCATGTGACTACATACTGAGTCACGGTGCATCAATCACTTAGGAGTTTGAGTGAAAGATTGTCATTGGACATCACTTTTCACCATCTGAAGGCTGATGGATGATAATAGATAACTGTGGCAAATCAGATTTATCTTCACTGTAACTATTCACAAAGACGCTCCTGTCAATACTTACTCTGTATGCATTGATTTTTAACATTTTTAAATTTCACCTTTATTTAACCAGGTAGGCTAGTTGAAAACAAGTTCTCATTTACAACTGCGACCTGGCCAAGATAAAGCAAAGTATCCAACACTGTTTTTTTCCTTCAAGTTCTGTATCACAGGAAGATGGAAAGATAGACACCTGACAAAACCTGAAACATAGTAGTCAAATTGACAGGACTCTGGGCTAATTTGCTCTGCTGTATCTAACCTTACATTACACTGCTCACTTCTGTCAAGGGCTTGTTCCCTATGCTGCAGGTAGAAAGGGATCTGAATAAAAGACACATTAAAGTAGACAGTCTTTTCTGTATCAGACAACAGGTGTTGCAGTACAGTTTGAACATTATGCCAACCATGCTATTGGTGTCATGGGGAGAAGAACCAGAGGTGGATTCATATTTAATCAAGATAGATGATGCAAATGTGCTCGAGTGTTGCATTCTGTATTCACTGGCTTCCTCACTACGCCCACACACACAAGCTCTCGGCACAGCCAAGGTGTGAGGTGTTCAGAGGAAAGTGTTGCAAGGGGAAAGTGTAAAACATGTCACTGGCACCAATAACAACAACTTTGCTTTTGACTTCGTAGTTCTTGCCGCTACCTTCACAGGTCAAAAACATCTGAAACTTTTTCTGTTATTATTCTATGTGTTAGATTTAGCTAATTGTAAAAACACTTTATGGCTCAACACTTTCTGTCAGGATAGAAGCTGGATAGAAGCTGGATAGAAGCTGGATGTGGGCTGGGAGCCAGATGAAATAAAATAAAGCAAATAGAACCCAAAACTGTGACCCCATTTAAAATGATCAGAGAGTGCCATTTTCAAGTCGCCCTTCATCTCTGATAGCCTGAAAAACCATTGATTTTCTTTCCCGCGATGCCTTCATGAACCCTCTTTCTCCAAACCTGCCATTCTCCCCTCCGGATGTGGGAGCTATTAAAAGGCTGAACCCCGGACTCCTCTGAATGACAAACTGCCCTTTGGACAAAATTCTTCATAAATCACCTAAACAATGGCGTGCGCCCCGGTGCCACGCTTGACGGATTGGAGATGGATGACGGGAGCTGCGGGGAAAAGCCAAATGACGCACCCCATTAGCTGTGGGGTATGGTTATTCACATCGATAAACTGTTCAAATCGATAAGCTGCAATCCTGTCCTGAACAGAGGTCACCCCCCTTGAGGTTGAGGCCACCTCCCTTGAGGTGCAGACATGTCTAATAATGACATCAGTGCTGTCTGTTAACCACACCTCTATTTGGTAACTCTGATGCATTCTTGACACATCCCCCTCACCTACACATCCACAACAACTAGAGTTAAGCAAGTGACCAATCATGTCCCATCTCAACCTGTCTGGGCTGCAATTTTTCTGTGAAAAAACTACATATCTCTGGATATGTGTAATATCAGTGAATAGTATTGACAGCTCCTAATTGATAATCTTTCCTACCATTGAAAGGGGTGCATTCTCTTTAAGGAATTGTATTGTGCTTTAGGTAGTTGATAAATATGCTCAAATGGTGGCACCAATGAATCTCTATAGTAGGAAAAGAAATCACTTTCACATTCAAAGTGTGCCATCCTACTGTGCCCAGACCTAAAAACATGGCATCAGGGGGTTGCTTTGATGGATGTTTTTTGAGTAATAACTTAGCTTGCTGTGCTACTTCCTCCAGGTCCATGCGCTGCATCCTATCTGGGTGAAGACAAAGCTAATACTGGGGGACGGGCAACAGCGATGTGAGGGATCACTGTGGACGGGCTGACCACGGGGAAGCTGGGCTCATGCCGGGTGTGATATGTACATCTATGACCAGAAGCTCTAGGCTGTAAGTCTCGTGGTCCACATATCACAAAAATGTACCTCTCTGTCTTGTTCTCTCATGTGGGTGTATGTGTATATGTCTTCAAGCTGTTGACCCAACCGGGATGTCCATTCACAGCTTACAATGATTTGGCAAGCGTTGCAGATATTACTGCCCATTTTCTGTGGCTTACTGTCTACACGACAAACAACATTAGCGTGTCTGGGTAGTTGCATTTGCCGCTATTAGTTCAATATAACTTGTTCTCTATTAAAAATGTTTGTCTGGCTATGCATCCTCTTCCAATTCTGCATATCATATTTTGTTAACACTTTAGATACAGTGATACAGTTTATTATGTATGTCCAACATGCCAGCCAGATTTAATGTATCTGTTCCTTGCTCAGAATGGATCATATTTGAAAGGTTGAACTGGCCCATATTGAGTCTGCCTCTCTGGCAAGTTGTAAGGCTCCCAAGCTGGAAAGGAGCCAAGTGATTTCAGTGCAATCAATTTCTATTTTATTTTATTTTATCCACACTGCACTTTTCTTGTACCTCACCATCAATACGCATTTCATCTCTCTGGGTGAACAGGCTCGGGGGTAATGGTGAGGGATTTGGGATTCGGCTTAGATGTTTAGTGTAATAAAAGATCAGCTAACTTGTGATGGGATCCCAACCAACATAACAGGAGGGCACAGAGTTGGTTAGGAGCTTTATGTGCTCAGAGCCGATGGTTGTCTTTGACTCCCAGGTGTGAAAGGTGAAGACAAATGCTTTCAATCTCTGTTGACTGACTGTGGAGCGGTATCACAATGGACAGATACTGTAGTGGAATGACGGGGTCGAGACAGGCAGTTATTTGCCAGATTAAACACAGAGGAGAGAAAATGGTGGAAACCGGAAACAGAGCAGGAAATTAAATGAAGGATGTCGGAAGGATAGTGAGAAATAGAAAAGCCCTGCCTGGTCCTCCCGACACCGGGCAAACATAGAAGGAGGTTGGGGATGTGAAAAACAAATTCATTAAGAATGGAGAAAGATGGGCAAAGAAAAGGAGGCACATCGCCTGGCGTCCAGGGAAAAAGCCAATCACGGCACAGCGAGCTGTGAGCCCCATCCATTATGTGGGGACTGACAAGTTACCAGCAGTCAGGGAGGGAGCTACACTTAATAAATCAAACCTGACAACTCCTCCTCAGCCCCATCTCAACTACAGCTTTCCCACTTCCCTTCCCTTACAGCCGTTAGACTTGACCTTCTTCCCACCAACTCCACCACTGCACACCATCAACAGGCTTCCGCCACAAGTGAGCAACAGCAACCACAGAGAAAGGGAAAGAGAAGGGAGTGAGGGTTCTGATGGGGGGAGAGAGAGAGAGTGTGAGAGAGAAAGCACGCAAGAGAAAGATAATTGAGAGGGAGAGAGAAAGAATAACATTGGCCCTGAGTTTACACCAGATTTACTACTATTCTGTACATCTGTGTGGTTTGATCTACGGACACAAGGCATTTGTGTCAAACAGCATCTGCCCCCCTACCAGAGTGTAGTAGCAGGTTCGTTGATGGTTCAACTCGGCAAATGACTCAAACACCACTAATCATCTTTTTACAATCTGTAGTCCAATTACTCCACATTTAACGCTTAATGAAAGTAAATTACCTGGATACCTCAGTTTTAATTAAAAGATAGTCTGCATGTGCTTCCAACAGTGGAGAGCTTTTCATTAAGTCAAAAATCTTCCACTGGCTGCTCAATTAGTACCTGCCAGGGAGGCAGAAAATAAGCAAGTAATGTGTAAGCATAATTGCTGAGAAGTTAAGAGCCCTTTTCTCTCCTAATAATAACAAAAAGGCCTGGCTGCATGTGTGGTAGGTCGTTTTCACCAATTAACAAGTCCTGTTTATCCTCTTTTTTCTACCTTACACAGGTTGCTTGCTTGTAGTAAATGGAAAGAGCTCTTTGGGGAAAAGCAATTTTAAAAATCGGAGAAACAATTATGAGCGCAGATGTTTAGACTGGAGACCCGTCTAGAATCAATGCTAAACAAAAGCACCTAAAGGTCACACATCAACCTTGGCTTTCCTTCCCACTCTATCCTCAAATGAATGGGTTTCTCCGTGCACGTTCTCTCTGAGATGTCTTGTGTGGATGCCCAGGCTATACAGTATGTGTATGTCAGCGTAAATCAGGCCAGTGTGGTGAGTCGGTTTGGCACAGGTGAGGAAAGCATCAACATGTGAGAGAAAGCGAGCGAAAACCACCTGGCCAACTCCCCTTTGGACACAACAGACCCTCTAGTTGGCAACTCCCCAGCACTGTTGCCACTTTCTCAAACATCAGTTTTTCTCAGACAATTTATCCCCTAGTTCTTCTGCTCATACCCTAATTTCTAAAGTTGACAGTGCATACGGAAAGTATTCAGACCCCTTGACTTTTTCCACATTTTGTTTTGTTACAACCTTCATTTTTCCCCTCATCAATCTAAACACAATACCCCATAATGACAAAACAAAAACAGGTTTTGAGAAATGATTGCTAATATATATATAAAAACGGAAATATCACATTTACATAAGTATTCAGACCCTTACTCAGTACTTTGTTGAAGCACCTTAGTAAAGAAGTGAAGCACTCAGCAAAGAAGTGTAAAGAAGTGAAGCACTTAGTGAAGCACTCAGTACTTTGTTGAAGCACCTTGATAGCGATTACAGCCTCGAATGTTCTTGGGTATGACCAATAACATTTGATTTGAGTTTAAACTAAAAGCTTGGCACACCTGTATTTGGGGAGTTTCTCACATTCTTCTCTGCAGATCCACTCAAGCTCTGTCAGTGTTGCTGCACAGATATTTTCAGGTCTCTCCAGAGATGTTGGATTGGGTTCAAGTCCGTGCTCTGACTGGCCACTCAAGCACATTCAGAGACTAGTCCCGAAGCTGAGTTAAACCTTCACCCCTCTCTGAAGTCCTGAGCGCTCTGGAGCAGGTTTTCGTCAAGGATCTCTCTGTACTTTGTTCTGTTCATCTTTCCCTCAATCGCTCAATATTTAATCCATTTTTGAATAAGGCTGTAACGTAACAAAATGTGGAAAATGGGAAGGGGTCTGAATACTTTCTGAATGCACTGTATGAGCATGTACATCATTGTGGGGTATGGTTTGTAAATGTTTGTAAATGAGAGAAGTATGTTTGTTCACACACTTCAATTTTCTGTTCTATTCACATTTGAATGCTTTCAGATAATGGAAAGGTTAGTTGTCTTCAAATAGACACCACCACCGACCATATTAAAGGGATGGTTGGAGAGTAGAATTTATGGAAAACCACAAGTTAATTGAAGAAAATATGTTGTTTTCATCATGAAATACTTTTCTTTACCTTCACTGACAAAAGTATTAGAGATACATGTCTTTTTCTGTTAAATGAAAAGAGAGATGTCTATGATTTAAGCTGCTTGCGGAAAGTCATTCCTTTCCTCCCGCTAAACAAACCTAACGCGAGATGTGAGCTCGGTCCTTATCTGGAGGCCTCATTTGATGGATGTGCTGATTAAAAATGTATATCTGGCAGACAAATAATATAAGCAGAGAAGTCTGAACTACGAAAGGTCACAGATTCTCTGAACTCAATGGCTTCCTCGGATTCCCATTTCGAAGCAGTTAAATGATCTTCAGCAAAGAATCTGCTTCATACACCGTGTATACATGGAACGTCCACCCTCTAACAACAAGCTAATTACAACCCTCTAAGTATAATAAAGCCTGCATTTAATTCCTAGGTTTGGGTATAGTGTGGGAGGTGTACAAGTCCTGACAAAGTAGTGCCGTGAAGTACTTGCCTCCTTTCTAATTTTCACTACTTTTGCAAGTTTTTTATTTTGAATGTTAGCAGATCTTCAACCAAAACCTGATATTAGAGAAAGGGAACCTGCATTTGCAAATAAATACATCCAATCTAATTCCCCTGTCTGAAAAAGTAATGGCCCCCTTACACTCAATAACTGGTTGTGCCACCATTACAGTGGCTTGCGAAAGTATTCACTCCCCTTGGAATTTTTCCTATTTTGTTGCCTTACAACCTGGAATTAAAATATATTTTGGGGGGGGTTTGTATCATTTGACTTACACAATATGCCTACCACTTTGAAGAAAAATATTTTCTCTTGTGAAGCAAACAAGAAATAAGGCAAAAAATTGAAAACTTGAGAATGCATAACTATTCACCCCCCTCCCCAAGTCAATACTTTGTAAAACCACCTTTTTCAGCAATTACTGTCACGCCCTGATCTATTTGTGATTTTCTCCACCCCCTCCAGGTGTTGCTTATTTTCCCCAGAGTTTTTATCCCTGTGTTTCCTGTTTCTGTGTGCCAGTTAGTCTTGTATGTTTTCAAGTCAACCAGCGGTTTTCTCGTCCTCCTGCTTTTTGCATTGTCCTTTTTCTAGTCCCCCCGGTTTTGACCCTTGCCTGTTTCTGGACTTTGTACCCGCCTGACTGACCATTCTGCCTGCCTTGACCACGAGCCTGTCTGTCACTTTGTACCTCCTGGACTCTGATCTGGTTCTGACATTTTTGCCTGTCCACGACCATTCTCTTGCCTACCCCTTTGGATGAATAAACATTGTAAGACACCAGCCATCTGCCTCCTGTGTCTGCATTTGGGTCTCGCCTTGTGGCTTGATAATTACAGCTGCAAGTCTCTTGGGGTATGTCTCTGTAAGCTTGCACATCTAGCCACTGGGATTTTTGCCCATTAAATGCAAAACTGCTCTAGCTCCTTCAAGTTGAATGGGTTCCGCTGGTGTACAGCAATCTTTAAGTCATACAATTCTGACCAGTTTCCCAGTCCCTGCCAATGAAAAGCATCCCCATGGTGTTCTCAGGGTGATGAGAGGTGTTGGGTTTGTGCCAGACATAGTGTTTTCCTTGATGGCCAAAACGCTCAATTTTGGTCTCATCTGACAAGAGTACCTTCTTACGTATGTTTGTGGAGTGTCCCACATGCCTTTTGGCGAACACCAAACGTGTTTGCTTATTTTTTCTTTAAGCAATGTTTTTTTTGGCCACTCTTCCGTAAAATCCCAGCTTTGTGGAGTGTATGGCTTGAAGTGGTCCTATGGACAGATACTCCAAACTCCGCTGTGGAGCTTTGCAGCTCCTTCAGGGTTATCTTTGGTCTCTTTGTTGCCTCTCTGATTAATGCCCTCCTTGCCTGGTCCGTGAGTTTTTGGGGGCAGCCCTCTCTTGGTAGGTTTATTCTGGTGCCATATTCTTTCCAAAACAATTATGGATTTAATGGTGCTCCATGGGATGTTCTAAGTTTCTGATATTTTTTTTTATAACTCAACCCTGAACTGTACTTCTCCACAACTTTGTTCCTGACCTGTTTGGAGAGCTCCTTGGTCTTCATGGTGCCACTTGCTTAGTGGTGTTGCAGACTCTGGGGCCTTTCAGAACAGGTGTATACTGAGATCATGTGACACTTAGATTGCACACAGACAGACTTTATTTAACTAATTATGTGACTTCTGAAGGTAATTGGTTGCAACTGATCTTATTTAGTGGCTTCATAGCAAAGGGGGTGAATACATATACATGCACTATTTTTTTTGTTTTTATTTTGAAACAAGTAATTTTTTCACTTCACCAATTTGGACTATTTTGTGTATGTCCATTACATGAAATCCAAATAAAAATCTATTTAAATTCCAGGTTGTAATGCAACAAAATAGGAAAAGGGGGATGAATACTTTTGCAAGGCACTGTAGCTGCAATGACTGGAACCAAACGCTTCCAGTAGTTTCTCATGTCGCTGTTGAGGAATTTTGGCACACTCTTCCATGGAGAACTGCTTTACCTCAGCGATATTTGTGGGTTTGACATTCTCCTGTTGAATTCTCTGATACAGAGCAGAATTCATGGTTCCTTCTATTAAGGCAAGTCATTCAGGTCCTGAGGCAGCAAATCATCCCCAAACAATCAGACTACCAACATCGTTGGTATGAGGTGCTTCCTGTGGAATGCAGTGTTTGGTTTTCACCAGACATAATGGGAACCATCTCGTCTAAAAAGTTGAATCAAGTTTGCCAAAAAGCACCCAAATGATCATCAATACTCCTGTAAGAATTTTCTATGGACAGAGGAGTCAAAAACATAACTTTTTGGACGACATGGGTCACATTATGCCTGGCAAAAACCAAACACTGCATTCAACCGTAAGAACCTTATACCAACGGTCAAAAATGGTGGTGGTAGTGTGATGGTTTGGGGATGCTTTGCTGCTTCAGTATCTGGACTACATACCTTAATAGAAGGAACCATGCATTCTGTTCTGATTCAGAGAATTCTACAGCAGAATGTCAGGCCATCCGTCTGTAAGCTGAAGTTGAAACACAGCTGGGTCATGCAGCAAGACAACGATCCAAAACACACAATCAAGTCCACATGAAAATGGTTAGAAAGCTGAGTTAAAGCAGTTCTCTATGGAAGAGCGTGCCCAAATTCCTCCACAGTGACGTGAGAAGCTGATCAACAGCTACAGGAAGTGTTTGGTTCCATTCATTACAGCTAAAGGTGGCACAACTAGTTATTGAGTGTAAGGGGGCAATTTACGCACCTCTCTGATTCAGAGGGGTTGGGTTAAATGCAGAAGACACATTTCAGAATACATTCACTTGGACAACTGACTAGGTATCTCCCTAATTTATCTTATTATTATACTTTTTCACATAGGGGCATAGGGTGTTGCATGACTTTGTTTGTGAAATAACTGAAAAAAGTATGTAATTGTTGTGTTATTTGTTCACTTAGGTTCCCTTTATCTGATATTAGGTTTTGTTTGAAAATCTGAAAACATTCAGTGTAAAGAATTTGCAAAAGTAGAGAAAATTAGAAAGGGGGGAAATACTTTTTCACAGCACTGTATATACATCAACAGTATACTGATACACTGCACACACCACTGTATATTCATCAACAGTATACTGATACACTGCACACACCACTGTATATTCATCAACAGTATACTGATACACTGCACACACCACTGTATATACATCAACATAATACACTGATACAGTATACTGATACACTGCACACACCACTGTATATACATCAACAGTATACTGATACACTGCACACCACCATCAACAGTATATGATACATCAACAGTATACTGATACACTGCACACACCACTGTATATACATCAACAGTATACTGATACACTGCACACACCACTGTATATACATCAACAGTATACTGATACACTGCACACACCACTGTATATACATCAACAGTATACTGATACACTGCACACACCACTGTATATACATCAACATTATACTGATACACTGCACACACCACTGTATATACATCAACAGTATACTGATACACTGCACACACCACTGAATATACATCAACAGTATACTGATACACTGCACACACCACTGTATATACATCAACAGTATACTGATACACTGCACACAGCACTGTATATACATCAACAGTATACTGATACACTGCACACACTGCATCAACAGTATACTGATACACTGCACACACCACTGTATATACATCAACATTATACTGATACACTGCACACACCACTGTATATACATCAACAGTATACTGATACACTGCACACGCCACTGTATATCAATATACCCTCTTGAGGAATTCTACGATATGATGCTGCTATAGAAAACGAATTCCAACCGCATAGACTTTTCGAATGTGATGGAACTTCTTACCGTGTATGACATTAGGTTTCTTCCCTGGCTTAGGTAATTGGTGTGCCTATCACTGGAGAGAAGGGGCTCTCAGGGACGGGGTAACGGTTGAGCGGCAGCAGGTATGCATTCCAAGAGACTGCTTGATGAGGTCCCATGAGCTCTGTGCATCTGCTGGGTCTGATAAGCCAACCTATTGGGCTACTAGGGGAGAAAAATGTCCCCTTGCTTCCCTATTTCCAATTCAGCTGGAGAGAGAACTTTTCTCAGAGTAATACATGGAAATCCAAAGACGAGCAACCCAAGTTCCCGGTGCTAGAGCCTCGCGGAGCAGAGGGGGAAATGTTCATATAAGACAGGGTAGAAAAGAAGACCGGGCCGTTTTAATCCCACACAACTCTCCCCTTCAGGAAATTTGAGGATTTCCTCTGAATTTAAGTCCAGGAATTATCCCTGAGCAAAAGCTGTGGTAAAGAAATGTTAAATCCAGGATAAACTCTCCCAACACTAAAGTGCTGTTACATGTCAACAGAGCAACTTTATTTTCACGTCTTAGGTATATACTGTACTTGTACTCTATGATTTCAAATCAGTATTTCTTCAGAAAGAGTAAACAATATATCTGTCTGCTTTGCGTTGCCCCCTCCAGATACCCATTGACCGACAGAAAGCTTGGCCCCAGTACCTCACCCAGCCATCCAGGACCTCTATACCGGCGGTGTCCTAGGAAGGCCCTAAAAATTGTCAAAGACTCCAGCCATGCTAGTCATAGACTGTTCTCTCTGCTACCGTATGGCAAGCGGTACCAGAGCACCAAGTCTAGGTCCAAGAGGCTTCTAAACAGCTTCTACCCCAAAGCTATAAGAGTCCTGAACATCTAATCAATTGGCTACCCAGACTATTTGCATACCCCCGCCCCCCCTTTTACACTGCTGCTACTCTCTGTTATTATCTATGCATAGTCACTTTAATAACTCTACCTACATGTACATATTATCTCAATTACCTCAACTAACCTGTGCCCCCGCACATTGACTCTGTACCGGTACCCCCTGTATATAGCCTCGCTATTGTTATTTTACTGCTGCTCTTTAATTATTTGTTACTTTTATTTCTTATTTTTATTTTTTAGGCATTTTTCATAAAATGCATTGTTGGTTAAGGGCTTGTAAGTAAGCATTTCACTGTTGTATTCAGCACATGTGACAAATACAATTTGATTTGATGTCTGACATGAACAAGGCATAGCCATCCGGAATGACAGCAGCTCTCTCTCTCTCTCTCATGCATTATAAAGACAGATAGGAAAAACACGTTTCTCAACAGCTAGCGCAGCAGAACTACAAACAGCCGTTCAGCTATAACAACACCAACAACTACAACGGGGAAAGCCCTGATAGGGGTTTGTTGGTGACGTGTTTATCTACAAGCACACAGCCCACCCAGCAAAAGCCCAGAAAAACTCCTCTTCTTTGTAAAGCCCCCTATATGTCTGTGCCAATTAGCCTCTCGCTTCCAGTCATGGCTGTTAAGGAGGCCTGTTATTATAGAATGCTGTTGTGTTTGGTATACCACACTGAGGCACACTGAGGCCAGCCAGCCAGGCCCTCTGGGTGTGGAGGGTGTGTTTAGGCTAGATGAAGCACCAGTGGAGCTGTTTAGCCCAGTGTTTATATGGTGGAGGCCTGTAAGGGTGGCTTACTAGGAGAGCATGGATCTGTTAGACATATAAACCCACAATGCCCAGAGACTGAAAGGACACACCAGTGTCTGGACACGCACACGCCCACACATACACACACACACACACACGCGCTAAAGTACTGCTTAGCGCGTGTGTGTATGTTTGGATGTTTGGAGCCATGTCTCAAATATTTATAAGGAAAATGATGATCACTGTAACGGATTTCCTCCTCTTCGTCTGAGGAGGAGTAAGGATCGGACCAAAACGCAGCGTGGTAAGTGTCCATATTGATTTATTCAAAAAACACAACTGAACACTGGAACAAAATAATAAATGTAAAACATACAAAACCAAAACAGTACTGTGTGAACCAAACACTCACACGGAAACAAACCAAAAGTGAAACCCAGGCTACCTAAGTATGATTATAAATCAGAGACAACTAATGACACATGCCTCTGATTGAGAACCATACTAGGCCAAACACAAAAACCAACATAGAAAAACAAACATAGACTGCCCACCACAACTCACGCCCTGACCATACTAAAACAAATAATAAAATAACAGAACTATGGTCAGAACGTGACAATCGCTGAGGGTGTTCTTTACATCAAACAAACATACAAGCCTCTGATACTGTGTCTCTACTTTTATCCTAGGTATCCAGCTGTGTCTGTTTGACAGTTGGGCAACACAAAAGGTCAATAATAATCAAATGTAGAATTCACATTGGAGGATAACTAAGGTTAGCACCGTCAATTGTATCCTCAAATCTAAAAGTTGCATTGGACTTTTTAAAATTCTAAAACGCCAATAATGCTCAAAACTAACATAATTGGAGCACATTTTCAGATTCCTCACAACAAGAATGGACTCAAAATATAGAATATGGCCTATCTAAGATATAGCAGTCGAACAGAGACATGCCCAGCGGCCCAAAGCCTTTGCAGCTGGCCAGAGTTATTTTCTTTGTGCTTGGAACTATCTCTCAAAGGAGCATACATAATTCTGCAGTGAGAGTGCAGATCTCTCTGGTCCAGATATGGATGAGTGGGGCCGGGGAAATTACTCACGTCGAGGCGAGTTGTTCTTCTCCCTCCCATGCTACCAAGTTCTGCCGAGACTACTTTCCACAGCTTTATTCAAGGTCAAACAACCCATCTGGGAAAACAGTGGTAATCTACAGCAAAATAACATCATACACCGATGTGCATCACTTACGTTCAAGGACAATGGTCCTGTTTTCTTTCCAATGTCACTTCTCCAGTTCTCAGGTAGTACGGAACAGAGAGATTATGTGTTAGAATGCTCTGCCGTGTAGTGGTATGTATGAGAATTCTCTCTCTATCTTGGCTACTTTGTCTAAGGACAATATCCCCCCCTTTCTATGCACAGAGTACCCTTCAGCAACCACAAGGGTCTGTTTAGGGACATCTATGACGGACACTGCATTCCCGAGAGTGTTACTTGATAAAACAATGGAGGTCAGTCACAGGGTATTAAGTAGGGAAAAAAGGTATACCACATCATCCTTTTTCTCCTTCCAGCGAACATTCTCCTCAAAGTCACATTCCCACTGTCCCTTCTCAGACGTCTGGTGAAATTTAAACATGGCTGCCATGACTCTGCATGAACACCTGGGCAATCGTAAATCCACCTAACCTGTAGAGCCAACAGAGATTCTGGGGGACAATTTCCACCCTCTCCACTGCAGCCTTGACCCCTTTGTCACCAATCCGTCATGGACGTGACTGACAGCTTCGCCAGATCCCTTATCCTTCTTTAATCAAGGTGTCACTCGGCATCACCCTGAACATAAAACCGGTGAGGAGGACGGGGCATTTGTCTTGGCATTAGCTCATAGGAAACATAGATGGACTTTGCTTGAGAAGCAGATTCATCAAAATGATAAAGTGGCGTTTTCACTGCTTAAGGAATCCTTGAGAGAGAGAGAGAGAGAGAGAGAGAGAGAGAGAGAGAGAGAGAGAGAGAGAGAGAGAGAGAGAGAGAGAGAGAGAGAGAGAATAAAGTGAAATAAATAAAATAAGTCCGCTGACCTTTGGTGCATTGCGGGAGTGAGTTCTTCCTCCAAAAGAGGCATAGGGGTGCTCAGTGTGTGTGGAACCTTGAAACTCAAAGGCTTGTGTTTTGTGGGATAACCGATCAATAGCTGTGAAGGAATGTGTCCAGGGATTTCACAGTAAACACAGCCTATGCTCTCAGTCAGCACCCCATACAGTGTATTGATGATGCCTGCAGCTTTATCATGTGCTAAAATACCATCAGTAAAAGCCAATTCTTTACATATTTCCCATTGTGTATACAGTGCCTTCAGAAAGTGTCCATACCCCTTGACTTTTTCCACATTTTGTTTTGAATTTAAAATGGATAAAACTGAGATTTTGTGTCACTGGCCTACACACAATATCCCATAATGTCAAAGTGGAATGATGTTTTTCTAAATGTTTACAAAAAAAAGTAATTAAAAGCTGAAATGTATTGAGTCAATAAGTAATCAACCCTTTGTTATGGCAAGCCTAAATAACTTCAAAAGTAAAAATGTGCTTAACAAGTCATATAAATGGAACTCACTCTGTTTGCAATAATAGTGTTTACCATTGATTTTGGAATGTCTACCTCATCTCTATACCTCACTCATACAATTATCATAAAGGTCCCTCAGTCAAGCAGTGAATTTCAAACACAGATTCAACCACAAAGACCACAGAGGTTTTCCAATGCCTCGCAAAGAAGGTAACCTATTGGAAGATGGATATGGATAAATTAAAAAGGCAGACATTGAATATCCCTTTGAGCATGATGAAGTTATTAATTACACTTTGAATGGTGTATCAATACACCCAGTCACTACAAAGATACAGGCGTCCTTCCTAACTCAGTTGTCAGAGAGGAAGGAAACCACTCAGGGATTTCACCATGAGGCCAATTGTGACTTTAAAACAGTTCCAAAATGTATTAATGGCTGTGATATGGGAAAACTGAAGACGCATCAACAACATTGCAGTTACTCCACAATACTAACCTAAAAGACTGAAAAGAATGAATAAGTATATTCCAAAACATGCATGTTATTTGCAATTGGGCTCTGAAGTAAGACAGCAAAAGAATTGACAAAGAAATTAACTTTCTGTCCTGAATACAAAGTGCTATATTTTAGCGAAATTCAACACAAGACATCAATGAGTACCACTCTTCATATTTTCAAGCATAATGGTGGATGCATCATGTTATGGGTATGCTTGTCTTTGATAAGAATTAGGATGCTTTTTATGATAAAAAGAAATGGAATAGAGCGAAGCACAGGCAAAATTCTAGAAGAAATCCTGGTTCAGTCTACTTTCCAACAGCCACTGGGAGACAATTTCATCTTTCAGCAGGACAATAACCTAAAACACAAGGCCAAATATACATTGGATTTTCTTACCAAGACAACATTGAATGTTCCTGAGTGGCCTAGTTGAAATTTTGACTTAAATTGTCTTGAAAATCTATGACAGGATTTGAAAATGGCTGACTAGCAAAGATCAACAACCAACTTGACAGATCTTGAAGAATTTTTTTAATAATAATGTGCAAATATTGTACAATCCAGGTGTGCAAAGCTCTTAGAGACCTACCCAGAAATACTCACAGCTGTAATCACTTCCAAAGGGGATTCTAGCATGTCTTGACTCAGGGCATGTCTTGACTTGTTTTTTTTTTTCGTTTCTTTGTTTACAAATGTTAGATTTTTTTGTGTAGATTGTTGACCAAAAATTACAATTAAATCTACTTTAACACACTTGATAAGTAAAAGTCAACTAACCATATCAAAAGTAAATACAAAATATCATGGCTTTAATTCCAAGGATTACAATATGAATACATAACCAAGTGGGTAAGGACAAATCTCATATATTCTTCAGAAAAGTTTTTATAGTTGACTGATTTGGTCATTCAGGTGCTGGTAAAATCATCATGGTACAGTAGCTAAACCTTGCGTCTCACAGGAGTAGCAGTAAACCTCCTGAGAAAGAGAATGAGATTTGCCGGGCTAACTCCTGCTGTCTCTACACCAGCCCTCGCAGGCCAAAAGGTCATTAAAAGCAGAGAAGTGGTCATGTGGAAAACTGGATTGGATGGTTCCGCTGTTACACAGCACCCACTGCTGTCACACCTCTGAAGGCTTAGCTAGCTAGTTGCTTCCTGTTTCTCTATTTCTGATGCACTGGCTCAGACATCAACATATAGCTTCTTCAAGTCTCCTCCCCTCAGTCATCTTGGATAAAGAGGGGCACAGCTTTAGTTATGCCTCCAGCCAAACTGGAGTAATTTTTTTGACTCATCTTATCACTCACTCATTCACATGAACATCGCCAACTCCCCCACGTAATAAGAAGAGATTTGTGACAATTATAGGGAGCTGTGTGTGTTGTCCCAGGTGCATTAGGCTGGTGCTACTGTAGTTCTGGTCCAGGTTGAAGATCGGCGTGCCACTTAAAAAGCTTTGTGGTATCCAGGGACGACCTCATCTTTAATCAGAGGGCACATCCCGCAATGACAGTGAGCAGGAACCTGGGAGGCTGCCACACTCTCTCTCTCCCTCCTTCTCTCTCATGCCAGACACTAAGTCTTGTCAAGGGAGAGAAGAATGATGGACGAGTGTCAAGGACTATATATATCTTTTTAACTGTTCAACAAATCTGAACACCATTCTTCTGCCACGGAAAATATCCCTTTCCCATGCTTTGACCTGACAGACTGAATAATGAAGTTGATTGTGCACTTAGTTAAAACACAGACAGAGAGAGAGAGAGAGAGAGAGAGAGAGAGAGATGTGGTGTCTCCACCAGTTCAATCCCGCCATGGACTCCCTCCAATCGCACATCTGTAAACAGTGCAGCCACGACCTAACAATCTGAAAACCACTGTATGCACTTTCTCATACCCTTCCAGAGTCTTCAAGGATGTGTCCTCCCATTTACCGGCCGGCCTCAACTACCCGAGGGATCTGAGACCAAGTAATCATTAAAAACTATATTTCATCCGGCTCACTCCGCCATGTAATACTCACCTTTGACTGTAATAATCTAAGTAGCCGCTAATTGATTACCTGCTGGGGCTAAAAGGACTGGAAAGGTCAAGGTACAGCACCCCGCAAAAGACAAACAGCGTGGGTCATGATGAAAGGTCACAGCCTTACGTTTTAGATGAGGCAGTGGGAGGATGAGCTAACTGGATACCCAGGGGAGAACACAGCTTGAATCATTTTGGGACAGACGGTAATGCTTCCTAAATATAAGTAGTCAAGCTGTGCTCACTGGCACAGGTTGATGACCCAGTCCTGACACAATGGAGGAATCCAGGTCAGGTGGATCTGTTCTGGAGCATTGCCCCAGACTTAGCACACCAACAGGAGATGTGCAATTGTGGAGCTATCATCACAACTGACAAGGACCACCAGGGATAACTGCTCTAATGGGTGACTAACTCCATCAAGTTTATCTGTATGTGCAAACTATGCTTGAGTATCTGGCCTGTATACAGGTATGTGATGTATGAGTCTCAGCTCAACACAGAAAACTTTTCTGAAATCTCTTGGCAGTGCTTTACAAAGTGAAACCCCTCTTCCCGATTGTATTACCTCACTGCGTAGCTCCCTCCACAGGAAGTCTTCCCCATGGGAGGGACTCTCTGCATTTCACATTTCACAGGATACAAGTCAATTACTAACTATTAAATACTGCAAATGCATTTCAGAGGGAGTCACAGGCACTTCTGTCAGATTAATTAGCTGTAGCTGCGTTTTTGCTACTTGTAGGTTACACCCAGAGATATGTCTCAGTTCATTACACCAGCCTGTGTTTTTGTCAATTAAGAACCTCCCAACACACACACACACACACACACACACACACACACACCTCTCAGGACTTGGCATCTCAGGCTCTGCACACTATTGGATTGCATCATACCTGGCAGGTGAAGTAGAGAGGATCTGTGTCTGCACCACGTACTTTCACTACTGGGGTTCCCTCAGGGCTCGGTATAGAATTGGTTTTATGACCTCTCCTCTTTCTTTACACCAAGTCATTTGGCTCTGTCATATCCTCACATGGTCTTTCCTATCATTGCAATGCAGATGACACACAACTACTTTTCTCCTTCCCCCCTTCGGACACCCAGGTGGCGACATGCATCTCTGCATGCCAGGCAGATATCTCAGATTGGATGTCAGCCCACTACTTCAATGTCAACTTCGACAAAACGGAGCTGCTCTTCGTCCCGGGGAAGGCCTGTCCACTCAAAGACCTCTCCATCATGGTTGGCAATGCCAAAGTGTCGCCCACCCAGTGCAAAGAACCTTGCCGTGACCCTGGACAACACCCTGTCATTCTCTGAAAACATCAAAGCAGTGACTCACACCTGCAGGTTCATGCTCTACAACATCCGTAGAGTACGAACCTACCTCACACAGGAAGTGGATCAGGTCCTAATCCAGGCATTTGTCATCTCCCATCTGAACTACTGGAACACGCTGATGGCTGGGCTTCCCGCTTGTGCCATCAAACCCCTGCAACTAATCCAGAACGCTGCAGCCTGTCTGGCTTTCAATCTTCCCAAGTTCTCCCATGTCAACCCGCTCCTCCACACACTCCACTGGCTTCCAGTCGAAGCTCATTTCCACTACATTTCCCTACCTTCAGGCTATGCTCAAACCCTCCACCCCAACCCGAGCACTACGTAGTCTCTTGGCACTCCCACCCCATCCAAGCTCCCGCTCAGCCCAGACCAAGGTCTTCTCTTTCCTGACACATCCCATTGGTGGAACCAGATTCCCCCTGATGTTAGGAAAGCAGAGTTCCTGCCCATCTTCCAAAAGCACCTGAAACCCGAGCTCATCATGTACATATTCCAAAACCAACACTTGCCCTGGGTAAGGGTGTCTGCTAAATTACTAAAATGTAAATGTACTGTAATTACATGTAATCAGTTACATGTAATCCGATGACAAAAAACTGTAACTGTAAACGTTACTAGCTAAAATATTGTAATCCGATTACAGATACATTTGAAAAACTAGATGTTGACTTCTTGGATGACTTTTCAAATCAAAAAGGATGTTTGGGAAAATGTACATTATGACACCATTCTGTTTTCTCAAAGACATTTAATTCAGCATTGAAAAAAGGCACAAGTTGAAGTCAGAAACAACTGTTTTGACACACCAATTGTGTTTGATGGTTCTTTTTTTACCTTTATTTAAATAGGCATGTCAGTTAAGAACAAATTCTTATTTACGATGACAGCTTACCGGGGAACAGTGAGTTAACTGCCTTATTCAGGGGCGGAATGACAGATTATTTCCTTGTCAGCTCGGGGATTCAATGTAGCAACCTTTTGGTTACTGGCTCAACATTCTCACCACTAGGCTACATGCCTTCTAAGGGGAAAGTAATCCAAAAGTAATCAGATTACATTGCAGAGTTTGGGCAATCCAAAAGTTACATTACTGATTACAATTTTGGACAGGTAATTAGTAACTGTAACGGATTACATTTAGAACTAACCAAACCTGCACATATGCGTGCGCACACACACACACACACACACACACACACACACAGATATGTGCTCGCAAACTTACACACACACAGTCACACGCTTGTATGCACCAGCATCCTACCGGCATCAATTTTATCATAATTTCCCTTTCATATAGTCAACAGACAGTAGCCTCTGTGATTTTACAGCTGAAAAGGTATTTTATAAAAATACACAGCGGGTTCCATTTTTCAGTGGAGGACTCTCTTTTTGGCCTTTATTCTCAGCTCCCAAAACACTATGAAGTGAAATGGTGGCGACAGCCACATCCTCGTCTGAACAGGCCAGACATCGCCTGCTAACACAGGAAGAAACTAACAAGACTAATGTACACTTCAAGGGAAAAGAAAAGGTTGAATAATTAAAAGTCTCTCGCTAGGACTACGTGTCAAAAGAACCTGACGATCACATCACATCGCATTCACTTTTCCACTTGGTGTGTCTGCTCTGTGCGGCCTGGTGAACCATTAGCTATTCTTTCACGTAAACCCTATTTCCCCCATGACCACAGGCGATCTATTCAAGGTAAGAAAAAAAGGAGAGAGATAGTGTTTGCAGTCTTTGATTTACTGATCTGGCCCAATAAGACAAAGAGAGCAGAGAGTCAACCTGCACAGATAGCGGGCTTTGTAGACGGCGGTTTACCAACGATTCTCCCTCAGGACTTGGGGCTGCTTGTCAGGTTGACGCAATTCGTGTTGCCAGTCGAGCTTTTACCGACAGGATCTTCCCCCTTAGACCCCAGAGGGCCATCCTTTTAGGCAGCGAAGGTGTGAAGAAGCAGGAGCAAAATCACAGAAATCACAGCCTTCAGTGGAATACAAATTAGAGACAAATCATCTTAAATCCCAAACCCTCCACTCCAAAAATGTCTTGTTAACAAACTATATTTTTGGCAAGTTGGTTAGGACATCTACTTTGTACATGACACAAGTAATTTTTCCAACAATACAGACAGATTATTTCACTTATTCACTGTATTAAAATTCCAGTTGGTCAGAAGTTTAAATACACTAAGTTGACTGTGCCTTTAAACAGCTTGGAAAGTTCCAGATAATGATGTCATGGCTTTAGAAGCTTCTGATAGGCTAATTGACATCATTTGAGTCAATTGGAGGTGCACTTGTGGATGTATTTCAAGGCCTATCTTCAAACTCAGTGCCTCTTTGCTTGACATCATGGGAAAATCAAAAGAAATCAGCCAAGACCTCACAATTGTAGACCTCCACAAGTCTGGCTCATCCTTGGGAGCAATTTACAAATGCCTGAAGGTATCACATTCATCTGTACAAACAATAGTATGCAAGTATAAACCAAATGGGACCACGCAGCTGTCATACCGCTCAGGAGGGAAACGCATTCTGTCTCCTAGAGCTGAACGTACTCGAAAAGTGCAAATCAACCCGGGACAACAGCAAAGGACCTTGTGAAGATACTGGAGTAAACAGGTACAAAAGTATCTATATCCACAGTAAAACGAGTCCTATATCGACATAACCTGAATGGCTGCTCCACAAGGAAGAAGCCACTGCTCCAAAACTGCCATAAAAAAGACAGACTACGGTTTGCAACTGCACATGGGGACAAAGATCATACTTTTTGGAGAAATATCCTCTGGTCTGATGAAACAAAAATATAACTGTTTGGCCATAATGACCATTGTTATGTTTGGAGGAAAAGGGGGAGGTTTGCAAGCCGAAGAACACCATCCCATCCTTGAAGCACGAGGGCGGCAGCATCATGTTGCGGGGGTGCCTTGCTGCAGGAGGGACTGTTGCACTTCACAAACTAGATGGCATCATGAGGCAGGAAAATTATGTGGATATATTGAAGCAACATCTCAAGACATAAGTCAGGAAGTTAAAGCTTGGTATCAAATGTGTCTTCCAAACGGACGTTGACCCCACGCATTCTTCCAAAGTTGTGGCAAAATGGCTTAAGGACAACAAAGTCAAGGTACTGGAGTGGCCATCACAAAGCCCTGATCTCAATCCTATAGAAAATGTGTGGGCAGAACTGAAAAAGCGTGTGTGAGCAAGGAGGCCTACAAACCTGATTCAGTTACACCAGCTCTGTCAGGAGGAATGGGCCAAAATTCACCCAACTTATTGTGGGAAGCTTGTACCCAAAACATTTGACCAAAGTTAAACAATTTAAAGGCAATGCTACCAAATACTAATTGAGTGTATGCAAGCTTCTGAACCACTAGGAATATGATGAAAGAAATAAAAGCTGAAAGAAATAATTCTCTCTGCTATTATTCTGACATGTCACATTCTTAAAATAAAGTGGTGATCCAACTGACTTAAGGGAATTTTTACTAGGAATAAATGTCAGAAAATGTGAAAAACTGAGTTTAAATGTATTTGGCTAAGTTGGATGTATACTTCCGACTTCAACTGTACATTGACTCCCGTTCACTCTCTCTGACGAACACATACACATATACACACTGAAAGGATCGACGCAGGAAATGAGAAGCAAGTACAGAGAGTGAAGGTTTAATAACTGATGGACATGAAAAAGAACAGGAACAAAGAACCACCATTAATGTGGACACAGGGAACATCACTGAGGAACAGACAGATATTCAGGGGGTAATCAACCACGTGAAGGAGTCCAGGTGAGTCCAATGAGCGCTGCTGCAAGTAATAATGGTGACAGGTGCATGTAAAGACAGGTAGCCTGGTGCCCTCGAGCTCCAGGGAGGCAGAGCGGGAGCAGGCGTGACACACACCACACTGTATGGACGCTAGATCTCCTCTCTCTGCTGCCTGTTTTTTTTCCATTTCACTCCGTATTACTTTTAAGTTAGCCAGCTCCACTTTAGTATAATCTGACACCTCCTGCTTGGCTTGCAACTCAATGCCCTATTATATTGTTACTGTAGCCCCATTTTACTGGTGCTGTGTGGAGACTGCATACAGGTATGTGCTGACACATACACATTTCGCATATAGTCAATGCTGCAGATGATGCCAGCCAAGATGTCGTAATATCCACTAAATATTTCTGCAATGGTGGAGATGAAGAGTTGAACATGTTTGTGTTTTGATATTGATACAGTACAATATTTTATTGTAGTTTCGTTGGACCAATCCTGCACAATACTTGATACTTAAAAAAATACAAATGTCCCGACTTACTATGCACCTGTAAGTAAGACCGGTCACAGAAAGCAAATGGCACCTACCTCGGTGCCTGCATTAAAATGGCAGCAGGGGTCTGCACTCAGGTGATTAGGCTGGACACCTGCTGACACAAACACAATCATTCACTGCCAGGCCCCAGAAATCAGATCCTGGGTGACGGACGATTCTGATCCAACTGATTGATATCGTGTGTAATTTTAGCGTGAATGGAATCTGATTTAGGTGGCCCTGAAAGCCCCAGAAAGCATCTGGCAATATGTTCCATGCCAAACTATAATTATTAAATTGGCTTTCTACTGCTGGGCAAGGTCATCCTATGAATCAGTTTTCAAGCTGCGTAAAAGAAACACTGGTCTAACTATAAATGTCATGATGTCAATGTGCTGTGCCAGGGCAAGGTTGGGAGAACACCGAGACATGATCAACTCTTTTGGATAGGGCAGCTTTAGCATTGGGTGTCGTCATTGTTCGACGTACAGGATAGAAACACAATGTGTGTGTGAGTGGGAGTTATATACTTGCTTAGAGCACAATGGCTTCAAAAATATTACAATGAAGCCAAATGTCTTTACAATAGGCTTTGAATCATCACATTCATATGATCATTGAAAGACCTTGAGATAAAATAATGATAATGACATAAAAAATCTATTCCAATGTTAGTTTTCTGTTCATTGGATTACCAACTCAGGGTATTGTACTGAAATTCAAGCATATTACAATACTCTGAGTTGGTAATCCAATGATCAGAAAACTAACATTGGAATAGATTTTGAATGTCAATTTCATTAATTTTGAATGTATTTCATTCTGTTGTTATTTTGTTACTTTGTTGTTATTTCGCTCTCAGCATTTGGATTCAAAAGACAGGTCTCCAGGAAGCCTCACATCATCTTTTCTTTGCTTTGAATTGTTGTAGGTTTATTGAATTGCTTTCAACTAGCATATTATAATAAGGCTTGAGAGAATAATGGGAGAGGTTGAATGTGTGAGTCCTCAAAACATATACAGTGAACATGTTGCATGTAGGACTGTTGTATGCATGTTTACAGCAGCAGAAAGTGAAAGACAGACATGGATATAATGAACACATGAAATCCCTACAGAATAAGAGGAGCCACTACTGAGATAATGAAGGCCTGAATAGATGGAAAGAGAGGTAGAAAGGGGGGAAGGAAATGGTGCAGAAAAACAAACGCGTCGTACACACATGCACATGAGAACAGAAAGACACACATCCACAAACATCCCACTGTTTGAGACCATGTGTTTATCAGAATGTTAATGTTCGCATAATAACAGGCTCCACAATGCTGCGGAGAATGTCAAGCCTGTCGGCCCGTCAATCAGACCTCGAAATAGAATGGAAAAATAATTATGCGTTGCTGTCTCACAAAATGACAACCAGAGCAGCCAGAGCTACAGCCTTTAAGCTGACAAATATCAGGCCGGCACAGGTGTAGAATTATTATATCAGGGAGAGGAGAGAGAGAAGGGAGAGGAGAGAGGAGGGAGAGGAGAGAGAGGAGAGAGGAGGGAGAGGAGAGAGAGGAGAGCGAGGAGAGAGGAGAGAGGAAAATATAGGGTGGCCATCTTAGTCCACTGGCACCTGATCTTATCACACTAAAAGAGAGAGAGAGCACTGAGATGGAGGAGGAGGGAGGGAGGGGAGTAAGGAAGAAAGAAAGAAAGAAAGAAAGAAAGAAAGAAAGAAAGAAAGAAAGAAAGAAAGAAAGAAAGAAAGGAAGGAAGGAGTAAAGTAATACACTGGACACAGTAGAGGAAATAGTGCCAGAATGGAGAGAATGGAATGGGCCTGCTGTTAATGAGGCATCTGTGGTACAGGATATAGAAGAGAGCAGACTGAGCAGAGCACCACTGTGACTTCCACTTGTTGGCATGTATTGATTATAATGGGTCCCTCTGGTGGTCAGGAAAAACAAGTAACAAATAGAATCATGGAAAAAATCCCTCTTATAACCACCAGGTCAGCACAACCCCACGGCTGGGAGAGAAAAAGAAGACGTATTTAAATGTTTGGGTTGCTGATCTTTGTGCATCTCTGTGTGTGTGTGTGTGTGTTTGTGTTTGTGTGTGTGTGTGTGTGAGATACAGTAAAACGGCATGGAGAGAAGCTTCCCAGAGGCCGAGGTACACAGAACACTCATGCTTACCATTTGCCTCCTACTGTTGTCTGGCACCCTCTCCATTTGGCTTTGGCATGCAGGCTCCGAATCGAGCGCATAAGTGTGTGAACATTTTCAGAGTTCTACCTGTGGCTTTCCCATAACCATATCATTACATGTTTAAGTAACTTACATTTTGAG
Organism: Oncorhynchus tshawytscha; assembly: GCF_018296145.1. Lineage (NCBI taxonomy): Eukaryota > Metazoa > Chordata > Actinopteri > Salmoniformes > Salmonidae > Oncorhynchus > Oncorhynchus tshawytscha. Next base: position 69,665,608 of record NC_056441.1, read on the forward strand.
AGATTGAACACACTCAATGTCCCTTAGGAACCATAACTTTGTGTTCTCCCCCCCACGACCCTTTGTTTAATCAGCACTTATCTGCTTCGTCTTATTGAAGGATGAAGCTGCTTATCGTCGTCTCCAGGACTGATTTTCTTCAGATTATTTCCTAGACTTCTACTTAAAGGTGTTAAAAGGGGTCGGACTAGGCAGGGGAGGATGGGGATGCAGGTTAGGACTCTGTAGAGTGTCCTTGACTCAGTAGTATGCCCCCCATCACTTTTACCTCCTGCTGAATTCTCACATGGCGTCTGTCGGATAGCAGGATTAGGGGGCCTTGGGACACCTGCTTACAAAGGACACACACACACACACACACACACACACACACACACACACACACACACACACACACACACACTGTACAGACCACCATGGAATCCCTGAATTAAATTCCAAGGGACCCACTTTTTAGAGGTGTTTCTTTTCTACTGAGCGATGAAGTCTGCTCAGTACTTCATTTTTCACAGAGGATCTTTGAAGTTTTAGTTTCCACCTTCTTCGGTATGATTTGAATGGCTCCACATACAGTAAAATACAAAGTATATGGGGATTTGTGTAGCTGTGTAATGCATTGAATAAGGAAAATTATTTTGGTGTAAAAACAAACAAAAAACAAATTGTCCAAAGAGTATTCTTGAGCAATTCACATTCCCAGTGAGGACGATGAAAGACTAAACAAGATGAATCTAAATATGTTTTGTCCTCAAGTGTATCGTTGACAAAACCACTGTCAAACCCATCACCAACTCCCTAGCCGCATGTCACAATCCTTCATGGCATCTCAGCATGCGGCTTGTTTATTTTTCCTCTCTTATGTTGCATTGCAGTCTCCTGTAGATCTGCCTTAAGTAAATTATGATGGACAGTAGAAATAGACATGTCAGGGATCACAACTATAATTGCAATCAGAAATAAGTTGTGGAGATATTGCTTGGGTGACTCTGACCGCTATCTACACCTGCGATAACAACCGAGGACTAATACTGTCTGTCAGTGGGCTCTGGGGGGGTTGTGGAGCCTGCAGCCCGAGCTCTGGGCTGCAAGGACACAGGGAGGTAGCCTGAGCTCTGGGCTGCAAGGCCACATGGAGGCAGCCTGAGGTCTGGGCTGCAAGAACACATGGAGGCAGCCTGAGCTCTGGGCTGCAATAACACATGGAGGAAGCCCGAGCTCTGGGCAGCAAGGACACAGAGAGGTGAAGGAAGGCTTGCCTGTGTAAATCTTTAAACACAGAGAATGAATGCCTGACCTGAGGAAAGGAGGGAGGAGCGTGTGAGCGAACAGTGCTGAATGGGGTTAACCAAGCAGAAGTGTCTTACAATAATCGATTCCTAATTTCATGCTGAGTGCCTCAGATGAACCTGGACAGCAGCAAGAGGAGAGGGTGAACTTTTCTGCTGGTAAAACGCTGGGAGGGGGAGGGGGAGGGAAGAAAGGAATAGAGAAGAGAGAACGAAGAAAATTGTGCATTGGACAATTACAAGGAAGTGGAGTTACTGAAGCATTAAAACTCCCTATTTTAAATAATAATATATTTACAAAAAAGCAGCATCCCAGCAGTAATTATCTGGTGTGTTTCTTCCAGTTTCTATTAATAGCCCTTGGACGACGCATTCAAACAACAGCAAATATCATTCCATTCCATCTTGTGAGGCGATGCATTAATAATATAGGTACTTTGCAATAAAATGCTCCCTGGACTATCGTACTATTACTAAGGCCACCGTGTTCTGATATTGTCGAAGTCGGAAAGGAACACAGCCACTTGTCATACACTCTGTGCCTTTACTATCCACATTGTGTCGGGAAATACAATCAAGGCAAGGAGGCATGAAGTACATATTCTGTACTACAATATGTGTTGGCAAAAGGCAAACATGTTGTGCAAAATGTGTTATTGCTATAGTGGATAAATCTAGCTGTGCAGACTAATATGTTTATTTCCTCAGGTGGTTTTGCAGTGTATAACAGGCAATAAACGTGTTAAAGCAATAGGCCTCAGTAAATGATTTATTGAATCAAGACCTGGACATTTTTTTATTTTAATTGTGACTATCAACTTTCAATAGAGCAGAGCAGAGGGTGTGTGTGTGTGTGTGTGTGTGTGTGTGTGTGTGTGTGTGTGTGTGTGTGTGTGTGTGTGTGTGTGTGTGTGTGTGTGTGTGTGTGTGTGTGTGTGTGTGTGTGTGTGTGTGTGTGGTGTGGGTGTGTGTGTGTGTGTGAGAGTGAGAGAGAGAGAGAGATGCTATTAAATATTGTCTTCTGACGGGAGAGTATCACCTAATCACCGGGCTCTATCCAGTGAAAACAACATCTTTCTTAATTGAGAGCAGCAGTTTAGTAAGAGAGTCTCCCATACAGAGCTTACAGGGATGTCTTTGTTATATACCAAGTCATTTCTCTTATCACTTAGGCTTTGGAAACAGTTTTTGGGTGGTAGTGCAATCTACTGTGCTATTCATTCAAGTCTTGTGGAAAAATGAGAAAGGCATATACAGTACATTGCCAATCTATCATTCATGGCAACTGCTCAACTGGAAGCAATGCTAGGGCACCACAATAAATGATCGTCATACATCTCATTTATGACAGATGTGTTTTTCATGGTGTGATAAAAAATAAAAAAAGTAAACACACAAAGATCTAGTTTTATTGAAGATTAACCGTGGAAGCCGCATGGCGGTGCCAGGCCATAGTGATAGATGAAGTTGTTGACCTTGTATAACTGAATCATAACTAATTGTAGTGAACAATCAGTGGGCCCGCTCACCTTCTAATGAAGTGCATTGACGTAGGCTAGGAAGCCCATCTCCCCACTGTGACACACACGGACTCTAATAAGGGTTCAGTCTTCCTTCCACACACAATCAGGGTTCAGTCTTCCTTCCACACACAATCAGGGTTCAGTCTTCCTTCCACACACAATCAGGGTTCAGTCTTCCTTCCACACACAATCAGGGTTCAGTCTTCCTTCCACACACAATCAGGGTTCAGTCTTCCTTCCACACACAATCAGGGTTCAGTCTTCCTTCCACACACAATCAGGGTTCAGTCTTCCTTCCAGAGAAACCAGATGAATCGCGCAGCACCGACAGGGGAATTAATAACACATATATCAACCATGAGGAAGGGAAGAGGAAGTGGATTTGGAGATACAGCGAGGGAAGGCTACAGTACCAGTGTAAAGGAATGGAAAAGCTCAGAGTGGAGTATTCTGCACTATCGTAGGTAGGTCCCAAATAATCTGCATTCAGACCACTGTTGAGGAAATTGTTCTGTTCTGTATTTTTCCCACTGTGATTGGTACAGGGAGAGCTGTGAATTCCTTTGCAGGGGGACATTGCTAGCAGCCTTTCATGCAGCCATATCTTTAAGTAATATGGGGCGGCAGGTAGCCTAGTGGTTAGAACGTTGGACTAGTAACCGAAAGGTTGCAAGATTGAATCACCGAGCTGAAAAGGTAAAATCTATCATTCTGCCCCAGAACAAGGCAGTTAACCCACTGTTCCTAGGCCGTCATTGTTCCTATAGCCGTCATTTGTTCTTAACTGACTTGCCTAGTTAAATAAAGGTTAAAAAATAAAACAAGTGGTAGAGGAGTAGTGATAGCAAGAGAAGAAGACTGCTACTCTTGGGAGTAAATCAGGTCTTTTGTACCTTTGTGTATCATCTACACTAAAATGGATAAAAACAGAGTGAGAGAGGATAGTTGTTGTTGCTGCTTTCAAACTGACATTACTGAAGAGAGCTGTGTGAGTGCAGTGGTGGTTTTGTTCTGTAACATCCCTATCTACACCCCTCCAAAAACTACCACCACGCACACTGTCAAATCTCTCAAAATGCCTCCTTTTCACATAGTACAAAGATAAGTATGCAATCTCACACCAGTATCTGTTAAGTACCATTAGTTTCCCAGTGAACCTATTTCCCTGTGTGGATCCATGCACTGTGCTTGGTAATGATAAAATCTCTTATATGGATGGCTCTTTTGCCCGCTGCAGATAGATAGAGACAGAGAGTAGCGGTCCCTGCTGTTCCGTTACTTCAAGTGTTCACCTCGTCTTAGTTAATATGCAGTACAGTTTGGAACACAACACTAAACGTAGCTTTATCCTTAATGTAGGTATATGAATAGTACCCGGGTCTGCATCTTCAGAATAGAATGATGGGGGAAGTAAAGACGATGAGAGAACAAAGCGCTCCATGTTTAAGCTACAGGGATACTGTGATCATATATTTTCCATGTTGAAATGTGTGCTTCTCATTCATTGAAAATGAACAATTACAAGTTCAATGATTTCTTCCTCCGGTGACAAGGCATTTGATGGTAGTTTTACTTTCCATATTCAAGCATGGATGGAGTCTCTGTGGCAGGATATTTATTGTAATGGTGTTGGAAAATGTGATTTTCAGAGTCAAAATTTGAATTGAAGACCGAGTTTAGAAATGTAAGCTGTCTTTTAAAATGTACATTAATCCCCCCCAATAGGGTTTGGAGAGATCTTCCTCACATTGATGTGTGGACTGAAATAGAGATTTCCGCTGTCAGCTCTTTGAAAGTGCGTTCCAGATAACATCCCTTGAGCACTCTCAAATAGGGAGATACGTCTGTTCAACTACCCCATCCATGCTATCCTAAATGCATAGAGGCACAATCTTGCATTGAGATATGATCTCAGCATCTGCGGATCCAGCCAAGCACAGCACATCTTGCTCATGCATAGTGCACACCACATTGAATCCCTCCATCAACAAGTCTGTCTGGGGTATTGCCATATAATCTAAACACTCCCATATGTACTAAATAATTAGTGTCTTTCTAAGTTAAGTCCAACTTCTTTCCCCAGCATTTGTTATGATAAACAAATTTCAGTTCAGCACAGACTTGTACCAGCCATAGTCAGTGCAGCTGGTCTTATGATTTGAGCTCCCAAGCTGCTTATGATAACAAGCCTCCAAAATTGTGAGGCTATCTCGCCCTAACTACATTAGCAAAACCTGTGCAAAAGGAGACTACATCTAATGATTTACTTGACCTAAAACAATTAAGTGGGCAAGTTTTATCTTTATCCATCACAGAGTGCATGCTTTAGCAGCAGGGAGAGGGAGGACATGGAGACATCTAGACACATCTGTTTTGCAGAGGGAACTGACCAACAGAAGAGCTCTTTACTGCCTAGGTCCCTCTATAGGGCTCCTTTCACATTTGAGAGCTGTGTGACTGAATGGTGGCTAAATTGCAGGTAAACATGTTTCAATTTGACTGGTCTCTCAACCATAAAGGCTATGCAGTGGGGTCGTTCGTGATATTTTAAAATCCCATTTGGATGTTTTTGGGCTTTTATGAACAGCTTAACTAAGTCAGTTCAAGACTGAATTCCCATTCAGTGTAATTTACTTGACCCAAACAGTACTGTAAGACCTGCGGCAGTGGATATCCATGGTGACGCAGACCAATCACTGTGAAAAAGCCCAAAATTGCCTGATTTCACAAATACATGGAGCAGTCAGATGAGGCGCCGCATGGGTTGTGAGTGCACCAAAACAAGTTGGGTATAATGCAAATACACTCAGAACTGTTCAGCAACTGTGTGTACAGTATAGTTTCCTCTGCCCTGTTTTGGCTCTGCAGGGGAGGGGGGCATGGATTTGGAACCATCCCTCTCTCTCCTCACCAAGATTCTTTCAGGCTGCCAAACCCTAACAAGAAACAGCCTGCCCCCCGCTCGGCATTAGGCACTCGATTAATGATCATAAATGTGCAATGCGAAAGGATTAGGTGGAATGTCAAAGGATAATGAATCTCTTCAGCAGTGATTCAGCTAGGAGTCTTGAAGCTTTCGTCCAATCTCTTTCCAAGACAAACAGACTTAGGATGAGAAGGAAGAGAAGGGACATAAATAAACACATTTGCCTGTATATTCTGGCGTCTAATCCCTCTTAGGTTCAATGCTCTTGGGCTACTTTTGTTTGAAATCCCTCTGACCAGTCTATTACCATTCGGTACCACAGAAGACCAGAGAGATGTAAGCACCCCTTGTTGAGTGGATCTACTCTCTTGTCTTATAAGGACAGGAACTTCTAGATCCAAAACAGGTTTAAAACTTTTCTTTCTGATAGTTCTGTGCCTTCAAGCTTTCAAAGTTCAGAAAGCCTAAAATAGTGATTACATTAACAGAAGATTGTTTTAATAAACCCCAAGCATCATAACACAATATATGCATCCCAAAGGAAAGAGACTAAATCAGTGGATCATGGCAGAACCAAATTTTGTTAAGTTATTTTAATTTTGAAAGTGTCAGCTGAGAGTGCTTTTGATTGATAGGTTGGTGAATACATAATGTCCTGGTGGAGACCCATTAAACTGTTAGGTGTAAACTTCAGGAAACGGGAACATCAATAATGTATTACCCATAAACCCACGCTGTAATTAAATAAACTGTTTTTAAGGAGAAACTGGGACACTTGTCGTCTCTGCCGTGTCGAGGATTTAAGACCGATAAATGCTGTTTCGTTTCTACATAGTCGACAGTGTGGTTTAGAGAGTTGGTTAAGTGACACCCATGAAGAGACATAGGGAACCAGATGGGATACAATAAGGAAAAAAAGAAAAAGACTCTGACAACAAACCGTCGGAGTGTATGCGACGACGTGGGCTAACAAATTGAGTAAACAAACAAGATGTCGATAAAAGGCCTCCTGTTGTGAGAGTGGCAGCTTGGGCCGAGTGGAGGGGGCCCCTCCACCCTCCTCTTCCAGTCCCTTGGGGTAAGGAAGGAGCAGTGGATAGAATCCTCCCTTTAACATGGGTCTTGGATAGGCGGACAGGCTGTCAGACAGCATTAGGCTCTCGGGAGGAAGGGAAAATAAAACAGACCAAGTTAGCTAGCCGACTGTGTGTTTAGCCAGCACAAAGATGGCACTTAAGATATATAGCAGGGGGAAAACAACAAGACTAAATTAATATTATATCAAGTTTTTAAACGTCATACTGTACTGACCAGAATGACAATTTTTTTAAGTGGTCCATTTCTTCGCTAAGACGCCAGGGCGAGGGGAAGATTCAATTGAGTTTGGTTGTCTCTCAGACCATTATCTAAACCTTTCCTGGGGGTTGAGTTAAGGGGAAGTTGCTTCTTCTTCCCGTATTTTCTCTGCTTTCAGAGTAGGATGTTTGCTTTCCAATCTTGGCAAAATAAAATAGAATTGGCTTAGTGTTGGATTGGATAGGATAAAGGATCTTGATAAAAATAAATGCAGTTGAAGTAGGACCCATTGTCGGTGCATGGTGCACCAGGGCAGAAATTACAACACTGCCTCTTACTGGCAACGTCCTTATTAGTTTTGAAGATAGCATGTTTGTATAGTGCCATTGATACAGAGATGAGAAAATCCGATCCTTACTAGCAACATACAAGCCTTATTGGACCAATACAAAAACGAATACCTTGATTCCAATCAATGTAATCTCATTGGAGATATACTCAAGCAATTACAAAATAATATGCAATATTGTAGTCTATTAAACCCTCAAGGAAATTGTGCGCTTAATGGAATTCAAACTGTTTTTCTTTTTTTATCATCTCTCCTTTTATTGTACTATTCCTCCCACATCAGAGAGCCAAACAACTATCACCTGACAATCAGTGAGGTCTTTCATTTCAGAATGTTGAAGCATCCCTCTGTTACTGATGCTGTTGAATATATGTGATAGTGGGGAAGAGTCAGAGCATGGGGATATAGTGTGGTGGGTTGGTTTGGGAGGTGAAGGTCATTGGTGGCTAGGAGAAGTGGTTGAGAACAAAAGGATTGGTGGTCGTCTAGGTTGAGGTTCTAATGATCATGGATCAGTGATATTACTGGGAACAGGGATGTGTCTGGAAGGTGTTGGAGTGGGGATCAGACTTGGTGTGTGTCTCTCAGGGTGGGAGGGGAGGATGGCGGGTTTTACTGTCCAGTAATGTGGGGTGCTATGTGGATTAAGATGCCCCTAAACTGAGTGCTGCAGATTGTCAGGATTTAAGGATTTGGCAGGAGGGATTGCCGGTGGTGCGTGTGGATCGGGTAGAGATTGAAAGCAGATGGCTGTGTTTTGGGTGTGATTATCCCTCCAGCATTTCCACTGATCTCCATCATCCTATTTCATTTCCCAGGAAGCCTGGTTCATCTCGGACACTGAATCAAACCCCACAATCCCTCCCTGGCAATGGAGTCCTCTAATGGGAAGGATTTAAGGTGTCTAGCTATCCACCTCCTCTTGTCTGATTTTTCTATCTTTCTCTCCTCTCTAACACCATCCTCCACAATACTCTGTCTATTGCAAGCTATTAAATTGCCTCCATTTCTCTATCCCCATCTTCCTCTCCAGTAATAATTTTCTCAATCACTCGAAACAGAAAGGTCAAGTGTCCTTATGTACAGTACCTTTTGTATGGGTCTTTGTTTCCACTCCTCTCATTACCACCTGTAATTTGTATATTAAAAATAAGATGGCAAACAAGGTGATGGGTCTGACTTTTTACCTGCAGTTTTAAGCCAATTAGAGCATTAGGCAATGGGTACCATGCATGTGATATGGATTCTAATCAAATCATTTAGAGCACAGTCATTTAGAAACTTTGTTATAGCGAATGTACTTTGAAATGTGTTCGCTTAAAATGAGAGTGAGAGAGAGAGAGAGAGAGAGAGAGAGAGAGAGAGAGCAGTTGAGTGCATGAGTGCTATTGTACAACATTGTTTACCTCAAAAATGTATGTATGACTTCTCAATTTTTTGCACAGTGAGGTCCGTTAGCAGCCAGGGGATCATCTGCGATATTTCGCCCCACACCCCAGTCATCCTAAGGTCAACCAATCTCTACACAATGCATCTTTAAAACAAGGTTAATCCTTTTTCTGTCTGCACCTTATATAGGGTACACTAATCTGAGTGCGCCATTTAAAAGCTCAGAGAGGTTAACTCAAAAGCTTCAGAACAGAAACTTACAAATGGCCACTTTTGAATCACAAACATACACAAATGTGTATTGACACACACACACACACACACACACACACACACACACACACACACACACACACTCACACACCCTCACACACTCACTCAAACACACACACACACACACACGCACACACACACACGCACACTCACACACTCACAATCATTCACACTCATCATTCACACTCACACACACACACACACGCACACTCACACACTCACAAACATTCACACTCACACACACACATGCACACTCCCATGTGCAGACCCTAACAGGTTTGTGAACCATGATACAATTGTGCAGTTACAATGCAATGGGCATTTACAGTAACGGACATGGTTTTGTCCACTTGGTTCTTACAGTTCATGAGATTTCCTTGCCAGTTCAGTGCTCACTTTCCTTTGAGAAAAGCCATTGGTCAGTCCATTCTATTCAAATTCTGAGAGCACTGTTTTCTACAACAAATTCCTGTTTGTGCATTTTAGTCGACATATAAGCAATATTATATGATTCTTGAATTGGAAGTATAACTTCTGATAATTATTGTTGTGTTTCATGTAGGTAAAGATCTAATAAATATTTTGATGTTACTAATACAATTCTGTATGTCTTTAGGGTTATTTCACACATTTTGACCTGTCAATCACTTCAAGCAGTCAGGACAGCTATCATATGCCTGATGACAAAATAAGCACAGGCATGCCTTCTCCCTCACAGCAATTGTTCACTCCATTTGAGTTCATGTTTTATTTATTTTAATAAAAACACAATCCCAATAGAAACTAAGGTAATGACAAGTTCAATCAGGTAAGCAATATTCAATCAAAAATACAGAGTAAGAATAAGAAATCCCATTATCAACACCTATTGTCCCTACATTTCTAAATGCACACAGTCTATTTTGGCACAGTGACATGTACAGACAGTGTATGATTGATCTGTGTCCAATCTTCCTGACAGGACCTCTGTAAGGAAACAAGTCAGAGGATTTACACTGGGGCATGGTGTGGAGATGCCCTCTTCCCCTCTGTCTCTGAGCCAACCCCAGTCTGGCTAGTGGGCCCTTTCAGGGGGTGGAGGGGGCTGGTGTACAGGTTCTAGGGCAGGTGGCTAGCACAGGAGCTCTAAATTTGGAGGTGGTGGCACCTTGGTAATGGGACGAGATAGGGGCAATATTGGAAGCCCATGATTGGACGACCATGCAAGCTGTCTCTTTGTGACACTGTGATGGAACACTGGAGATGAACTCTGCGGTATGCTCCCCACATGCCCCAGTCAGTCACCATTGTGCAATGGGTTGTTTAGCTGTAGGTGACTCATACACATATGGAGCTTTTACGTCATTTTGTTTTCTCCTTCATCTCCTATTCAGTCTCTAATCTCTTTTTACATGCATCTGTACCTTATGGAATATACATAGAACATACATATGCTTGTTGAAGCATTTTGTGAAGATTTCAATCGACTTTGAAGGACCTTTGCTTGCAGAATGGCAACAGAAGGTCATTAAGTAACAAAGCTGAGTGTTGCGTCGAATCTGTATTGTATTGATTGAAATCATTCTTTTTTTAATTGAAAATTCTGTAAAAAATTTGGAATCTTACTGTCATTTGGTCAACTTCGTCAATACCAGTTACGTCTGTTCAGTAAATAACATGATTCAATCTCACTAAAACTTTGAAGGACCAAAGACTTATAGATGATGAAAAAACTAACTGGAGAGATTTGCTCCTATTTTATGTATCGATTGAACTCGTTGTGCTTCAGAAAATGTCTCTTGTGAACAAGCACTACAAGAGCAAGGTTTTCCCATTGGTGCGCATGAGTAATGAAACTCTGAGGACTCTTGTTGTCTTCATGTTGGGAGTACACTTGAGTACATGTCAACAGAGAATGTGCAGCCTGAAAGGGTCATACTAAAGTGTATGTATAAGGACTGAGGAGAAAGGGTAACACATTCCTATTTGCTTAATATCTAAGAAGCCAAGTGGTGCAAGTAGAACTTAAGTGGCCATATTAATGTTGATGAGTCACCCACAGCACATGTTAAATATTCCTCCACGGAGTGCTGAGTGTTACTGTAAGTGCTATAACGAAATGAGATGATGGGCAGCAAGTAGCCTAGCAGATAGAATGTTGGGCCAGTAACTAAAAGGTCACTAGCTCAAGTCACTGATCCAACATGGTGAAAATGATGTTGCTGTGCCCTTGAGCAAGAATCCTAAACCTTTTCCAGGGTAGCCTGTCACGCTCCTCCTCTCCGGCGTTCGACGTCGCCGGTTTACTAACCGCCGGTCCTGGGAACCATCATTACGCACACCTGGCATTCATCATTACACGCACCCGCGCTTCATCATTAGGCACACCTGGACTCCATTACCTCATTCAGTACCTTCCCTTTATCTGGCACTCCCTTAGGTTCTTTCTCCAGGCAGTATTGTTTCTGTTGTTCATGTCTAGACGCTGCGCCTACATTGTAACATTCCATGTTACTTGTTACTTGTTATATTAAACATACCAACTGCTTCTCGACTCCCAGCATCTACATTATAGAATACTGCCTCACAAGTGGAAGCAGCAGGAAATCAGAACATCTCCCAGACAGTCGACGAACAGGGATACCTACTTCGTTACCACGACCAGCTGGCACAACTGGAGATGGCTATGGAAGAGGTTCATCGCAGTGTTCAACATCTCAAACATACCCGAGAGGCATTGCCTTCAACTAGCAAAGGATACACTACCACCAGTCGACCCAGCGAGCCAGCACACCAGCCGATTCAGCAACCTGCCCAGGTCAGCGATGCTCGTTTGTCCCTCCTGGTTAAATATGACGGCACCTCATCTAAATGCCTTGGTCTCCTACTACAGTTCTCCCTCTACTTTTCGTATCAGATGGGAGCTCCTACCACAGAGGTCCAAGGTTGCCATGGTTATTTCTCTGCTTGCTAGGCGAGTGTTGGAATGGGCCATGGCTCCTGGGAGAGAGTAGAGGAGGAGCTGGATTCATATGAGGGGTTCATGGCTCAGATCAGAGATATCATCAATCATCCACCAGAGAGCAGAGAGGGAGGTGAGCTCCTACTCCAACTACGGCAGGAAGACCAGACTGCTGTCGAGTATCCGCTCACCTTCTGGACAGTTGCAGTATCCAGCAGACGGAATGAGTGAGGAGGTTCAGATGGAACCGGCCTATTGAGATGACAACATGTCCTTGGACGCACTCACCGCGATGGCCATCCATCTGGATAACCTTCTTTGGGATCGTTGGCACTCTCATTGCTTCTCTCCCTACCTCAGTGAACAGTTTGGACCAGAGCCTACATCCATGGAGGTAGGGGTCACACGCCTCCCTGTGGCTGAGCGACACAGATGGAGACAGCTGCGGCTCTGTCTCTATTGTGGTCAAGGATGGCACCAGCTACAGCAGTGTACGATACGTCTCAACTCGAGATCCACAAGAGCAGAGGGATGATCACGTGATCTTCCACCTCCTGGGGCAGGTGTGAGTATCCCTTCTTCATCACTTTCTGACAACCCTTTTTGGTGGCGATCGCACTAGTTGACTGTCCCTCGTGTACAGTTTCTACAGCATTACTAAATTCCGGTGCTGCAGAGAACTTTATTAACCAGACCCTTGCCTCCTCTCTCTCAACATCACCTCATACCCGCTCTCCTCTCCTTCCTGGTTTAAGCCCTTGATAATCGGCCATTAAGTTCCGGGACCATCACACATCACCAAACCACTCACCCTCACCGTGGTGTCCATCCATCAGGGGTGTCCATCCAACATCCCCTTCTTCACCAGTGCACCAGCTCACAAGATCAGCCTCCCTTGGCTTTAACACCACAACCCCACCATCTCATGGTCGAGGATGAAAATCACAGACTGGTCACCCGAATGCCGGAGGACCTGCTTCCCCATCCCCGTGGTTCCATGTCGGTTGAGTTCTGTGGTTGCCCTTCAGCCCAACATCCCAGACTTATACCAGTACCTGCGGGAGGTATTTTCCAAACCCGCCCCAACTGTCTCCCTCCTCATTGCTCCTGGGACTGTGCCATCGACCTGGTTGCAGGCTCAGCGCCCCGCACAGACACATTGACCCTCTGTCAGTGGCTGAAACCCAGGCCATGGAGGAGTACATCCATGAGGTGCTCCAACAAGGTTTCAATCTCACTTCTCCTGCGTCGGAAGGTTTCTTCTTTGTGGCCAAGATGGATGTATTGATTACAGACGACTCAATGAAATCACCACGAAGTACTGTTACCCCCTTGGTGCCTGCAGCCACGGGGCGTGGTTCTTTGCCAAATTGGACTTGCGGCGTGCATACAATCTCATCCGCATCTGAGAGGGGGATGAATGGAAGACAGCTTTTAGCACGATGTCTGGTCACTATGAGTACTTGGTGATGCCATTTGGGTTAGCCAATGCTCTGTCAGTTTTCCAGGCATTTGTCAACAAGGTGTTCTGGGACATGCTCAGATGCCAAGTGGTGGTGTATATTGACGACATTCTGGTCTACTCAGCTACCTTGGAGGATCACATCGCTCACGTCTGAGTAGTCCTGGAACACCTCCTGGCTAACCACCTCTTTGTCAAGAATAAGAAGTGCCAGTTTCATCAGGAGGCTGTCTCCTTCCTAGGCTACCAAATCAGCCAGCAAGGAGTGAAGATGGACGTCAAGAAATTAGATGTGGTCAGGTCATGTTCAGTTCCAACCACCATAAAGGGTTTACAACAGTTTTTGGGGTTTGCCAACTTCTACCACCGTTTCAACAGGAGCTTCAGCTCCATCACCGCTCCTCTCACCTCTCTCCTCAAGGGTGGTCCCTGTAGGTTGATGTGGAGTCCAGCAGCGGACGAGGCCTTTTGCCTACTCAAGGGACGTTCACCTCCGCCCACGATATACTTTGTGGTGGAGGTGGACAATTCAGAGGTGGGCATGGAGGAAATTCTGTCTCAACAACAAGGTAATCCACAGAAATTGTATCCGTGTGCATATTACTCTAAGAAACTGCCCTCTGCAGACAGGAATTACAACGTCAGTGATCGAGAGCTTCTGGCCATGAAGTTGGCATTTGAGGAGTGGAGACACTGGCTGGAGGGCGCCAAGGAGCAATTCGTCATCCTCACCAACAATTGAAACCTGGAGTACATACATACAGTGAGGAGGCTGAATCCGCGCCAAGCAAGTTGGGCCCTTTTCTTCACAAGATTTGACTTCACATGCTGATCTATTGCCCAGTTTAAAGAACACCAAAGCCCTGTCCCGGCTCTATGATTCTGGAGATGGTCTTGTCCAGAATGTATCCATAATCTCTTCCTCTTGAGTTGTAGCCCCTGTGGTCTCGGACGTAGATGTGGACATCCACCAGGCTCTGGATAGTGAGCCCTCACCCACTAACTGTCCTCCTGAGCGATCCCACAGGGATAAGGGATCGGCTGCTGACCTGGGCGCACACAGCTGTCGTCGCTGGACATCTAGGTCGCACTACCCAGTCTATCTCCGAGAAGTATTTGTGGCCTACCTTGTCGCAGAATGTTAGTCGCTACGTCAACTCATGTTCTGTATGTGCTCAAACCAAATTCTCCCGGCATGCTCCAGCAGGGAAACTCCTTCCTCTTAACCATGCCTCAGCATCTCTGGTCTCATCTATCCATTGTCTTTGTCACTGATCTCCCCTCCTCTGATGTTTTCACCACCATTTTGGTGGTTGTGGATAGATTCTCTAAATCCTGTCAGTTCAGCCCTCTCTGTTCCCCCTACTGCTGCTGTCCAGGTCGCGGAGGCACTATTCCAGCAGGTCTACCGGCAATATGGCCTTCCCGAAGGACATTGTCTCTGACTGTGGCCCCCAATTCACATCACAGGTATGGAGAGCCTTTATGGAGAAGCTCGGGGTCACTGTCAGCCTCACTTCCAGGTATAGACCTCAGTCCAACGGGCAGGTGGAGAGGGTGAACCAGGAGCTGGGGAGGTTCCTGAGGAGTCACTACCAGGACCGGCAGGGAGAGTGGACCCAATTCCTTCCATGGGCGGAGTACACTGTGAAGTCCATGGAGAACAAGAGCACCTCCTCCCAGCTGCCCAATGCACTGAGGCTAGGTAACACGGTCACCACCGATAAATCCATGATTATCGAAAACTTCAACAAGCATTTCTCAACAGCTGGCCATGCCTTCCGCCTGGCTACTCCAACCTCAGCCAACAGCTCCGCCCCCCCCCGCAGCTACTCGCCCAAGCCTCTCCAGGTTCTCCTTTACCCAAATCCAGATAGCAGATGTTCTGAAAGAGCTGCAAAACCTGGACCCGTACAAATCAGCTGGGCTTGACAATCTGGACCCTCTATTTCTGAAACTATCCGCCGCCATTGTCGCAACCCCTATTACCAGCCTGTTCAACCTCTCTTTCATATCGTCTGAGATCCCCAAGGATTGGAAAGCTGCCACAGTCATCCCCCTCTTCAAAGGGGGAGACACCCTGGACCCAAACTGTTACAGACCTATATCCATCCTGCCCTGCCTATCTAAGGTCTTCGAAAGCCAAGTCAACAAACAGGTCACTGACCATCTCGAATCCCACCGTACCTTCTCCGCTGTGCAATCGGATTTCCGAGCCGGTCACGGGTGCACCTCAGCCACGCTCAAGGTACTAAACGATATCATAACCGCCATCGATAAAAGACAGTACTGTGCAGCCGTCTTCATCGACCTTGCCAAGGCGTTCGACTCTGTCAATCACCATATTCTTATCGGCAGACTCCGTAGCCTCGGTTTTTCGGATGACTGCCTTGCCTGGTTCACCAATTACTTTGCAGACAGAGTTCAGTGTGTCAAATCGGAGGGCATGTTGTCCGGTCCTCTGGCAGTCTCTATGGGGGTGCCACAGGGTTCCATCCTCGGGCCGACTCTTTTCTCTGTATATATCAATGATGTTGCTCTTGCTGCGGGCGATTCCCTGATCCACCTCTACGCAGACGACACCATTCTATATACTTCCGGCCCGTCCTTGGACACTGTGCTATCTAACCTCCAAACGAGCTTCAATGCCATACAACACTCCTTCCATGGCCTCCAACTGCTCTTAAATGCTAGTAAAACCAAATGCATGCTTTTCAACCGTTTGCTGCCTGCATCCGCACGCCTGACCAGCATCACCACCCTGGATGGTTCCGACCTTGAATATGTGGACATCTATAAGTACCTAGGTGTCTGGCAAGACTGTAAACTCTCCTTCCAGACTCATATCAAACATCTCCAATCGAAAATCAAATCAATATTCGGCTTTCTATTCCGCAACAAAGCCTCCTTCACTCACGCCGCCAAACTTACCCTAGTAAAACTGACTATCCTACCGATCGTCGACTTCGGCGATGTCATCTATAAAATTGCTTCCAACACTCTACTCAGCAAACTGGATGCAGTTTATCACAGTGCCATCCGTTTTGTCACTAAAGCACCTTATACCACCCACCACTGCGACTTGTATGCTCTAGTGGGCTGGCCCTCGCTACATATTCGTCGCTAGACCCACTGGCTCCAGGTCATCTACAAGTCCATGCTAGGTAAAGCTCCGCCTTATCTCAGTTCACTGGTCACGATGGCAACACCCATCCGTAGCACGCGCTCCAGCAGGTGTATCTCACTGATCATCCCTAAAGCCAACACCTCATTTGGCCGCCTTTCGTTCCAGTTCTCTGCTGCCTGTGACTGGAACGAATTGCAAAAATCGCTGAAGTTGGAGACTTTTATCTCCCTCACCAACTTCAAACATCTGCTCGCTGATCGCTGCAGCTGTACATGGTCTATCGGTAAATAGCCCACCCATTTTTACCTACCTACCATTTTTACATCCCCATACTGTTTTTATTTATTTACTTTTCTGCTCTTTTGCACACCAATATCTCTACCTGTACATGACCATCTGATCATTTATCACTCCAGTGTTATTAATCTGCAAAATTGTAATTATTCGCCTACCTCCTCATGCCTTTTGCACACAATGTATATAGACTCCCCTTTTTTTTCTACTGTGTTATTGACTTGTTAATTGTTTACTCCATGTGTAACTCTGTGTTGTCTGTTCACACTGCTATGCTTTATCTTGGCCAGGTCGCAGTTGCAAATGAGAACTTGTTCTCAACTAGCCTACCTGGTTAAATTAAGGTGAAATAAAAAAAACATTTAAAAAATGCCCAGAATTCATTACCTGTTCTGGGATTTCAGCTGGCTCTGGTTTCATGGACCCCGGGTCAGACTGAAGCTCCTAAGGTTGATGAGTGCTTCAGGGACGCAGAAGAGGTGTGGAGCGAGTCTCACATGAGACTCCAACACACTGTCTACTGTCAGAAGGAGCAGGCAGACCACCATCGCATTAAGACTCCCGTGTTCCATCCAGGGGATCGTGTCAGGCTCTCTACCAGGAACCTCCCACTCCACCTGCCCTGCAAGAAGCTGAGCCCCCAGAGGTGATGAATAGGTTACAGCTTCCCAGTGACTACTGGATCTCACCTTCTTTTCATGTCTCCCTTCTCAGGCCGGTGGTTCCTCATCCCCTGGCTGATGCTGTCCCACACAACATCCC
Organism: Oncorhynchus tshawytscha; assembly: GCF_018296145.1. NCBI lineage: Eukaryota > Metazoa > Chordata > Actinopteri > Salmoniformes > Salmonidae > Oncorhynchus > Oncorhynchus tshawytscha. The sequence continues at coordinate 69,683,236 of NC_056441.1, forward strand.
TCTGTCCCCCATGGACGTCGAGGGAGCTCCCACCTATGCCAACTGGACTCCCAGGTCGGCTCCAGTACCTGGTGGCCTGCAAGGGGTACGGCCCAGAGGAGCGGTGTTGGGTTCCAATGAAGGATATTCTGGAACTCAACATCATCTGTGATTTCCATCTTCGCCGACCGGCCCGCTCCTCGTCCTCGGTGCCGTCCCTCTGGCCGGTGTCGTCCTGCGTCTGGAGTGGGGTACTGTCATGTCTAGTCCTGCTCCTCCACTCCAGCGTTAGATGTCGCTGGTTTACTAACCACCGGTCCAGGTGACCATTACGAGCACCTGCGCTTCATCATTAGGCACACCTGGACTCCATTACCTTCCCTTTATCTGGCACTCCCATAGGTTCTTCCCCAGGCATTATTGTTTCTGTTGTTCATGTCTAGACACTACTCCTACGTTGTATCGTTCCATGTTTCTTGTTATATTATACTTACCACCTGCTTCTCGACTTCCAGCTTCTACGTTACATCACATTTGATAATAGAAGACCCTGGGCGTGACCCCACTCTCCAAGGATGCCTCAGGGAGAGTTAGGATATGAAATAAATTATTATAATAATCCAATTCACACATGTGTATTTATACACGCTTGTACATGTGTAAAATAGGACAAGTATAAGCACCCACCAAATTATTATTATTAGGATGATGATGTGGCACAGGTACTCAGTAGTACTGAGCTTTGGGCTGTTTTGGTCGTTATAGTTCTAGCCTTTGGAAGGGGACCATGAATATATTTCCTGTATAGGATATAGTATTATGCAAAAGAGTGCTTTCCTTGTAAAGAATATATTTCAAGACACGCTGTTGAGAAACATTTTGGCTCCTGCATTGGGAGCTAATTGAGTACTCTGACAACGCTGTGCTCGGCTGATTCACATACACACACATGGGTGGAAAATTCAATTTCCCAGCAGGTTCAGAGCATTTTATGTGCGGAAAGGAAAAAAACAACATTGGATTAAAGAGTGTCTGAGCAGGCTGTATGGCTGTGTCTAGCCCAGTGTTCCGATTCCTTTGAGTTCATTGTTGGATTTTATTGACCAAATGACACAGCCTGAATATAAAGAACAATATCATAGCTTCTCTTTCCCTTAGCTCCCTCATTATATCATACTGCGTGTTTACATTGATTTTCTGTTCACCATTGTTTTGTACAGTATGTACACATACTTCCTATTCTACACTGTATGGCCTGGATGAGGACGGAGAGGGACAGAAGTTCCACTGCTGTGGGGCCTGTCAGTGTGATTGAAATTTCTGAAACTTTCCCTTTTACGTAATAACAGTGTCAATGATGCTGGAGAGGGACAGTGACACTGCAGAAACTCCAGAGACACTAGCTCCTGTCACTCTTCCTCTGACCCTCTCTATTGTCTGTCTGTGTGACGCTGCCTGGGCACTGTGAGTCACAGAGGGACCCATCTGGCGCTACTGGCCCTGGACCCTGACCCAGCCGCAGTACAGGGTCTATGCTAGTCACAGAGGATTGCTCCGTGTGCCCGTCTCACAGACACAACTTAGAGCAAGCAGGGCAGAGGAGAGGGAGTCAGTGGCATTCAGTGCAAGCCCCTTAGATGACTGAGAATGGAGATGGCAGAATGAACTGGCCTCATCTTTGTCACACGACTTGCCAAACATACACCATCTGACACTGTGTCTCTTCATCAGAAAAAGTTAAAGATCTTCGATGATAGTTATTCCTCTATTTCCTTAATAACCCTAACCACATACACAATCATTCTATGCAGAATATTGTCATGACTGATGATGGAGAGGATGGACCGATGGGAGAGGAGTGGCATTCCCACCTCATCTCCAGCACCCCATCCATCAGCACCTCTTACCCCTGCTACAGCATCCGGCTCCGGGGCTCTGCGTCTGGCGCTCCCTAGGGAGTATGATGGGACGGCGGCTGGGTGTCAGGGGTTCCTTCTTCAACTAGAACTATACCTGGCGACTGTCCGTTCTACTCCCTCCGGGGAGGAGAGCGTGAGTGTCCTCGGACGCTCACAGAGCAGCAATCCTCTGTCCTCGGAACGAGCCCTGGAGTGGGCGAACGCAGTGTGGAATGGCCCAGACTCGGTGAGGGATCATTACCCCGAGTTCACACGCCGAGCAGTGTTCGATCACCCACCAGAGGGTCGTGCGGCGGGTGAACGGCTGTTCCACCTGCGACAGGAGACGAGGAGCGCGCAGGACTTTGCCATGGAGTTCAGGACCTTGGCCACAGGAGCGGGGTGCAATGACAGGGCGTTGAAAGACCACAACCGATGTAGCCTCAGGGAGGACGTCTGCAGGGAGCTAGCGTGTTGGGACACCACCCTCAGTTTGGATGAACTTATAGACATGTCCATTCGTCTTGACAAACTGCTGGCTGTCTGTGAGCATCTGGAACAGGCCCTGTTGTTTCCACCCCCCAGCCCTTCTGCTCCTATCCCCATGGAGTTAGGGGGGGCTGCATCGAGGTGGACCGGAGGAGGAGGAGTCAGTTGTGGTCGGCGAGGACACACGGCCGACCGGTGCTGGAGGAGCTCGTCTGGGAGTCGGGAGGGCAGGCGGAGCACTACTCGGTCACCCCAGGTGAGTCAGCACCAGATTCACCCAGAGCTTCCTGTCGGTCATATGTTTGTGTTAACCTCTTTTCCTTGGTTTTATTCCCTCTCTACAGCATAAGGCACTAGTCGATTCAGGCGCAGCTGGGAACTTCATGGATCGTGGGATCGTGTTAAGGCTAGGGATTCCCCTGGTGTCGTTAGACCTACCTTTCCCTGTGCACTCCTTAGATAGCCAACCATTAGGGTCAGGAGTGGTCAGGGAGGCCACGGTGCCACTGGACATGGTAACGCAGGGGGGTCATAAGGAGCGGATTAGACTGTTCCTTATCGATTCACCTGCATGTCCAGTGGTGTTGGGAATTCTCTGGCTAGCTCAGCACAACCCAGTGATTTCCTGGCGACAGGGGGCTCTTAGAGGGTGGTCAGAGGAGTGTTCAGGCAGGTGTATAGGAGTTGCCGTTTGTGCGACTATGGTGGAGAGTCCAGACCAGGTTTCCACCGTGCGCATTCCCTCTGAATATGACAATTTGGCTATCGCCTTCAATAAAAAGAAGGCGACCCAATTACCACCCCATCGTTGAAGGGACTGGGCGATAGACATCCTGGAGAATGCTGCACTTCCTAGGAGTCTGGATTTTTTTCCCTAATTTTGTCTGTCATAGTTGAAGTGAACCTATGATGAAAATTACAGGCCTTGCACAATTGGTGGCTGACTAAATACTTTTTTTGCCCCACTGTACGTGTGTATGTTTTTTGGTGTTCGTGCTCTGGACCTGGTGTTGGGTTGGTCCACATTTTTCGGCGCCCTGTGTTGTTGGGCATTCATTTCAGTGCGATATTAAAAGTGCACGTCTTCCTGTGGAACTATATGCTCTCTGCGCCTGATTCTTCCCTCACGCACCAAGTTACCCGTGACAGAATACATTCCTTTTTGGTTCAATTAAATTCTATAGCTGTAGGTCCATTTTGATTGCTGTACCTGAGTCACGACAGACAGACAGAAACAAATAAATTGGTCCCCTTGATTATTTCTCTTTAGAACGCTTTTTGGACTGGAATACCATCAGAATACGTTATTGATTTTTGTTTTCTGTCAACTGCACATCGCTTTGTGTTTGTTGTTGACTGCTTTCGCTGCAGTGAGTGTTCTCTGAACATGTTGATGAAACCCACAGAAAATAGGATGTTTGAGAGGAAAAACAAAGAGTACTTTGAAGGTGAGGTTATGCCACTCTTGGGACAGCCAGTAGACTTCTCATTGTGATCAAATAGTGACATGCCCTTGATCAAAGATACACTCTTCCCCACTTCTTGTCCTGGTTTAATGGGGGGATACTTTCCTCTCTGTGAAGGCAAAGTACTGCTGTGCACTTGTCTATTCATTGCTGTTTCAATTCCCTTTGAAAGAGATGTTGTTGAAACAACTCCTTGTCTGACAAATTAAAACCAATGTACAGACCAAAGAGGCGTCGGAACTTGAATAGGGGATGTGTTCCCTCCCAAAAAAGAAACATTTTGTATCAAAGGTACCCTTGAAGCTTACTTAAACCTTTTGTTTCACTACAGTAATTGTTTGGAAGGGAAACCATTTATATTCAAAGGTAATGGCAACAGTCAGGGGCAGATTGGGCATCTGGCATTTTGGGCAAATGACAAATGGGCTGGTTTATTTTTAGCCTGGTGGGCCTGTCTAAATTGTTTTTACGCGAAATGATCATTATCTGACTAACAATGGGAGTCACAAGGAAATAAAATGGGCCAATGTGGCGAATTCAAGGGAAAAAATGGTTTCCTGTGTTAGAAATGTCAGGTTTGATTTTTGGTCCCAGTCACCCCCGAGCTACAGTAGTATACTGACATTTTGTATTGTAAATATTGTAAGCATCAGCTGAGCTGTGAAAAGCAGCTTCTGTGCTCTGCTCTGCTCTGTGTGAGGCCAGGTTCAGTAGGCGAGTGAATTAGCTGCTAGGCATTGTGCTACGAAAGCGAACTCAATCTCCAGCTAAATTACTCTTAATTCAATGTGCCCTTTTCACTTGCAGAGTACCGAGACGTTTACCATTTAGCGCTGGCAGTGCTATAGATAGAAATGTGGTGTATGGGGGTTGTGACAGGGTCCAGTGTTTCCCATGTGCTGTAGTGTGGGGGAGGTAGGCTAGTCGTGGGAGGGAGGCAGAGGAAAGAGGCCCTTTCACATCTCCACGTCTTTCTGTCCCTCGTTCACTAGCTCATCCTGGCTTCACTGCTGGGAGGCTTGTCTGTGGCGTTAATGATGCTCCCCTTGTGTAATCCTCCGCTGACCAGCATGCTGTGTTCCAACATTGCGCGAGTAAGATAGGGAAGGAAAGATGGAGAGAAAGAGAACAAGAAAGATAGATAGATAGATAAAAGAGGATGACCAGGGCACTGATAGCAGGCGAGGTCCCCAGAACAAAGACAGAGAGGTGGAGAGGGAGCGTGTTTAGAGAGGTGGAGAGGGAGCGTGTTTAGAGAGGTGGAGAGGGAGCGTGTTTAGAGAGGTGGAGAGGGAGTGTGTTTAGAGAGGTGGAGAGTGGAGAGGTGTTTAGAGAGGTGGAAAGGGAGCGTGTTTAGAGAGGTGGAGAGGGAGCGTGTTTAGAGAGGTGGAGAGGGAGCGTGTTTAGAGAGGTAGAGAGGGAGCGTGTTTAGAGGTGGAGGTGGAGAGGGAGCGTGTTTAGAGAGGTGGAGAGAGGTGGAGAGGGAGCGTGTTTGGAGAGGGAGGTGGAGGTGGAAGGGAGCGTGTTTAGAGAGGTGGAGAGGGAGCGTGTTTAGAGAGGTGGAGAGGGAGCGTGGAGGTGGAGAGGGAGCGTGTTTAGAGAGGTGGAGAGGGAGCGTGTTAGAGAGGTGGAGAGGGAGCGTGTTTAGAGGTGGAGAGGGAGCGTGTTTAGAGAGGTGGAGAGGGAGCGTGTTTAGAGAGGTGGAGAGGGAGCGTGTTTAGAGAGGTGGAGAGGGAGCGTGTTTAGAGAGGTGGAGAGGGAGCGTGTTTAGAGAGAGGGAGCGTGTTTAGAGAGGTGGAGAGGGAGCGTGTTTAGAGAGGTGGAGAGGGAGCGTGTTTAGAGAGGTGGGAGGGAGCGTGTTTAGAGGTGGAGAGGGGTGTTTAGAGAGGTGGAGGGAGCGTGTTAGAGAGGTGGAGAGGGAGCGTGGAGGTGGAGAGGGAGCGTGTTTAGAGAGGTGGAGAGGGAGCGTGTTTAGAGAGGTGGAGAGGGAGCGTGTTTAGAGAGGTGGAGAGGGAGCGTGTTCATATGGAGGGTGAGAGTGCCAGTGGCAGTGGAGACCGGTGTTCCATCAGATGTCTTCACTCATGTACCACACCCCATAACGTGATAGACAGCCTCAGCCTAGAGACGGACTGGGTGGATAGCTGTGAAACTATATGCCTCTCTCATACTTATAATTTTAAAAAGTTAATCTTGTACTTGTACTTCCTACGTGAAACTCTCTTGTGGTTCACATCCGTTTTTTTGTCATGTCTCTTAGCTGTGAGTTGAAGCTAAAATAGATAGGTCCCTATCTCACCAGCAGGCTTTCATATTCCTCCCCCTACTACAAGACACAGGCCAGCATCACTCATCTCTCCACAACACTAGCTGTCACACAGGCCGTATGTTGGAGTTGTCCTGTCATGTTGCGTTCGCTGAACTTTAAGATGTCTTGACCTGCTTTACGTTGCCTGAGGAGGGGATGGGAGAACACTGGTGTGCCAGGGCCTCTGGGAACAGGTATAAGTGCATATCTGATGTACCGTCATGTTAATACTTTTATGTTTGTATTTATTTCTTTATTTATTTTTCCTTCATGACATACTACCCCAGCATGCACTGATTCAATTTCCCAGCTCTCACTCAGCCCGTATGACTTAATCAGTCTGACAGACTCTGTGTGCCTAGGGAAAGTCTCTCTCTGCAGTCCCCTTTCTCCTCGACATTACGCTGCCCATGACAAACACACTCTGGCACCTTTCGCAGTACAGCGCCTCCACACAGCCTCTGTGGTTCCATCACACACACATACACATGCACACACACATACACATGCACACACGTAACCAAACATCCTTCTCCCTCTGTTCCTGCCCTGCTTTCACTTAACGTGCTTATGAAAACAGCTTGCATGCACAAACTGTACAGTAGCAGTCTTTTGTGGAATGCAGCTATTCAACCATTTGTTATTGGGTGACACTCAAATCAACTTTCACTGCTGTGTCTCATTGAGCCTGACCTCTGTTACATCAGTCCTTTTCAGACTCATAATAAAAGCAGCAGGACAGAGAGCAGCGTTGGTTAACCTTGGACCAGAGCCGCACAGTCTGGTTAAGAAAGGGAACTGGGCAGAACTTCAGCGGACTGTTGCGAGCCTCCCCACAGGGTCAGTTCCTCAGCAATTTAATTCAGTAACACAACATTGCCCCGGTGGTGTCTTTAGCCCTTGCAACACTTACTGAGAAACTGCACAACACTGAAACTTTCCCTGGCCCTTTAGGAACAAACTGTTTCTGCTTCTTCATCATTTGTCTTCTTACTTTTTTTGTCTTCCACCTGCCTGACCTGATACAATGTCACAATCCCTGCCGTTAAAAGGCTGGCTATTCTCTCTAACAGCATGGGCGCACTTTGAAAAGCAGACGACAAGGTCTCAAATTTATTTTTGACGGCTGAGGCCAATAGAGCTTATTTGAAATTCAGTCTTCTGTTAATCGGCTTCACCTGACTTGTTCTCTTGTTACACCAGCTCAGCCGTTTGACCTCTGTCTCCACTCTGAGTTAGTCTGTAATCTCTGATACATCTTCATTCGGCTTTGCCCCAAGCCCTTTTCTTATAAAATTAGGTGAAACAACACTCCCACCTGTCAGTTCATATTCTTGATATTATTGAACATCTCATGCTGTCTTAAGAAGAAATACTCTTCTCTTCCCCTTCACCATCCTTCATCACACTCTGTTTTCTCACACAAACATCTGTCTCTCTCATATGAGCCACACACCTCTCTCTCTCTCTCTCTGAGAAGTTGAGGAGAATGGTGGGGTGTCCTATTTTGGCTCCCCCTTGACCTACCTGTCTGGCAGGGGTCTATAGGTGGGTAGATATCATGCTGATTGCACCTGACAAACTCTTCCCCAGATGTTTCTCCTTTCCTCTCCATCTCTCGACACTCCCTTCCACATGTCTAAGCATTTTAATGACATATGCTCACAGGCTTTCTCCAGCCGAGCTATATTAGTGGAGCGTGGCTTCCTCAGAGCAACATGGTGTGCTTGTGTGTGCTAGTGTGTGTGTGTGTGTGTGTGTGTGTGTTGGAGGGAGGGAGGGAGGGAAGATGGAGGAGGGGATGGAGGGATGGGGATCTGAGGTGGTGATGCTGTTAGAGAACAAGAAGTCAGAAAGGGGCATTTGACGGTCTGCGGGTGGATTCTCTTTCTTTCTCCATTTTCATTATAAATAATGATGTAAATGAAAACATATTTTCCTTTCTCAAAGTGGCAATTTGCCTTTGTAACGACCAAGTCTGAGCCTGCATCTTTTTCATCCTCTCTCCTCCTTCTTTCCTCTCATTCCTGGGTTGATAATTTCCACTTTATTTCCATTAGGCTGTTTGTTCACAGCGGTCTGTCCCTGTAATTGATTAGAGCTGTCGGTCTAACTGTTGCGGCAAGCCATCTCAGCCAGGCAAACAGCCCCCACATCCAACCCCCTCCACCCTCCTTCCTCTTCCATTGAAAGCTGCCTTACTTTTAGAGATGGGGAGGGGGGGGGGTATTACAATGGTGACATACAGCCCCATCCCAGCAGCGATAGAGTTGTGACATGTTGGAGACATGCAGCCCTCAACCCATGGGAGCCCAGGTTAAAATCTGGTTCATGTCTCGGTGAGGGCCACCACAGCTCCCGCTCCATCAATTAATGCAGAGATAACAGATTCTTGAAGCAACAGCCCACTCTCTCGCTCTTTCTCTGTGTATGCGTGCTTGTGTGTGTGTGTGTGTGTGTTGTGGACGGGGAAAAATATTAGGTGTAACCATCTCTAAACCTTGTTGACACACTAGCCCCAAGAAATCCAGGATGTGAAACACACAATGGCTCCTTTGGTTTAACACCCTCCTCATTTCACAACAATACAGAGACAGATCAAGTGTATACTCGCTCTATGTCTCTGATACCCTTTGCCTGTTACCTGCTGTGGCTGATGAAATCAGAGCATCAGTTGCATGTTCCAATTCATCATCCCACCTCATTAACTGTGGAAAGCATCAGGGTGACTTTCCAGTTTAGTAAATGGTCAGTTCACTTTGCACCCTAATTGGGCTCGAGCCTTTTGATGGGGTTTGGTTTCTCCCTTTTTTCATCTTTCTTTGCTAGAGAGAGACGGGTCAGAATAAATGTGAGGAGAAACTATGAAGTAGATGCCATTTCCTGAGGAGGCCTTGTGTACAGGAACATAAAGAGAGACCGCAAAATCTTCCCTTTCTGATCTCCTACCCCTGGATACTGATCTCTGATCTCCTACCCCTGGATACTGATCTCTGATCTCCTACCCCTGGATACTGATCTCTGATCTCCTACCCCTGGATACTGATCTCTGATCTCCTAACCCTGGATACTGATCTCTGTCTGTGTTATTCTCTTTCTGTACCACACGTCTGCTGGTTTTAACATGAAAGACACTTGTTTGTCAGCCTTCAAAGAGCTGCCGAGGCACTGAAAGTTACTTGTATTTTCGGGTTGTTCATTCCCCATTTTCTCCCAATACGGAGGTGATCAAGAGATGCACAGCAGAGTTGAAGCAATGATGGCTGCTTTTGGGAGAATAATTACAGTTCATACTACAATGATGCCAGGGCCCACACAGGCACTGCTCATTAGTGTTGTTCTGGTACTTTTACTCATGAAAACAAAGTATGTTTTCAGTAGGAAATTCAGTATGAATACGAACACACTATGAATACCTATGGTTCCTTACAAATAACAGAAAGGATTTGGGTTGAAACGATCCTAGGTAATAGGCTGCCATGGAAGAAAAGAGAAAATAGGGGGACAAGATCACATTTGGCAGTTAGAGAGCAGCAGTAGAGGAGGAGTGACGGCAGACTCCAAGCCATTAACTCCCCACTCTGTGTGGAACAGGCCCATCTGGAAGAGACTCTCTGGGCTGCGGGACATCCAACTTTTTCCATCATAAATCTCAACCACGGCGCTGTGTCTCCCTTAATCCAAACGAGTTCGTCAAACTAGCCCGAGTTTCTCTGGCTGCAGCCCTGAAAAGTGCCTTTTAATGAAAGACTGTTAATAATTCAAGCTGGTCCCCATGAACACAAAGACCTGGAGAAGTTTAAGGACACTCGGAGGAGGTGAATGGGGGATTTGTGACACCTCTGAACATGCCACAGTGCACTGCCATGATCAACTTTAGATGCCCTTCTGCGTTTTTTATGTCCTGCCTTGATAGTGTCACACAGAATTGGCCTGTCGGCCTGGGGGCATGCACCACCCTGCACCATTATTCAAAAGTCATGCAAGGGTATTTCAAAACCCATCCCACTGGGCACAGATGTCAGTTCAATGTCTAGTGAAAAAAAAAATCTAAATTTCCTTGATTCATTTTCTCTAATCCAATTGGTTTTCCAAGTTGATTCAAGGTAATCACATATATTTTTGTTGTTGTTGTTGAAATGATGTGGAAACAACGTTGATTCAACAAGTTTTTTCCCAGTCAGATTTTTTATTTTCTTACTCCTCAACTATGAGCAAAATTGTGTCCAACATCACAGAAACCCAACGTGAGAGTCACGCTGCTATGAGTCAGATACGCAAACAATGTTTAGTAATACAATTAGCATCCAACGAAAGAGAATAATCTCATTTGCTCTCAGTCACACAAAAACACACATGCACATCCCTAGCCCGGATTAGGACTGCAAGCTTCAGATACGTTTAACGTGTGACAACAACCCCCCCTTCTCTTTGAGTTTTTCTCTCCCTCTGCCAAGGAGGAGATAGCTTTGTTTACCTTGGGAGGTGTTGTATTCTTATGTTCTTAATCAGACCAACAATTAGATAACATAGACTTCAGAAGGGAGAGAAAATCCCCAGGAGTCATTGTGGAAAACTAGAACAGTTGGCTTACCTAAATACCTCCAAACGTTACCTTACTGTTCTACCGGGGAACCTAAGATGCCTCTTTCTTGTTATTATTATTATTGTTATCTTTTTCAGCTTTCTGTGAGCATCAACAGCAATCTACACCCTCCCTGAGAGTGATCCTCTCAGACACACAACTTTGTCAAACACTCATTTCAAACATAGCAACCCCCAACTAGAGCAGAAATACATACTTCCACCTTACACATATCTGAGAATAACTTCTCCATTGTAAAAAACTTCTCCGACTCTCGAAATGTCTTGGCCATATCTTAGCTAAAATAGCCTTCAAATGGCAGCAACATACCATGATTCTATCTGTGCCCTTCTGAGCTAAGTCTACACCTGGTTTAATGATCACACCGCGGGCCAACTAGAGGTCTTGCAATTGATGGTGAATTTTGGAGGAGCTATTCCCTGGTGCTTGAATGCTAGCCCTTCCTGTTCTTTCAGAAGTGCAGTTGTTGCATATCCACCAAGCTATCTGGCCCATTGTTATATCTTGTATAAGAGCTACCATCCACTCATCTGTCATTGCACTCATCCGTCTGTGGTAACATTATCACTTTAGATAAGGCTACAATAAACTGCACTCTGCTTTTAAGTTTTCTCTATCCCTCTAATCCAATCTCTGACATAGAGTCTGTTTATCATCGGCCTGCCGGAGCATCCTCTGTGTCCCTCCACTTCCCCTTACACAGGAAATAATGGACGACCCTGGTAGGGTTGGAGGGTAATAAAGGATTTTTTTTTTTTTTTAAAGATACATATATGTATATATATATATATATATATGTATATATGTATATATATGTATATATATATATATATATATATGTATATATATGTATGTATATATATATATATATATGTATGTATATGTATATATATATATATATATATATCTATATATATATATATATGTATATATGTATATATGTGTATATATATGTATATATGTATATGTGTATATATATGTATATGTGTATATATATATGTATATATGTATATGTATATATATATGTATATATATATGTATATGTATATATATGTATATGTGTATATGTGTATATATATATATATGTATATATATATATATGTATATATATATATATATATATATATATATATATATATATATATATATATATATGTATGTATGTATGTATATATACATAGATACATTTGCAAAAAAATATATGGGGGATTGGAAGTGATGCAGACAATTACATTGATGGAAGCTACAATCTATCTGCAATATTAACGCTGATCTACCCCCTAAAAAATATATAGAATTAAAAAATAATAATAATAATAATAATAATGGATGACCCTTCTCCCTGCCTACGCTTAGGTCTTCCTCCTTCAATGTTTTGTTTGGTCTCGCTCAGTGTTAGAGCCAGGCCTGTTTTGAGGCGTTATAATTAAATCAGGTTTAAGGGTAGTCTCCTTGCCCAATATTGTTAGCCAGAGTGAGCACTGCTATTTAGCATTGGGTGCTGGCCAAGGGAAAGGGGCGAACTGCGATGACTCCGGTGTGCCTCTGTGATTTGCACTAATGTCCCCTAGGGATTGAGAAATGACCACTGTCAATTCACCCGGGAGGCCTGCCAGATTGAAACCCCTGCCAACAGATTTGAAAGGATAGCAAATCATTTAACCGCCCGATCGTGAATTAACCATTTGTTTTCGCCTGGGCCTGGCAAAAAATTATCTACACAATATTAAATTGCATTTGGACTCCAGCTCCAAATACAAAAAGAGAATGGTGTGAAAAGTGCTCTTGAAGCTACAAATCCTTAAAGAAATATAAATACCAACTCCAAATAATTACAGTTTAATTTTCAATGTTTACACTTTCACAATGTTTACAATGTTTAATTTACAATGTTTACACTTACTCATTTCTGAAACCCCCTTAAAGTGGCATGGCGATAAACTAAGGACTTAGAGGATGATGAAGAGAGACAAATCATATAAAGTATAGGATGGGGCTGAGACATAATATGTTTTGATTACTTATAGCTGATCCTGAGTCTGAAAACCAGTTTTTACTGCATGTAAAAAATAGACCTCTTTGTTCCATGTGGACAGGACTCAGTGAATACAAGCTAATTCTGTATTAACGTTCAGTGTGAGATGGATTCAAACGTGGATATATACTTCAGAAGATCACCCCCCAACCACAATATTCAAGCAGGAGTGTTCTACTCAGTAGCGCCCAACAAAGGACATATTGTGAAAGGGAGGCATATGCATTGGCAGATTGCTCTTTGGTAACTCGAGGAAAGAACTGATGAGGACGGATTGGGATGGTAAACAACTCCACAATGACACAGAGCCACAGGCCTTACAGTAGAGGCTTGTCTGGGGGCCAATGGGATATTTCTGTCTAAGCACCAACCAAGCGCTCCATCGTTTCCTAAGCCTGGTGTCAAACGCTCCTACATTTCCTTCAACAAACATGCTAATTAGGCTGGAAGAAAACTGGCATCATGCCACCGTTAGTTGGAGATGGTAGATGGGCGGCTCTGTCTAACTCTAATACCAGCCTTCTGATCATGACTACTGAATGGCCTCTCCCTCAATTGCCTAATAGTCTTAGTAGGAGAAGCAGGTGGCTCAACCTCCCGTTTGGCAGCTAGTGAAATACTATCCACATCAACAGACTGATGAAGGGGATGAGGCCTGACACTATTAGGCCTCCTGATTGACAAAGCTTACATAGCCCCCAGATTTAAAAAGTTTAGAATGAAGAATAAGTTCAGTGAAAGCTGTTGTGTCTGATGTGCTTTGCTGAATAAAACATTTTTCTTGATCAGTGCTGGATTAAATGGTTGCTCAAAGAATAGAGCCTCTCTTAACAATTACTGTATGCCTGGTTCCCACAGACAATTCTGTTCCCAGCGGCCTCTAGTTTAAAAAAGTATAATCCAGTTGAATTGACCCCGACTGATCAGGAATGAGTTGGGCATACTCCAATGAGCCAATAGTGCCAGGGGAACATTACAGAAGGGCTCTATCTGTTAACCATATCCAGACCCCCATGACCTCCATGTTCTATCGGAGGCCATCACCTGCTGTCAATGCTGTCCGCCGCAAGGCATCACTGGGAGAAGCGAGCTATATATTGCCGCTGTTCTGTTGTCTCCAGATAGATGCATGTGTGTTGTACTGGCAGGGAAGCACACACATATTTAACCACAGTTGAGTTTGCAAGGTGCTCCTTTCTTTCCTGATTCCCCATATACAAGTCAAAATGCTAATTTGCATGTATACTGAACAAATATATAAACGGAACATTGAACAATTTCAGCGAAGTACATCAGTCAATTGAAATGAATTACTTAGGCCCTAGTCTATGGATTTCATATGACTGGGCAGGGGCACAGCCATGGTTGGGCCTGGCTCCCCAGTGGGTGGGCCTATGCCCTCCCAGGCCCACCCACTGGGGAGCCAGGCCCAGCCAATAAGAATTTGTTTTTCTCACAAAATGGCTTTTTTGCAGACAGAAATAATTATCAGTTTCATCAGCTGTCCGGATGGCTGGTCTCAGACGATCCCGTAGGTGAAGAAGTTGGATGTGGAGGTCCTGGGCTGGTGTGGTTACACACGGTCTGCGGTTCTGAGGCTGGTTCCAAATTCTCTAAATCAATGTTGGAGGTGGCTTATGGCAGAGTAATGAACATTCAATTCTCTGGCAACAGCTCTGGTGGACATTCCTGCAGTCAGCATGCCAATTGCACACTCCATCAAAACTTGAAACATCTATGGCATTGTGTCGTGTGACAAAACTGCACATTTTAGAGTGACCTTTTATTGTCCCCAGCACAATGTGCACCTGTGTAATGATCATGCTGTTTAATCAGCTTCCTGGCAAAGATAAATGCTCACTAACAGGGATGTAAACTAATTTGTGCACAAAATATGATAGAAATAAGCTTTTAGTGCGTATGCAACATTTCTGGGATCTTTTGTTTCAGCTCATGAAACATGGGACAAAAATGTTACATGTTGCGTTTATATTTTTGTTCAGTATATATTGCCGCACAAGGCTTGCAGGCGTAATTGGCGTTGCACAACCGTACACCTGCAACTCCGACACACATACACACACATGCGCTAACAAGCATACCGATACACACAGAACAAACACATACGGCTAACTTGCAACGGCCAATTTAAAAGACATTTCCATCTCTGGTAGGTAACACTGGCATGAGAGAGGGAGAACAGAGAGAGAGAAATGGAAGGCGGGAGAGAGGGAGGTAGAGACAGCCGAGTTCATCCAGGTGTAATATTGGGTTGTCCCAGAAACTTCCCACAAAACACTCTGAAGCTGTTATCAGATCAGAAACCCAATTCCTCAAGTGCCTCCTGTGCCGAAACACCAAATGCATCTTCCATCCTCCCTCCAACACGGCCTGTAACAATCCTATCAATGTATTTGCTAGGTGGCTTACTCAGAAATGCTTCAGCCGCTTCCAGGATACACAACATTATATTGGCAGCAGTAGGCAGTGAATAGGATGGCATGCAATTTACCCAAGGTAATGACTCCCGATCTGCCCTGATAACAATATCGATGCGGGGAGCAGCTTTTTTCCCTCTCTGAAATAGAAATGGGCAGCGAATGGAGCCGAGGCGTGAAAATACACATGTGGATTGTTATTTTGAGGCAAAATCAGGAGTTCTCAAGAACATAAAAGACAACTATAACACATTAGAACTATCATGTTTGAATGGCACTATTATGTGCCATTTATAAATCAATAGAAACAGTGCTCTGAATCCTAAAATGCAGTGTATAGTGTCAAGCTGATCATATCTGCACACATTTTCGATACGATACATCCTAAACTATATAATTGAAAGAAATGTCTCTTTACTAAAGGGGAGGAAATCAAGTTAATAACCTATTTGGGATCGGTGTCACTATACAGGGATGGTTGTGCTAATGTGCGCTAATGTGATTAGCATGACATTGTAAGTAACAGCAAACTTTCCAGGACATAGACATGTCTTATATGGGCAGATAGCTTCAATTCTTGTTAATCTAACTGCACTGTCCAATTTACAGTAGCTATTACAGTGAAAAAATACCATGCTATTGTTTGAGGAGAGTGCACAGCATCAAAAACCTTTTATCACGGCAACTGGTTTGATACATTCACCTCTGAAGGTAAATAATGTACTTACATTCAGTAGTCTTGCTCTGATTTGTCATCCTGAGAGTCCCAGAGATAAAATGTGGAATAGTTTTGTTTGATAAAATCTATTTTTATATTCAAATGTAGGAACTGGCTTCTACAGTTTGAACCCCTGCTGTCTCTGGCTCCCCACCCACCCCGCCCAGCCATCTAGATGTGTGAAAGTTAGTGTATAAGCTAATGAACCATCATGTATGATATTCCTGGGAGTGTGTAAACTTACATTTTGTATTACCATATCATTTTTGTATGTTCTCTATAGTTATGTACTTGAAAATATATCAACTGACCAATTCGGCACATTTGGGCAGACTTGATACAAAATATTGTCCAGTATTGCAACACTTCACTGGATCAATCTGAAACTTTGCACGCACACTGCTGCCATCTAGTGGCCAAAATCGAAATAGTGCCTAAACTGCAATATTATATTATGGGCTTTCTCTTGCATTTCAAATATGATGGAGAAAAAAAATAGAAAACGCACATTTTTTTGTTTGTATTATCTTTTACCAGATCTAATGCGTTATTTTCTCCTACATGTCATTTTAGGTCAACATTTTAAAAAAGGGTCAGATCCTTATTAGCAACTGATTCCCAAGCTACACTCAAAGTCATAGCATTACTTCCACTATACTACCTCCTTCCCACCCCTTTTCTTCGCCCGGCAACCCTCTGCACAGGAACAAGGAGGTAGGGACTGGTAGCTACATTTTACCAGCTGTGACAGAAAAACACTGCCGGAACAGAAGCGTGGTGTACGACCCGCCTTACTCCGGCTCTGTTGACCTCCCCTGCCAAGCCGCTGCACTCGGCTCCCACTGAGAGGGAATAACATCGCCTGTTGTTTCCTGTGCATTAGGCTGCAATTTAGAACCCATTAATCCCCTCTTTAATCTGTCAAAAAAATCCTGACTGTGCTCAGAGAAGGCAGCTGCCGCCCAGTGTGCCCGTCTTCCCCCTTCTGCCATCTCCCTGTATCCTAACACTCCTTATGAAAGGCAGACAGGCCAAGTAGGGTGTTGCCCTATGTCTTCAAGGAAAGAGGGGGAATAGGGGAGAGGGTGGGACAGAGAAGTGTGGGTTGGTGCTAACCCTCACTCCACAGGTGACCTCATGATAACAACAGCATCTGGTTGAATTACTTAACATTACGCCCAGCAGACACGTAATCCGGGATAATGCCCTTTTGCCAAGAGTGCTCCAATCTGGATAAATTCATCCCCTAGGAATGAGATCCAAGAGCAAAGTCTCAGAGAGGGAGAGAAGGCGGGGGTGGGGGTTGGAGTGCATATTGGAGTATGTCATTCTGAATGGTAGGTAGGTGGTCTTTGGAGTATACTTAAGAACAGTAATGCCATTGGTGAATTGTAATGAACTCCAGTAAACACTGCTTACATGGAAGTGGATCATTGCATGGTTTGGAAGAATAGTTTCCAAACTAATCATTTTCCTTTCCTCCCTGACCGGAATCCGACTTGAAGAGATTCCGTCCATTTAATCGGATGAAGCAGTCAGATACACTAGGCAGCAGGTAGCCTAGTGGTTAGAGCATTGGACTAATAACCATAAAGGTTGAAAGATTGAATCCCCGAGCTGACAAGGTAAAAATCTGTTGTGCTGCTCCTGAACAAGGCAGTTAGCGTAGGAACAGTGTGTTGTCATTGAAATTAAGTAATTGTTCTTAACTGACTTGCCTAGTTAAATAAAGGTGATAAAAAAATATGAAGAGAAAATTACGTCTCTGAATTGATCTCTTACTTACTTTATACTTGTTTGCGTCTGCTAAAGGCCTATGATGCAAGCATAAAGATACATGATGCACTACAATTAACTACACAGACAACAGCTGATTAAAATGCAATAGCTTTAATTAAACGGTAACTCAATGATCTAATTACACTAATCAAATTGTAACAAAAGCCATAACCTATTATCAATCATCAATGAATGTAAAAAAACAAAAACAATGCCATTTACTCTGAACGCAAAAACCTACTGAAAATGGCCTATTGACCCAGCATAAACCCATATAAACCCAGCATAAACCCACCTTATC
This sequence comes from Oncorhynchus tshawytscha, assembly GCF_018296145.1. NCBI lineage: Eukaryota > Metazoa > Chordata > Actinopteri > Salmoniformes > Salmonidae > Oncorhynchus > Oncorhynchus tshawytscha. Next base: position 69,701,253 of record NC_056441.1, read on the forward strand.
TGATATTCTTGAAAATAACATTTTGTCAAATGACCCCTTTGAAGACCTATCCATTGCTAACCACTGGGACCAAGAGCCAAAGCTTTCTAGAGACAGCTTCTGATTATTTATTCATATGTTTACTACCAGAAATATCCTTTGGGAAACGTCAGGCTGGATTGGATTAGGCTTAATCTAGCATGACACGGAAATCAGCAGGGGTCATGGGCGACTGAGGTGACTTATGACGCTAGCCTCGATGGTACACAAAGCACAAACAAGGAAACAAAGGTTGGCTTACAACGTCACACCCCAATGGAGGACATCAATATCAATCTCCTGTGGAGACGTGACCTGGCAAAGGTGAAGTGAGTGAAGAGTGAAGAGTTAAGATATAGGAAGGACACATGGTATATCTTCTATCTTCTTAGCCAACATGTTTGACCACAGACAACAGGAAGGTAGACCACAGCAGGAGCTGTGTGAGAAAGTCTATATGATGAGCAAAGGAGGGAGTTTGAAAGCATATGGAAAAAAATAAATAATAATTTGTTTTAGCTTGTGGTTGAAATAGCTAAATCTATTAATTACAATTGGATTATTGTGTCATAATCCATGCATTTACAAGGGGTTTAACACATGCATTATTTACAAATAACTACTTAGAATGCAGAATGATGCAATGAAATGGAGACAAAATTGGCCAATGTCATTTTGGGATGAATTGTATTGTAAATGTGATGGGGGTGTTCTCTTTTAAAGAAGCAAAGGGATTTATTCCAAAATCTCAAAAACCAAACATGACATTGTGTTGACATTTAATTATGAAGCTATTAGGAATTTGGTATGAAAGCTTGTGTTCCGTGAAAAGCGGGTTTAGGTTCAGAATAGGCAGACCGTTAACAGACAGCAGCAAATGAAATAGAGGCTTGTGGTGTGCTAAGACCTTCTTTCCAGGGTTAAGAAACAGCTTAGTGTCATGGCAGGGTGGTGACTTAGCACTAGGAGGTATAGGAGTGTGCTTGTGAGCTGGGAAGGAGGGAGGAAGCCAGAAGACTGAGTGGGAGAAGGAGAGAGAGAGAAATGGAGTCCATTGCTATGCTGCACTGCCCCCAGTGTGCAAATCCGAGGCCAGCAGAATGATTAGACGTGTTGCCTATAAGTACCATCCAAGGAACCACTGGACAGTGTGCTGATGGATTTAATAAGGAGGCCAGCAATCTGGGTCTAGTTTGAGAGAGAGAGTCACTCCATATACCTCTGTGTGGTTTTTCAGTTCCAGTCTGCCACAGGGACAGTCACATCCAGTACAAGACTCTATTCTTAAATAGGCTCCCTCCACAGGGACTTTCTGTACTCAGAAATTCCAGCACCATTTCCCTGACAGCAGAGATGGTGTTCAATCACACTGTACCACACAAGAGAGCCAGGGATAGAGGGGAAGAGAGAGAAAGAGAGAGGGAATGAGAGAGACAGACTACGTCTTGGGATAGGTTTTGCCTGCGTTGACTGCCTTCTTTGGGGACATTCTTTCAGGATCCTCCCGGCTCACATCGTGTCCTCCTGGCTCACATCGTGTCCTCCTGGCTCACATCGTCAGTTGCGGACCAGGCGAGTGCCATGGATTGGGGGAAGAAAAGGTGACTTACAAACAGTACAGGCAGGATTGAGATCAGCAGAACCTCTCTCTCTCTCTTTCTCACTAGAGGATGGCTCTCTCTAGTCTTGGCCTCACAATTCCCTCCGTCCCTTCTTCATAAAATAGATAGTTTTCTCATGTTTTCTGCTGACAGTAGCTGGCGACATAAACCGAGTAACAATTTGTAAAACTAGAATTAGCAACAGGGTGACGTGTTCTCTACCAGAGATGGGCAAAAGGCAAGTAGAAGCAGGTTGTTATCTCCTGTTTACCTGCCAGGGCTTATATTGTTTTATATTATGGTAATAACAAACAGCTGAATTGCAGAGCAATCTCGCTCTCGTCTGCATTATCTGAGATATGTGCTGGTTGGTTTTTAGTTGTTTTTCCCAGAACTGAAAGCATCACCTGTAATGAGGGAAATAAAATATCATGCCGGTAAAATACCTGGGCACACAGAGCTGATGTATGGAGATCTATGCAGCGATATGATTGGAATGTACAATCCGTCTATATAGTATTTCAGCAGGTAGGCTATCATCATCAGGTAGTTTGTAAATTGTCAGCTTCTTAGCTTAAAGGAGAATAAATAGCTTGAGGCAGTTTTGAACATGCAGTGAAGGACACAAATTAGGCAGACACCTAATGTTACAGTCTAAACGTGTGCAATTTAAACTTATTTCCAGAGTACAATGATCTCAGAAAAAAAACATCTGGTCATGAAGAAATAACCATCAACTGTGGAATACAGTCTCTATAGCTACTACGTACTTTCAAACTACTTCACAGGACACCAGTATGTTAGTGTCAACATCCCAGGATACACTTACACAAGCATAAAAACAGATACAACAGACAACCTCCTCAGATGTGATGTACAACTCCTGAACCAGCAGTACTGAGAGCAATATTAACAGCTTTAGTACCATAGTCAACGTTAAATTAGTGGGTTTTATAAGTGCATCAGAACATATTTTTTTGCAACTTGAACATATGCATACATCATTTCTAGACATTGACAAGGGCACAATAGAATGTTTTTGAAAGCGAAAACAAGCTTGACCTTTTCTATCATTTGAATTATTTACTTGATTTCTCTCTATGTGATCTAGAGAACAAGGGAAAATACAATTCTGGAAAACAAATGAAGTGTTGATAACGACCTCCGCTGTAAATGTTCCAACCTCAAAGCTGTCAGATTCAGTTCATTGTGACACAAACTAGAAAGACTTGGTTTCCTCTTTCTCTCGATGATTTTGAACAAAAGGTTATGCCTCTCTCTATATCTGACACGCACACACACACACACACAAACGCACACACATACTGAGAGAGCTGAGGGACAGAACCCTGCTTAGATGGCTGCCCAGCATGAGGGGTCAAACTTTGAAAATAAGCTGTGACAGCTCCGCTGACCCTGACACACTCTGGGATGAGATCCTGCTCCCATTGTGGGTCAGTTACCATGACCATGTAGGAGCTAACACACCAGTGGCGGTCGGTGCCGTTTAAGAAGAGGGAGGATTATTAAATGTTTTTATGAGCATGGCCTTATTTCTATTACAGCATGATGACAGTCATTCATATTCCATTCACCCAGGTCAATGTAACATCAATAGGTTTAGGCTACTAGATGATACTGAAATTTTCCCTGTACCCATCATGAGGTTGCTACAACCTAGTCTATGAATGACAGTTTACCTACGTAGATCATTTTGAGTAATCAAGGTGACAGACAGTCACACATTCAATACCGCCTTGCACACTCTCGCCTGCTAGGCGAGAAACGAGAATCTAGGGAGAAACTGTTGCAAATTTGATTTTCTATTGAACAAATTCAGGTATTTTTTTTACCCGTTTTCGTTCTGTTTGATTCCATTTAAGAAACGTCAATAAAAAAATAAAAAATAAAAAATTCTGAATTGTCAGAATGATCACACACAAACACAGTTCACTTTCATAGCAGCGTGATCAATTTGCTTGTTGTATATATAAATCTTCTCGCAACTATCTACACGCTCTCCTCCTCTCATATTTTTCCATCGCTTGTGGACTTCAGCGCACAAGACATCAGCTGTCTGTGACCAGGCAAAATAACCTTTCCAAGCCAAACCTTCATATCATGACCACTATAACTGCTACACACAGCTACATCGTTGTCACGTCATAGTCAGTTACTAGAACTAACACGTTAGTAAACCTGCTAGCTACAGGCATGCAGTACAGCCAGAAAGCAGTTACACCGGTGGGCCCCAGTGGCAATAAATTGATAAAACCAAAAGCTTACCTTGACTTGGAAGAGTTCCAGTGTTGGATAGCCATAGGCAGCTAGCTAACATAACATCCCTCTCTGTTTGAGCCGGGTGTTCAAGTAGTCTAAACTAGCTAGCTGCATTCTCTAGCTAAGTGAAGGTGAAAGTAAAAAAATGTACAACCAAATATAGCTAGCTCTCTCTCGCGCGCTTCTCCCTAATTTGAAAATAAATTAAGTTGTTCAAAACTGTTCAACTACTGTATTTCAACAACTCACCACATTTTATGCACTGCAGTGCTAGCTGTAGCTTATGCTTTCAGTTCTAGATTCATTCTCTGATATTTTGATTGGGTGAACAACATGTCACTTGATGCTGCAAGAGCTCTGATAGGTTGGAGGACGTCCTCCGGAAGCTGTCATAATTACTGTGTAAGTTTATGGAAAGGACTGAGAACCATGAGCCTCCTAGGTTTTGTCCTGAAGTTAATGTACCCAGAGGAGGACAAAAGCTATCTGTTCTTCGGCTTCACCATGGTGCTACCCTACAGAGTGCTGGTGCAGCTACTGTAGACCTTCATTGCAAAACATTGTTTTAATCAATTATTTGGTGACGTGAATATATTTAATGTTTGGCTATTTGTATTTTTATGAAATTCACTGAGGAGTATGGTCCTCCCCTTCTTCCTGTGAGTAGACTCCACTGACACACACTCTCCCTACTCTTAGTGACCACAGAGGAGTAAACACACTCCATCTACTCTCTACCTGGCCTCAGACCAGCCACATCTCACCCACCCGACATAGTGAAGTTTACAGAATTCTCACAGATTACTGACAGCGAGAGTTACATTGTTTTCCAAATACAACCACCTGCTGGCAAGTAGGGGAAACAACCAATCCATCATTCTTCATTTCTCATACACTGTCTAAGAATGAAATCACCTGCATATTTAGTCCAAGGCGATTGTGTTGGTCAGAGTGCTCTATATTCTCTGTGGTCCACTGTGGTCTTGACCAACCCCCGGCACATCCCCAGCAAAGACATGGTCGCAGGTTCAAAATAATGTGAGTCACGGGGAGCGAACGCTTCGCCAAGCTGGGATGTGAACACTCAGAGGAGCTTGTCTGATGAGGTTATTCAGTCTGAATCGGCACAAGCCATGATGAACTCCTGAGATAGGATAGCACCGGCTACAAATGTTAACAGCTATAAACACAAGTATTCCATTATTATCCACCAGTTTCTTCCCCATATAGCACAGTGACATATCATTGAGGCAAAATTAGATACATCTGACAGCATCAGGTCTGACAGCTTACATCAAAGACTACTTCAGATAAAATGCTCAAGATTCACATGCAGTCACCAACTAACACAGATAATAACAGAAAGATACTACACAAATGCAGTGGATAAGAGGACCATAGCCAGTTGACTTACCATTTCCGGAGATCCACAGTAACACAACAACCCAGGGGATCATGACTGGAGAGGAAGAGGGTGAACCTCTGAAACACAGTGGACGAGTGTGTGAAATTGATGTTGGCACACACACACACACACAACAGTGCTCTTCTGTGCACTTCTGGATGAGTGCTACAGTCCCTCAATGATCTCCCTTCTTTCCTTTTTTCCTCTCTTCTTCTCCTCCTTTTCTTCTTCTCTCTCTCCTTCTCTCTATGTCACTCTTGTGGACAGTGGTCAGCTTTGCTTTGCTCTCCTGTTGATGTGTAGACTCTCTCAGTGTGAGCTCTCTCGTGTTCTCTCGCTCGTACACTCGCTCGGTCTCACTGCCGTTCCAGTGTCTCTACTCGTACCCCTCCCTTCTCTCCCTCTCTCTCACGCTCTCTCTCTCTCACTCTCTCGCCCAATCACTCACCAAGTAGAGGCGCCTAGTAAGGCTCCACAATAAGACTCCTCCCTCCAGCTCCCACTCTCTTTCTCTTCTGTCTCTTTCTCTCTGCCTGCCTGGCTGTCTCAGTGCCTGTGTCGGAGCCTGTGCAGGAGCAGGTCCGGCTGGGAGAATCAGCTCGCTCAAATCTCTTTGAACTGGGACTTCCATGGGAGGGGAGGCAGGCAGAAAGGCAGCTCCTCCAATTAGAATTAAAAGAGGACCAGCTTTGGCTGCACTGGCCGTGGATAACACAGACGTCCACAAACAAAAGTGCAGCTTTCCGTCCTGGCTTCCTTCCTACCATGGGACTAGTATTCCACATAATCAGATCTGGGTTTGAATCAGTGTGTTTGCCCCATAGAGCAGTGAGGATAATGTAAACACATACATTAGAATGCAAGACTAATGTTCTATAATATTCATTAGTCTGCAATTTCTATCAGTAGTGATTTAGATTTGCAGTCCTTCATTGATTGAGCTCTAATGTAAAGGCTGTAAATCCCTCTAATGCAGTGTTTGCTAACAAGTCTGTTTCACCTTGTAAATATTAAAAGGAGCATTCTTTCTTCATCTTTTAACTTGCCTGGCTCAACCAGTTTCCTACACCCAGTCTCATATTTCTAGAAATAAGCGTGCATGGATAGCGCTACAGGGTTACTTATAGCTACTAGGTCAAGGAAACCTTCTTTATATTTGTATAAATTATTCAGCGATAATAACATTGTTTTTTACTGGCCTCTTAAAAAGGAATGTATACGGGAGTGCATGTGTGGATGAGGATATGTACTGTGAGTGTATGTGCCAGTGTTTGTGTTTCTGTGTGTGTGATGCTGGGATATCATTTTGGAATTGAAATAAACGGCAAAATGAACTTCTTTTTTTACAACTCTGCAGAAAGATATTAGTTCACAGAGACTGAGCACGCAAAGTGCTGAAAGCCTGAAAAGGCAGAAAAACTATAGAATTTCCACCTTCTGTGAGAGAGTTTATTTTTAATCCTCATTGTAGTTTTGAACCTTGGGTGTTTGTTAGTTCTGACAATCAATGCTTTTGTTTGGGCAGATTTCAAAATGAGAAACTCAGACAGATCACTGTTTCTACTCCAAGAAACAGAAGACAGGAATCAATATTTAACAGCAGCAGTTTTTGTAGTTCTTGCTGTTTTGTGTCCTTGATACACTTCCGTTGCTGCTAGTAGAAGGACACAGTACTGTGCCACAACTTCTTTTTTTTCTTTTTTTGTTGTTGTTGAATTCTTCGCCTTTTTCTCTCCAATTTCGTGGTATCCAATAGTTTTTTAGTAGCTACTATCTTGTCTCATCGCTACAACTCCCGTACGGGCTCGGGAGAGACGAAGGTTGAAAGTCATGCCTCCTCCGATACACAACCAAGCCGCACTGCTTTTTAACACAGCGTGCACCCAACCCGGAAGCCAGCCGCACCAATGTGTCGGAGGAAACACCGTGCACCTGGCAACCTTGGTTAGTGCACGCTGCGCCCGGCCCGCCACAGGAGTCGCTGGTGCGCGATGAGACAAGGATATCCCTACCGGCCAAACCCTCCCTAACCCGGACGACGCTAGGCCAATTGTGCGTCGCCCCATGGATCGCCCGGTCGCGGCCGGTTACGACAGAGCCTGGGCGCGAACCCAGAGTCTCTGGTGGCACAGCTGGCGCTGCAGTACAGCGCCCTTAACCACTGTGCACAACTTCAGTTCGGGAAAATATAGTACCTACTGTACACCATATTGTGAAACTATGCATTCCAGTTGGCTTTCATATTAAACATTAAAGACACTTCATTCAGTGCAGTGCATTATGTCCTGAAATTACTTGTCTACCATGACTAATGAAGATGAGTGTGATAATAATTAAACATTCAAGAAAGCAAGCGATCGTCAGTCAATTAAAACAAAAATAGCATACAGTAGGATCAAATTTACCTTCATGTCGTGATCATTCATGTACGGATGGTAAGCAAGGCATGGGGTCTAGACTTCATATCTGTTTTATAAAGATGATTACATGAATGCGGTATTTACCCTATAATCCAATCAAAAGACCATGACAGGTGGTCTTTTCATCAGTTAGGGCTCCACACAGAAACATCACAACACAGTAGGAAAGGGACATAAACAGATTAGCATTTTGTCCAATAATAAACTGAGTATGACACAGGAAACAAAACAACAATGGAGCTTATACTGTACACTTGAAAGTGAAGCAAGGAGGCCAACAAGGCAAACCACAACCGACTAATCTGTATTGACCCAAGGTCCTGCACGATGCTGGCTGTCCTTTCCAGGTTTAATAACTTCTTCTTTTATACCATAGATCCTACTGTCAAAAGGACATGAGGGGAAACCAGTGAAGACAGCGATGTTAATGTCAACTCTTTCAGTAAATCTCCCATCATTTTAAATACAGGACATTCCTACTATACAACTGAGTACTATACAAGTTACTGCAAGGTCATTCTATCTTAACCTGGTTACTGAGATCACATTGCCCATGTAAACATCACAGTAGTGCCTCAATACAAAACAACAACCCTGTATCAAAGATGCATGTCATGCTTTGACAAAGGTATATGTGTGACATTAAGAATTTACAGCACATTTTCCACAACTTGAATGTAGTGCTGAAATAACAAGCAGATAAAAGGCTGGTCTAGAATCATAGAACTGGCTGTACTTGTACTTCCTAATAACCACTCTAGCATGAAAATATGCAACAGGTTCTTACTGTTAACAGTTGGCTTTGTTTATGTATGTGACAATATGGTCCAAAAACCCAGCTTTAGAACCATTTTCATGCCTGGGAAGAATACTCCCAATTAATGAGAAAAGGTGTAAATGTTTAGAAACAAAATACACATGTATAAAAAATAGTAAAACCCAAAAGCTTTAACACTTGGATGAGGAATTGATTTCCATTTTAACCAGGTTTCAGCACCAACAACATTATGTGAGCAGCAGGCAGACTTGTTTTCTCACTTGGAGAAATGGCAATGAATCTTATTTCTGCATACTTTCTCATCCCGTAATCTTAAGGTGCTGCACAACACATACATCTCCACCCCACTCGCAGTACGGCCCAGAGGCATGGAAGCAGCTCCAAACTCATTTCATTAATTAAGTAGAGCTGCTAAGTGACCTTTGAAACTTAAAGGCTTAAACATTACCTGGAACGAATTGAGCATCAATCCAAAACTCGAATTCAGAGCAGATGAGTAACTGTGCAGCACTGAATGTCAGAATCATCTACCAGGGAAGATATAATGCCACATTGACATGGAAAATAAAAATGAAAGTCTCTGAATCCAACCTACGCTAACAAATATGAATTCAAGTCTATAAATCAATTCAGTCACAGCATGCTAACCATGAAAACCCCCTAAAACACATGAGATGTGTTTTGAAGATGTACTGTACACCTCTTAAGCTCAGGTTACTATACACTCACTTTGGCTCTCTCCTTTCCTCCCAATACCAGATTAACTGTGAGGAGTGGAGACATTTCCACACTCAGTGACATAAAGATGATGGACAGGTCCTCAGTTTGAGCTAGATGGATAGTGGCATGCCTGTTTATTTATCTCAGGTCTGCATATCCCCTACTTTCCCCCGAAAAGCTCCTAAACCTTCTACGCACATGTGTTCCTGTCGGTGTGTGTGTGTGTGTGTGTGTGTGTGTGTGTGTGAATTACCTCGGCATGTTTCTAGCAATTTGTGTTCGAAATTAGTATAACAGCCTCTTGTCTTCAAGGAAGGACATCGGCTCAATCTTTGTCAGTCAGGTTCCCGGGAGGGGAGACGTCTCCAACCCAGATGTGTTTGATTCTCATTTTAATAAACCCTGTACAGCCTAGCAGCAGAGGTGCTAAATGAATTGAATTAAATAGGAGGGCAACAGATCAGGAAGCAGAAGACAGACGAGACCTCGTATTCTCTCGGCGCGCTTTTTAAGATAAAGGCATTGCGGAATGTTCAGGGATGTTGGGGCTTATTCTTGAATTAAGTTTTACCCTGCGACAAATAGGATATTGTGGCTGAATGAGTTATAATTTGTGTTAAGTATTAAAGTATATTAATCATAGAGTTACCAGTGTCAAGGGCATAGTAGTCACACTCCAGGGAATTATTACAATGACTTTGCTGGTGGCTCTTCTGAGGCAGTCAGGCCCAACTTCAAGGCATCAATAGCAAACTCAAACTCTCTGAGACACAACCCTTCACTGCCTCCACTCCATATGAGATCACACAGCCCCAGGCCTGGCTGTGCCACCCGACCACTTAACATTTGAATTTAATCTGCATTGCATTGAAGGAGATGCGGTTTTACATGCTAAAGACTGTATGGATTTGTTTACTTCGCCTGGTCTAATGTTAAGCGAACAATGCAGTGGTCAGCAACAGTCTGCCCCTTGAGAGAACTCGTCACGGGTTCCCTCAAGGTGACTCCTTGACTCCTTGCTTGAGAGGTTAATGATAAAAATTATTGTTTTACATTTGAAAGACTGACTATCGACATCTTCATTGCATGTATTATCCCTATGACTGCCCTCTCCTGACACACAGCTGTAAACAACCACAGTGGGTTGAACTCAGGCTGTGGTAAGAACACTCTCTCTACATGGCAGTAATAGAATACTGCTTATCTCGGTTAACACTATGGTGGTACTGTAAATCAAAGTAGCTCTCTGAAACATTCATGCAGATGTTTTTATTAGCCTTACTTATGTATGGATTCTCTCCAGCGACAACCACTAATGTATTTTCAAATAGGTCTGATGTATTTCTCTACTCCATAAAAATGTGTCATTATAAAAATGCATGCTTGAACAAATGAGTTCAAGCATAAAAGTATTAATTGGCCTGCATGACATACCAAATGATATACTGTAATACAACATCACTGATATATTGTATAGTTTATCCATATGAACATGAGTGAATGAATTGAGATCATGTAGATACTTCAATATCCCAGTTCGTGTTAGAAAAGCAGATTGCATTGCAGTATTTGCTATTGAGTGAATATGGTAACTGTTTTATACATGTGTGGGGGGATGGAGGAGGTTCCACATACATTTAGAGGGGAAAATGCTGATGTTTGTGCCATATGGCATCAAAGCAAAACCCTGTAAAATACGCTGATTCAGCCAATTATTAGCATACATTAATATTCTGTTTTTAGGTATTTTGCCACTGGTTGCAATTGAAAATGCAAAGTGAAGCAGCCAATATGCTCCATCTCCACTCCACACCTCTAAAGCAGCCGGCAGCCCTAAATCCACCCCTCACCCTCTCACACGTTACTCCTGAGATATGGAGGAATGCACTTAAAAACATAAGCAGGGGTGTGGAGATGGATGGATCCCAATCTTAATTTATTTGCAGGTGCTAGCTGCACATGTGGGCATTTGTCGTAGTGTTTTTTTAAACCTCAAAACTAGAACTTCGAGAGAAAAACACACACAGAATAGACCTACACGTCAAGGATTTAACATGAAAAATACTGCAAGCATCACCATCCATTATAGTAGAATCTGCACTGAACAAAAATATAAACGCAACTTGTAAAGTGTTTGTCCCAGGTATCATGAGTTAAAATAAAAGGACCCCGAAATGTTCCATACGCACAAATAGCTTATTTCGCTCAAATTTTGTGAACAAATTTGTTTGCATCCCTGTTAGTGTGCATTTCTCCTTTGCCAAGATAATCCATCCAACTGACAGGTGTGGCATATCCAAAAGCTGATTAAAGAGCATGATCATTACACAGGTGCACCTTGTGCTGGGGACATCCCTCCAGAACTTTCATTACGCACACCTGTCCCCTATTCCCACTTATTAGTATTTGTATAATTTTTACGGGCTGTCGTTTATTGTTTTAATGTCGGTTGGTGCGTGTGAGTACCTGTGCTGTGTGTTTTGGCTTTCGTGCCTCGTGGATTGCGCAGATGATTACGGGTCTCGTCCCGTGTGTTAATCATTGTGCACGTGTCTATTTATTCGAGGTACTCCTCACTCTTTTGTTTGGGTGTCAACCCTGTGTGTTTGGTCTTCGTTCCCATGCCCTTACACGGCACAGCATAATTTGGGGTATAATAAAAACCCTATTACGCATCCCTGTGCCTGTCTCCTGAAACATTGTTACCAACGTGACAGTTTTGTCACACAACAAAATGCCACAGATGTTTCAAGTTTTAGGGGAGCGTGCAAATGGCATGCTGACTGCAGGAATGTTCACCAGAGATGTTCCCAGAGAATTGAATGTTAATTTTTCTACCATAAGCCGCATCCAACGTTGATTTAGAGAATTTAGCTGACGTCCAACCAGGCTCACAACCTTAGACCACGTGTATTTTATTTTATTTTATTTATTTTACCTTTATTTAACCAGGCAAGTCAGTTAAGAACAAATTCTTATTTTCAATGACGGCCTAGGAACAGTGGGTTAACTGCCTGTTCAGGGGCAGAACGACAGATTTGTATCTTGTCAGCTCGGGGGTTTTGAACTTGCAACCTTTACTAACCTTTGCAACGGTTACTAGTCCAACGCTCTAACCACTAGGCTACCCTGCTGCCCCGTATGGTGCGTGTGGGCTACCGGTTTGTAGATGTCAATGTTGTGAACAGAGTGCCCCATGGTGGCGGTGGGGTTATGGTATGGGCAGGTTTAATCTATGGATAACGAACACAATTGCATTTTATCGATGGAAATTTGAATGCACAGATCCTGAGGCCCATTGTGGTGCCATTCCTCCGCCGCCATCACCTCGTGTTTCAGCTTGATAATGCATGGCCCCATGTCCCAATGATCTGTACATAATTCCTGGAAGCTGAAAATGTCCCAGTTCTTCCATGGCCTGCATACTCAGACCTGTCACCCGTTGAGCATGTTTGGGATGCTCTGGATCGACGTGCGTGACAGTGTGTTCTAGTTCTCGCCAATATCCAGCAACTTCAATCAGCCATTGAAGAGGAGTGGGACAACATTTCACAGGCCACAATCAACAGCTTGAACAACTATGCGAAGGAGAAGTGACACTCTGCATGAGGCAAATGGGGGTCACACCAGACAGTTTCTGATCCGTGCCCCTACCTTTTTTTTAAGGTATCTGTGACCAACAGATGTATTCCCAGTCATGTGAAATCCATAGATTAGGGCCTAATGCATTCATTTCAATTGACTGATTTCATTATATGAACTGAAATTGTTGCATGTTGCCTTTATATTTCTGTTCAGTATATTTAATAAATAAATAATGTTAATGAAATAAGAAACCCATAATGTACAACAACACACAATGTCCAAAACATAAAAAAATGTTAAGTATATTTAAGAGAGGCTCTTAGGACCAATCCTAATAACTTTAACTGTATCCAGACTTCTCTAAGAGACTGGTAAAGTGCTTTTATATAAACAAGAACAGCATTAATATTGTCCTCATTTGCTGTTTCTGTAGACATCATCAACAATGTAATTAGGTCAAATAAACTTTACTTATGTAACCAAAAACCTTAATATATGCATTATTTTCCTCTCCTTGTTCCTACAAGCTGGCCATAATGCTCCACGGGCATTAATTGGTCCCGTTTCTTCTACAGCAATGAGGCAACCTCTAGTCTGCTTTGAATGTGACACAACACCATGATCCGTTCAAGAAAACAATCATCTGGCGTGAACTATAGTTCATTGTTGGTGGTTGTTTGTTGAATTAAGTTATACAGTAGCCTATATCACCCTATTTTACTGTTATTTAAAACAATGAAGTATTTTGTCCTAGATGTCCTCAGCAATGAGTTCCAGACATTCTAACAGTGCTTACGACAAATGTACCCTTAGGGCTCAGCTTTGAAAATATAATAATCTGTACTGGTCATTCATTCTTCATTCTCACGTACATGATACAGCCTGGACTAAGAGATTTGCAATGGCTACCCAATGACTCAGGAACCCGATGAGCAATACAGTGCCTTCAAAATGTATTTGCAACCCTTGACTTTTTCTACATAAAATGTTAGTTGTGTTACAGCCTGAATTTAAAATGTATTAAATTGAGATTTTCTGTGACTGGCCTGCACACTATACCCCATAATGTCAAAGTGGAATTATGTTTTCTGACAATTTTACATATTAATTCATGAATTCAGCCCGTTTGTTATGGCAAGCCTAAATACGTTTAGGAGTACAAATGTGCTTAATAAATTATATGGATTAACTCTATGTGCAATAATATTGTTAAACATGATTTTTGAATGACTACCTCATCTCTGTACCCCACACATAAAGTTATCGGTTCCTCGGTCGAGCAGTGAATTTCAAACACAGACTCAAACACAAAGAGCAGGGAGGTTTTCCAGGGCCCTGCTAAGAAGGGCACCTATTGGTAGATGGGTAAAAAAAATAAAAAGCAGATATTGAATATCCCTTTGAGCATGGTGAAGTTATTAATTATACGATAGATGTGAAAATAAGTAAAAGAAGGAAGCTTGTACAGAAAATATATTCCAAAACATGCATCCTCTTTGCAATAAGGCACCAAAGTAAAACTGCAAAAACTGTGGTAAAGAAATGAACTTTATTTCCTGAATAAAAATCATTATATTTGGGGAAAATCCAACACAACACATCACTGAGTAACACTCTTCATATTTTTAAGCATGGTGGTGGCTGCATCCTGTTATGTGTGTGCTTGTTATTGGCAAGGACTAGGGAGTTTTTGGGGATAAAACCTATTTGTGCTGTCCAAATCTTTCTAATAGACGGTAAGCTAATCCTTGCCACATCCCTTAGTGACCTTCAGAGCTTTTTCAATGGGCGGTAGTACCTTTTAGACCTAAGGAAAACATGACCCCGGACTCCAAAGTACAGTGATGACAGTAAAATCTTATTTTCAAATTTTGCATTAACATAAACAGAAATGGACAGGATGGCAAGAGTGGGGATCACAATAGGTCACATCTTGCTGTTAAATAAGGCACTCGGCTGACCTGCTGCTACTGCTGCTCGCTAGCCACAACCGATTATTAATCTTGACCTTTCCCTGGCTGTTTATACTAGAAAATACTTTCATATAATCATTGGTGTATAAAGGAACATTATCCTGCCCTGCCTTAAGAGTCCACTGTCCTTATTGTCTGGATTAAGCATGTGTTGTTTTCCTGTTTGTGTTAATCACATTTTCAGAGGGAGCCTTCTTTCTTCTGTGAAGGACACCAGCGATTTCTGCTAGGCAGGTGAAAACAATCCCATTAGAGATTGTCTATGCGTTCCATCTTAAAAACCTATTTTTCCAGGCAGAAGCAGCAACCTTTTGTTACTGGTCCTCAAGGAGAAATAAGTCCTCAATACAAGGAGAAAAAAGTGAATAAGCATCTGAAAAGGCCAAGGTGACACCCATGTCGATGCATATTCTTATTTCAGTGGAAATATTCCATAAATAAAACTTGTTTTTTAAAGTATAGTCTTACTTTATATTCTGTATATTCATATTCTATCTATCCCTATCCCCTCTCCCTATCTGCTGTCCCCGCTTGTTCAAGATATCCACCATTGTTCCTGTACCCAAGAAAGCAAAAATAACTGAACTAAATGACTATCACCCCATAGCACTCCCTTCTGTCATCATGAAGTAGAAAATTACAATAACTTTTAACGTTTCTTCAAGTACTGTCGCAATAACCATCAAGCGCTGTGATGAAACTGGATCTCATGAGGACCGCCAAAGGAAAGGAAGACCCAGAGTTACCTCTGCTGCAGAGGATAAGTTCATTAGTTACCAGCCTCATAAATTGCAACCCAAATAAATGCTTCACGGAGTTCAAGTAACAGACACATCTCATCATTAACTGTTCAGGGAGACGCATGAATGATGCCTTCATGGTCGAATTACTGCAAAGAAACCACTACTAAAGGACACAAATTATATGAAGAGACTT
This sequence comes from Oncorhynchus tshawytscha, assembly GCF_018296145.1. Lineage (NCBI taxonomy): Eukaryota > Metazoa > Chordata > Actinopteri > Salmoniformes > Salmonidae > Oncorhynchus > Oncorhynchus tshawytscha. The sequence goes on from NC_056441.1 coordinate 69,716,969, forward strand.
GCTTGGTCCAAGAAACACGAGCAATGGACATTAGACAGGTGGAAATCTCTCCTTTCGTCTAATGAGTCCAAATTTGAGATTTTTGGTTCCAATCACCATGTCTTTGTGAGACGCAGAGTAGGTGAATGGATGATCTCCGTACGTGTGGTTCCGACTGTGAAGCATGGAGGAGGAGGTATGATGGTGTGATGGTGTGTGGGTGCTTTGCTGGTGACACTGTCTGTGGTTTATTTAGAATTCAAGGCACACATAACCAGCATGTCTACCACAGCTTTCTGCTGTGATACGCCATCCCATCTGGTTTGCGCTTAGTGGGACTATCATTTGTTTTTCAACAGGACAATGACCCAACACTCCTCCAGGCTGTGTAAGGGCTATTTGACAAAGAAGGAGAGTGATGGAGTGCTGCATCAGATGACCTGGCTTCAGCAATCACCTGGCCTCAACCTAATTGAGATGGTTTGTGATGAGCTGGACTGGAAAAGCATTCCAGGTGACTACCTCATGAAGCTTGTTGAGAGAATGCCAAGATTGTGCAAAGCTGTCATCAAGGAAAAGTGTGGCCATTTTCAAGAATCAAAAATATTAAATATATTTTGTATTTGTTTAACACTTTTTTTGGTTACTACATGATTCCGTGTGTGATATTTCAGAGTTTAGATCGCTTCACTATTATTCTACAATGTAGAAAGCAGTAAAAATAAAGAAAAACCCTTGAAGGAGGAGGTGTGTCTAAACTTTTGACTGGTACCGTGTACATTTCTTAATAAAACATTTTTACTTAGAGATTGCTGTGTATTGTTGTGAATTGTTAGATACTACTGCACTGCTGGAGCTAGGAACAAAATCATTTTGCTACACCCGCAATAACATCTGCCAAATATGTAGATTTGTTTATTATGTTGTCATGCCATTAGTGTTCATAATCAATCAAGTGGACAACTACTCAGGATTTACGGTAATGTGGTTTCTGGATTGCTTTTAAATTTGCTATCGATCTAGAATATCATACAAATTTCATCTGTTTTGAAAAGCAGCTACATTTTCTGTTTACAAGTATACTCACAATATACATTTCAATGAAGACTTCAGCAATGTATGTTATGGGAAGGACACCTATCCACCTCGTCAAGCCCTTCCAACTTCTCGGAGACACCCCATCAATAACAAGAACATAAAATAGCAGCAAATAGATCAAATCAAACATCAAGAGAGAAATAGTTCCTTAGATGAAACCTGAAATAGCAAAAAACAAGAGTTTAGAGACAACTGTGTCCAAAATATTCCATGAACAATATGTTTTACCATACTCCTATTTCCTGGAGAAAATTGAGAAAAGAAGAGTTCAACTGAAAGGTGAATCCAACGGATCTAAACACTATGGATGTCTTTATGAGTCATCATGATACCCAGGACCATGGAGCTACTGCATTTCTCACTTATTTTAGGGAATAATGTCTTGAATGTAAGCAGCTTTTTGTTTGCAAATATATCAGTTACTTTTAGCCAGCACTAATCCCGGTGGGATTACAGGGGACTCTCCTGGATCAATGGGAGCTTTATAGGTCAGTCTGAATTATCCCCTGACAGCCTCCAGCGTGCCGCTATCCTCTACTATGGCTTTGATTAATGGCTGAGTGCGGTCCTACCCTCAGATGGAAGGTCTTCATCGCCACATGTCTTTGGAACGAGAAAAGCAGTTGACAGGCTCCAGAGTGGTTTTTTCGTGTGCCTCCCTCCCTCTCGCCCCGTTGCTGAAAATGAAATAAATGGCGCCGACCCAGTGGTTACACAAATAACACTTTTACTGAACTGGGTGAGAGATGGAAGATGGAGAAAGCTCTATACATGCCTCCCTCCATCAGATCCAAAACACAGCTCAGACTATTGTATTGCTAGCTATAGTCTATGATGGTTATCTTGTTCAAGTGGCGAAAAGGCACTTTATGTTCTTAGAAGAAGAAAAGCGAAGAAAATGTTAGATGATGGTTCAGGAATGGGCAGTTTGAAATGTAAACAGCCTTTCAGGACATAGTATTGCACTGCTATCAAGCTGAAGTGAAAGCCTCTTCAGACTAATGTTTGCCCGGTACTGAAGGGAGCTATGCTCTAAATTCTGTACAAAATGAAGTTTTCCTTTGAAAGTTCCCTTTAATGGAAATCATTACTGTTGACATAATCTTCAAAACCTTTGTTTCAAACTGAATTTCAAGCCAGAGGGATTTAAAGAGTTTCAAAGAAGAAGTAAATGCTAAAATAATGCACTCCCTTGGACAAAACAGACTATTCCGTGGATTATTCTACCCTATATATAGCTTTTCACAGTCATTATTCCATATAAGGATATTCTTACATATTATGCTCCATTCATTTTCATGATAGAGCTCCTGCTGAAAATAATCAGTGACCATCTCTGCATTTCAAGTGCTGACGACTTCCTATTCAAACAGATCATCTTCTCTCTCAGCAGAATGAAAGAAAGAAATACACTTCTGCTCTGAGTGACACTTCAATTAGCCTCTCGTCCTCCCCGCTGCTAATAATCAGATTGCAAGCCATGTTGGGGGACAAGGCAGGTCATTAAAACATCCTCAAAAACCCACAAGATTTACTGAAGGCAACGGATTTAGGTCGCGTTTGCTGACAGACCTAGCTGCACTCGCCCTTGCCTCCCCAGATGGAATAAAAGTTATCTAGCGGTAATTGCGGAAGAAAACTGATTTTGTGGTGCCATCTCATATATCTCTTTGCTCTTGCTTGGATTGCTGCCCCTTTCCCAGTGGCCCTCATCCATTCCACTCAAAGCTCGGGTTTCAGGCCCATTTTTGTGTCGTCTGGCTGCTTGCATACACTGTACTGAAGGTTTTGAGGGATATTTGAGACAGAGGCTCCTTGTGTAAGAGCTCTCACCTCTGATGTGGCCAGACTGTCTGAAAGCAGTAGGGAGTCTGTCAGGGAGAGACACTTGATACAGAGGATGGTGCGCATGTCATACCCCTATTGTGAAGTCAAAATGCAGTGCCTAATGTCAATAGCGAGGGCCTCTCGATTACTATGTGAACAGCAAACAAACTAGGACTAAAAACGTTGTTAAGTCGTTTGTCAAACCACTGAGTTCTACAGTTACTGTTGGAAGGCTGCTGTTGCATGCTCTGATACCTGACAGCTGTTCCCAAATGTGTAACATCACCATCTCAAACACACTTAAACAGACTGTGCTTCACACAGCATGATAGTATCTCAACTCTGAGGTGCTAAACTGGGTTGCTACTCTGTTTTTGTTAGTGAATCCTTTGAGATACTATTCATTCAGATGATGTGTGGATTATGATTAGGTACTGGAATTTTTGTGTAATACAGGATAGATAGCTTTTCAGGATCTTACTAGTCTGAGGAGCCAAGACCCAAACGGTTCTGTTTTTGTCTGCACAGGATTTCCTTCTAATAAATCATGTGAATAAGCTACCACAAGCATTATTCAGTATTAACAGTATTCACTTGAATTCACCAATGAACAAGGAAACAACATATGTTGTTTAGGTGGAAATATGATCACTCTCAGAATGTTGTCTACTCTCCAGAATAGCAATACAATTTACGCCATACTAATGTATAACAGGACTTTGTCTTCCCATGCTATCCCCCAGCTATTAACTGCCACAGTCTTGACTAAGTTAAAGCCTCTTCTCTTCACACACTGCCTTGCAGGATTCTATTAATTTCCAGGGATCCTCTACATTTTCTCCCGTCATCCACTAGAAGTTATCCAGCATTATAAAAATAGAAAAAGGGGGATTGATTTACATTTAAATGGCAAATCACTGTCTTCCTAATAACATTGTGCTTTAATCCACTTTTAACTATCATCCAAGGTGGTTCAATTGTGAAATGTTACATGCAGCGGCCCATGGATCATTTTCTTTGTGGGCCCTCGTGGGATCCTAACCCTGGCCCCTGAATATTCCCCCTCCCCTTTGAAGAGAGAGGACGAGAGGGAGACAGGGGGAGGAGGTGTGGCAGAGAGTCCACATAGTGTACCATCCCATTCTTTTATTCTTTTTCAGGTTTGTCTGCAGGTTGCATGACACACTGAGTGTGATGCCTGCTTTTATCTGTTGTGTGGGTAGAACTGAAAGGGAGGAGTTACAGATGTCAAGATTCTATCCTCAGGTATAGTAGCATGTAAACCCAAAGGGCGGCAGACGTTGGGCAGATTTTACAATCATATAACAGTTTCTCTGTATGTTATAAGAAAATCTTGCTGCTGTTTCACGCCATACGAAACACAACTTAATTTTTGGCATGCTTCAGCCCAACACCTGGTTCTGGATAGTCAGAGTTTGTTTTAACTATTGTATTCTAAATACTGTGCATTACAATTCCACACCTCTGTTTTTACTTCTCAACTAGTAAGCAAGAGGCGGTTAAGAGGGTTCAGCACCAGGACAGCGACATATGGCCTGGAGGGTCTTGTATTGTGAATTCTCAGCACCTGGGACAGTGACTGTAAATGTAAAACCAAATGAGTCGCACATCTGTAGCTAGTTATTGGTGACACCAGGACCTGTGTCTACACTAGGATGTCCTGCTATAACTAGTCGTAACCTCAGACTTTACAATGCAGGAAAAAGCTACAGTGCCTTGCAAAAGGTATTCATCCCCCTTGGCGTTTTCCTATTTTGTTACAATACAACCTGTAATTTTAATGGATTTATATTTGCATTTCATGTAATGGACATACACAAAATTGTCCAAAGTGGTGAAGTGAAATTAAAAAAGACCTTATTTAAAAAAATTCTAAATGAATTTAAACTGAAAAGTGGTGCGTATGTACAGTATATGCATATGTGTTTACCCCCTTTTCTATGAAGCCCCTAAATAAGATCTGGTGCAACCAATTACCTTCTGAAGTCACATAATTAATTAAATAAAGTCCACCTGTGTGCAATCTAAGTGTCACATGATCTAGGTATATATAAACCTGTTTTGAAAGGCCCCCCGAGTTTGCAACACCACTAAGCAAGGGGTACCACCAAGCAAGTGGCAATATGAAGACCAAGGAGCTCTCCAAACAGGTCAGGGACAAAGTTGTGGAGAAGTACAGATCAGGGTTTGGTTATAAAAAAATATGCCAAACTTTGAACATAACGGAGCACCATTAAATCAGTTATTAAAAAATGGAAAGAATATGGCACCACAACAAACCTGCCAAAACACATGGACCAGGCAAGGAGGGCATTAATCAGAGAGGCAACAAAGAGACCCAAGAACCTGTGGAGACCAAAGACACAGTGGAGTATTTGTCAATAGGATCACTTTAAGCCATACACTCCACAGAGCTGGGCTTTACAGAAGAGTGGACAGAAAAAAAACATTGCTTAAAGAAAAAAATAAGCAAACACATTTGGTGTTCGCTAACAGGCATGTGCGAGACTCCCCAAACATATGGAAGAAGGTACTCTGGTCAGATGAGACTAAAATTGTGTTTTTTTGGCCATCGGGGAAAACACTGTGTGTGGTGCAAACCCAACACCTCTCATCACCCTGAGAACACCATCGCCACAGTGAAGCATGGTGGTGGAAGCATCATGCTGTGGGGATGTTTTTCATCGGCAGAGACTGGGAAATTGGTCAGAATTGAAGGAATGATGGACGGCACTAAATAAAGGGAAATTCTTGAGGTAAACCTGTTTCAGTCTTCCAGAGATTTGAGACTGGGACGGAAGTTCACCTTCCAGCTGGATAATTACCCTAAGAATACGACTAAAGCAACACTTGAGTGGTTTAAGGGGAAACATTTAAATGTCTTGGAATGGCAGAGTCAAAGCCCAGACCTCAATCCAACTGAGAAACTGTGGTATGACTTAAAGATTGCTGTACACCAGTAGAACCCATCCATCTTGAAGCAGCTGGAGCAGTTTTGCCTTGAAGAATGGGCAAAAATCCCAGTGGCTAGATGTACCAATCTTATAGAGAAATACACCAAGAGACATGCAGCTGTAATTGCTTCAAAGTTCAAAGGGTGGCTCTACTATGTATTGACTTTGGGTGGGTGAATAGTTATGCAGTTTCAGTTTTTTTGTATTATTTCTTGTCTGTTTCACAATAAAACATATTTTGTATCTTCAAGGTGGTAGGCATGTTGTGTAAATCAAATTATAACCCCCCCCCCAAAAAAATATATAATAATTCCAGGTTGTAAGACAACATAACAAGAAAAATGTCAAGGGGGGTGAATACTTTTGCAAGCCAACATATAGAGCACTCTCCTTAAGGAAATGCATTGCCTGCTTGTCACATACAGGTAAAGTACCTGGTGCTAAACTGGGTAAAGAGTCTTGATTTTTATCAATTCATAGGATAGTGAGTAGCTTCTCTGACAGCATCAATATCACATGCTGTACGAACTACACAATGCTTTGCCTGTCTATTTCTCACTCTCCATCAATTTTTGTTTTATTTTATTTTTTATTTCACCTTTATTTAACCAGGTAGGCTAGTTGAGAACAAGTTCTCATTTGCAACTGCGACCTGGCCAAGATAAAGCATAGCAGTGTGAACAGACAACACAGAGTTACACATGGAGTAAACAATTAACAAGTCAATAACACAGTAGAAAAAAAAGAGAGTCTATATACATTGTGTGCAAAAGGCATGAGGAGGTAGTCGAATGATTACAATTTTGCAGATTAACACTGGAGTGATAAATGATCAGATGGTCATGTACAGGTAGAGATATTGGTGTGCAAAAGAGCAGAAAAGTAAATAAATAAAAACAGTATGGGGATGAGGTAGGTAAAAATGGGTGGGCTATTTACCGATAGACTATGTACAGCTACAGCGATCGGTTAGCTGCTCAGATAGCAGATGTTTGAAGTTGGTGAGGGAGATAAAAGTCTCCAACTTCAGCGATTTTTGCAATTCGTTCCAGTCACAGGCAGCAGAGAACTGGAACGAAAGGCGGCCAAATGAGGTGTTGGCTTTAGGGATGATCAGTGAGATACACCTGCTGGAGCGCGTGCTACGGATGGGTGTTGCCATCGTGACCAGTGAACTGAGATAAGGCGGAGCTTTACCTAGCATGGACTTGTAGATGACCTGGAGCCAGTGGGTCTGGCGACGAACATGTAGCGAGGGCGAGCCGACTAGAGCATACAAGTCGCAGTGGTGGGTGGTATAAGGTGCTTTAGTGACAAAACGGATGGCACTGTGATAAACTGCATCCAGTTTGCTGAGTAGAGTGTTGGAAGCAATTTTGTAGATGACATCGCCGAAGTCGAGGATCGGTAGGAGAGTCAGTTTTACTAGGGTAAGTTTGGCGGCGTGAGTGAAGGATGCTTTGTTGCGGAATAGAAAGCCGACTCTTGATTTGATTTTCGATTGGAGATGTTTGATATGAGTCTGGAAGGAGAGTTTACAGTCTAGCCAGACACCTAGGTACTTATAGATGTCCACATATTCAAGGTCGGAACCATCCAGAGTGGTGATGCTGGTCAGGCGTGCGGGTGCAGGCAGCGAACGGTTGAAAAGCATGCATTTGGTTTTACTAGCGTTTAAGAGCAGTTGGAGGCCACGGAAGGAGTGTTGTATGGCATTGAAGCTCGTTTGGAGGTTAGATAGCACAGTGTCCAAGGACGGGCCGGAAGTATATAGAATGGTGTCGTCTGCGTAGAGGTGGATCAGGGAATCGCCCGCAGCAAGAGCAACATCATTGATATATACAGAGAAAAGAGTCGGCCCGAGGATTGAACCCGGTGGCACCCCCTTAGAGACTGCCAGAGGACCGGACAGCATGCCCTCCGATTTGACACACTGAACTCTGTCTGCAAAGTAATTGGTGAACCAGGCAAGGCAGTCATCCGAAAAACCGAGGCTACTGAGTCTGCTGATAAGAATATGGTGATTGACAGAGTCGAAAGCCTTGGCAAGGTCGATGAAGACGGCTGCACAGTACTGTCTTTTATCGATGGCGGTTATGATATCATTTAGTACCTTGAACGTGGCTGAGGTGCACCCGTGACCGGCTCGGAAACCAGATTGCACAGCGGAGAAGGTACGGTGGGATTCGAGATGGTCAGTGACCTCTTTGTTGACTTGGCTTTCGAAGACCTTAGATAGGCAGGGCAGGATGGATATAGGTCTGTAACAGTCCGCCACAGGATATTTTTGCGCTGGTCGAGGGCAGTCAGGTCTGGAGTGAACCAAGGGCTATATCTGTTCTTAGTTCTGTATTTTTTGAACGGAGCATGCTTATCTAAAATGGTGAGGAAGTTACTTTTAAAGAATGACCAGACATCCTCAACTGACGGGATGAGGTCAATGTCCTTCCAGGATACCCGGGCCAGGTCGATTAGAAAGGCCTGCTCACAGAAGTGTTTTAGGGAGCGTTTGACAGTGATGAGGGGTGGTCGTTTGACTGCGGCTCCGTAGCGGATACAGGCAATGAGGCAGTGATCGCTGAGATCAGGTGTATTTGGAGGGCCAGTTGGTCAGGATGACGTCTATGAGGGTGCCCTTGTTTACAGATTTAGGGTTGTACCTGGTGGGTTCCTTGATGATTTGTGTGAGATTGAGGGCATCTAGCTTAGATTGTAGGACTGCCGGGGTGTTAAGCATATCCCAGTTTAGGTCACCTAACAGAACAAACTCTGAAGCTAGATGGGGGGCGATCAATTCACAAATGGTGTCCAGGGCACAGCTGGGAGCTGAGGGGGGTCGATAGCAGGCGGCAACAGTGAGAGACTTATTTCTGGAGAGAATAATTTTCCAAATTAGTAGTTCGAACTGTTTGGGTATGGACCTGGAAAGTATGACATTACTTTGCAGGCTATCTCTGCAGTAAACTGCAACTCCTCCCCCTTTGGTAGTTCTATCTTGATGGAAAATGTTATAGTTGGGTATGGAAATCTCAGAATTATTGGTGGCCTTCCTGAGCCAGGATTCAGACACGGCAAGGACATCAGGGTTAGCAGAGTGTGCTAAAGCAGTGAGTAAAACCAACTTAGGGAGGAGGCTTCTGATGTTGACATGCATGAAACCAAGGCTTTTTCGATCACAGAAGTCAACAAATGAGGGTGCCTGGGGACATGCAGGGCCTGGGTTTACCTCCACATCACCCGCGGAACAGAGGAGGAGTAGAATGAGGGTGCGGCTAAAGGCTATCAAAACTGGTCGCCTAGAGCATTGGGGACAGAGAATAAAAGGAGCAGATTTCTGGGCATGGTAGAATATATTCAGGGCATAATGCGCAGACAGGGGTATGGTGGGGTGCGGGTGCAGCGTAGGTAAGCCCAGGCACTGGGTGATGATGAGAGAGGTTGTATCTCTGGACATGCTGGTTGTAATGGGTGAGGTCAATGGCTTGGCATTCAGTGTTTTCCCCTCCACTGTTCTCTCTGGGTTTTCCATCGGAGATAGATCACTTGACTGAGACACCTCCATTGAGGCAGGTGTGCCTGGTTTCAATGTGAACTAATTTCATACTCATCAGGGGAACTGGGGAACATTTGTAAAGTGTTTTGCTGACTCAGGCACAATGGTTAGATCATCAAAGAAAGCAGAGTACCTATTTTCTAATAGTTCACCTTGAAAGTGTCAGTCATAAGAAGGATGGGATCTACAGGCCTGTTTTTCACTGGAGGGTTTTTCAGAACAATCAGAGTACTAACCGTGTCTCTGATCCTGCATGCTAAAAGAAGCCTCACATTTCCCCAGGCACTGTCATTACTACTGAAGACTGTGGAACAGTTGTCATAAATGTAAAAACAATGACAACATTTTTTAAATAGAATTATTAAGATGACCAGATGTCTAAAATATGTGGCATTCTATAGCATTTAGCACATTGTGCAATGAATCATTGAAATACTTTGGAGATCAGGCAAATTAGGTGTATTACATTACTCAGTAGTTTTGCTTTTACAGAAATTACTGAGCTATGCCAAAAAGTGGTCTGAAGAAAAGTGCAATATCTCTTTAATCATCCAATTGTCATGTCATCCAGATGTTATTTATACTTTGAAGAAACTGTCCAGTGTAAATCACACTTTCAAAGTTATTATGTTAACTTATACACACAATGTTGTTGACTCGTCCTATACTCATATTTGTGGCCAAAGCACAAAAACTCTATGTCAAGCTTGTATCGCAAACAGACATTTAAACATTTCTTGTTAATTCCACATAGAACAAGATGTCATGTTGGCTCATTGGCTGAGCTGGCTGATCAGTGGTCTACTCACATGACCGGTATACGCCCACACCATTCTGTTGTTAGGGTACGCCCACATCATTCAAACACAGCAAAGCTGCTTTTTAACATAGCATTTTTTGGGAGGGAAACTATTTCACTCATATTGAAATTAATTATAGGTCATATTTCATAGAAATCTGGAAACACTGGACCATTATTTTAAGTATGCATCAAATAAGAATTTGACCAAGAAATTAAAGAGAGCAAATGGTGAATCAATTGAAAACATTTTGACAACAACATTTTGAAGTTTGGGATGAAAGAGTTTCGCTTCACACTGTGCTCTAATTTCCTTTGTAGAAGTGTTAATCATTTATTTTATAGCAGTTAGGCTATTTAGTATCTGCATAGCCTAGTTATTTTGATTAAGGCAACTGTATCTCATTTGAACTTGTGTCATTTTCTTTCTTAAAATAAGATTTTCACTGTGTGAATAAGTTGCACTATTTTTGAATGTAAGAACAGAAGAGTTGTTGACAAAGTAAGAGTTATAACAATACACAATTCTGGCCTTTGTGTCCAATTAATCATATTCAATCAAATCATCATTAACAAAAATGAACAGGCGCTCTTTAGAGGACAACTCATCAAATGTGTCTGAGAGTGCAGCATGCATTACATTGAACAATTGTCTTTGTAGAAGTGTTAATCATTTATTTTACAGTAATTATGCTCTTTAGTACATGCAAAACCAAGCTATTTTGATTGAGGAGTGTGTCAACTGTTTCTTATTTGAACTAATGTTTTTTCTGTCTTAAAATAAGGTTTTCACTGTGGGAAAAAGTTCAAATCAAATGTTGTCACATGCTTCATTAGCAACAGGTGTAGACTAATGGTGAAATGCTTACTTACAGGCTCCTTCCAACAATGCAGAGATATATATTTTTTAATAATAGAAAGACAATAATGCGCCAATGTAAACTGAGATTTTTGGATATAAATATGAACTTCATTGAACAAAACATTAATGTATTGTGTAACATGAACTCCTATGAGTGCCATCTGATGAAGACCATCAAAGGATAGGGATTAATTTTATCTCTATTTCTGCTTTTTGTGACTCCTCTCTTTGGCTGGAAAATGGCTGTATGTGTTTTTGTCACTAGGCTCTGACCTAACATAATCATATGGTGAGCTTTTGCTGTAAAGCCTTTTTGAAATCGGACACGATGTGTAGATTAACAAGAAGTTAAGCTTTACTGTGGTGTATTGCACTTGTGAATGTATGAAAGTTAAATATTTCAAAAAAATATTTTTGAATTTCGCGCTCTGCCTTTTCAGCGGATGTTGTTGAGGGCCGAGCCCTAACTTTGTCAAAAAATCCATTCCAATCAAGTTATGAATTGTCAAGGCCTCCCCACTAATTGGGTGTAGCTTAATAAATGGCAGCCGGCCACAAAAACAACTTTTGATGAGGTCTCATCCCCAATTTTCCTTGACTCGAGCACTAGCCTTGGTCTTTAAAAAAAAACACGTAATCAATACCATCATCACTTCAGCTGTCTTCCTCTAAACTCTATTTCTTACTCTGTCTTTTTCCTCCCCATGCCATTTCTCATCCTCTCATTCCTAATGAAATCTACACACATAACTTAGCAGCATTCTCCACTGGACAGATTGATTTCCACCCACCGCAGTTCAATTGAACTGGGAATATTCCCTTGGTAGTGCTTCATTTCCCCTGGTCATTGGCTTTACAGCTTTATCTTCCATACCTCATGGCCTTTCCAATTGGCTCAATAGGGTGGCCTATAGTGTGCTTTACTGAGCAGAAATAGCTCAGCCTGGGACCATACTGTAATTTCCTCTGGTTCATCAACACAGAATGAACCATTGGTATGTCCCAAATACTACGGTCTCTCAAGGCATTAGCTGACATTCTATGATAAGTATATTTATAATTATATATACACTGGGTTGTTTGAGCACTGAATGCTGATTGGCTAAAAGCTGCGGTATATGAGACCGTAAATACCACGGGTATGACAAAACATGGCCAAAACATGGCCAATATATGGCCAATATTCCACATCTAAGGGCTATATCCAGGCACTCCATGTTGAGTCATGCATAAGAACAGCCCATAGATGTGGTATATTGGCCATATTCCACAAATCCAGAGGTGCCTTATTGCCTAATATTATGAAAAGTATAGGATTACATTGGGTATCTGAAAAGGTGTCATCAGTGAGAGGTGGTATAGTCATCTTCATCAGTATTCAACTGCTGTGAAGATTTTAGAGAAATGGATAATGTTCTTACTCAGTTGGGTCAGTTTCACTTTGAATTATCTGTTCATATCTCTTCACTCTCTTGTGCAACCGAATCACTCATCACATTCCTCCTTTGCAGGCTAAATCCTATTTAAGATCTTTCTCGACTCCTTCGAGTCTCCGGCATCTACTGCCTCAATACACACCGTGGTAGAGCTTGTAGTAACACATCATGGAACAGCTTCCAGTACTGCATACAGATTCAGCTTAGGTTATGTTGGGATTCATGGTCAAAACAAGATCAACAAGTAGATATTATGTGAGAAGGGCTTAAGCTGGGAAAAAAATATGTGGAAATGGCGTACAACACCGAACAATATATGAACATTACTTAATATTCTCAATTTTGTATGAAAGGAAGATTCCCAAGATATATTTTATTGCAAAGTTTTTTTTTAAAAGCACATCAAAAGTATAGTAGAATGCATGTGCTCATCACATCACCTTTCTTCCTGTAGAAGAGCGCTCATCATTGGTTAGCCATTACTCAGCCCATGGATTCAACAGAAGTCATCCTCAGCCAATGTCATTAAACTTCTGCAATGAGCGCGTGAGAGAAAACAAATCAGTAAATTTAAAAAACCTGCTCACAGAGACCAGACTAGAGAGAGCATGTGCTAAATATTGTCATGAAGTTAATTTATGAAAAACCCAATAAAGTTGGAACAAAGCCCACTGTCTCTGGAGCTTGGGAATAATGGAAGCTTGTCCAGAGTTTGGGAGGCTTCAGAGGACTTTTTCAATGAATATGTTTATAATAGCCAGGCTCTGGGACTGGAGAAGTTGATTAATTATTCAAGAATACTGTGCATTTTTTATTTCCTTGTGTTAAGAAGGAACTTCAAGATAGTTCAAGGGAAAGCTCAAATCTGTTTTAGCATATAGTATCGGTTCATCTGCATTCTATGATATTTATAATAGCAGAGATCAGGCATAATCAATGGCCCATGTTGTGCTCTTCAGATTCCTTTCCATCAGGTGTGTGCCGCGATTGTAGGCAGGCATTGCTTTTTCTAATTGTTGATCTCAGGACAATTCCATTGTAACAGAATGATGCCTAGACTCCAATTGTTCACGTTGAAATGTATGTCAAACCATTATTGCAAAGTTAAAGAAACCACACAACTCTATGTACAAGGACCTCTTTTAACAATTTGCGGTGAAGAATTTACATAAACACATTTACTTGAAGAGCAGTGCAGATGCAAAGTTTGGTAACTGGTTGATTGCTTGATCCAAGATCCATATGCTGTCATTTCAAACACCCGCACCTTCCTTTGCAATGTGATGAATATGCTCTGCACAGAACCTCGCAAGCAACCTAATTAATCTATATACTGTCGTCACGGCAAGACAAACACATTTGCAAGGATGCCAGGCATGATGAATAAGCAGTGACTCAAATTATAGATGTCATTAAATGATTAGATGTGACTGGAGATACAGAGGAGAGGAGGGATACGAGAGGAAGGTTGAGCCCTGCTGACTTTACAGGCAAACTAAGTGTGAGTGAGCCTTAACTTTGATTACACATCTAATCACATGAGGTAATTGAATGACTGCTTGCCCACTCATGCACAAAGAAAAACACTGGGTGGAAATAGAAATGGACATGGACAAACAAAGGCAATTGTCCATGTGCAGAAATAGGTTTTTATTATTATTTTTAAATAATATTATTTTATTATCCAGAGTTTGCCTTTTTTTGCGATCAGTCTACAAATCAGCTATACATATTAATATCAGTAACTAAAGCTGAAGCTATGCATTCCATTTGTTATTGGGCAATTCCAAATATTTTTGATATCACAGACTGTTCTGGCAATTCAGGCACTTTTTAGACCTATACTGTCACGACTTCCACCGAAGGCGGTCCCTCTCCTTGTTTGGGCGGCATTCGGCGTCACCAGATTTCTAGCCACCGCCGATCCACTTTTCATTTGTTCGGTTTTTTGTCTTATCACACCTGGCTTCACTCAACCAATTACTTGTTTATTATTTAACCAGCTATTCCCCATGTTGTGTTTGTGAGTGATTGTTTATTGTAATTTTGTTCACCTTAGTGGGCTCGTGATGTTACTTTGCAAATGTATCATTTTGAGTAAAGCACATTGATTACTCAAATCTGACTCTCTACACCAGCTACTCACAGGACCATTACATATACATGCCTCATGTAACATCACGAGCCCCTATGATCCGTGAACCATACATAGAAATACAATTATTCAATTTTTTACCTTTATTTAACTAGGCAAGTCAGTTAAGAACAAATTCTTATTTTCAATGACAGCCTAGGAACAGTGGGTTAACTGCCTGTTCAGGGGCAGAACAACAGATTTGTACCATGTCAGCTCAGGGATTTGAACTTGCAAACTTTCGGTTATTAGTCCAACACTCTAACCACTAGTCTACCCTGCCGCCCCATCTATTCACCAATATTAAAATATTATTATTCAAATCTTACAAGTGTCCTTTTTGATTTTGCTTATTTAATTTTAGTGTGGAAAGTGAGTGCATTTGTTTTGAACATCGCTGCCTCCCTAGTGTGAGCCAGGTGCCCTGATTAAAGCCGATGGCAAAGTCGGCTCAAAACAAAGTGACAGATTCAGGATTCTGAGTTTTCACATGCAAAGTTTTTGCTCTTTTGATAAAAGCCTGTATGTGCTTTATCTGCCTTCCCTAGAAAACATATACTTTATGGAAAATACATTTTGTGTCTTTCTGAAAGATACACCTTGCTGCCTTCCTTACCACAGATTACTATTTGATTTGAGAAGGAGCTCCTGCCAAGCCCTCTAGTTTTCATCCTGTGCCTCCTTGACCTCCCACCACTTCCCCAGTGCTCTCTCCCTCGCCCTCTCTCTGTGTCTGTGTCTGTGTCTGTGTGTGTGTGTGTGTGTGTTTGTGATTGTGTGGGCGGAGACAGGTGAAATGAAAAATGGTCAAATACTCGAGCCACTCAAGTCATAGACTGTTCTCTCTGCGGTGGAGGCTCATCAAAGGAGGAAGGGGAGGACCATCCTCCTCAGTGAATTTCATTTTTTATTATTATTGCGAAACATTTAAAAAGTTATCCTTTATAGATATACAATACAAAATATCTAAGGACAGTTCCTTGGACTTTAAGTCACAAAATAATTCATTAAAACACACTGTTTAGAAATGAAGATCTACAGTAGCCTCAACAGCACTCTGTAGGGTAGCACCATGGTGTAGCCAGGGGACAGCTAGCTTCCGTCCTCATCTGGGTACATTGACTTCAATACTAAATATCGGAGGCTCATGGTTCTCACCCCCTTCCATAGACCTACACAGTAATTATGACAACTTTTGGAGGACGTCCTCAACCTACCAGAGCTCTTGCAGCATGAACTGACATGTTGTCCACCCAATCAAAGGATCTGAGAATAAATCTACTACTGAAAGCTACAGCTAGCTAGCACTGCAGTGCATAACATGTGGTGAGTGGTTGACTCAAAGAGAGAGAAAAGAGAGAGAAAGGCAATTGAACAGTTTTGCAATAAAAAAATATTCCAAAATTAAGGAGGAGCAAGAGAGAGAGAGACATAGCTGTGTATCATAATTTTGTTTCACATTCACTTACTTAACTAACAAATGAAGCTAACTAGTTTAGCCTACTCAAACACCTGGCTCAAAAAGAGGGATGCTATGTTAGCTAGCTGACTATGATTATCCAACACTGGAACTCTTCCAAGTCAAGGTAAGCTTTGGGTTTTACGAATTTATTGCCACCGGGACCTGCTAACCTGCTTACTGACTTTACACTGTATTGCATGATTGTAGCAAAACGTTAGTTCTATTAGCTACAGTTGAAGTCGGAAGTTTACATACACTTAGGTTGGAGTCATTAAAACTTGTTTTTCAACCACTCCACAAATGTCCTGTTAACAAACTATAGTTCGGTTAGGACATCTACTTTGTGCATGACACAAGTCATTTTTCCAACAATTGATTAGAGACAAATTATTTCACTTATATTTCACTGTATCACAATTCCAGTGGGTCAGAAGTTTACATACACTAAGTTGACTTTGCCTTCAAACAGCTTGGAAAATTTCAGAAAAGTATGTCATTGACATCATTTGAGTCAATTGGTGTTGTACCTGTGGATGTATTTCAAGGCCTACCTTCAAACTCAGTGCCTCCTTGCTTGACATCATGGGAAAATCAAAAGAAATCAGCCAAGACCTCAGAAAAAAAGTGTAGACCTCCACAAGTCTGGTTCATCCTTGGGAGCAACTTCCAAACACCTGAAGGTACCACGTTCATCTGTACAAACAATAGTACGCAAGTATAAACACCATGGGACTACACAGCCGTCAAACCACTCAGGAAAGAGACGTGTTCTGTCTCCTAGAGATTAAAGCACTTTGGTGCGAGAAGTGCAAATCAATCCCAGAACAACAGCAAAGGACCTTGTGAAGATGCTGGAGGAAACAGGTACAAAAGTATCTATTTCCACAGTAAAGCGAGTACTATATCGACATAACCAGAAAGGCTGGGATGCAAGGAAAAAGACACTGCTCCAAAACCGCCAAAAAAAAGCCAGACTACGGTTTGCAACTGCACATGGGGACAAAGATCATTATTTTTGGAGTAATGTCCTCTGGTCTGATGAAACAAAATAGGACTGTTTGGCCATAATGACCATCATCATGTTTGGAGGAAAAAGGGGAGGGTTGCAAGCTGAAGAACACATCCCAACCATGAAACACGGGGGTGGCAGCATCATGTTGTGTGGGTGCCTTGCTGCAGGAGGGTCTTTTTGCACTTCACAAAAGCAAATGGCATCATGAGAAAGGAAAATTATGTGGATATATTGAAGCAACATCTCAAGACATCGGTCAGGAAGTTAAACATTGGTCACAAATGGGTCTTCTAAATTAACAATGACCCCAAGAATACTTCCAAAGTTGTGACAAAATGGCTTAAGGTCAACAAAGTCAAGGTATTGAAGTGGCCATCACAAAGCCCTGACCTCAATCCTATAAAACGTTTGTGGGCAGAATTGAAAAGCGTTTGTGATCAAGGAGGCCTACAAACCCGACTCAGTTACACCAGCTCTGTCAGGAGGAATGAGCAAAAATTCACCCAACTTAATGTGAGAAGCTTGTGGAAGGCAACCCGAAATGTTTGACCCAAGTTAAACTAGTTTTTAAGGCAATGCTGCCAAATACTAATTGAGTGTATGTAAACTTCTGACCGACTGGGAATGTGATGAAAGAAATACAAGCTGAAATAAATCATTCTCTCTACTATTATTCTGACATTTCACATTCTTAAAATGAAGTGGTGATCCGAACTGACCTAAGACAGGGAATTTGTACTAGTATTAAATGTCAGAAATGGTGAAAAACTGAGCTTAAATGTACTTGGCTAAGGTGTATGTAAACTTTTGGCTTCAACTGTATATCAAAATAAATCAATGCCAGATTGAGGATGTCTGCCTCTGTTGTGCAAATGAGGCCACATTATTTCTGCTTTTGATAAATCGAGCGACACAATGGGGGGCCTTCGAGAGTTGGATACATCTGACAGTGAATACTGCAAATAAAACATGAGGAAGGTCTTTGATAAGCGAACACAGAGAGAAAGTAGTTATGTTTTATATATGGATGATAGATGTCCGCAGATGTTTGTATTAGTGATCTTAATCCATGATGCAACATTTTCCTTCAGGTGTTCATCATTGTTATATTATAACTGCAGTATTCACAGAGCCTTTGAATGTCTGGACACAATACCAAATATATCATTTGTGATTGGATGTAATTTAGTTGGGATGATAGAAGAGGAGATTGCTTTGATGTTACCCAGTTATGCATGACCAATGTGCCTGGCTTGTGCTCCAGTCTGGATAGGGCCAAGGAGAGAGGACCATGGTATCAGGAGCCAAGCAGGACTTACCCCCTGATAGATGTGGGATAAGTGTCAGGTGCCTGCTATGCCAAAGTGCTAGATTGGTGGAGGAAGGAAATTACTTTCCTCTCTGGTCTCAGTCTCCCTTTGTACTGTGGACCCCTAGGCAAGTGGTGACAGGAATGTGAAATGGAGAAAGTCAAATCCAGTTCAACTCCAGCTCCATGGCACCACATTCCCTCCTTCCATCTATTCCTCTGTCCTTGTACTGGCTCCAAGCCTGTCCATGTATGTCTCCAAACCGGTCTTCACCCCAAGACAACTGTGTTTGTGTTTCATTGTGAACACTCTTATAGTGCAATACCATTACCCTCATCACATCTGTAGAAGGGTAAAGACAGAAACAAAAACACAATGGGTCCAGAGACTGCTTATTAGTGTGCAGGACTAAAACTGCCATGTTGTGTTGTTCGCTCAAAGCATTCAATCTGTTATCAGCAGTCACTCAATGGTGGCACCACTGTCACATTTTGGGAGCTGTGAAGTCACTGGAAGTCTACAACACAAGAAGCTGCAGTGGATTCATTGCATTGGATTCTTTTCTCCCTCTTCCGTCCATTCAACACAGAAGTGTTTGCCTCAAAGGCAACATCATTTAGAAGTCTCATGTTCCCGCTGTCGCTCATTCTCTTTCTGTAGTTTGCATTCACAGACAGACTGAGGAAGCGGAGTCCGTTGCACCCGGCAAAAATATTGCTATTTTTTATTCTAGCTTTTTAAATGATTTGCATACCCTTGGTTGGATATATTACGAATAGAGCATAGAGGTATGAGGGAAACGGATCCACAATGGGACAAAAGGAGGCTTAGCCCGCTCAGTTGAAACTTGTGCCCCCTCAGTTTTAGTTTTATGTCCCCATATAAAAATGGCAAAAAAGTTTAAATGATTGAGTGACAGGTTGGCGAAAAATCTGTATCTCCACTGCACTTCGTCAGCATAATGGACAGAGCTCACCACAGTATGGCCTAAGACACTGCATCTCAGTGCAAGAGGCGTCACTGCAGTACCAAGCTGCATCACCAGAATCCAGGCTGCATCACATCCGGCCATGATTGGGAGTCCGATGGGGCGGCGCACAATTGGGCGTCATCTGGGTCTGGCCGGGGTAGGCCGTCAAGAATTTGTTCTTAACTGACTTGCCTAGTTAAATAAAGGTTAAATTAAAATATAAAAAAATGACTGGGGCTATGCAAGTATTCTGGAGTGGTTAGGCATGATTCCTTTGGGTTTCCATAAAAAGCGGGGTAAAACACTGCGTGAATCTGTAGCAGGCTAAGTGGATAACATGACAAGGTTCGAATATTTGACTTAGATTTATAAGGGCTGGTCAAGTTTACCAATGCAGCTGCTTCACTCAACTCTGCCTCACGCCCCACAACTGCAGAGTTTAGTTAGCTTCTTAGCTAACTGTAAAAAGCATTAGTGTTATTAGCCTTAACCTATTTAGCTAGCTTGAACCAGCTAATCTGCCACTGCCATGATGAATAAATGAGATTGGCTTCACCAAAGTACCCAAACAAAGCTAAAAAGAGAAGGAGAGCGATGAGCAGCATTATCAAACCACCGAGGCCGCCTCCAGGCCCAGCAGCGATGATGCCCAGCCTACCCAACCTTCCACAAGCGTAGCTAGGATAATGGCTCCACAGCCCCTCCACCTCTGACTGTTCCTGACAATTGTGGAGCAGACGAGCCAGCCCAGGTTAGCCTAGAATACTACCCTACCCTTCTGTCCAAAGAATGTTAATATAATAGCAACTGGTTCATAGGATGAGTGGATGGAATACTCAGTTACTGCAGAATTCAACATAATTCCAATGCAAGAAACCAAATGATGCCCCTGGGTATAGTTACATATCGGTATGTTTCATCATAGAAATAGATATTATTCGACCATGCTGGTCATTTATGAACATTTGAACATCTTGGCCATGTTCTGTTATAATCTCCACCCGGCACAGCCAGAAGAGGACTGGCCACCCCACATAGCCTAGGAACAGTGGGCTAACTGCCTGTTCAGGGGCAGAACAACAGATTTGTACCTTGTCAGCTCGGGGATTTGAACTTGCAACCTTTCGGTTACTAGTCCAACACTCTAACTAACCACTAGGCTACCCTGCCGCCCCGGGAGGGCTTGAAATGAGTTGGACCGCAGAGTGAAGGAAAAGCAGCCAACAAGTGCTCAGAATATGTGGGAACTCCTTCAAGACTGTTGGAAAAGCATTCCAGGTGAAGCTGGTTGAGAGAATGCCAAGAGTGTGCAAATCTGTCATCAAGGCAAAGGATGGCTACTTTACTCTGGTTACTACTTGATTCCATATGTGTCTTCACTATTATTCTACAATGTAGAAAATAGTAAACATAAAGAAAAATCCTTAAATGAGAAAGTGTGTCTAAACTTTTGACTGGTACTGTCACGACCGTCGTTCAAGGAAGACCAGGGTGCAGTGTGGTGAGTGTACATTTCTTTTGTAAAATGTCGCCAACAATACAAGAAATAACAAAACCGACCGTGACGCTTTCAAGGGCTATAGTGCTCATAACAAAGACAACCTCCCACAATGACAGAAGGGAAAAAGGCTGCCTAAGTATGATTCCCAATCAGAGACAACGATAGACTGCTGTCCCTGATTGCGAACCATACCTGGCCAAAACATAGAGATACGAAAACATAGAAAACAGAACATAGAATAACCACCCAAATCACACCCTGACCAAACAAAATAGAGACATAAAAAGGCTCTAAGGTCAGGGTGTGACAGGTACTGTATATATTTGATGAAAAAGTTGTTTGGGTCTTACTCCTATTAGCCCATACAAAAGCTACAGACAATTTTGTTAAATCAATATTTTCAGGATGTCTCATGGTCTGACAAACACTGCTCAGCTCTGTCACCTTTCACTGCTGATGCGGAAGTGTTACTGTAACGGTCGTCGTATGAAGAAGGTGTGGACCAAAGCGCAGCGTGGTAAGTGTTCATGTATTTTTATTTAAACTGAACACAAAACAAAATAACAAAGAGAATGAACGAAAACGAAACAGTCCTGTCAGGTGCAGAAACACAAAACAGAAAACAACTACCCACAAAACCCATGTAGGAAAACGCTACCTAAGTATGGTTCTCAATCAGAGACAACGATAAACAGCTACCTCTGATTGAGAACCACACCCGGCCAAATAACAAAGCAATACAAAACATAGAAAATGACTATAGAATGCTCACCCTAGTCACACCCTGGCCTAACCAAAATAGAGAATAAAAGCCTCTCTATGGCCAGGGTGTAACAGTTACATAGGCGGATTCGGTGGGAAGTTTTACAGCTACACCACTAAGAGCATCCTGACCAGAAGCATCACCGCTTGGTATGGCAACTACTCGACATCCGACCGTAAGGCGCTGCAGAGGGTAGTGCGTTTGGCCCAGTACATCCTTGGGGCCAAGTTTCCTGCAATCCAGGACCTTTATACTAGGTGGTGTCAGAGGAAGGCCCAAAAAATTGTCAGACTCCAGTCACCCAGAGTCATAGACTTTCTTTAACAGCTTCTACCCCAAGCCACGAGACTGCTGAACAGTTAATCAAATGGCCACCCGTACTATTTACATTGACCCCCCCATTTGTATTTACAATGCTGATTATCTATGCATAGTCCCTTTACCCTTACTTACATGCACAAATTACCTTGGACTAACCTGTACACCCGCACATTGACTCGGTACCGGTACCCCCTGTATATAGCCTCATTATTGTTATTTTATTGTGTAACTTTTTATTTGATTTTTACTTTAGTTTATTCAGTAAATATTGCACTGCATTGTTGGTTGAAGAATCTCCTGGCTCTGAGAGTATATGGAGGGCTTCTTTATGTGGAAGCAAGTGCTTTACTCTAAATTCCTTTTTTACCTTGCAAATTCAAATAATTAGTCATTTAATTAAATGGAATCAGAGGTAACAGTACGATGAGTAGCATATTGGAGCTCCCTTACTCTCTTATTCCAGCAACAATTTTTTTGCCGTTCTCTTACGGTTTGCCACAAAGATGCTGACATATCAGAGCTATCACACATATTAAGTCATCTACCACCATCCTGCTATTTCAAATCCACTCAGAAGTGAGTTGGGTCATGCAGCAGCACTTTGCAGGGATTTGTCTCTTCATGACTAGCCATTAGAAACACTGTGTCAGACTAAAGCGTCACCTGTCCCTGTCACTATCACTGGCTCCAAAGTGAGGCTGACACTTCCTTGCATGGTGCCTGCTTTGTCGTACTGCTGCCTCCCCACTCTGGTGAGGCCTTGCATCTTCAAAGGGGCTGACTAAGTCAACATCCTATGAATTCCAAAGTGCTTTTCCCTTCCATTGGTCCGCCCCCTCCTCCACTCCTCCCTTGACATCCACCCCCAAATCATCCTCCTCTTTATCCTCTATCCTCTACTCCTCCTCCTCCTGGGTCTAAATAGAAAGTGACAACTCCTCCTGTTCCCCTACAAAATGTATGATTAATGTTTTATTAATCATGGATTCTTAAAACATTCAAGTCCGCTGGGCTTTCTTTCTAACCTTAAATAATAATAAATGAGCCCTGTGCTCCAGAGCATGGAGACACTTTGCTTTTTCCATGCCAGTCTTTCTTACCAGTCAAATAATGGTCATTGTTTATGGCACCCCTGCACCAATCACCACCGTAGTTTAATGTGTTATCTCAATGTCATATCTTGTCTTGCCAATAACTACAGGGATTAAGCAATGCACAGCTCAGGTCTTCTAAGTGTTTGAAGGACTAGAGCCACTATTCAATCAAATATGTATTACAGGATTGACTGACTCAATAATAATGGCTATACCAAGGTTATAGCAATGTTATAACAAGGTTATCCCATTATTTGTTTTGAAAGATATATGATTGTTATATGTGCTTGAATTGATGTAATATATCACCATAACTAAATAAATGAAGACTTACGTGTGTAAATCCAAGCAACCAAACAACTACAGTAGGTAATACTGTTCCAGAATATGGGACATTGCACAGAAAGGAAGAAACATTTAAAACCCATCTCATCTCAGGCCTGACTTCTCCTCATTCCATCGATACATCATCCCAGGGCATTGTGCTCCAAGAAATGACTTTCAACCCTCTCCGCAAGGTTATAACGGATGGCCTGCCTCGAAGTGGAGGCTCAAAAAAGCATTGCCTCACGTCTTATTTTCAGTAAACAAGCAAGTATGACCTTTCTGTTAACAATGCTCTCACACATCTAGGAGGAAAACGTTGATACATTTCTGTGGCAGAAGTAGTATGTTACGGTTTTCTTCTATCTCCTCCTCTGACGAGGAGGTGTAGCAGGGATCGGACCAAAACGCAGCGTGGTTATTTAGATTCATGTTTAATAAAGAAAGAACATGAACAGTACAAAAACAATAAACATAATACGAAACCCTAAACAGCCTAATCTGGTGCAAACTAACACAGAGACAGGAACAATCACCCACGAAACACTCAAAGAATATGGCTGCCTAAATATGGTTCCCAATCAGAGACAACGATAAACACCTGCCTCTGATTGAGAACCCCTTCAGGCAACCATAGACTTTTCTAGAAAACCCCACTATACCACAATCCCAATACCTACAAAAAAAAACAAGACTAAACACACCACAGAATAAACCCATGTCACACCCTGGCCTGACCAAAATAATAAAGAAAACACAAAATACTAAGACCAGGGCGTGACATAGTATCAGATCGAAAATGTTCCCATGTAATTTCATCTGCTTGAAAAAATAGCTTTTAGTAGGCGTTTCCTATAATCTAGGTAACATATTCATTTATGTCTGTACTGTATATGGGAGATGGCACTAAAAACGAAGATCAACTACATTGGCTCAACTGTCTGAAGTCAATGACCTGTGCCCTGATCTTGAGAATTACAGGCCTCAGCAGAGTATGCCAACTTCATAATTAACTGTCCAGAACAGGGTGACTTTAAAGGTTATATTGAAATTGGACGCACTGAATGTGATTAATGCATAGTCCTTTGGTCTACAAAGTTGTCTGCAATCTTTTTATTCTAATAAATGAGGAAACTCAGACTCCTCATCTGATAAATTAATAGCCAACCAATACATAATTTGGGTACATGTAATTATTTGTAATCATACAAAATACTCACAGTATGTAATATAAATATGAGGTAAAGAATGATGGGGGTTGGAGAGGGTTCACAGATGTTTGTGTTCAGAAGGTATTTTGTTGCGATACATGAGCTGCCTCACATACCTGTACAGTATCTTGGCCATGCGGTGCTCTTGTTCTGCTTTTCACCTATATTCATTCCAGGATAGACTCCAGTAGACATTTCTATTCAACATTTCCCAAGGGATTTCCAAATGACAGCCAATCTGCGAGGCACTGGATGGAGGGAGCTATAAAACGAGTTTGTGGCAGACAGGCAGGCAGCACCGAAATGCGCTCCACTGCAGAAGAGGAGGAATCAACAGACTGCTGACTCACCTTTAAAGGAATGGGAAGACATTAATACTCAGGGAAAACAATGCACCTGTTGACCATTAGTTTATTTCCCTCCTTTTACTGGGGATCAATGCAATTTGCAGAGGGGGTCAATCTTATTAGAATCTGGTGCCATTGATTAAGACTTATTTATCAGCAGCCTATTGCTGTAATGAGAAAATTCCCATTCTATGTTGCAAAAGGGGATTCTACATGCACTAGCCCTGCAATAAAGAAACCCATAGGGCGGGAAGAGAATCCATAAGCACCCTCTGATAAGACAATATGGCCATGATAATTATTGATTTTCTCTCTCTCCCTCTCTCCTTCCCTCTCTTATTGGCTTTTGTTTGAGGTTGTAAAAATCTATTTTTATTCAGTGTACTGCAGGCTCATATGTAAGAAGTAAACAACCTCTGGCACAGTCCAAAGAAAAGTTTGATATCAGTCTTCAGAAAAGTATTATAGACTTGGAAAGTTTATATGCTACTATCTTCAGCTGAGCTTGTGGAACATGAATAGAAAATATGGGACAGGAGCCAATCAGCTGGATGCATATGTGCTTGTTGTAAGAACCCATGGGGTCCAATATAAGCCTGAGAGAGAGAGAGAGAGAGAGAGAGAGAGAGAGAGCATGAGAGAGCGTGAAAGAGAGCGCGAGAGAGAGCGCTTGGGGCACTGACACCTTTTGATGAATATGGCTCTGCATTTTCCCCTTCCCTCTTCTTCCTGATAGATGTGCCCTGTGTGGCTTCTGAGATCCATCCCGTCATAATAAGAAGCAGATAGTGCATCGCATTACATGCCCATTATCGTTATGCATATTGGCAATCGCAAAAGCAGCCTCATCAATTGCTCACAAAGCAGCAAACTGTTGGTCGGGGACAAAGTGAGTCATGGATTGTGCATGGAAATGCATGGTTGAGATAAAGTTATACCGTTCACAGAGCCCAGCAGTCTGTGCAAACATCATCAACAGCTTGAGTGACTGTATTATTAGGTAGATAACTGCAATGATTGCCAATTCTACCAAGCACCCATATAATTGGGAATCAATGACTGGTTCGAAAGCCCTACTCCTACTCCTTTAACAAAATAGATACCTACTTCTGAATAACATAAGGTTTGAGAAGTTCTCTCCCAGAAACTTGTTAACCAATGTATTTGAAAGGAATCTGTGAAGCATTTGTAAGTGTATAAAGCAGATGTCTTTGGGTGGCAGAACAGGTACTCATTTCATACTGGGATACGAGAGAGAGCTGCAAACAAAGAGTCTGGGCTAGGCTAATAGGACCATACACAGCTGTTAACTGGAGTTTAATGATGACCCTCTGAAAGTGTTTCCTGGATGAGCTCAGCATTTTATGTACCCTGGCTGCATCCACACACAGCTGTTCCTATGAGGAACTAAAGAAGAATAGGTCAGAACAGAAGAACACATCGAGTTCTCGCTCAGTACATAGTTTAATGACTTACTGAGTTGAGTGTTTTTTCATTGAGTTTCAGCTAAAAACTGAACGTGCAGCTGTTTTATGTGCCCTAAATTACTGTTTTTCAATGACTCTGCAAGGACATTGATTCATGAAGAAGAGCCTGCAAGATATTTTAGGAGCATTTAGTTCCATGATGATCCGAGGACATGTGACATGAACTACTGAATAACTTAAACTGATCTGGAAATGTGAGTAGGCATCATTTGATTCAGCACAGTACAATAATAAGGACTCATTAGTCTTTCCTGTACTGCTAGAGTACCATAGAGTAAGCCTACAGTGCTGCTACTGTGTAAATCTAATTGAATCAAACTCCTTTCCACGTATTAAAACAATGGCGTGGCAATATTTCTTCCCATCTAAATGGCACTTAATTATATTTTTTTTGTGTAAATGTTTTCCTGTTTTATGAACTCTCGCTCACTCAGAATTCCTTAATGTCACTCTGATAATTGGAAAAGCAGGGGCATGTCAGCTTGTTAGCATTCAAGGAGGACGTCAGAAGACCAAATTAAGAGAAAGTTGCCTCGACAAATGAAATATTAACACTCTTCCAAAGTCAGGCTTTCTATTTTGTTCCATAATCATGAGCACATTACTACAATGCAAACAAGATTTATATATTGTGAACGACAGAGAATCACCCAGGGAGAAAACGAAAGCTTTCATACATGGAATGCATTAAGTGCTAGTGAATGAATTATGAAAATTGTCCCAGAACCAATATTTAAACATCGTCACTGCTACAAAGTAAATTGTCCCAGAACCAATATTTAAACATCGTCACTGCTACAAAGTAAATTGTCCCAGAACCAATATTTAAACATCGTCACTGCTACAAAGTAAATTGAAATGTATACAGTGCTGTGAGCCACACATTGAAAATGGAGTTTGCATATTAATAACATTTTCTCAAGATTGTGCTGCATATATTATCCAGTAAATTATCACCCTTTTGTTTTCTAGAAGACTGTTGATTTGTTTGGACCAATCTCATCTCCGTCCATACGCCATCTAAATCACCATAACTGGGGTGCCAGATCTGCATTCATTATTTAATGTCTTCTATGGAGTAGGACTCTTTTAACCAGACCTTCAATATGAGTCAAAGGTAATACACTCATTGGACAAACAAGAAACTTTTAGAATTACTGTATTCATCAAGCAAATAAACAAACAAGCACATAAACAAACAAGCAAATATATAAACAAACAAACACACAAAAAACAGACT
This sequence comes from Oncorhynchus tshawytscha, assembly GCF_018296145.1. Taxonomy (NCBI): domain Eukaryota; kingdom Metazoa; phylum Chordata; class Actinopteri; order Salmoniformes; family Salmonidae; genus Oncorhynchus; species Oncorhynchus tshawytscha. The sequence goes on from NC_056441.1 coordinate 69,744,674, forward strand.
TATAGATGTACTAGCCCAAGAAGATATGCTCCTGACTGTCTCTGAGGTAAACAGAAAGGAACAACATGTTGTTTAATCTCTAGGGATGATATAGTGTCCTAGGCTAAAAATAGTGAGGCTTTGTTGACATTGACCTGTTCCTCCTCTCTGCCAGAACAACTCACAGGTGATACATCCATCTAATGTCTCATTGGATGGAATGGAATCCCTTTACTACAAGTTGTTTTCTTTTACAACGAGAAAATGGGGGCCTACACTAGAAAGGTTGGACACTGAAACTGTAAATGATGTCTCACTCTATAGTGCCATTATCTCCTTTGCTCTCTTTGATGTACAGTTGTGGCCAAAAGCTTTGAGAATGACACAAATATTAATTTCCACAAAGTTTGCTGCTTCAGTGTCTTTAGATATTTTTGTCAGATGTTACTATGGAATACTGAAGTATAATTACAAGTTTTTCATAAGTTTCAAAGGCTTTTTATTGACAATTACATTAAGTTGATGCAAAGAGTCAATATTTGCAGTGTTGACCCTTCTTTTTCAAGACCTCTGCAATCCGCCCTGGTATGCTGTCAGTTAACTTCTGGGCCACAACCTGACTGATGACAGCCCATTCTTGCATAATCAATGCTTGGAGAATTTGTGGGGTTTTGTTTGTCTACCCGCCTCTTGAGGATTGACCACAGGTTCTCAATGGGATTAAGGTCTGGGGAGTTTCCTGGCCATGGACCCAAAATATCAATGTTTTGTTCCCCAAGCCACTTATTTATTACTTTTGCCTTATGGCAAGGTGCTCCATCATGCTGGAAAAGGCATTGTCACCAAACTGTTCCTGGATGGTTGGGAGAAGTTGCTCTCTGAGGATGTGTTGGTACCATTCTTTATTCATGGCTGTGTTCTTAGGCAAAATTGTGAGTGAGCCCACTCCCTTGTTTGAGAAGCAACCCACACATGAATGGTCTCAGGATGCTTTACTGTTGACATGACACAGGACTGATGGTAGCGCTCACCTTGTCTTCTCTGGACAAGCTTTTTTCCGGATGCCCCAAACAATCGGAAAGTGGATTCATCAGAGAAAATGACTTTACCCCAGTCCTCAGCAGTCCAATCCCTGTACCTTTTGCAGACTATCAGTCTGTCCCTGATGTTTTTCCTGGAGAGAAGTGGTTTGTTTGCTGCCCTTCTTGACACCAGGCCATCCTCCAAAAGGCTTCACCTCACTGTGCGTGCAGATGCCATCACACCTGCCTGCTGCCATTCCTGAGCAAGCTCTGTAATGGTGGTGCCCCGATCCCGCAGCTGAATCAACTTTAGGAGGTGGTCCTGGCGTTTGCTGGACTTTCTTGGGCACCCTGAAGCTTTTTTCACAACGATTGAACTGCTCTCCTTGAAGTTCTTGATCCAATAAATGGTTGATTTAGGTGCAATTTTACTGGCAGCAATATCCTTGCCTGTGAAGCTCTTTTTGAGCAAAGCAATGATGACGGCACATATTTCCTTGCAGGTAACCATGGTTGACAGAGGAAGAACAATGATTCCAAGCACCACCCTCCTTTTGAAGCTTCCAGCCAGTTATTCAAACTCAATCAGCATGAGAGAGTGATCTCCAGCCTGTCCTCATCAACACTCACACCTGTGTAAACCTCTCTAGGGTATGTGGGACGCTAGCGTCCCACCTGGCCAACATTCAGTGAGATTGCAGAGCGCCAAATTCAAATACAGAAATACTCATTATAAAAATTTGAAAAGATACAACTATTTTACGTAGGTTTAAAGATGAACTTCTTGTGAATTCAACCACGGTGTCAGATTTCAAAATTGCTTTACGGCGAAAGCATACCTTACAATTATTTGAGAACATAGCCCAGCAGACAAATCATTACAAACAGTAACCAGCCAAGTAGAAGAGTTACACAAGTCAGAAATAGAGATAAAATGAATCACTTACCTTTGATGATCTTCATATGTTTGCACTCAGAAGACATTCATTTATTCAATAAATGTTCCTTTTGTTCGATAAAGTCTCTCTTTATATCTGAAAACCTCAGTTTGTTTGCGCGTTTTCTTCAGTAATCCACAGGCTCAAATGCAGTCACAACAGGCAGACGAAAAAATCCAAATTGTATCCGTAAAGTTCATAGAAACATGTCAAACGATGTTTATATTCAAGCCTCGGGTTGTTTTTAGCCTAAATAATCGATAATATTTCAACCGGACAATAACATCGTCAATATAAAAGGTAAACAAGAAAGGCACTCTCTCAGCCTTTTCAATGCAAACCCATTGGATACACACAAAAAAATGCTCCCAGATTGCAGTTCCTATGGCTTTCACTAGATGTCAACAGTCTTTATATACAGGGTTGTAGGCTTGTTTCTTGAAAAACGAACAAGTAGTTGTAGTTTATCCAATGTGTTCTCATCAGGAAAGGTAGGCTTTTGGCGTGCGTGAATGAGGGTGCGCTCTTTGTTATTTTCCTTTTCTATTGAACACCGTTCTTTCCGTCTGAAATATGATCATTTATTTACATATTAGGGTACCCGAGGATTGATTAGAAACATTGTTTGACTTGTTTCACAAAGTTTATTGGTTATTTTTTTGGATTCCTTTGTATGCATGTTGGATTACTGAAATCAATGGATGACTGAAATCAATGGCGCCAACTAAACAGACTTTTCTGGATATAAAGAAGGACTTTATCGAACAAAATGAACATTCATTGTGTAGCTGGGACCCTTGGGATTGCAAACAGAGGACGATCTTCAAAGATAAGTGATTTATTTTATCGCTATTTGTGATGTTTGTGAAGCCGGAGTAGGTTGAAAGAGTATTTTGATGTGGGGCGCTGTCCTTAGATAATCTCATGGTATGCTTTGAAATCTGACAACTCAGTTGGATTAATTAACAAGAAATGAAGCTTTTAAATGATGTAAGAGACTTGTATGTTCATGAATGTTTAATATTACGATTTTGTAATTTGAATTTGGCGCGCTCCAATTTCCACGGTGTTGTCGATGTTGATCCCGCCAGCAGGATCCGATCCCTACGTTAACAAGGACCCCTGTCCCGACTGGCATCTGGTCAAATTAGTCACCATCCCATTCTGTGAGATGACGTCCATGCTATTAATAAGAGAGGACAGATCCCAATCGTACGCAGTAACAATTCAATTCAGAGAGAGAATCATTTGCCACCATTTTATTGCAGGATGGATACTGATGAGGAAGGTACAGTTGAAGTCGGACGTTTACGTACATCTTAACCAAATACATTTCAAATCAGTCTTTCACAATTCCTGACATTTAATCCTCATAAAAATTCTGTGTTTTAGGTCAGTTAGGATAACCACTTCATTTTAAGAATATGAAATGTCAGAATAATAGTAGCAAATTATCTATTTCAGCTTTTATTTCTTTCATCACATTCCCAGTGTGTCAGAAAGTTACATACACTCAATTAGTATTTGGTAGCATTGCCTATAAATCGTTTAAATTGGGTCAAACGTTTCGGGTAGCTTTCCACAAGCTTCCCACAATACGTTGGGTGAACTTTGGCCCATTCCTCCTGACAGAGCTGGTGTAACTGTGTCAGGTTTGTAGGCCTCCTTGCTCGCACACACTTTTTAAGTTCTGCCCACACATTTTCAATGGGCTTGAGGTCAGGGCTTTGTGATGCCACTCCAATACCTTGACTTTGTTGTCCTTAAGCCATTTTGCCACAACATTGGAAGAAAGCGTGGGGTCAATGTCCATTTGCGACCAACTTTAACTTCCTGCTTGATGGCTTGAGATGTTGCTTCAATATATCCAACTAATTCCCCCCCCTTCATGATGCCATCTATTTTGTGAAGTGCACCAGTCCCTCCTGCAGCAAAGCACCGCCACAACATGATGCTGCCACCACCGGGCTCCATGTCTGGAATGGTGTTCTTCGGCTTACAATCCCCCACCCTTTTTCCTCCAAACATAATGATGGTCATTATGGCCAAACTGTTCTATTTTGTTTCATCAGACCAGAGGACATTTCTCCAAAAAGTACGATCTTTGTCCCCATGTGCAGTTGCAAACCGTAGTCTGTTTTTTTATGGCGGTTTTGGAGCAGTGGCTTCTTCCTTGCTGAGAAGCCTTTCAGGTAATGTCGATGTAGGACTCGTTTTACTGTGGATATAGATACTTTTGTACCTGTTTCCGCCAGCATCTTCACAAGGTCCTTTGCTGTTCTTCTGGGATTGAGTTTCACTTTTCGCACCAAAGTACGTTCATCTCTAGGAGACAGAATGCGTCTCCTTCCTGAGCAGTATGACGGCTGCGTGGTCCCATGGTGTTAATACTTGCGTTCTATTGTTTGAACAGATGAATGTGGTACCTTCAGGCATTTGGAAATGCCTCCCAAGGATGAACTAGACTTGTGGAGTTCTACAATTTCTTCTCTGAGGTCTTGGCGTATTCATTTTAGTTTTCCCATGATGTCAAGCAACGAGACACTAAGTTTGAAGGTAGGCCTTGAAATACATCCACAGTTACACCTCCAATTGACAAAGATTATGTCAATTAGCCTATCAGAAGCTTCTAAAGCCATGACATAATTTTCTGTAATTTTCCAACCTGTTTAAAGGCACAGTCAACTTAGTGTATGTAAACTTCTGACCCACTGGAATTGTGATACAGTGAATTGTAAATGAAATAGTCTGTCTGTAATCAATTGTTGGAAAAATGACTTGTGTCATGCACAAAGTAGATGTCCTAACCGACTTGCCAAAACTAGTGTTTGTTATTAAGAAATTTGTGGAGTGGTTGAAAAACGAGTCTAAATGTATTTTTGTTGTAAACTTCCGACTTCAACTGTACATTAATTAATAAGTCAAAGGTTTCAGGGAACTTTTTTAATTATCTCGAGAGTTTTTAATTCTGTCTTTCTTCCTCACTAAATGTCAAATTAAAGCATTTAAAAGTCAGATATGAAGCTTTTGCTCCATCCATTCTACTCAAAAAAGGACACTAAGATGATGATGTTGAAATATAGCCCATGTTTCAATTGGTGGTGTGAAAATAGCAAGACTGGTTGGCCTCTGAGTATACCAAACATTAGGAACACCTTCCTACTATTGAGTTGCTACAAGGTGTCGAAAGTGTTCCACAGGGATGCTAGCCTATGTTGTCTCCAATGCTTGCTACAGTTGTGTCAAGTTGGCTGGATGTCCTTTGGGTGGTGGACCGTTTTTCATACACAGGAATCTGTTGAGCGTGAAAAAGCCAGCTGTTCTTGACACAAATTGGTTTGCCTGGCACTTACTACCATACCCCATTCAAATGCAGTTAAATCTTGTGTCCTGCCCATTCACCCTCACATACAAAATCCATGTCTCAAGACTTAAAAATCCTTCTTTAAGCTGTCTCCTCCCCTTCATCGACACTGACATCAATAAGGGATCATAGCTTTCACCTGGTCAGTCTATGTCATTGAAAGAGCAGGTGTTCCTAATGTCGTGTACACTCAGTGTAGAAGGAGCACCAAAGGACACAATTCAAACATACTGCATATCCTACAATAAGATGTTTAACGTTTTTCTCTCCTGCAAAATAATCAGAATTGAAAATGCATGAGGAACATTTTTCTCCTGTACATGACTGTATTCAATACTGATTGACCAATTGTTCAAACATTTAATGACTGAGGAAATAAGCAAAACAAACAGACATTATTGCACATGCTCCTGTAGAAACTGCCACAGCTAGTACTGGTAGTGTGTCTAATGTACAAGGTAATTCCAGTGATTTAAATTGCTCACAGAAAGGGAATGGGAGGGATATCAAAACATCTAATCCTGGCCTTATATCCCAAGCACAGTGACCCACGAAGCCTGCGGCATTGACTTATCGAGTGAGGCATGAGTCAGAATCGGATAATAACCCTCCTTCCCTCTTCACCCCCTCAGCCCCACCCTCTGTGAAGAGAGAGAGGAAGAACAACACAGCTGACTTCACCACTGCATCTTCATACTTCAAGCTCATCTCCATACCAGGAGAGGACTTACACTAGTACTTTTCTTCTTCTTGTGTGGTTCTGTTATATTTTTATGAAAACAAAATGTGATAAAATGTATAACATGGTGAAAAGGGCTTCAAGGGAATAGAAAGTAGAAATGTTTTTTAAATGTGTTAATTAGAGAAAGTACATGTATAAGATTACTGCAGTTATCTACATATTTTCTTCCAAAGTTTGTTTTGGATCATGGTAAAACTGCACCAATATAAACTGTTACAGCTTTAAGTTCTATTAAGGGCACTAATATTTCCTAAATTCTCAGATTTACAAAATTGTGCTAAGCAATGTAAATCCTTTGTATCCTCGTGTTGCCAGTTTGATTCTATGGTGAAGATTGGGCTCCCTCAAATTATTTGCATTTTCAGCCATAGCTGAACTTGGAACCTGATTTGTCTTTCAAATGTAAAATCGTTGATCCCATGGTGCACATTTGGTGAATAATGCTATGCAGCATATTTTTGCATATACTCTATAACAGATATATATGTCTCTCTCAATACCTTGACAGTCCCACTAATTATTTTGTAGACAATTTTCACCATATGGCTCCATACAAAATGATTACAGCAGCACATTTGTTTTATTGCATTGTAAAAAAAAACTTGTTTCTACTTTAGGAGCATGAGACTCACGTTGCTATGTGTACTCAGATTTGAATCAGATCTCATTGCTCATAAGTCCATATTTTTTTTGACATTTCCAGTGCAGCAGGAAAGTATTATGAAACATATGAATGTTCTTATTATCAAATCAATGTACCAAACATATATAAGGTGTTATGGATATCATACCATGCGTTTAACACTAGTGTGTGTGTTTCCCTGCTTTTTGTGTGTATTCTATGCAATAATAATACGGTATGAGAATCTATACAGTCAGGGTTCCAATCAAAACATAAAGGCAATGCCTACAGGCTTCTTTTATCTGACACATTGCTCCACATTATGATTGACATGACGGAAAGTCTGCCTCCAAGACATGGGAAAATGTGTTTTTTGGGGGGAGTGTTGGTTGCGAGGCACTGGGGGAGCTGGGTGTTTGCTTCTCCTGCTCTAGCCAACAGAATGACAACAAGACTAGGGCCCGGGCCCTGACAATGACAGCATTGTGCTCCGTCTGGCTTCCAGCATGGGACTGTGGGCTCTGCCAATTAGGTCAGAGCTGATAGAAAGTTGCTTCATCTATCGCGATTAGCCAGCCTGGCTAGTCAAGCAAGCCGCCAGTGGCTGGACCAAACAACAGAGACCCCTTGTGTAGCTGCAGTCACTGTCACACATTTTTCAAGCCTCATCTATTCTTTGTCTGCACATCTCTGTCTGCTAGTTAGGCTACTTACAATGTAGCAGTGCCAGAACTGTAAGGTTATATGCAATGTTGAGGTGTGTTGGACAATCTAGCAGGTCAAGGCTACAATCACAAATACCAAGTAAGGAAGGCTATTATTGCACATACAGTACTTCAACTAGGGTATGTCTTTCATTGAAAATACAGTATAAACTGTAACTTGCTCAATCTACTCTATGACCTTGAAACTGAATTGGAGGTTGTGATGCTGTAGATTAATCTTAGCTCCTTTACTCTTCACTGATATCAGTACAGTTGTTTGACAAGGTTATTAATATAATTTCACAATAAAAAAATTGTATAATAGGTTGACCTGAATTACTGACTGCAAATCCTTAAATACACCCCCTTCCCTTCTCATTTTAATTAACCATGGCCTAGAGAGACATGGGAAGTCACTCCTTAAATAACTGGCAGCTGCTTTAAATGAGAATTAGATTAATTTTATGCTTAGTGCAATCATGGTGATTAGAACTGATTAGTTCTAGGAAGAATTCATAATTTCCTTAGGATTTAATGCAGTACAATATCAGGTGCCACTATTTACTTGGCTGAATTGAAATGGACTGGATTTAAATAGTGTTGGCATTTTCAGACTTAGCCCTGAATACTCCTGTATTATTTGATTAGTAATACATGGTATTTTTGCCAACTTCCAGAATCCAGAGTCCATATTTCTTAAATGGTCAGGAAAGGAAAACCAGCTGTCCATATCAAATACACTCGACTATCAGGTGCACGTGTTATTTTATTTTACAGTGTAAAGGAGTAAAACTGAACAGAGTGTTCTATTAACTGTACTGTGGATAATGTATCCAAGCTTATTAGACGACAGGCAATACCAATCCACTGATAATGAACTCTGTGAATCATGTGCTTGGTTGCGTGGGGGATCTACATGCATCCGTCTTATCATGGGTATCAGAGGAAGAAAATGAAGAGGCGACTCCGGGATGCTGGCCTTCTAGGTAGAGTTCCTCTGTCCAGTGTCTGTGTTCTTTTGCACATCTTAATCTCTTATTTTTATTGGCCAGTCTGAGATATGGCCTTTTCTTTGCAACTCTGCCAAGAAGGCCAGCATCCCTGAGTCGCCCCTTCACTGTTGACGTTGAGACTGGTGTTTTGAGGGTACTATTTAATGGAGCTGCCAGTTGAGAACTGCGTCTGTTTCTCAAACTAGACACTCTAATGTACTTGTCCTCTTGTTCAGTTGTGCACCGGGGCCTCCCACTCCTCTTTCTAGTCTGGTTAGAGCCAGTTTGCACTGTTCTGTGAAGGGAGCAGTACACAGCCGTGTACAAGATCTTCTGCAATTTCTCGCATTGAATAGCCTTCATTTCTCAGAACAAGAATAGACTGACGAATTTCAGGAGAAAGTTCCTTGTTTCTAGCAATTTTGAGCCTGTAATCGAACCCACAAATGCTGATGCTCTAGATACTCAACTAGTCTCAAGAAGGACAGTTTTATTGCTTCTTTAATCAGTACAACAGTTTTCAGCTGTGCTAACATAATTACAAAATGTTTTCAAATGATCAATTAGCCATTTAAAATGATCAACTTGGATTAGCTAACACAACGTGCCATTGGAACACAGGAATGATGGTTGCTGACAATGGCCCTCTGTACACCTATGTACATATTACATTTAAAAAATCAGCCATTTACAGCTATAATTGTCATTTACAACATTAACTATGTCTACACTCTATTTCTGATCAATTTGATGTTATTTTAATGGACAAAAAAAATGTACTTTTCTTTCAAAAACAAGACAATTTCTAAGTGACTCCAAACTTTTGAACGGTAGTGTACATTTTAGCAATTCAATATGGAAATTAAGAAGTGGAATACTAAACATTGCATGCTTACCATTATCTTGAATCTTAATCAGAAAGACAAATAAACAAGACATGCATTACATAATTGGAAAACAAAGATTACAACTATGAATATACTTTCTACATCAAGCATGTTTCTGGGGGAAACAACACCCACATAGACAGTGTATATTTCCAGTTTCAACCAATCAATAATTAGCTGGGAGGGATGTATCTATTGTATGAGAGGCCCCATGGAGACTACTTTGATCTGCTGTGTATCGAGTGATTATGCTCAGAATGAATCGTATGCACACAGAAATGCCACGGAGGAGAAAGAGGACGTTGGAATGAAATGGAGATAATGATGCATATTTTCTGTGGCTGCTTGTGCTTTTATAGAGTAGATACTGAAAACAATTATGAATCGTGGTGAATTAAACACTCCGGGTCACTGACGAGCAAGTGCATTCCAAACCAAGTGAGAACTCCGGCAACAACCTCTAAGAAAGAGCAGATGATCCGAGTGCTGAAAAAAGCTAAAAGTAAAGAGGGAAAAGATGTTGTATTATCTGAGAATTGTTTTGTCTTCAGGCATACTGAAACAAAATAGCCTGTGGATGGAAAATGTTAGCTAAAAAGCATTAAATGGACATTAATAATTAAAGGAAAACTCCACCACAATTTTTTGGTATTTGGTTCATTAATCCATGGTTGACATAGTCCCAAAAGTTTTCAGGATATGTAACTTTTTGAAAACATAGAAAACCATCACCGTATGATCCATTTTGCATTTTGGGTTGATTTCTGTATTTTGAAAGTTACATATCTTGAAAACTTTATTGGGACTACAGCATTTGTCTTTGCTTTGCTGAAGTGTAAGTCCAGCAGAGCATGAATGCCCCCATGCATGTAGGGATGAGCACATGCTTAGTGGTGCCTCATTTAATTAGTTACATGGATTCTATGCTCCATACTGTAACCAAATGGGGGGGGGGGGCATGCCCCAGAATAGATGTAATAAAGCATACATGAATGTTCCATTTATGACATGATATAGTACACTGTCTTTGTAGTTCTTTCCAGATGTCTTATAACCTGGGCATCAATGGACAGAAGCATTTCATTGTCATTTAGGTCACACGGTCCGTTGATCACCAAGCATATGATTTAGGAGAGTGCAGAATAAGAGCAGCTAGGATGTGTGTCACTGTGACTATATATCAAAGGGACCCAATAGTCTGGGGAGAGAGATTTGTACTCATGTACTCTACTGTATTGATTTTTGCTAATACTATAGCTGGCTATTGATATTCCCACCGGTGGAGCATATAGGACACCCTGCATTTGGTAAAATGAAGGCAGATCTGCCTGAGTAGTAAGAATGTTCAGTCTGTGATATTGAGCTTGGTCTCTGAGGGTTACGAGTCTGTGTGTGAGTGTTTGTGTGTGTTTGCCCCTCCATACGCATGCATTCATGTGTGAAGAGGCTGGAGAGATTCATGGCTTAGTGGTATTAGTTAGGAGGCTGTGATTGAAGATGGAGCCTCAATAATGAAGAAAAGTGTTTATGAACAAATACAGGAGGCTGAGGTAACTACTCAGATTTGGTATAATTTTCACTTTTTTGCCTTTGTTCAGATTTAGTATGCACAGTAATTTGGGTCCAATGTGACTCTTTAATTTCCTGTGCCCTTTTTCGTTACCAAGTCTCAGCAGCTCGTCCAGTGGTGTGCCATTAGCACATTCTCCCAGAGGTGGCGGTGTGAAATCAGCCGGAACATTCACCTGTGAAGCTGTGAAATCAATAAAAGGATTCAGTGCCTGGCTCGGCAGTTTGCGGAAAGAAACGAGGGTACAAACAACAAACTTTCGAAGACAAATGTGCAAGGCTGTGTTTAGTTCAATTTTGCGTAATTCTCTGTTTTCTCATTCTGATTCTAGAAGTCCCCTGACCAGAGACAGTATTCTGGGTAACCTGGTCAGCCTGTAAACAATTATAGATCTCCCTTCATGCACTATGCATATTCCATCCATTCTAGTGATCTGGTCGTGTGGTGCAAGGACAACAACATCTCCTTCAATGTGATCAAGACAAAGGAGATGATTGTGGACAACTGGAAAAGGAGGGCCCCATTCTCATCGACGACTGTAGTGTAGCGGGTTGGGAGTTTCACGTTCACATCACTAACAAACTACCATGCTCCAAACACAGTAAGACAGTCGTGAAGAGGGCACGACAAAGCCTATTCCCCACCTTAGGAGACTGAAAAGATTTGGCATGGGTCCTCAGATCCTCAAAAGGTTCTACAGCTGCACCACCGAGAGCATCCTGACTGGTTGCATCACTGCCTGGTATGGCAACTGCTTGGCTTCTGACCGCAAGGCACTATAGAGAGTAGTGCGTACGGCCCAGTATATCACTGGGGCCAAGTTTCCTGCCATCCAGGACCTCTATACCAGGCGGTGTCAGAGGAAGGCTCTACAAATTGTCAGACTCCAGCCACCCTAGTCATAGACTGTTCTCTCTGCTACCGAACGGCAAGTGTAACTGGAGCGCCAAGTCGAAGTTCAAAAGGCTTCTTAACAGCTTCTTACCCCAAGCCATAAGACTCCTGAACAGCTAATAAAAATCTCCCCAGACCCCTCTTTTACACTGTTGCTACTCTCTGTTTACAATCTATGCATAGTCACTTGAATTAACTCCTACATCTACATATTACCTCAATTACCTCAACTATCCGGTGCCCCCGCACATTGACTCTGTACCGGTACCCCCTGTATGTAGCCTCGCTTGTTATTTTGCTACTGCTGTTAACTTATTTGTTACTTTTATTTTCTACTTTCTATGTTTTACTTATATATTTTTTACTTAACACTTATTAGTATTTATTTATTTTCTTAACTTCTTAAAGCATTGTTGGTTAAGGGCTTGTAAGTAAGCGTGTGACAAATAACATTTGATTTGATTTAATCAATGCTGTGCTGCATATTTTCCTGAGACATGGGATATTGCTAATATATTGCCTGTGTGCAGTGGCCGGAAGGGCATTATGGACATGATGCCTAGTGCCAATACTTCTCTCTGAAGACATTAGTACTTTAACATTTGACCTTGAAGACAGGTCCATTTCTGGAGAATTGGCGATGGTCCATGGAAAGAGTACCTTGTAGCACATCACAGAAGTATATTGTAACAGAATGTCATAATGGATGGCTTTGAACTATTATTTGTGTAACATTCTGAGAAAAGAGGCCTGAAATCCCTCTTTTTTGCAACGAATGCTAGGCACTTATGGGTTGGAATGGCCACCCTCCAACCACACACATACCTGCAGCCTTAATGCTCTACTGCATAATAGACTCATTTTATTTTTACTTTATGATTTAAAGTAACACATGTTACAATATGCTTGCCTCAGATGGAGCACCTGTATCTGAAAAAGAAACGTGTAAAGAATCCAAAGGCATTTCTTCCCAAGGAGTTTGCACCAAGTTAAGTGCTAGTAATTTGTTTGTTAGCTATCTCTGGCAAATATAATAGGATATTGGCTCTATTGGATTTCTGTCTCTGCTGCTCCTTTTCTTCTGAAAGTTATTGAGCCAGATGTATTGTGCCCTCTTAACAGCTCTCCAACCATCACTCTCTCCAACCATCGCTCTCTCCTACCATCATTCTCTCCTACAATCCCTCTCCTACCCTCCCTCTCTCCTACCATCCCTCTCTCCTACCATCCCTCTCTCCTACCATCCCTATCTCTTACCATAAATGTATCCTACCATCCCTCTCTCATACCATCCCTGTCTCCTACCATCCCTTTCTCCTACCATCCCTCTCTCCTACCCATACCCACCTCCTCTACTCCCTCCCTCCCTCCTACTCTCTCCCTCTCTCAGTTTCAGTGACATGGCCTCTTACATGAGCAGACTGCCAGTGTGTTCTGTGCCAACTGGGCTAGCTCTGGGGACACGGTGAGCAACCCTTTATCTCCTAGAAACAGACACGTCCCGTCGCCTCCTCAGGGGGCTGCTGTGGGAACGGAGGGAGAGTGAAGACCAGGAGGGGGCCAGCAGGTTCTCCTCTAATCCAAACCAAGAGCCTGACAAAAAAAACTGCAGACACACACACACAAATGCACGCACACAAATAAACGAAGGCATGCACACACTTACATGCAGAATTACACAAGGGCACGGACACACACACACACACACACACACACACACACAGTAACCCCCCCCACACACACACACGCGCGCAAATGTTCACTAACACACACAGTCAGCCGCTCTGGGTTCCCTGTGCTGAGGATGGTGGCGATTTATGATTTCTGTATTAATTAACATACCTTTCCCGCTCCCTCAGGGCAGCTGTCCCTTAATGTTAAATTACATTTTTTTTCCCTTCTCAGATTGCTCTCTCCTCAGTTACAATTAGAATACGGGCTTGAGTCAGACCTGAATAATGTCCTTTCAAAGAGAAACACTCTCTCTGTCTTTGTTTCCTAATCTCTCCTCTCACTGCCGTCAGGTCATTCATCTGCCAGGAATACGCTCCTCATTTCACAGGGATGATAGAAATGTATCAGTTCAGCTGAGCAGGCGACTGAGGGTACTTTACCTGCTGCTGCCTAGCAGGCATGGGCTCTGTTCTGTTGGCATTGTTCCACTTGTAGAGTTCCAGTTGAGGAGCCACCTATCAGTAGCTCGTTCCTAAAAGGTCTGAACTACGTTTGAATTAAAACATGACTGAGGTATGATGTGTCCACTCCTGCCAATCATCTCAAACCTGTCAAGGAGAGGGCCTCCAGTGTTCCCGCTCATGTACTTGAAGGTGTGGCACTTGATACATACGTAAGTCTGTTTGATCAGGACCTTTGGTATTTTATTAGCCAGCGTATACCTCCCCTTCTCCTGGCTCCATCTGGCAGCGGTGGCTCTGCTTACAGCATCACTTTCTCTGGTTAAATGTTTTTAATGGGTCCCTGGGACCTGGGTGACATGGTCGTCACATAAAGCACCACCAACATCAGCGCTTCGCAGTGCCAGTAACATAATGAACATATCAAACATGTCTGCCAAGGTCCAATAGGGGACATTGACAGCACACTCAGGAACCCTCTATTAAGAGGGCCCACAAAACCCTCGAGAAATAGCAGTCACTTTGAATGGGAGGGTGAAAATATAGAGGCAATTGAGCCCCTCTATGGTCTGTGTGTGCAGAGAGGTGATACAAGAATAATGTGCTGAAAATAAAGTTAATCATATTCCTGCAGGTTTGTAGTCCAGGGGGACGATAATGAATATTAAACGGCTACTCTCCCTATTCTTTTTATAAGCATATTCTCTATGAATTATTAGGGTCATGCTGTAATTTGGCGGACCCTTCGCTCTCCAGAGCCCTCACTGCATTTTTACCCTGACCTCTCCCCAAACACACATTTGCGCCAACCCTGCATTTCTAGTGGATGTGGTTTTTTTTCTCCATCAGTGCTCGTTCGGACCTCGCTTTCATCCACAGCTTTTTCTATTAGTCATCAAAAAAGTTCCGGATGATCGAGTCCATTGCCTTATCTGTAGGATTTTGTTTGTCTTCTCTGAGCTGCTTGATCCTCTCTGTGACGGGTGGACCAGGCAGGTTGGATCAGGCACTGACGGGGTGGAAAAGTTTACTTTGTGTGATTTTAACAACCGGGTTATAGCCTAGTCTTAGGCCAGTTCAGCTCTATTTTTGTAGAGATACACATTGAATGGCAAAGGCTGCCACATTTCTCATTATATTTGGAAAGTTCTTGTGCATTACACACATGATGGCCCTCATACCTGCGCTGTGTGGAGGATATTGTCTCGATCCAGTTGTTTCATACCTCCTGCCTCTATTTTTATCTCCATGCCATGCTCCATCATTTTAAAAATAGTAACACACGTCAGCATTCAAACCTGCACACTTAGAACAGATGTGATAAATACAAAACATGTTGTGTTAGACATCTGTGTCTAGTTAGGGAAGACACATGTTGTTACTTTTAACACAACCACCCTGTTGTTACTTTTAACCCAATAACCGTGTTGGCTCATTTATCACATGATTTGTGTTCATTTTAAAAGTAACGAAACAAGACTCCTTCTCCTGGCCCCACTGTGGTAAGACAGGATACAGACAGACTATGTATAGGGAACACTACTAATGAAAAAAAACACACAATAAATGGTCAAGTTTAAGCAGAGAATGACCATGGGATAAGAAACAAACAGCAATGAATGTTTCATAGTTTCATATTTCACCAGATGATGACACAATTTGTAAGCAGTTCAGTTCAGACAAACCAACATTTATTTTCCACCCACTTTCTGTTTCTTTTTCTCGCATCCCCACACATTTCCACAAACACTCTGAAGTTAGGTCATCCATGTGAAATGAGAGGCATCCATAATGATATGCACACCCCCTAGTCCAGTGGGATCTATCCCCGATCTGCTAGCCATGGTTGCAGTGAGGAGGGAGTGCTCTGTTTGTCCATATTAACGTGTCAGGACCAGAGGATGGGGCCGGCATCATCAGCATTCCTCCTCTGACCCAGGCTACTGCATTAGCTTAGAAACACCAGTCGGGGGAAAGAGGGGGAGAAAATGCTGTGATCTGCATACAACTACAAACAAGCAGCCTGCTCACAAACTTCCCTCAATTACTGCGGCTCTTGGAACACAAGCAGTTTATTCAAATGGCTGAACCATCAGAAACCTCAAAGAAGAACAATTTCAGGATGGTCCCCAGAGCTTAGAGATTAGGTAGCATTTTGTTATTATGTTGTGTTTGCTATAGAGTACTCACTAGGGGAGCAACTTTGTTTTTAGAAGTGGGGGGACATAACTTGGCAAGGGGTCTGAGGCTCCACCCATTTTTCACATTTCTACCCAATCTAATATGACAATGGCCCTTCTAGCCGTCTCTATTTAAAACAAAAAGTAAGCAAAAATGACCACAGCCATGAAGCTAGGTAGGAGACCATTATTAAATATGTTTAAGTGATTGATAAGACTGAAATAGATCAATGATAATTCAATAATCAATATTGTGTTGCACCTTTAACCAATAGCCAAACAAATGAACACGTCTTACAAATAAAGTACAAAGACTTAATTTTTGATTGTCTTTATCAAGACATAATCTATATCAGATTTAAGCCAGACCGCCCAGCCTGTCACGTGCTCCCTCTCCGGCCTCTTAGTCACCACACTGCTCGTTACGGCGCACACATGTCACCATCATTACACGCATCAGTGCATAATGACACTCACCTGGACTCCATCACCTCCTTGATTATCTGCTCTATATACAGTTGAAATCAGAAGTTTACATACACCTTAGCTAAATACATTTAAACTCAGTTTTTCACAATTCCTGACATTTAATCCAAGTAAATATTCACTGTCTTAGGTGAGTTAGGATCACCACTTTATTTTAAGAATGTGAAATGTCAGAATAATAGTAGAGAGAATGACTTATTTCAGCTTTTATTTCTTTCATCACATTCCCAGTGGGTCAGAAGTTTACATACACTCAATTAGTATTTGGAAGCATTGCCTATAGATTATTTAACTTGAATAAAACGTTTTGGATAGCCTTTCACAAGCTTCCCACAATAAGTTGTGTGAATTTTGGCCCATTCCTCCTTACAGAGCTGGTGTAACAGAGTCAGGTTTGTAGGCGTCCTTGCTCGCACACGCTTTTTCAGTTCTGCCCACACATTTTCTATGGGATTGAGGTCAGGGCATTGTGATGGCCACTCCAATACCTTGACTTTGTTGTCCTTAAGCTATTTTGCCACAAATTTGGGAGTATGCTTGGGTCATTGTTTATTTGGAAGACCGATTTGCGAGCAAGCTTTAACTTCCTGCCTGATGTCTTGAGATGTTGCTTCAATATATCCACACAATTTTCCTTTCTCATGATGTCATCTATTTTGTGAAGTGCACCAGACCCTCCTGCAGCAAAGCACCTCCACAACATGATGCTGCCACCCCAGGGCTTCACGGTTGGGATGGTGTTCTTCGGCTTGCAAGCCTCCCCCTTTTCCCTCCAAATGTAACAATGGTCATTATGGCCAAACAGTTCTATTTTTGTTTGATCAGACCAGAGGACATTTCTCCAAAAGTACGATTTTTGTCCCCATGTGCAGTTGCAAACCATAGTCTGGCTTTTTTATGGAGGTTTTGGACTTGGTTTACTGTGGCTATAGATACTTTTCTACTGGTTTCCTCCAGCATCATCACAAGGTCCTTTGCTGTTGTTCTGGGATTGATTTGCACTTTTTGCACCAAAGTGCATTCATCTCTAGGAGACAGAACGTGTCTCCTCCTGAGCAGTATGACGGCTGCGTGGTCCCATGGTGTTTATACTTGCATACTATTGTTTGTACAGATGAACATGGTACCTTCAGGCATTTGGAAATTCCTCCCAAGGATGAACCAGAATTGTGGAGGTCTACAATTTTTGGGGCAGATTTCTTTTGATTTTCCCATCATGTCAAGCAAATAGGCGCTGAGTTCGAAGGTAGGCCTTGAAATACATCCACAGTTACACCTCCAATTGACTCAAATGATGTCAATTAGCCTATCAGAAGCTTCTAAAGCCATGACATAATTTTCTGGAATTTTCCAAGCTGTTTAAAGGCACACTTAGTGTGTGTGAACTTCTGACTCACTGGAATTGTGATACAGTGAATTATAAGTTAAGTAAACTGTCTGTAAACAATTGTTGTAAAAATTACTTGTGCCATGCACAAAGTAGATATCCTAATTGACTTGACAAAACTATAGCTTGTTAACAAGAAATGTGTGGAGTGGTTGAAAAACTAATTTTAATGACTCCAACCTTCGTGTATGTAAACTTCCGACTTCAACTGTATGTCACTCCCTTTGGTTTCTTCCCCAGGCGTCATTGTTTCTGTTTCATGTCTGTTGGTTGTTTTGTATTGTGTGTCGTTCATTCATTAAATGTATTCACTCCCTGAACTTGCTTCCCGACTCCCAGCGCACACGTTATAAAATGACGCCTCAAAGGGAAGCATCAGGGAGTTTTTTAGATTTTGTGTTGGAGGCGATGTCAGAACTGGAGCTACCTGGGTGGCCTCAGCCAGTTTGTCGGATTCCCATGCCCAGCCAGTCTCATCAGGTTCTCAAGCCTCAGCCGGTTCGTCTGGTTTCTGCACCTCAGCAGAGGCGACCGGTCCGCTCCTGATCCCCGGGATCATCCCTGTGGTTGATGTCCTGTGGCTGGAGCCAGGGAGGGAGTACTGTCATGTATGCTCTCTCTCTGGCGCTCTAGGTCATCATGCTCCCGCGCCTCAGCCAGATCGATAGGTTCCCACGCCTTAGCAGAGGTGACCGGTCCGCTCCTGAACCTCAGGATCGTCATTTTGGTCGGCATCCTGCGGCTGAGGCCGCACGTCGGGGAGGGAGTACTGTCACGTGTGCTCCCTCTCCGGCCTCTAGGTCACCAGGCAGCTCGTTATGCGCACACCTGTCACCATCGTTATGCTCATCAGAGCACAATGACACTCACCTGGACTCCATCACCTCCTTGATTACATGCCCTATATATAATCACTGCGTTTGGTTCCTTCCCCAGGTGTTATTGTTTCTGTTTCATGTCTGTGCATTGTGTTTTGTATTATATTTTGTTCATTCATTAATTGTATTCACTCCCTGAACTTGCTTCTCTTACTCCCAGAGCACACGTTACACAGCCAGCCCGATGCACCTGCATGCCCAACCTCCACCAGTCTAGTTAATAACTCAACTCTCTCCCCAACACAACTTCCTTTCGATTTAAATTAGTTTTATGTCTAAAGGGAAAGGTTTGAATATCCAAAGTTTAATAAAAACACATTAACCTCCTACACATTAACACATAGAAACAGTACATCCTCCATATAATTCATATCATAGGCTTACTAGTACTGTAGAGCTATTTTTACTGACACGCAATACAGCTGTGTCACCCCATCCTGCCCATAGGGGACCACGGTCCCGCAGTGCCCCAACACACCCCACTCAGCTTTAGGATCTTAGTGAAACATTCATTATTGGTTGCAGGTGTGTTAGGCCAAGGCCAGACTGACAAACAACAGTACGGCAGAACCACAGGGCCAGGGCTGAGCAGCCCAGCAGCTAGGGATTGCCTAAAAAGGTATCACCCCTAACGTGGACATATTTTCAATACAGCCTCCTTTTGTCTTACAGAATTCCGTCTTACAGAATTCCATATCAGGAATCAAGACCTTATGAAAGTTGCACAGTTCAACCTTGTAATATACCCTTGTTATATTATCTTGTAATAAATCAAATCTGGTGATACACAATTTGGTGATACACAACATTTCTGCTATCCATCGTGACGCTGTTGAACGCCGAAAACTGAACAAGAGACCTCGGGTTATTGTTTTTGTAAAGCTGACAGTGTTTTTATATGCTTTTCTTTTATTTTGGATCCTGCGGCTTAGTTGGGCTTAGTTGCTGTGAGTGCTGCTGTCTGTCCCGGGGTGCTCAAGATTCCGCAGAGGGGGGGAGACACGAAAGCCCAGCTAGCCTAGCTGGCTCGGTGGTCTCAAATGGAGGTCGCTATTGAATGTTTCCAGCACTGCAGGAGCTGTGTTTACTTTGATTTGTTCAGGGACAATGTGGACCGCACTGACTTTCAATGTAGCAACTGCTTGCTTGCGGAGGACTACAGGGGCACTAGCTACTGGGGAATCCACTCCCGCCTACTTTTTTTTTCTTCCACCCCAGTAGCCGGACGCCACTCTGGTCTGGTGGAAATGTTGCCACTGTGTCGGCTCTCAATAGCTGACTGGCGGTGCTCAGCAGGGTTCCATCCCCAAAGGGGTCTCCCCCTTCTCTGGAGAACGGACCTATTCACAACCCAACCAACCAGCCATGGAGATACGTCACCCACCGTGGAAGGCAAAGACAGCATCCTCTGGCAATTGGGGTCTCCTTGGAGATGTTGAGCTGTGACCTGACACAACAGATCTGGAGGTACCTGCGTCTTCGTTCTCTGTTCTGTCTCCCTCTCCTGTGGCTTCTACCTCGGGTTCAGATCCTCTGAGCTCCCACCCTCATCAGACCGTGAGACTGCCTGAGAGACCGGCCCATTTAACATCGCCAGCTGTCATCATAGGCAGCTTTATGGTGAGAAACATCTCGGTTCCCAGGGCAAAAGCCCTGGGCTACCCAGGAGCACGAGTACAGGACAGCACAAGGCTGCGTCCGACTGTTCTACGACAGATAGTGGGAGCTGACGCTGTCGTAGTCCATGTGGGGTCAAATGAGATCAGGAGGGCTAGCTCAGAACATCTGAAAATTGATTTTAAAAAACAGATTATAGCATTCAAAGACTCGGCCAGTCATTTCAGGTCCCGTAACATCGTCGGGCCGTGGGTGTGAAAGATTCAGCAGACCACTGGCCTTACACATTTGGAAAATATATTTTTGTAGTTCTGCTGGAGTCACTTTTATAGATATCTTTGACACCTTCTGGAAACAGAAGACACTCTACAGGAAAGACGGAGTCCATCCAAATAATCTTGGCTCCTGGAATCTGTCCACGGATTTCAAGGCTGTGTTGAAACACAGACATATCAATGAACCAAGACCCAAGACCAGCTCTGCTAATCCCTACCATTGAGACAATGAGTCATCATAATGCTGCATTAAATGTACATTATCCTAAGGTCGTTGTTAGACACAATGTAAGTAACTGAATTCATTTCCCCTTAGTTTCCCTGAATACCTTTGTTAATCTTACAGCTATTGGATGCAGTAATCATGAGTCTATGAACGAGAGTTGCACTGTTAGCACTGAGGCAGTATGTCCTAGTAGGAAGACCACTTTGTGCAGCTCACCCAGCACTATGAAGTCTACTTCTGATAAGCTTCCCAGTAAAGCATTAAAAACAATTAACTTCTCGCCAACAGTCAGTGAAATTGCAGGGCGCCAAATTCAAAACAACAGAAATCTCATAATTAAAATTCCTCAAACATACAAGTATTATACACCATTTTAAAGATACACTTCTTGTTAATCCAGCCAGTGTCTGATTTCAAAAAGGCTTTACGGCGAAAGCACACCTTGCGATTATGTTAGGTCAGCACCTAGCCACCTAGCCACAGAAAAACATACAGCCATTTTCCAAAGAAGGAGAGGTGTCACAAAAGACAGAAATAGCGTGAAAATGAATCACTAACCTTTGATGATCTTCACCGGATGGCACTCCCAGGACTCCATGTTAGACAATAAATGTGTATTTTGTTCGATAAAGTTAATCTTTATGTCCAAAAACCTTTTTGTTTGAGCGTTTAGCCCAGTAATCCAAATGCATAATGCTCGAGCGCTTAGTTCAGACAAAAAGTCAAAAAAGTTATATTGCAGTTCGTACAAACATGTCAAACGATGTACAGAATCAATCTTTAGGATGTTTTTATCATAAATCTTCAATAATGTATCAACCCGACAATTCCTTTGTCTTTAGAAATGAAAAGGAATGCAGCTCACTCTCACGGCCGTGCGCCTGACTTAGCTCATGGCATTCTGCCAGACCCCTGATTCAAACAGCTCTTATCCACTCCCCCTTCACAGTAGAAGCCTGAAACAAGTTTCTGAAGACTGTTGACATCTAGTGGAAGCCTTGGGAATTGCAATATGACCCCATAGACACTGTATATTGGATAGGCAAAGACTTGAAAACCTACAAACCTCAGATTTCCCACTTCCTGGTTGGATTTTTTTCAGGTTTTTGCCTGCATTATGAGTTCTGTTTTACTGATAGACATAATTCAAACAGTTTTAGAAGCTTCACAGTGTTTCCTATCCAAATATACTAAAATCTACAAATAATATGCATATATTAGCTTCTGGGCCTGAGTAGCAGGTAGTTTACTCTGGGCACCTTATTCATCCAAGCTACTCAATACTGCCCTCCAGTCCCAAATAATTTTTAAGCAACCCAGAAAAGTGCTACACATAGCCCATTTTAAGACATGCAGCCTGAGAAACAAGGTCCATGAAGTCAATAACTTGCTTGGAACAGATGCCATTCATATTCTGACTATTTCTGAAACTCTCTAAGATAATACAATGGTAGCAATACATGGTTATAACATTTACCGAAAATACAGAAATGCCAACGGGGGCGGTGTTGTGGTCTATATAAAAAAACACATTCCTGTACAGCTTGGAGAATATATCATGTGAAATACTGTTGAAGTAATATGTCTACAGGTTCATCTGCCTCACCTAAAGCCCATTCTTGTGGCAAGCTGCTACAGACCACCAAGTGCTAACAGTCAGTATCTGGATGATATTTGTGAAATGCTTGATGATGTATGTGATATCAACAGAGAGGTATATTTTCTGGGTGATTTTAAATATTGACTGGCCCTCATCAAGCTGCCCACTCAAGAAAAAAATTCAAACTGTAGCCAGTGCCTGAAACCTGGTTCAGGATGCCAGTCAACCTCCCAGGGTATTTACAAACAGCACAGGAATTTACAAACAGCAGGAATTAAATCATCAACATGTACATACTAATGATGCAGACATTTGTTTTAAAGCAGTATCAAAATCCATATAATGTAGTGATCACAATTTCATAGCCATATCTTGGAAAACCAACATTCCAAAGGCTGGGCCTAATATAGTGTATAAGGTCATACAATAGGTCATACAATAAGTTTTGTAGTGATTCTTATGTTGATGATGTAAAGAATATTTGCTGGTCTGTGGTGTGCAATGAGGAGCAACCAGACGATGCACTTGACAGATTCATGAAATTGCTTATTCCAGTTACTAATAAGGACGCACTCAATCAGGAAAATGACTGTAAAAACTGTTAAATCCCCTTGGATTGATGAGAAATTGAAAAAGGGTATAGTTGAGAGGGATGAGGCAAAAGGTATGTCTGGCAGCCCAACTGTTTGGCAAATGTACTGCAAATTAAGAAATCATGTGACTAAGCAAAATAAAAATAAAAATAAAAATAAAGTATTCTATGAAACAAAGATACATTATATAAAGAATGATAGTAAAAAGCTTTGGAACAACTTTAAAGAAATTTTTTGGGAAAAAAGCCAACTCGGCTCCATCATTCATTGAATCAGATTTCTAATTGATCGCAAAACCCACAGATATTGCCAACTACTTTAATGACTTTTTCATTGGCAAGATAAACAAGCTTAGGGATGACATGCCAGTAACAAACACTGACACTACACATCCAAGGATATTTGACAAAATGATGAAAGACAAAAATTGTACTTTTCAATTATGTAAAGTCAGTCCGGAAGGGGTGAACAAAGTATTGTTGTCTATCAACAATGACAAGCAACTGGGCTCTGACATTCTGGATGGAAAATTACTGAGGATAATAGCGGACGATATAACCACTCCTATTTGCCACATCTTCAATTTAAGCCTACTAGAAAGTGTGTGCCCTCAGACCTAGATGGAAGCTAAAGTTCCGCTACCGAAGAATAGTTTGTATTTGTACTTGCCATTTACCTTCATTGCACACATATACATCCCACTTAAATTGTAATTAATTGTTTCTCTTGTACATTTTTTTATACTCTTTTATTTGCACTTCTGGTCAGATGCTAACTGCATTTCGTTGTACTGTACTTGTACTTGTCCAATGACAAAGTCTAATCTAATTAATCTAAAGTGCTCCTTATTGGCTCAAATAGCCGACCAATCAGCCTGTTACCAACCCCTAGTAAACTTCTGGAAAAAATTGTGTTTGACCAGATACAATGCTATTTCACAGTAAACAAGTTGACAACAGACTTTCAGCACGCACATAGGGAAGAACACTCAACAAGTACAGCACTTACACAGATGACTGATGATTGGCTGATAGAAATTTATGATAGACTTCAGTGCAGCTTTTGACATTATCGATCATAGTCTGCTGCTGGAAAAACGTATGTTATGGCTTTACAGCCCCTGTTCTAATGTGGATAAAGAGTTACTTGTCTAACAGAACACAGAGGGTGTTCTTTAATGGAAGGCTCTCAAACATAATCCAGGTAGAAGCAATAATTCCCCCGGGCAGCTGTTTAGGCCCCTTGCTTTTTCAATCTTTGCTAATGACATGCCACTGGCTTTGAGTAAGGCCAGTGTGTCTATGTATGCAGATTACTCAACACTATACACGTCAGAATGGTGAGCAAGGAATAAGTTAGTCCTAAGTATTTCCAAAATGAAAAGCAATGTATTTTGTACAAATCATTCACTAAACCCTAAATCTCAACTACATCTCTTCATGAATAATGTGGAAATTGAGCAAGTTGAGGTGACTAAACTGCTTGGAGTAATCCTGGATAGTAAAATGTCATGGTCAAAACATATTGACACAACAATAACTAAGATGGGGAGAAGTCTGTCCATAATAAAGCGCTGCTCTGCCTTGTTAACAACACTATCATCAAGGCAGGTACTATAGGCCCTGATTTTGTCACACCTGAACTACTGTTCAGTCATGTGGTCAGGTGCCACAAAGAGAGACGTGGGAAAATTGCAGTTGGCTCAGAAGAGGGCAGCACGGCTGGCCCTTAAAAGTACACGGAGCGCTAACATTAATGACATGCATGTCAATCCCTCATGGCTCAAAGTGGAAGAGAGACTGACATCCTCATTATTATTAAGAGGTGTTGACAAGCTGAAGGTACCAAGCTGCCTGTTTAAAATACTAGCACACAGCTTGGACACCCATGCTTACCCGACAAGACATGCCACCAGAGGCCTCTTCACAATCCCCGAGTCCAGAACAGATTATGGGAAGCACACAGTACTACATAGAGCCATGACTACATGGAACTCTATTCCACATCAGGTAACTGATTCAAGCAGTTCAATCCGATTTAAAAAGCTGGTGAAAAGACACCTTTAATTAAAAAACATATTATTATTATTTCACCTTTATTTAACCAGGTAGACCAAGTAGATAAATAACAATAAAGACATGAGGTAGTTGGGTGTGCTATTTACAGATTGGATGTGTACAGGTACAGTGATCGGTAAGCTGCTCTGACAGCTGATGCTTAAAGTTAAAGAGGGAGATATAAGTCTCCAGCTTCAGTGATTTTTGCAATTCGTTCCAGTCATTAGCAGCAGAGAACTTCATTTTGAAGGAAAGGCTGCCAAAGGAAGTGTTGGCTTTGGGGATGAGCAGTGAAATATACCTGCTGGAGCATGTGCTAGGTGTGGGTGTTGCTATGGTGACCAGTGAGCTGAGATAAGGCAAAGCTTTACCTAGCAAAGACTTATAGATGATCTGGAGCTAGTGGGTTTGGCGATGAATATGTAGCGAGGGCCAGCCAACGAGAGCATATAGGTCGCAGTGGTGGGTAGTATATAGGGCTTTGGTGACAAAACGGATGGCACTGTGATAGACTACATCCAGTTTGCTGAGTAGAGGGTTGGAGGCTATTTTGTAAATTACATCGTCGAAGTCAAGGATCGGTAGGATAGTCAGTTTTACGGGAGTATGTTTGGCAGCATGAGTGAAGGAGGCTTTGTTGCGAAATCGGAAGCCGATTCTAGATTTAATTTTGGATTGGAGTTGCTTAATGTAAGTCTGGAAGGAGAGTTTACAGTCTAACCAGTCACCAAGGTATTTGTAGTTGTCCACGTATTCTAAGTCAGAACCGTCCAGATTAGTGATGCTAGTTGGGCGGGCGGGTGCGTGCAGCAATCGGTTGAAGAGCATGCATTTAGTTTTACTAGCATTCAAAAGCAGTTGATTTGATTTGAGGGCATTGAAGCTCGTTTTTAGGTTTGTTAACACAGTGTCCAAAGTAGGACAAGAAGTATACAGAATGGTGTCGTCTGCGTAGAGGTGGATCAGAGAATCACCAGCAGCAAGTGCGACATCATAGATATATACAGAGAAAAGACTCGGCTCGAGAATTACACCCTGTTGCACCCCCATAGAGGCTGCCAGAGGTCCAGACAACAGGCCCTCCGATTTGACACACTGAACTCTATCTGAGAAGTAGTTGGTGAACCAGGCGAGGAAGTCACTTGAGAAACCAATGCTATTGAATCTGCCAATAAGAATGCAGTTATTGACAGTTATTGAGTTGAAAGCCTTGGCCAGGTAGATGACAACGGCTGCACAGTACTGTCTTTTATCAATGGCGGTTATGATATCATTTAGGACCTTGAGGGTGGCTGAGGTGCACCCATGACCAGCTCAGAAACCAGATTGCATAGTGGAGAAGGTACAGTGGGATTCGAAATGGTCAGTAGCCTGTTTATTAAGTTGGCTTTTGAAGATTTTAGAAAGGCAGGGCAGGATGGATATAGGTATATAACAGTTTGGGTCTAGAGTGTCTCCCCCTTTAAAGAGGGGGATGAGCGCGGCAGCTTTCCAATCTTTTGGGATCTCAGATGATACAGAAAAGGTTGAACAGGCTAGTAATAGGGAATGCAACAATTTCCGTGGATAATTTTAGGAAGAGATGGTCCAGATTGTCTGGCCCAGCTGATTTGTAGAGATACAGATTTTGCAGCTCTTTCAGAACATCAGCTCTCTGGATTTGGGTGAAGGAGAAGCGGGGGGGGGGGCAAGTTGCTGCAGGTGGGATATAGAGCTGTTGGCTGGGGTAGGGGTAGCCAGGTGGAAAGCATGGCCAGCCGCAGAAAAATGCTTATTGAGATTATCAATTATCACAGATTTATCGGTGGTGACAGTGTTTCCTAGCCTCAGTGCACTGGGCAGCTGGGAGGAAATGCTATTGTTCTCCATGGACTTTACAGTGTCCCAAAACTTTTTGGAATTAGTGCTACAGGATGTAAATTTCTGTATGAAAATGCTAGCCTTAGCTTTCTTAACTGACTGTGTATATTGGTTCCTAACTTGCATATCGCAGGGGCTATTCGATGCTATAGCAGAACGCCACAGGATGTTTTTGTGCTGGTCAAGGGCAGTCAAGTCTGGGGTGAACCAAGGGCTACATCTGTTCTTAGTTCTACATTTTTTGAATGAGGCATGCTTATTTAAGATGGTGAGGAAAGCACTTTTAAAGAGCAACCAGGCATCCTCTACTGACGGGATGAGGTCAATATCCTTCCAAGATACTCGTGCCAGGCAGCTGTGCATTCAAATTGCCATTGATGGAATGCAATTGTATTTGTTGTCCATAGCTTATGCCTGCCCATACCATAACCCTACCGTCATCATGGGGCACTCTGTTCACACGCTGATATCAGCAAACCGCTTGCCCACGTGATGCCATCTGCCCTGTACAGTTGAAACTGGAATCCATCCGTGAAGAGCACCCCTGACCAGTGTGCCAGTGACCATCGAATGTGAGCATTTTTAGAGTGGCCTTTTATTGTACACAGCAGAATGTGCACCTGTGTAATGATCATGCTGTTTAATTAGCTTCTTGATATGCCTTACCTGACAGGTGGATGGATTATCTTGGAAAGGATAAATTCTCAGTTACAGTGATGTAAACATTTGAAAGAAATAAGCTTTTTTTGTGCATATGGAACATTTCAGAGATCCTTTATTTCAGCTCATGAAACATGGGTCCAACACTTTACATGTTGCGTTTATATTTTTGTTCAGTGTAGATATTCCAATACCAAATATTATTTGATTCTAAAAGTGAAGCTAGCTCTGGACACTGTCAACAACTCAGCCATGGCCATATGACATGAACTACTATACATTACTCCAGGCCTATGATGTCAGAAGTCACCTTGCAGTCTGATGTGTCTGTCTGGGCAGGATGGTAACCAAGAGTTACTAGATAATTATAACACTTTTCGGATGAGGGTTTTCAACAACAACAAAAAATTTATGACAAATTGACTTTCTCTTTATAGCCTGTGTTGTTTGATGATTAAGTCTTTGGTATGTCTGCACAGATGCAACATTATTTGTAAATTCCTGTACTTTTGTACAGTTGAAGAATCTTAATTTGAGCCAGATTGCTACAGCAGGAAAATAATCCTGCAGCAACAGGAAATGTGAATTAGTATGTGGATTAGAATTAATGAATTTTGGAAGGGCTCATACATTTTTTGTAAAGGAAAATCAAGTTATTATTTTACACATAGAATTGATTTGAAAAAAATAATTCTACACATTTAATGATAGTCACAGACACAATGGAGACCCCGTGCGAGGAGTCTAAAATAGAATGTCTTCATGATTGAATTAAGTACATACAGTTAAAGTCGGAAGTTTAGACTTAGGTGGGAGTCATTAAAACTTGTTTTTCAACCAATCCACACATTTCTTGATAACAAACTATAGTTTTGGCAAGTCGGTAAGAACATCTACTTTGTGCATGACACAAGTCATTTTTCAAAAAATTGATTACCTCAGTCACTTATAATTCACGGTATCACAATTCCAGTGGGTCAGAAGTTAACATATACTACATTGACTGTGCCTTTAAACAGCTTGGAAAATTCCCAGAAATTATGGAATGGCTTTAGAAGATACTGATAGGCTAATTGACATCATTTGAGTCAATTGGAGGTGTACCTGTAGATATATTTCAAGGCCTACCTTCAAACTCAGTGCCTCTTTGCTTGACATCATGGGAAAATCAAAAGATATCAGCCAAGACCTCAGAAATAAATTGCAGACCTCCACAAGTTTGGTTCATCCTTGGGAGCAATTTCGCCTGAAGGTACCACGTTCATCTGTACAAACAATAGTATGCAAGTATAAACACCATGGGACCACGCAGCCGTCATACCGCTCAGGAAGAAGACACATTCTGTCTCCTAAGGCTAAACGTACAGTGCCTTGCGAAAGTATTCGGCCCCCTTGAACTTTGCGACCTTTTGCCACATTTCAGGCTTCAAACATAAAGATATAAAACTGTATTTTTTTGTGAAGAATCAACAACAAGTGGGACACAATCATGAAGTGGAACGACATTTATTGGATATTTCAAACTTTTTTAACAAATCAAAAACTGAAAAATTGGGCGTGCAAAATTATTCAGCCCCTTTACTTTCAGTGCAGCAAACTCTCTCCAGAAGTTCAGTGAGGATCTCTGAATGATCCAATGTTGACCTAAATGACTAATGATGATAAATACAATCCACCTGTGTGTAATCAAGTCTCCGTATAAATGCACCTGCACTGTGATAGTCTCAGAGGTCCGTTAAAAGCGCAGAGAGCATCATGAAGAACAAGGAACACACCAGGCAGGTCCGAGATACTGTTGCGAAGAAGTTTAAAGCCGGATTTGGATACAAAAAGATTTCCCAAGCTTATAACATCCCAAGGAGCACTGTGCAAGTGATAATATTGAAAGGGAAGGAGTATCAGACCACTGCAAATCTACCAAGACCTGGCCATCCCTCTAAACTTTCAGCTCATACAAGGAGAAGACTGATCAGAGATGCAGCCAAGAGGCCCATGATCACTCTGGATGAACTGCAGAGATCTACAGCTGAGGTGGGAGACTCTGTCCATAGGACAACAATCAGTCGTATATTGCACAAATCTGGCCTTTATGGAAGAGTGGCAAGAAGAAAGCCATTTCTTAAAGATATCCATAAAAAGTGTTGTTTAAAGTTTGCCACAAGCCACCTGGGAGACACACCAAACATGTGGAAGAAGGTGCTCTGGTCAGATGAAACCAAAATTGAACTTTTTGGCAACAATGCAAAACGTTATGTTTGGCGTAAAAGCAACACAGCCCATCACCCTGAACACACCATCCCCACTGTCAAACATGGTGGTGGCAGCATCATGGTTTGGGCCTGCTTTTCTTCAGCAGGGACATGGAAGATGGTTAAAATTGATGGGAAGATGGATGGAGCCAAATACAGGACCATTCTGGAAGAAAACCTGATGGAGTCTGCAAAAGACCTGAGACTGGGACGGAGATTTGTCTTCCAACAAGACAATGATCCAAAACATAAAGCAAAATCTACAATGGAATGGTTCAAAAATAAACATATCCAGGTGTTAGAATGGCCAAGTCAAAGTCCAGACCTGAATCCAATCGAGAATCTGTGGAAAGAACTGAAAACTGCTGTTCACAAATGCTCTCCATCCAACCTCACTGAGCTCGAGCTGTTTTGCAAGGAGGAATGGGGAAAAATGTCAGTCTCTCGATGTGCAAAACTGATAGAGACATACCCCAAGCGACTTACAGCTGTAATCGCAGCAAAAGGTGGCGCTACAAAGTATTAACTTAAGGGGGCTGAATAATTTTGCACGCCCAATTTTTCAGTTTTTGATTTGTTAAAAAAGTTTGAAATATCCAATAAATGTCGTTCCACTTCATGATTGTGTCCCACTTGTTGTTGATTCTTCACAAAAAAATACAGTTTTATATCTTTATGTTTGAAGCCTGAAATGTGGCAAAAGGTCGCAAAGTTCAAGGGGGCCGAATACTTTCGCAAGGCACTGTACTTTAGTGCGAAAAGTGAAAATTAATCCCAGAACAACAGCAAAGGACCATGTGAAGATGCTGGAGGAAACAGGTACAAAAGTATCTATATCCACAGGAAAACGAGTTCTATATCGAAATAACCTAAAAGGAAGAAGCCACTGCTCCAAAACCACCAAAGAAGAGACAGACTACGGTTTGCAACTGCAAGTAGGGACAAAGATCATTCTTTTTGGAGAAAAAGGAGGAGGCTTGCGAGCCGAAGAGCACCATCCCAACCGTGAAGCACAGGGGTGGCAGCATCATGTTGTGGGGGTACTTTGTTGCAGGAGGGTCTGGTGCACTTCACAAAATAGATGGCATGACAAGAAAGGTAAATTATGTGGATATATTGAAGCAACATCTCAAGACATCAGTCAGGAAGTTAAAGCTTGATGGAAAATGTGTTTTCCAAATGGACAATGACCCCAAGCATATTTCCAAAGTTGTGGCAAAATGGCTTAAGGACAACAAAGTCAAGATGTTGGAGTGGCCATCACAAAGCCCTGACCTTAATCCTATAGAACATTTGTGGGCAGAACTGAGAAAGAGTGTGGGAGCAAGGAGGCCTACAAACGTGACTCAGTTACACCAGCTCTGTCAGGAGGAATGGGCCAACATTCACTCAACTTATTGTGGGAAGCTTGTGGAAGGCTACCCGAAACATTTGACCCAAGTTAAACAATTTAAAGGCAATGCTACCAAGTACTAATTGAGTGTATGTAAACTTCTGACCCACTGGGAATGTGATGAAAGAAATAAAAGCTGAAATAAATCATTCTCTCTACTATTATTCTGACATTTCACATTCTTAAAATAAAGTGGTGATCCTAACTGACATAAGACAGGGAATTTGTACTAGTATTAAATGTCAGGAATTGTGAAAAACTGAGTTTAAATGTATTTGGCTAAGGTGTACACTGTATGTAAAATTCTGACTTCAACTGTATATTAATTGTGCAGACAAATTACTGTACAAACAGACTGTGTTAGAAACGAATAGAGCCGTTTGGTTTGTGTGTTGCCCATAGAAGTTGTCTCGGTGTCGTGTATCTGGTGACGTCAGGGTGTCTTATGAGTTGGTAAAGTTAGTGATTCAATTTATAGTACTTGGATAACATTCGAGCTAATTATAGAAATTTGAGAAATAGACATGTAGGGCCAATTGTGCTATTTCTGTCTCTCATGTTTGAGAAGCAGGTAGACTCAGTCATTATTCACTTCTCAAGCGAGGACATAGGGCCATTCGAATAATATTTGAGGATAAATTAGCTTCACCAAGCGATAATACTCTGTCCCTCACATTTTCAGTAGCGTGAGTAGACCACGGTGTATTTCATTGTTTTCCGCACGTTCCGTTTAAAACATGTCGAGAAATATTGCCAAAAGGGGTTGAACGTTATTAGTAAAAACCTGTCCCTTGTTTAAGGGGATCCTATGTTATGCTTGAAAGTGTACAAATTAGGATCGCCATCAACCTATTTTCGACGTAAGTCCAAATAATCACATACCCAAGAATATTTAGAAATTAAAAAACAAATAGTGTGCAGCCTATATTAAAAGCTATTTTTGTATTTACAGCCGACATACAGCCAAGAAGGATAAAGGCCTCCTTATGGACCCTGAACGACTTCGTTGGGACGACTTGGATGCAATTCTCCCGTTCTGCACAAACGTTTTTTTCCAGCACACCGAGAACAGAGCATTTAAACGTCCCGACAACTCCCCCGGGAACCTCCACCCATTCGCTACACATTCCAGGCCCCAACAAGCAACGCATAACGAGAGCTCTTGCTCTGAATCAACCCCTCCAGAAAGGTACTATTGTGCCGGGAACTTGCGGCTTAACGATCTGGCGCTCCATCGACACGGTATGAAGTCATTATATATATATATATATATATTATTAGTTATACATAGTTTTATTATTTATACATTTTTAGGCTTGAATATGTTAAAACAAGGACAAATAATGTTTTTTCAGACTCCCACGAGACCGGCCCTGCAGAATCGGGAACACTAGATGAAAAAAGTCACGCCCCCCCGGTTTCTGAAATTCGTCAGAACAGCCAGCGCCAAGAAAGCTGAGGTATTTTAACTATGTATTGTTAATACACTGCTCAAAAAAATAAAGGGAACACTTAAAAAACACAATGTAACTCCAAATCAATCACACTTCTGTGAAATCAAACTGTCCACTTCGGAAGCAACACTGATTGACAATACATTTCACATGCTGTTGTGAAAAATGGAATAGACAACAGGTGGAAATTATAGGCAATTAGCAAGACACCCTCAATGAAGGAGTGGTTCTGCAGGTGGGGACCACAGACCACTTCTCAGTTCCTATGCTTCCTGGCTGATGTTTTGGTCACTTTTGAATGCTGGCGGTGCTTTCACTCTAGTGGTAGCATGAGACGGAGTCTACAACCCACACAAGTGGCTCAGGTAGTGCAGCTCATCCAGGATGGCACATCAATGCGAGCTGTGGCAAGAAGGTTTGCTGTGTATGTCAGCGTAGTGTCCAGAGCATGGAGGCGCTACCAGGAGACAGGCCAGTACATCAGGAGATGTGGAGGAGGCCGTAGGAGGGCAACAACCCAGCAGCAGGACCGCTACCTCCACCTTTGTGCAAGGAGGAGCAGGAGGAGCACTGCCAAAGTCCTGCAAAATTACCTCCAGCAGGCCACAAATGTGCATGTGTCTGCTCAAACGGTCAGAAACAGATTCATGAGGGTGGTATGAGGGCCCGATGTCCACAGGTGGGGGTTGTGCTTACAGCCCAACACCGTGCAGGACGTGTGGCATTTGCCAGAGAACACCAAGATTGGCAAATTAGCCACTGGCGCCCTGTGCTCTTCACAGATGAAAGCAGATCCACACTGAGCACATGTGACAGACGTCGTGGAGACGCCATGGAGAACGTTCTGCTGCCTGCAACATCCTCCAGCATGACCGGTTTGGTGGTGGGTCAGTCATGGTGTGGGGTGGCATTTCTTTGGGGGGCCGCACAGCCATCCATGTGCTCGCCAGAGGTAGCCTGACTGCCATTAGGTACCGAGATGAGATCCTCAGACCCCCTGTGAGACCATATGCTGGTGCGGTTGGCCCTGGGTCCCTCCTAATGCAAGACAATGCTAGACCTCATGTGGCTGGAGTGTGTCAGCAGTTCCTGCAAGAGGAAGCCATTGATGCTATGGACTGGCCTGCCCGTTCCCCAGACCTGAATCCAATTGAGCACATCTGGGACATCATGTCTCGCTCCATCCACCAACGCCACGTTGCACCACAGACTGTCCAGGAGTTGGCGGATGCTTTAGTCCAGGTCTGGGAGGAGATCCCTCAGGAGACCATCCGCCACCTCATCAGGAGCATGCCCAGGCGTTGTAGGGAGGTCATACAGGCATGTGGAGGCCACACACACTACTGAGCCTCATTTTGACTTGTTTTAAGGACATTACATCAACGTTGGATCAGCCTGTAGTGTAGTTTTCCACTTTAATTTTGAGTGAGACTCCAAATCCCAGACCTCCATGGGTTGATAAATTTGATTTCCATTGATCATTTTTGTGTGATTTTGTTGTCAGCACATTCAACTATGTCAAGAAAAAAGTATTTAATAAGAATATTTCATTAATTCAGATCTAGTAGGTGTTATTTTAGCTATTGATAGAAGTGTCCGGGTTGTGTACCGAAATAAATTCAACAATACAGAGATTCGACAGTTTTTCAATTTCCTATGGGTGAATCAGAATCTTGACTATGCTGTGTTTTACGTAATGATTTTGGACACTCTGAACGATCTGTTAGACAGGGCAAGAGATTATGGCGAACCACGTGATGTCTTACAGTTGGAAATTTGTGGAGATAGCCTGCATAACACGGTATCTCTTATTTTACCCAATGGCGAAGCAGATCTTGAACAATTTATCGCACTGCTAGAACGCCTTGTTCAGTCAAATTTAGCCGTCATAGCAGATCGGACCCTCGAGCCTGTAGTGCAAATAATACGGCAACCCGAGGGTGGTGGGGGTCAGAGAAGGAAGCTTGATAGCCTAATGCAGTCAGAAATCATAAGCAATAAAAGGGCCTACCTCATAAATGTTCATAATCCAGGTAATAAGCTATGTTTTGCAATAGGCCTAGCACATTTACTTAACCCTGGATGTACTGATCTGACGGCATTGAAAAAGGCTAGAGAGCTCCAAACGGCCGTGGGTATCGGTATACAGGATGGTGTGGCTTTCTCTGACATAGTCAAATTTGAAAACTTTCTGAATATCAAGATTGTGGTTTTGTACCACAGTAGATCTAATGCAGCTCTCTTGAAGTTCCAAAACAACCCCCAACCGCATCCTCAGATTCTGTACTTTTATGTGCAAAACTAAAATTACTATGCCGTTACTAACATCACTGCGTTTTTAGGCAGGATGTGTGTCCATCCTGCCCATCCTGCCATACCGGCTACACCCGAAAGGGGGGGACACTCGTGCCGTTATAACTGTTCAGTATGTCAGGATGCAAATTGCCCAATGCAACCCTTAAACTTGACACCCTTTGCGGATTTCCACCGCACATGTCGTTCGACCTACTGTTATGAAAAACACAAAATTGAAACATGGCACCCCAAGGCCTGTAAATCTGTAAGCAGTTGTGACATTAACAAGAAATGCCCAAAATGCCATTGCAATTACAACCTTAAAATAGATAGCCCTAAACCGCATGTGTGTGGAATCATACATTGTCCAATCTGTAAAAAGCCTTTGAAAAGCAGAGACGCTGAAGTGGTTCAAGAAGTGCCACACGAGTGTTATATTCAGCCCTTGGCTGAAGATGAACATTCAGAGAAATTTGTGTTCTATGATTTTGAGACAAATCAGCAATCGGGGGTTCATTTACCTATTTTTGTATCTATCATGACTATCAAGGGTGAAAAGTGGTCGGCAGAGGGACCCAATTGTGCACTGCTCTTTCTAAAACACTTTAGAAAACCCCAGTACAGAAACTTCACGTTTATAGCGCACAATGCTAGAGCCTACGACTCTTACCTTCTTCTGAACCCCTTGATACAGCAAGGCGTGGCACCCAGTGTCATAGCTCAAGGTAGTAAAATCTTGTGTTTTGTAGACCCAGCCTTCAACCAGAGATACATTGACAGCTTCTTACCCATGAGATTGGCTCAAATGCCAGAGGCCTTGGGTTTTGAAAACTCTGTAATAGTCTGGTTCCCCCACTTCTTCACATCTGAGGAGAATCTACATTACGTCGGATCATATCCCAGACCAGAAATGTACGGGTGTGATGTCTCCCAAAGAGCGTGAGAGATTCATGACGTGGTACGAGACAGTAAGACATGGCACCTTTGATTTCCATAAAGAGATGGAATCATACTGTGACAATGATGTGGTTATACTTTGTGAAGGATGCCTCAGATTCAGAGAAGAGGTAATCAAAGATGCAGGCATTGACCCCTGGATTTGTACAACTATTGCATCGGCATGCATGAAAACCTATCGTACACACTATCTGCCTACATCCTCTATAGCAATCCCCTCACCTGACAACTACCAACGCCAATTCAAGTCATACTCTAGTGGGTCCATTCAATGGTTGGAGCATTTGGCCCAGGATAAATACAGTTTTATTCAACATGCTTTGAATCGGGGGGAGAAGGCGTTTGGCTCTTCCCATGTTGATGGATTCACCCAGATTGACTGGGTTGAGACCGTGTATGAGTACAACGGTTGTTTCTTCCACGGTTTTAAATCTTGCTTTGTGCCGCAGGCCATGTGTATCCTAACCCAAAATACTTTTGGGGAAATGTACCAAGAGTTTCAAGACAAATTGGATTCTTTACAGGCTACTTACGGGCTAAAAGTGGAGGTTTTGTGGGAGCATGAATGGGCCGCCCTCAAAAAGTCTGATCCTCATGTTCAAGCCTTCCTTTCCAGCTATGACACACCAGAACCCCAGGAACCACGACAGGCCTTGTATGGAGGCCGCACCAATGCTTTGACCTTGCGGTATGTAGCGCAACCCGACGAGACAATAGGATATGTAGATTTTATATCTCTTTATCCTCATGTAATGAATTCCTCATGCTATCCTATGGGGCATCCGGAAATTATTCATCGCGATTTTGACTTACCTCAAAACTATTTTGGTCTAATCAAAGCAACTGTCTACCCTCCTAGGGGTTTGTTTATACCAGTGTTGCCTTACAGGGGCCCTCAAGGAAAACTTTTCTTTCCCCTTTGTCGCACCTGCAGTGAAAACAAACAGCAAACCCCATGTGATCACTCAGATCAAGAAAGAGCCCTGACAGGGGTTTTGGGTCACAGTTGAATTCTCTAAGGCTTTAGAGATGTGGTATCGTGTGGCCAAAATCTTTGAAGTGTGGAACTTTTCCAGGAAATCAGACACTCTTTTTAAAGAGTACATCAAGACCTTCTTGAGATGCAAGCAAATGGCTTCAGGCTATCCTGCACAGATCAAGAGAGCAAAGACAGGTACATTCAAGACTATCACGACAGAGAAGGCATACTTCTTGACCCTGACCGAATAGAGGTCAACAAAACCAAACAAAATGTGTCGAAATTGTACTTGAACTCACTTTGGGGGAAATTATCGCAGAAATGTAATATGCTAACAACGTCGATTATTAAAGACCCCGAAGAATCAAGACATTGCCCTGGTGCAATGGCGACGTAACAAGAAGTGGGTTCTACCCCCGGGTAATGTAAATGTGTTTCTTGCAGCATTTACCACAGTCTATGGCCGACTTGAACTGTACACGCTCATGGAGCAGCTTCAGAGGTGGGTTCTTTACCACGACACAGACTCTGTGGTCTATGTAAGCAAACAGGGGGATTGGAGCCCCCCACTCAGCAACTATCTGGGTGGCTTAACGAGTGAACTCAAAGAGGGTGACCATATCACAGAATGGTCCTCCTGTGGTCCCAAAAGCTATGCTTTTAGGACTAAAAAGAATTACGTGGTGTTGAAAGCCAAAGGCGTCTCAAAACTATGAAAATGGCCCGCGTGTAAACTTGGAATCAATTATACGCTTGGTCGAGAGGTTCATGAATGACAGAAAATAATTTTGTTAGGGATAAAAAGGGCTTACATCTAAGGAATGCCCCACTTACTAAAAGATTCAGGGTAGTCTATGACAAGAGACTGCTTTTGCCTGACGGGACCACATTGCCCTTTGGCTACTGACTTATGCTACAAGCCGCAGTGTGTCTTAAAGCTTAAAATATAATGACTGCTGTAGAAGGTTTTGACCCCCGGTTGCAACTACCATTTTCGGCCTTAATCGCAGGGCCGTCTAATAGTTGTAAAACTTGTTTTGTAAAAAGTATTTTCGAGAATTCTGAACATGTGTTATCTCAAAAGCCTGATAATGTTTTGTGGTGTTATTCTTGTTATCAACCTCTGTATGATGAATTGTTGAAGACAATAAAAATCAAGTTTGTTGAAGGAATACCTGAATCCTTGTCTGATGATGAACTTTTACCTACTCATAAAAACAATCTGCTGGTTTTGGACGATATGCTATTTGCAGGTAGCGAACATCCCGAAATTGCCCGAGCTTTTACCCAATATACTCATCATAGAAACCTGTCCGTGCTTTACTTGGTGCAGAATGTCTTTCACCAAGGTAAAAATGGCCGCACCATCAGTTTGAACGCCAATTACATGGTTTTGTTCAAAACTTCTAGAGACAAACTACAAATTAACACTCTAGCTCAGCAGATGAAGGAAATCCTACTTTATGGAGAGCTACGAGGACGCTACCAAAGCCCCATTTTCTTATTTAATCGTGGATTTAAAAGCAAATACTCCAGAACACCTGAGGCTGCGAATAGGTCTGTTCCCGTGGGAGTGGCCGGCTGCGTACATTCCTAAAAAGTAACCGCTATGTCTCTGCGTTTAAAAAGAAACCTGCCCCTATTGAGAAGCCTAGTTGGGGCTACAGCTAATGAACAGAAGGCCATCTTGGGTCACTGTTCTTCAGATCTCACATTATCCCTATTTGAGATTGCTTTGAATCTTCTCAAAGGACGCATTCCACTCACCCTGACCCAATTGAAAAAATTAAAGAGACAAAAGACCCGCGATCAAACTCTATGCCAATAAAAGGGCGAGTCTTCAAAAGAAAAGACATAGCTTACAACAGTCTGGGGGTTTTCTTCTACCTTTACTAAGTATACCAGCCTTATTGCTGCCAGACGTGGGGGTTGAACACAGAGTGTGATGGCCAATAAAATGTATCTGGTGCCACAACAAGAGTTGGATAGACTTAAAAAACAAGTGCAGGGTCCTGAAAATATCAGACAAACAGCAGAAAATGATTTGGATACGGCCATGAAGGATATTTTGAATCGAAAAGGATTGAACCCCCATGATAAGGTCCAAAAATACACAAACGTCTTGCAAAGGTATTTGGCCTTGGTGAAACAAGGGGAGAGAGAGACCAGCCATTTAACTATTTCCCTACCGGACCCTTTAAAAGATGACGAGCCTAGCGAGAGCCAAGCCCCTGTAATGCCTGTACCTGTGAGCTTACCGTCTGAAGAGCAAATGCCTGTTGAAGATAAAGTTATGCATGACATGTTAACTCATGTTCCGGCACGTAACAGGAAAAATGTTAGATACATTATGAACAAGATAAAAGACTCAAATGGGGCCGCTACTTGGAACGACAAATGAGAGTTTATACCTTCAGGGCTCTGTTGTCAGGGGTTCACATATGCTTGACTTGCTTAAAAGTACCACATCGGCCCACAAGGTTGCTGATGACAGAAGACCTCCAGGGTGGCTTCAATTTCTTAAGGCCCTGGCCATCCTCAACATTCCCCTCTCGGGTGTACCCAACTATAAGCTTCATCAACAGATTCACGCTTTAAAACAAAAACCTTCAACAAGATACAGCTCCCCTAAAGATGCCCCAACAACCCCGCCTCCCCATGAAATGAATGATGATAACTCATTTACCCCCCTGAAAGCTTTTCCCGATCTCTCTGGGTGGTAAAGACTTTTGAATGACTATGATTAAATTCAATACATTTTATTTGAAAAATTAAGCAATTTAACATTTGTGGCATTCTTGAAACATTTGACGTGAGCATATGCCTTGATTACACGGTCTTAAAGGACACACATTTGAACACTATTGATATTTTCTAACAAAACAAGTTACAACGTTATCATTACTTCTTAAATCATCCTTATAAAGAGACATAACATCTTCAAAAGAAAATCCCCGGGCTCTTTGGCATAGGTAGAATACCCAGTGGTGACCGCATGTAGTGGAAAGGTTATCTTGCACTTGTTTGATGCTGTAGTATATCTTTTGGTCAAAAATGATTTAATAGATTTGGGGAAATGTGAAAAACCGGGGGGAAAGCCGTAGGAATCAAAAAAAGTTTAGATTTTTCTTCCTCCTTCCTCTTCTAATGTCACAGCTAGCCAATGTTCACCCGGTATGTGTTTAGGATGGATATTGACAATAAACATGGCAGGCCGCTCTGGCCATTTCTCAATAGGTAATTCATCACAAGCCAACACTCCACAAAATTGTTTTCCAATCAGTCGGCTCATGAGCCCTTCCAACTCTTGGGTATTCATGTCTTTGCTCAACGATCCTTAATACTAATCTACTAAGACCTGTCTTCGGCTATTCACTTCCAAGATTGAATCAGAGCATGCATAAACAATCATGCTAACGGTACAGGCTAAAGGTGTACGGAAACGCATTTCCAGCCTGAGGTTACCTTGGGACACCACCGAAAGATTTCCTGAGGTGTCATCATCAGGTGATAAATTGAAAGCATACAATGTGTAACCCTCTGCAAAATAATTTCTGTCAATAGGTAAAGAGAGATCTTTTAGATGCCAGGTAGCCAGGAATAGATTGTAAAATTCTCGCACAGATATGTTATTAAATTGCGGTTGGAAAGCCTTAGCAGGGACCTGACATCCGTCCTGACACAGAGCTACATACTCTGCATTGAAGTGTTGAAAATAAATGGGTTTTTATTTAAGCTGCCCGTATTAGAGGCGTGATCAACCAAACCTATGACCATGTATCGTGGTAAAGGGCCTAGAAATAGGTTTTCTTGACTGCAGATTCTACTGCCCACAGGTATGCTAAAGGTTTTCATGGTAATTCTTTGGAGAGGGTAAAGGGCATTTCCTTTCATCAAAGCCTGTGACTGACCCAGACGAACTGCCGGAGATACAGACACTTTTTTAATAAAAAGTGTGGCCCCCAACACTTTTAAACTAAAGTCCCCATCCTGGGCAGACATTAGGCAAAACTCATCCTTGGCCCTGGTTAATTTTAGTCTTAAATCAACCGCATTTAAGAGTAAACGTTCTTGAAAGAAAATGTCAGAGTGTATAGGGCCTAGCAGATGAAACTCTTGAGATTCGGCACAGTAGCGAGCCCGTGCCTCCAGTCCTTTGTTTGCACCGGTGGATGGGTCTGTCGATTCCATAGAGACACCTGCAGTATCCTTGCTAAACAGCCCGGTGCTGAATTGTGTCTTGAGAGTGTCTTCAGAGTAGTTGAGTAAGCACTCCATGATAGCCCTATATGGGTATGTGGCACTGCTTTGACTGATTAGACGTTCACCCAAAGTCACATCCACTTGGGAAAATATTGTGGCAACTGGGTAATTAATGAGACTCTCTTTGGCATCGTTTGCAATATTAGTACCATCTCTTTTGGTCACTTTTAGACGCAAATGCACCAAGGTGTTGTTGAGGTCCAGATAGTTGTCACCGTGGCCTGGTATGAAAAACTCTATGGGGCCGTTGTCTGTAATGGCAGAGAGTGGGGCTATCTCCACATAACTGGACCTCTCTATTGAATGTTGGGTTAAGGGGGCCGTGAAAAGATCGAGCTCTGTCTTTATAGCTTCAGAGGACATGCTGTGTAAAAGAGCCATGGTGCTTGTTCTTTTAGAAAATACTTCTGAGTATTCTTTTTACCGTTTTTGGTCCAGACCTCCTCACTTGCTTCTTGCTTCTGAAGCTAAGCAGGGTTGGTCCTGGATGGGAGACCAGATGCTGCTGGAAGTGGTGTTGGAGGGCCAGTAGGAGGCACTATTTCCTCTGGTCTAAAAAAAAATATCCCAATGCCCCAGGGCATTGACACATTGACACTGCCCCAGTGATTGACACTGCCCTGTGTAGGGTGCCGTCTTTCAGATGGGACCTTAAACGGGTGTCCTGACTCTCTGGGGTCATTAAAGATCCCATGGCACTTATCGTAAGAGTAGGGGTGTTAACCCCAGTGTCCTGGCTAAATTCCCAATCTGGCCCTCAAACCATCACGGTCACCTAATAATCCCCAGTATACAATTGGCTCATTCATCCCCCTCCTCTCCCCTGTAACTATTCCCCAGGTCGTTGCTGCAAATGAGAACGTTTTTTCGGCTTGTCACCAAAAGCACTCACAAACTTCTACAGATGCACAATCGAGAGCATCCTCTCGGGCTGTATCACCGCCTGGTACGGCAACTGCTCCGCCCACAACCGTAAGGCTCTCCAGAGGGTAGTGAGGTCTGCACAACGCATCACCGGGGGCAAACTACCTGCCCTCCAGGACACCTACACCACCCGATGTCACAGGAAGGCCATAAAGATCATCAAGGACAACAACCACCCGAGCCATTGCCTGTTCACCCCGCTATCATCCAGAAGGCGAGGTCAGTACAGGTGCATCAAAGCTGGGACCGAGAGACTGAAAAACAGCTTCTATCTCAAGGCCATCAGACTGTTAAACAGCCACCACTAACATTGAGTGGCTGCTGCCAACACACTGACTCAACTCCAGCCACTTTAATAATGGGAATTGATGGGAAATGATGTAAAATATATCACTAGCCACTTTAAACAATGCTACCTAATATAATGTTTACATACCCTACATTATTCATCTCATATGTATATGTATATACTGTACTCTATATCATCTACTGCATCTTTATGTAATACATGTATCACTAGCCACTAACTATGCCACTTTGTTTACATACTCATCTCATATGTATATACTGCACTCAATACCATCTACTGTATCTTGCCTATGCCGCTCTGTACAATCACTCATTCATATATCTTTATGTACATATTCTTTATCCCCTTACACTTGTGTCTATAAGGTAGTAGTTTTGGAATTGTTAGCTAGATTACTTGTTGGTTATTACTGCATTGTCGGAACTAGAAGCACAAGCATTTCGCACAACTCGCATTAACATCTGCTAACCATGTGTATGTGACAAATAAAATTTGATTTGATTTGAACTTACCTGGTAAAATAACGGATACAATTAAAAAAAAAAACTTCACCCCATCTTTGACTTACTGAGTTTGTTAACTTTGTTAACTGTTAACTTCTGTTTTTTAGGCGCAAGCATGCGCCTTATACCCGGGGGTCTCTTTTTTGGTCTTCGAGACAACATCATCAGCCCCGAGCCTTCTTGACGCCCGACATCTGGTGACGCCCTTCTGGTCATAGCATTGGCTACAACCTCACTCACTATATTTTTTGATGCTGATTTTAAATGCGGTATGGCTATGCTGAGGCCTCTCTTCATAAACGGTAAAACCATCCTAAAGAGGTTATGAAATATACTTCCTATCCCCGAACCGTACATGGTTGGGGATCCATAATAGCCGGGTAACCCATTACCCATTTGATCGACATAGTCTGAGACATAACGGTTAGGGTCGAGATGTCGGTGTTCCATAACCCTTTTTAATTTATAATTTATTTGTATTATGTATATAAAATATATAATACTAATATTATATATGTAGAGAGGTTTTGGTGGGTCTAAAGTGGATT
The DNA here is from genome assembly GCF_018296145.1 of Oncorhynchus tshawytscha. Classification (NCBI taxonomy): domain Eukaryota; kingdom Metazoa; phylum Chordata; class Actinopteri; order Salmoniformes; family Salmonidae; genus Oncorhynchus; species Oncorhynchus tshawytscha. The sequence continues at coordinate 69,788,217 of NC_056441.1, forward strand.
TTTACAATCATTTTACCATAAGTAAATTCAATGTTTTCGTTCTGATCCGTTTTAAGCTCAACAAGAATGTTTTCAACATATTTCTTGCTTACAGGTACGTAGTGTGGCTTGTCGTAGGTGACAGTGACTATGTCCCCATCCTTTCCATCTATATGAACTGTTCTCAGGAGTGGCACACAGCTGTCTCCGACCCTTTGATAGGATATGATGTCGGTATACACAAATATGTTGTAAAATCCTGCATGTATATCCGCAGGGAATGGGAATAATTTATCTTTCACATACGTCCATTTATTGGGACCCATCCCCAACATGTAGGCTAAATTACCGCCGGTCTTTATTATCTCCTGAGATTTGTACACGTTTATGTATAGGGTTGTAGATCAGGAATATTTCTATATCGTTCAGTATTAGGAGTTCATTCAACTCGGAGACGATCCTATCGACGGTTCTATAGAACCCTTTTTTAACCTTAATAATTTTTGGAGGTTCCGATAACTTTTTGCAATAAAAATCATGGTCCTTATCTTTGATATTATACCAGCTATGGGGGTAATGTAATCTCGCTGAGACCTACTTCCCAGGCCTCTGATAACTCTATAGGCTTTGGAAAATTGGTTGTATAATTCGAACTCTGATTATTACGATATATATGTGCAGACGCATTACTGGGGAGAGTCAGGTAGAAGCCGCTGTGTTCCATGATGCACTCCTGTGTACACGTGAATGATGGTGTATTTTATCATGCATGAGGGTTTAAATTAACCCCGATGCCTCCACCACATCGTGCTCTAATACCCAACTGTTGAACTTTTGGGGCCAGTTATTCCAGCGGACCAGCACCCATTTTTTACCCTTTTCTCTCTTTTGATCTAGAATCTCCTCCACGTGAAAGACTTTGTCCTTACCCAACTGTACCTTCTGTAATTCATTCTCATAAAAAGGTCCCTCTATAAATTCCCCGTCATAATCTTTTAATTTGTAGACCGGGGGTATGCGCGGCAGACATTCTGTAACCGTGAACAACTCATCGCTATAGCCTTGCTCATATTTTTTGTCGAAAACACCCCTCAACTTGGATATACGAACCAAGTCCCCCACAATGAATTTAAAATGTCTTTTTTTCTTACAGCGAAGGGGGAACAAACCAAACAGATTTTTAAAGACTTGAAAAGAGTTTTCAGAAGAGACCTCAGAGTGTTTCATACGAATACTCTTATAGTAGCTGTTGTTGTACCCCATTACTAAATCTTGAACGATATCGATATATCTATGTGTTGTGAGCTGTAAATTGCGCCACATCCGCTCCTTCAGAGTTCTGTTAAAGTGACTATCCATCCCGCATGCGGGAGTGTAATCATCGACTGACACTAATTAGCATAATGCAACGGACATAAATATTCCTAGAAAATATTCCTATTCATGAAAATCCCAAATTAAATATATTGAGACACAGCTTAGCCTTTTGTTAATCACCCTGATTTTCAAAATGTGCCTTACAGCCAAAGCTAGACAAGCATTTGTGTAAGTTTATCGATAGCCCAGCATAGCATTTTGTCCAGCTAGCAGCAGGTAACTTGGTCACGGAAATCAAATCCGAGCCTGTAGCAAAATGTACTATATTGTGCTTCTTCATGAGTTTCTGAAAAGTATTATTAAAAAACTATTTTCCGCCATCAATCTGCACTTTCTTGGGGACTCCTCCATCCTTCAAGATAGAGTCAAAGGCCCGGGTCACCTCTGCCCCGCTCTTATTTTTTAAGACCCTTACAAAAGCTATTTTAGAGAAAATATCTATACCCGTTAGCATGTAGCGATTTCCATTATTTTTATCTGCAAGGGCCTGCATGTCACATAGATCCACCTGAAATTAGGATAAGGGTTGTGTAGAAAAACTATATTTCTTGGAAATTGTTTTCTTACGGGTTTATGTAGAGTGTGTGCATCCTGCTCTGATAACCACTCATTCACTTTAGCATCGCTTAACCGGCTACCTGTTTCTTCGGCTATAGCTCTCTGTAAACGTTCCTTACCCCCATAAAACCCAGGGTTAGAGGGATTATAATAAATGTTTTTTAACATCTGCTCCACCATCCTTCTTGCCTCTCTGAGGTACAATAACGTTAATGAGCCACTTTCAAATAACGACAACATTTCATTTTCATTTTTGGATTTTTATTTTCAAGAAAACATTATGTATTACGTATACAGACAATTCAGAATTTGTTGCAGGATACATGTCCCCGTTTTCTCAACGATCACAGCATGCAACACCCTGTATATTTGGTTTAGATTAACAGGCTTGTGTCGCTGAATTTTTAAAACACACACATCCGCTATATATAAACAACAAATATGATACATCTTACAATTATATGGTGTTTCAAACAAATAAAAGTAAAATCTCAGACAAAGTTGTTTCTAGATCTTCAGAATCATCCCCAAGGTGGGAGACCAATTGTGTCCATTGTAGACTCTCGCCCGCATGTCGTACATGATTCATGATGTGTTCCATTTTCAGCACACGCTCTACATTGGTCCAGGAATTGTGGGTTGTGTAGAACGATACATTGTTCACTTTATTTTCAATAATTTGATGCATAACATTTGTAAGTTCTCTCAAAAGAAAAAATGTATTTATTCTCTCTAACATCATATACACGTAGTTACCCATTGCTTTACATCTAAATAACAAATTGTCACTCGGTCTCTTGGGGTTTATTGAGCCAGAAAGTTATCACATCAGCCACCACATTTGTTGTCGTCCACCAGGGTGTGTCGGATTTCTTTGAGTTTCTCGTGGATGTAGATCGCCTCCTTCAGTTCATGTAGGAATGCCTCGGTTACCCCGTAAACTCTGGGAATAGACGGCACAAGACCCATAGACTCCAGGGCTCTGACCAGAGATGGTATAAACCTGCAGGATCAAAGACTTTTCACCAGCGCCTCAAAATGGTTGAAGAAGTAGTATCTTGGGGGGTCGTGTAGACAAGAATGCCTGAGCTGGCTGGGGTGATTGATCTCACAACCAATGCATTTTTCTCGTATATACTCGCCAATCACCACGTCTAAAAGCGTGGCTACAGAGGCCTTGATGGTGTCCACAAAAATAGTACTGACCACCCCATCAAACACATCCTCAGGCTGTGTACATGTAGGTGGTATCGTGGGTCTTGCCAGGGGGGAGTAGAATGTTGGGCTGCGAGGCATAGAAACCTTAGGGTCAGGCCCCCATGACGTTTCGGAGTCCTGGTATGTGGTAGGAATATCCATGGTATATGCGTAAGTGAAGAACTGTAGGTTTTAAGGACCCTCCTTTTATTGTTGAACCAGTCCTCTGGGTATCAGGGCGTGGTTAACGCAGCCGCGTACTTAGCTTTCTTCTGACGATGTACCTTCTTGGGGCTCCTTTGAATCATAATCCTCGGGATTCGTATATATTATGCACTTCCTTACATGAACTGTTGTCGATGTTTGGATGCAACCCAGCATTCTTTGTCCTCCAAACACGACGAGTTGATTTTTACCAAAAAGTTATATTTTGGTTTCATCTGACCATATGACATTCTCCCAATCTTCTTCTGGATCATCCAAATGCTCTCTAGCAAACTTCAGACGGACCTGGACATGTACTGGCTTAAGCAGAGGGACACGTCTGGCACTGCAGGATTTGAGTCCCTGGCGGCGTAGTGTGTTACTGATGGTATGCTTTGTTACTTTGGTCCCAGCTCTTTGAATCATTCACTAGGTCCCTCCATGTGGTTCTGGGATTTTTGCTCACCGTTCTTGTGATCATATTGACCCCACGGGGTGAGATCTTGCGTGGAGCCCCAGATCGAGGGAGATTATCAGTGGTCTTGTATGTCTTCCATTTCCTAATAATTGCTCCCACAGTTGATTTCTTCAAACCAAGCTGCTTACCTATTGCAGATTCAGTCTTTCCAGCCTGGTGCAGGTCTACAATGTTGTTTCTGGTGTCCTTTGACAGCTCTTTGGTCTTGGTCATATTGGAGTTTGGAGTGTGACTGTTTGAGGTTCTGGACAGGTGTCTTCTATACTGATAACAAGTTCAAACAGGTGCCATTAATACAGGTAACGAGTGGAGGGCAGAGGAGCCTCTTAAAGAAGTTACAGGTCTGTGAGAGCCAGAAATCTTGCTTGTTTGTATGTGACCAAATACTTATTTTCCACCATAATTTGCAAATAAATTCATTAAAAATCCTACAATGCGATTTTCTGGATTTTTTTTCTCATTTTGTCTGTCATAGTTGAAGTGTACCTATGATGAAAATTACAGGCCTCTCTCATCTTTTTAAGTGGGAGAACTTGCACAATTGGTGGCTGACTAAATACTTTTTTATCACCCTCTGTTGTCACGTATGCTCCCTCTCAGGCCTCTATGTCACCAGGCTGCTCGCTGGGGCGCACAACTGTCACCAGCATTACGCACGTAATGACACTCACCTGGACTATATCACCTCCTTAATTACCTGCCCTTTCTTTATGTCACTCCTTTTGGTTTCTTCCCCAGTCGTCATTGTTGCTGTTTCGTGTTGGTGCACTGTTTGTGTTTCTTGTTTTGTTCATTAAATGTATTCACTCCCTGAACTTGCTTCCCGAATCTGTGTACATCGTTACATCCGTTGTCTATGTGTAGATGTGACAGACCAAATATGAACATAACTTACTATGTTCTGAAAACACAACCCCATATGGAGTTAATTGTCATGTACAATCACAGCCATCTGATTGGTTTTCATGCCTCACTGTTTTTGTTTGTTATGCTTCTGCTTTGCTTCTCATTGTGGAACAAGCCTATTTCACCACTCCCCCTTTTAACAAGTGTATTTCACCATTCCCCCCCTCTCTCTTTTATGTCATTTAATTAAATTCCATATCAGGCATAGCCGTCTGGAAGCTACAATTCCAGTGTGGAATCCCCACTCTCCTATATTCTGTAAATAACCCATAATTTGAATGGTGTGTGTTATCCATGGCTTCTCTGGAGGGGACTTAAATCACTGCCGACGTGTACAGGCCTGCATAGATGAAATAGCTTAAAGGCTTTCTGACTCATTTGCCTGTAACAGATGGGCTAGTTGGCTGCTTGATTCACACTCACTGCCTATATGCAGGGGCAGAGTCAGATGTGTCCAGGGTGACATATGTAAATAAGGTATCTGTTTTTTATTTCTAATACATTTGCAAACATTTCCCTATTTATTTATTTTTGCTTTGCCATTACAGGGTATTGTGTGTAGATTGCTGAGTATTTTTTTTTTATTTAATCAATTTTACAATAAGGCTGTAATGTAACAAAATGTGGAAAAAGTCAAGGGGCCTGAATAGTTTCCGAAAGCACTGTAAATGCCTTAGTCTACAATGACAGCACAAAGCTGTTTGCAAGGACTTGCCAGTTTTATGACATATAGAGGCATTTTTTTGGTCATTGATTTCAGCTCTTGGATTCCTTCCCTTTGAAGAAGTTATAAATCCCTTGGTACTTTAAGTGTTCGGCTCAAGGTGTCCTTTCAGTGTCAACGTAAAGGACTTAGGAGGAGCATCACAACTCACTGTTACAATCTGTCTCAACTGGCACTTAACTGTAGATGTGTTGATTGTACCGGCAGAAAATAAGATTACATTTTTAGTGAGTCAGATGTTTTAGTAACAACAAGTTATTCCTTTGTTGATGATGTGTCTCTGTATATCAGTATGTGATGCATAATCCATCCTGTTTAGGTCAAACTCATCCAGTCCCCCTGAGCCAGTAAAGGGTTAAAGATTGATGTGATGGCAAGTTTAGAGGGAATGTAAGCACAGTTAATAATTAATGCTGGTGCACTCTGTCAAATATGCCCCAGTGCAGGCCAAAGGGGCTGCTATAGTACAGTACATAAGAGGTTAGAGCACACTACATTCCCAGATGAGCCATCCTAACTCGGAAATGTTACGATCATTCATCCCTTTGGCTCACAAGCTTGACTAATAGCATTTAAGTAACACCTTATCACAGGCATGAACCTTACCTCGCTCTCAAGTGTTCACATAGCTTGTTGCAAGCAACTTGTTTGAGTCTGTTTGGTGGAGGCATTTTTCAGTAGGAACAAATCCGAAAGCACAACAGCAGCACATTCTGTTGGTCTGCATTGCGCTTTGAACCACGTTGACCACTGAACCTACCAATAAAAATAAACTGCTCAATTACATAAACTGCCCATCATTCAAAAAATTGTTAGAACTTTTTCTGAAAACGAATGATTACTTCAGCCACAGCCTTATATCACATCTGTATGTAAAACACTCTTGATTGCAATTCTCTGACTCATGTATGTTATTTAAAAACTCCAATTTACTTGTTGATAGAAAGTGACAGTTGCATGAAAGCAAACCTTTTTCACAACCAAAAATGTCTGATATACTCTTTCAACTCTTGAATTAGCATAAGCTACAAAGGCCCTGTAAGGTAGGTCCGAAATCCCTCCGGAATTTTATGTTATTACAGTTCTTGATGTCCCAAGGCCATTGCAGTATATTATTTTCATCAGACTGAATATTGCACAAACTGAAACTTGTAAAGCAATTAACACAATGCAAATGTTTTTGAACCCAATCTAATCAAATGCATCACAATAATAACTCCCTCCTTTCTGTCAGGCCTATCTCGCTTATTTTAGTTCCCTTTTAAGCTCCCGGTTTCTTAAATTGGCTTTGCTGTCCTGCATCTCTGACTTATCGATTCGTGCCTGGAGTTTCCACTCAAGCTAATAATTTAGCAATTCAAAATTGAGGCAGAAGGCATCTTGTGAGGGTGTTGTGTTTTTGAGCATGTCTCCCCGCTGCTGCAGGAATAGGAGCCTGGATGCCTGAAGGACCTTCAGCCGTTGGGAAGTGTTGTGTTAGTACTGGGTCCCAGTAGCGAGCACAGAGAAAATAGCCATCAGAGACTTCCAACTCCCCCAAGCTGGAACTCATTGCCCCCAATACCCCTGAAGGTGAGCTCTCAGGGAGTGGGCCTTGTTTCAGTCCGACCCCTGCAAGTACCTCTATTTCCAGATCTACTGGCCCATATGATGGGTTTTTCCACATCAGTGGCCACAGTCACAAATATAGCAACGGAAAAGGTGGGGGCAGCAGTAATGGTGGGTGCAGGGGAGGAGATATGATGCGGTCGGTGTTGGTAGGAGTATGAATGAAAGAGTGAGACACCCTCTTGGCAAGGGCTCTCCATCTGGTCAGCTAGTTGAGTTGCACACTACACAGGATAAATCTCAATGCTGTACTACAACAAATTGTAGACCATCAAAACAAGTTTTTCTATCATGCTTGTTGTCGCAGAGGTATGGGGATAGAAGATCATATAAAGGAACTATTTGCATACCTACCCTGGTTTATCCATTGTATCCTGCTGAGAAGGTAAGCTCTGTGTCAGAAGGATATCCCCGTTTTCCCCAGAGGACAGCAGAATAAATTTTAAAAAATAACTCAAGCAGGCATCAGCCTTAGGGCCCAATTTGTGTTTAATTGGGGCTGCATTTATCCAGACCTTTGGTTAAACAAGACATTTAGTTTTGAGTGAAGTCTTGTTTGAGGTCATAATGGTGTGCTGCTGTAATGAATTACTCAGGGAGAAAAAGGTTTAGAGTCACACGCAGAGCGCGGCAGGTGTTTATTTCACCTTCGCAGAAGGCAGGAAATGTGGTCACAGGCAGGCAATGGTCATACACAGGTAGGCAAAAAAGCAGGTGGATCAAAACTAAGATTGAAGGCTATAACTGGTTCTCACAAACAAGCTAGAAAAAGCTTGTTTGTGTCGAGGATGTCCTAGTCGGGGTCCCAGGACCGGTCTTCAGGCCCATAACCTTCCCAATCCACTAGATAGTGTATGCGGCCTCTCGGGCGTTTGGAATCAAGGATGGCCTGAATGGCGTAGGCAGGTTCCCCTCCGACGTCCAATGGTGGGGGCACACTGGGAGTTGAGACTGGAGGATGAAGAGGACTGTAGGTGACCAGTTTTAATAGACACCCATGGAAGGACGAGGACATTTTATACTGACGGGGTAACTGGAGGCGGTATGTGACAGGGTTGATGCGATGGGTTATCTTGAAGGGACCAAGCGAGGACAGAACTTTGAACAGGGGAAGTGGATGTCTCTGGTAGAGAGCCACACGCTGTCCGGGGTGTAAGAGTAGGTTCTGTGGTGTCTGTCAGCAAAGCATTTCACCAAAGGCTTAGTAGAATGCAAATGAACAATACCTCAAAGGCACAAACAGAATGAACTGAACTAAATAAGGAACTGATGAGACCAGGTGAGTAACTAACACAGGTGAAATCAATGAACATAAATGAAAGACAGGGCTACATTCAAGGACACAAATAAACAGAACACAAGCTTGACTAAGAAAATAAATACAGAACCTTACAGCTGCCCTGGGGTTGGAGAAGAATAAAATGACATGACCCAAATTTAGTCAAAGTATATCAAAAAGATGTGTGGTATTATTAGGGGGTGGATTCAGAGAAGATATTGGTATTTCCAGAACACCAAACAATGGTTATATGGAATGGAATCTAGTAAGGGAGATATATTATATTATTTACAGAACACATGGACAGTAGCTTGGTGCTATCATCAAGGCTTCTGCCTTACGAATTGGGCATAGCAGCCCAATCAGTGGAAATATACTGTATGTTACCAACAGTCAAATTAATTGACAGCAAACAATGCTGAATCCTGAGATACAACCACTTTGTGCTCAAAGTAGTCAATCTAGACCCAGGAGTCATCCGTTTTGACTTACAGTGGTTGGCAGTTAAAATACAATGTCTAAACTCTGGTCTCGGTTTTACAAATGAGTTTAATTGCTGCAACACCCTTTTCTACTGCGTCTTGGAGACAGAAAATAACTTTGTTCCTGAGAACACTCAGGGTCCTCTCCTCTCCCCATGCCTCTGTCTATGTTACATACCCAGGTAATTAAACAAGTGAAGCCCTGCTCACCTGGCACATTTTTAAAAAACTTGCAATTAGCTTGCTAACTCTCCAGCTCGTTCTCACTGTCCAAATGTTGACAATATTCCTTCCAATTACCAAATACCGCTGAAAACATGGATTTTGTGAGACTTTTAAGAGACCTCGATTTACAAATTTTTTGTTACCTTTTGCTCCATTTATTTCACTGTCATTTTCGGTACTGATTTCCAGGTTAAATCATTGATTTATTGCTGTATGCCATCCATTATGTCTTGTCCTATATGTTTCTACCATCCCCACCTCGCATCTCACTTTATTATTTCCATGGATCCTCCTGACTATTCCTCAAAATCCATCAGACATAGTAGGAAATGAACACACTGATTATAGCCGTCTAGCTATTTTGGGCGTAATGATTCATCTGATAAACACCAAATTAATTGGTTTGAAATATTCCAGGGACATGAATCAAAGGCTGTATTGGATTGAAGTAAATGAAAATCACTTGACTGGAAGAAATGTCAAATTAGCTTGAAATACATTGTTTTAGCACATTTTGTCACGCCTGATCCCGCTAAAGGGCACCAGGCTACACTTCATTACGCGCATTTGCGCCTCAGCCGGCCCATCAGTCTTTCACACCTTAGACCGATCGTCAGGCTCCCACGCCTCAGCCGGGCTCATCGGGATCCCACGCCTCAGCCGGGCTTGTCGGGATCCCACATCTCATCCGGGCTCGTCGGGATCCCACGCCTCAGCCGGGCTCGTCGGGCTCCCATGCCTCAGCCGGGCTCATCGGGCTCCCACGCCTCGGCCGGATCGTCAGGCTCCCATCTCACGTCTTGCCTCAGCCGACCCATCAGGCTCCCACGTCTCAGCGGGATCGTCAGGCACCCACGCCTCAGTGGGATTGTCTGGCTTCCATGTCTCAGACGGCTAGTCCAGCGCCATGCCTTGGCATTTAATGTTCACTCCCTGTACTTGCTTCTCTTCTCCAGCGTCTGCCCTTACAACATCCAACCTTTATGCCCTTTGGTTATGGTGAAAAGTGGTTTGTGTCCTCCAAAAATAACATGATTGGAACCACTTTTGAGGGAGAATAAACTGGGGTTGTGTTTCACAGTCATTTTACTATTGTTCCTAACACTATTGTTCTGAACACTGGACTTTAACAAATCCCGTTTAAAGCTGTAAAATGACTTGCAAGATAAAACACATCCTGTATTATATAAAAATGTATTTAAAGAAAAATGATAGCGTTTAAACACCAGAAGCATATCTGGAATAATTTAACTCTCAAATGAATTATCTCAACCCAATCTGTCTGCAGGGAAGATTTGATGTGGGTAATTACAGCAGATCAGACTGGTTTGTTAATAGTGATTCTAAAAGCACAGACATTTCCCACAGAGAAGGAAACATTCCCTCTTAATTGAAATCCTGAACATAATTAGTCAGTGGCTGCTGAGAAGAGAATCATTCTAGAACTTTGCTGATCAGAGGTCAGTGGGCTCCAGGTACACGGCTAACTCCACTCAGTGATTGGTTTGTCTGGCTGGGTACATACTCATTACTGGGTACACAGCCCGGGGCAATGTCACAGGAGCTGGAGCCATATCTGTGTGTGTGGGTGGGTATCCAACAGCATGCATGAGCAATGCATGCAAATACACAGACTCATCCCAGGTGTTCCTTCAGCAGGTTATCATGTATGAGAATGCTAATGTTGTTAGGAATATTAATGTAGATATATAACCTCCTTGACTGACTGCAGCTGCACTAACCATGGATGACGTCTGAAAATACTTGCCTCATGTTGCAACGGTGGCAACATGCCACATAACACACATTTAATCAAATTATAGCGGGCCTACTTTACAGATTAGCCACTTCAGATGAACTAACATTGGTGCTAATTAATTAACTGCACCTGCAGTAGTTATTGTTCACTGGATTGCAAGTGAGGAATAAAGGAAACTGCACCACCAACCACACATATTATATCTTACAAGCTAATGTTGTCACATTCTGACCTTAGTTCCTTTGTTATGTCTTTGTTTTAGTATGGTCAGGGTGTGAGTTGGGTGGGTTGTCTATGTTCCGTTTTCTATGTTGTGTTTTTGCGTTTGGCCTGGTAAGGTTCTCTATCAGAGGCAGGTGTCGTTAGTTGTCTCTGATTGAGAATCATACTTAGGTAGCCTTTTCCCACTTGTGTTTCGTGGGTGTCTATTTCCTGTTTAGTGTTTTTTCTTTCACCTTACGGGACTGTTCGTTTGTCGTTTTGTTCAGTGTTCAGTTATTTTATTAAAAACATGAAGACTTACCACGCTGCAATTTGGTCCTCACCTTCTTCCAACACAGACGATCGTTACAAATGTCCTCTATCCTATGCTCTCAAATTATGCAGATTATAAAGGCTGATCTCCCTGTCAAGTCTTTCAATATGCTTGGTTCTACACTACTCCTCTCCTTATGCCACTGATGGATTCGCTTGTTAACACTCTACTAAGACATTGTGTTACACAGAGAACATGGGAAGAACACTCTTAACACCCGAACACTGATATGCGTGATATGGCATTGGGAAATTAAGAGTTTCTTCATTTCCGTTGATCTAAAATGACCTCTAGTGACAACATAAACAAAGATTGATTCCAGCAGCGCTAAGGTTAGCCACGCATAACTAATCTAGGAATTATAGATGATGTGTTGCTCTTTCAAAGATTGAGGTTATGTCAAAGAGATAATGAGATCTTGTCAATTAATAGCAAAATGATTATCAGAAGAAAATGACAGTGACACTCTTGAAATTATTCATTCAAGCGTTGATAGACAATGTCTAAAGATTATAACTAGAAAATAATTTTGCAGCTGTGTCTGCTCTAGGGGAGTTGTTTGTTATGCCATAGCTATCGTGTTTTACATTTTGTGGGTGTCTAGGTGTGTTTCATTGTGTCTTCTGATTACGTACGTACTCCAAATCAAATCAAATCAAATTTTATTTGTCACATACACATGGTTAGCAGATGTTAATGCGAGTGTAGCGAAATGCTTGTGCTTCTAGTTCCGACAATGCAGTAATAACCAACGAGTAATCTAGCTAACAATTCCAAAACTACTACCTTATACACACAAGTGTAAAGGGATAAAGAATATGTACATAAAGATATATGAATGAGTGATGGTACAGAGCGGCATAGGCAAGATGCAGTAGATGGTATCGAGTACAGTATATACATATGAGATGAGTATGTAAACAAAGTGGCATAGTTCAAAGTGGCTAGTGATACATGCATTACATAAAGATGCAGTAGATGATATAGAGTACAGTATATAAGTATACACATGAGATAAATAATGTAGGGTATGTAAACATTATATTAAGTAGCATTGTTTAAAGTGGCTAGTGATATATTTTAATTCAATTCCCATTATTAAAGTGGCTGGAGTTGAGTCAGTGTGTTGGCAGCAGCCACTCAATGTTAGTGGTGGCTGTTTAACAGTCTGATGGCCTTGAGATAGAAGCTGTTTTTCAGTCTCTCGGTCCCAGCTTTGATGCATCTGTAGTGACCTCGCCTTCTGGAGGATAGCGGGGTGAACAGGCAGTGGCTCGGGTGGTTGTTGTCCTTGATGATCTTTATGGCCTTCCTGTGACATCGGGTGGTGTAGGTGTACTGGAGGGCAGGTAGTTTGCCCCCGGTGATGCGCTGTGCAGACCTCACTACCCTCTGGAAAGCCTTACGGTTGTGGGCGGAGCAGTTGCCGTACCAGGCGGTGATACAGCCCGACAGGATGCTCTCAATTGTGGATCTGTAGAAGTTTGTGAGTGCTTTTGGTGACAAGCCGAATTTCTTCAGCCTCCTGAGTTTGAAGAGTCTCTGCTGTGCCTTCTTCACAATGCTGTCTGTGTGGGTGGACCAATTCAGTTTGTCTGTGATGTGTACGCCGAGGAACTTAAAACTTACTACCCTCTCCACTACTGTTCCATCGATGTGGATAGGGGGGTGTTCCCTCTCCCTTTCCTGAAGTCCACAATCATCTCCTTAGTTTTGTTGATGTTGAGTGTGAGGTTATTTTCCTGACACCACACTCCGAGGGCCCTCACCTCCTCCCTGTAGGCCGTCTCGCCGTTGTTGGTAATCAAGCCTACCACTGTTGTGTCGTCCGCAAACTTGATGATTGAGTTGGAGGCGTGCGTGGCCACGCAGTCGTGGGTGAACAGGGAGTACAGGAGAGGGCTCAGAACGCACCCTTGTGGGGCCCCAGTGTTGAGGATTAGCGGGGTGGAGATGTTGTTACCTACCCTCACCACCTGGGGGCGGCCCGTCAGGAAGTCCAGTACCCAGTTGCACAGGGCGGGAAAGAGACCCAGGGTCTTGAGCTTGATGACGAGTTTGGAGGATACTATGGTGTTAAATGCTGAGCTGTAGTCGATGAACAGCATTCTCACATAGGTATTCCTCTTGTCCAGATGGGTTAGGGCAGTGTGCAGTGTGGTTGAGATTGCATCGTCTGTGGACCTATTTGGGCGGTAAGCAATTTGGAGTGGGTCTAGGGTGTCAGGTAGGGTGGAGGTGATATGGTCCTTGACTAGTCTCTCAAAGCACTTCATGATGACGGAGGTGAGTGCTACGGGGCGGTAGTCATTTAGCTCAGTTACCTTAGCTTTCTTGGGAACAGGAACAATGGTGGCCCTCTAGAAGCATGTGGGAACAGTAGACTGGGATAGGGATCGATTGAATATGTCCGTAAACACACCAGTCAGCTGGTCTGCGCATGCTCTGAGGGTGCGGCTGGGGATGCCGTCTGGGCCTGCAGCCTTGCGAGGGTTAACACGTTTAAATGTTTTACTCACCTCGGCTGCAGTGAAGGAGAGTCCGCATGTTTTGGTTGCGGGCCGTGTCAGTGGCACTGTATTGTCGTCAAAGCGGGCAAAAAAGTGATTTAGTCTGCCTGGGAGCAAGTCATCCTGGTCCGTGACTGGGCTGGTTTTCTTTTTGTAATCCGTGATTGACTGTAGACCCTGCCACATACCTCTTGTGTCTGAGCTGTTGAATTGCGATTCTACTTTGTCTCTATACTGACGCTTAGCTTGTTTGATTGCCTTGCGGAGGGAATAGCTACACTGTTTGTAGTCGGTCATGTTTCCGGTCACCTTGCCCTGATTAAAAGCAGTGGTTCGCGCTTTCAGTTTCACGCGAATGCTGCCATTAATCCACGGTTTCTGGTTTGGGAATGTTTTAATCGTTGCTATGGGAACGACATCTTCAACGCACGTTCTAATGAAGTCGCTCACCGAATCAGCGTATTCGTCAATGTTGTTGTCTGACGCAATACGAAACATATCCCAGTCCACGTGATGGAAGCAGTCTTGAAGCGTGGAATCAGATTGGTCGGACCAGCGCTGAACCGACCTCAGCGTGGGAGCTTCTTGTTTTAGCTTCTGTCTGTAGGCAGGGAGCAACAAAATGGAGTCATGGTCAGCTTTTCCGAAAGGAGGGCGGGGGAGGGCCTTATATGCATCGCCGAAGTTAGAATAGCAATGATCCAAGGTTTTACCAGCCCTCGTTGCGCAATCGATATGCTGATACAATTTAGGGAGTCTTGTTTTCAGATTAGCCTTGTTAAAATCCCCAGCTACAATGAATGCAGCCTCGGGATATATGGATTCCAGTTTGCAAAGAGTCAAATAAAGTTAGTTCAGAGCCATCGATGTGTCTGCTTGGGGGGGAATATATACGGCTGTGATTTATAATCGAAGAGAATTCCCTTGGTAGATAATGCGGTCGACATTTGATTGTGAGGAATTCTAAATCAGGTGAACAGAAGGCCTTGAGTTCCTGTATGTTGTTGTGACCACACCACGTCTCGTTAACTATAAAGTATACGCCCCCGCCCCTCTTCTTACCAGAAAGATGTTTGTTTCTGTCGGCGCGATGCGTGGAGAAACCAGCTGGCTGCACCGACTCCTATAGCGTCTCTCGAGTGAGCCATGTTTCCGTGAAGCAAAGAACGTTACAGTCCCTGATGTCCCTCTGGAATGCTACCCTTGCTCGGATTTCATCAACCTTGTTGTCAAGAGACTGGACATTGGCGAGTAGTATGCTAGGGAGTGGCGCGCCATGTGCCCGTCTCCGGAGCCTGACCAGAAGACCGCTTCGTTTGCCTCTTTTACGACGTTGTTGTTTTGGGTCGCAGGCTAGGATCCATTCCGTTGTCCTGGGTGAAAGGCAGAACACAGGATCTGCTCCGGGAAAGTCATATTCTTGGTCGTACTGATGGTGAGTTGACGCTGCTCTTATATTCAGTAGTTCGTCTCGACTGTTTGTAATGAAACATAAGATGACCTGGGGTGCCAATGTAAGAAATAACACGTAAAAAAACAAACTGCATAGTTTCCTAGGAACGCGAAGCGAGGGGGCCATCTCTGTCGGCGCCATCCTCTTCTTGTCTTGAGGCACATAAGGCATCCACAAGAGAGCACCACTGCTTCCGCTCTGTGGCTATTTTGGTGAGCGTTCCCCATGTCAGGCCACACTCCATCTCCTTTTGTAATTTTCTTCTCCATGTTTCTTTTGGTCATCCTGGATTTTTCTTCTCATCTGGTGTCCAGCATAGGGCAATCACACGGCATGCATCTGATGGTAGTCTGCATATAGTCTGCAGATAACAATCCAAATCAATGCTGAAACTCTAACTCTGTCCTCAATGTCCACTAGAAAAATCTGGCCCATACACTCGATTATTAGAAACTAATGGAGTTGCAATTTAAAACATTGAATGCAATGTATATGACTCCAGCAGCTATGGAGTGTATGAGCAACAGTACACGACTCACTAACAACAACAAACTCCAACCGATTCTAGGAACAAAGCCTCCATACTTGTTCATAACTGACTATATCTCAGGGGAAGGGATAAGCAGTGACATGTCAAGTCAAGGTCCATGCTTACTTTTGTTTTCCTTCCATAAATGTGCCTTGACTTGGGAGATGTGCCTCTAATCAAAGACAGATTTAAAAAGGCTCTGGTTTCCCCCCACAAGGGACAGATAGCAGGAAGCTACGTAGAGCGGTGAATCATCTTGCCAAAGTGCAAAGAGAGAACTCTAAAGGAAAAAAATGACAATACATGAATCAGATGAAGGAAGGAGAAAGCTGTTGGATTGGATGGTGTTTCTGAGCTTTGATTCCCAGCATATTTTCCCCCCTCATCATTCCTGTAGCTCCCTTGCATTCCAGCAGCAGGCTTATTTGTTACCATCCCCAAAAACAAAGCTGGCACTCGCCACATCAATACTGCACACAGTTTGTAGGGAGAGAGAGGCAAGAGTGAGAAACCGGGGAAGAATCAAAGTGAGGGAGACAGAGAGAGAGGCCCAAAATGAAAAATAACTCCAAAACCAACACCTCGAGGTGCTTGGCAATCATAGGCAGAGATTTTCAGGCGCTGCAGACAACAGATTCACAAACAAAGCTCAGGCCGGAATGGTGTCGCCTGTGATTGATTCTCCCAGCTCGACTGATAAGTTTGCTGTGGTAGGCATTCTGCAGAGCAAAGAATGTGTTGAAGTGAAGGAAAAACAATGTTGGAACTTGATGCATCACAGCCAATATGTTGGCCAGCAAAACTGGTTCTGAGGCAGTAACCTTGGAGAGGAAAGCAGCAGGTACATATATTATGTGCAGTCTTGTTCTTCTGTTTGTCAGGCGAGTTCCTCAACATAAAATCACATGGTTACATTTATATAATGTTATATTTATATAATGTTATAATGTTATATCTACTGCATGTCTACTACATTTTAATTCTCAAAATCTACATACAATTGTCATAAACATAACTTAGCATGTCATGGTAGACCATGTGTTGACAAATCATACTAACCATTCCCCTTTTTCTGTTTTCTGTGTAGACCTGCAATATCTGACATCACATACAACTAATGCATGCAGTGGCAAGAGTTACCTGCCCCTGGTGATGTCTTGTTTCACACGAGGAAACAACCATGCTAAAATGGTTGATCACTCAGAAGCCTTCTGTTAGTGAAGCTTTTGATGAGGGAATGGCCAGAGGGGAGCTGGGTTGTACAGTCAGACATTTGTTCTCTCCTGTTCTTCTCATCGCTCTTTGCAAGCTGACTATCTTCTCTTGCCAAATACAAATTCCCTCCTCCACATACTAAATGAAAACCAAATTAGACAGGACTAATAAGCTGTGTGGGAGCAACAGGCATTTTTATTTTTTCTCCTCCAACACAGAACGCACAGTGTGAGAGAAGAAAAAGGTGTAGCAACTTGCCAGCGAAGAGTTTAGAGTATCACACTGAGCCTCCGTCAGTCTTCTATCAGCACAGAGACTCAGGAACTGCTCCAGGCACCAGCGACACATCAACAGATTTGTATGCTACAGCCTTAAGAAAGGCAGACGCCGTGGCAAACAAACACACACAATTAGGAGACAGTGGATGGCGTGGATGGGGAACAGGGAGCTGTAGATTTCTGGGAGGAGGTGTGAGGTGTTCTCGGGTGCTCATTACAGGATACGGTGGCAATCTGGACAGTCATGGGGGGTGAGGGGATTGGGGGAGGAGGGGTGGGGGTGTGGGGAGGTGGTTGGTAGTGATGTATTCAGAGTCTCATTAGGAGAGACAGACCAGGCCACAGGAGAGCAGGGAGCACACAGTCACTAGGCCTCATTACAGACTGGCAGGGGATAGGGCCGGGCCAGGCCATGGAGCCTGTCAGGGTGACATTACTGCCAATACCCAGACAGAACCAGGTGGAGCTAGCATCTATGTGATGGGACCAGGACAGCTCTCTGTACTCTGACTGGCATTCAGTGCACTCTACTGTATGTGATCTTCCTATGTTAACATCACACAGGATGATCTTCAACAAACCACATAGTGGGGAATTCACAGCTGTTGGCAAGTGGCCCTGGTTTGAAATGGGTAGAAGCGGTGATAGTGATGAATACATTTCCTCCGGCAATGTGGCAGCAGGGTATTGGTTGGGGGTTGTGAAATTGGCAAGATAAGGCTCCAGCTCATGATGCTGGTTGAGAAATGGCCCACCTGCCTTTGTCCTGGAATTCATGTGTGTGTGATCGGTGTGTCCATGTCTACTCGCTGTGTGCCCATACAATGGTAATGCACTGGGACGCTAAAAGGGAGCCAATTAGGATGGGGCATCTCGACGACAGGAAGCAGGTCAATTGGGCTGATGGAGCTCCTGCGCAGGGCAGAAAACTGGCAGGGTGTTGGAGCCTGAAGGGGGATCGTGCTTGCTTTAGCCCACTCACCAACCCCACTCGGGTGTTAAGGGACACCACACAGCTCCAGAAGAGGCCCCCTTTAGAGCACAGAAAAAAAATATTTCTCCATCATCCCCAATTTCCATCGGTTGTCCTCTGAAATATGTGAGAGCACCTTGTCTCTTCCCCTCATCTTTCCAGCAGAACCCTTGTGTGATGATGCCTGTGATCTCTCACCGTCAGATGTATTATTCATTGGGCTTTTTTTCTAATGACGTGATAATGCTCCCCAAAATAGGAAAACGCTCATTAAACTACCATTGAATATAGATCACACCTTAAAGCCAGGCAGCAAATAGAAGCAAAAAAAGTTGGAGAGCAACATTGTGAGAGTGAAAGAGAGAGATGGATGGATGAAATATGCAGGCAAAGGAGCATTATCAACCTTTGACCCTGCTCATACAACATTAAACTGAAATTAAAAATATATTTTATCTAGAGATTAGAACTGGTTTACTACTATGTATTCTTTAATTAATTAAAACTCAGAACCAATGTGGGAAGAGCCGATGATTAACGAAGAGTCATCCGACTGGGCATGGCTCTCCCCTTCCCTTCTCTTGGCTCTGCACCCTCATCTAAATCCTCCATGTGTTTGGAATTACATAATCATTTGAAATTGCCACTTTTCATTAAAACAGGCCAAATAATTAATTTAGTTAATTTCTTCCCTCTTTCTGCCATCGGCGGACTAGATTCTATCAATCCCATGCGCACAAATCACATTTGCAAAGTCTTTTCAAACTTTTCACAAATAAATGATGCATGTCTACATTCTTTGCCTTCCTTGTCTCATAAGATTAATTGAAATTGGGTTATATAGAAAATATACAGTACCAGTCAAAGGTTTGGACACACCTACTCATTGAAGGATATTTCTTTATTTTTACTATTTTCTACATTGTAGAATAATAGTGAAGACATCAAAATTATGACATAACACAAAAAAGTGTTAAACAAATGAAAAAGTGTTAAACAAATAAAAATATATTACATATTTTAGATTCTTCAAAAGAGCCACCCTTTTCCTTGATAACAGCGTTGCAAATTCTCTCAACCAGCATCACTTGGAATGCTTTTCCAACAGTCTTGTTCCCACATATACTGAGCACTTGTTGGCTGTTTTTCCTTCGTTCTGTGGTCCAACGCATCCCAAACCATCTCAATTGGGTTGAGGTTAGGTGATTGTGGAGGCCAAGTCATGTGATGCAGCACTCCATCACTCTCTTTCTTGGTCAAATAGCCCTTACACAGCCTGGAGGTGTGTTGGGTCAATGTCCTGTTGAAAAACAAATGATAGTCCCACTAAGGACAAACCAGTTAGAATGGCATATCGCTGCAAAATGCTGTGGTAGCCATGCTGGTTAAGTGTGCCTTGAATTCTAAATAAATCATATACAGTGTCACCAGCAAAGCACCTGCACACCATCACACCTCCTTCTTGCTTCACGGTGGGAACCACAGATGCAGATATCATCCGTTCACCTACTCTGCATCTCACAAAGACACAGCGGTTGGAACCAAAAATCTAAAATTTGAATCATCAGACCAAAGGACAGATGTCTATTGTCCATTGCTCGTGTTTCTTGGCCCAAGCAAGTCTGTTCTTATTATTGGTGTTCTTTGGCAGTGGTTTCTTTGCTGCAATTCGACCATGAAGGCCTGATTCACCCAGTCTCCTCTGAACAGTTGATGTTGAGATGTCTGTTACTTGAACTCTGTGAAACGTTTATTTGGGCTGAAAATTCTGAGACTGGTAAATATAATGAACGCATCTTCTTCTTCTTTAACCTCTGGGTCTTTCTTTCCTGTGGCGGTCCTTATGAGAGCCAGTTTCATCATAGCGCTTGATGGTTTTTGTGACCTCACTTGAAGAAACTTTCAAAGTTCTTGAAATTTTCCATATTGACTGAACTTCATGTCTTAAAGTAATGATGGACTGTCTTGCCATAATATGGACTTGGTATTTTACCAAATAGGGATATCTTCTGTATACCACCCCTACCATGTCACAACACAACTGATTGGCTCAAATGTATTATGAAGGGGAAAAAATCCACAAATGAAGTTTTAACAAAGCACTCCTGTTAATTGAAATGCATTCCAGGTGACTACCTCGTGAAGCTGGTTTAGAGAATACCAAGAGTATGCAAAGCTGTCATCAAGGCAAAGGTTGGCTACTTTGAAGAATCTCAAGTATATAATTTTTCATTTTTTTAAACACTTTTTTGGTTACTACATGATTCCATATGTATTATTTCATAGTTTTGAAAGAAACAGCCTGGAATGAGAATGTGTGTCCAAACATTTGACTGGTACTGTTTTTGATGTTTATTACTTTGTTGAAGTTCATGTGAATACCCTGGGAGCCGATCTGTATTCTGTATTCTAAAAATGTAATATGTCTACCAAGTAGGCTACGCAGCTCAAGGTCAGTCGAAATCACTGACAGGTGACTTAAATTAATGACAACTAATTTGCTGAGTCAGATCTTGTTAGGTCTCTTGAAATTCTATGTTTAGAAGGAAGTGTGAGAAAAGGTGGAGAATTAACTCATATCCAATGTTATGGGGTGAAGGTAAAAAGCAGAATGGACTTTGCTTCTCTCTCTCGTGCTATAGTAGTGACTAATTTGTATGGTTAACCCCCTGCTATGTTTTTTTTGTGTTCTTTCTCACCAGTTCTTAGGCAATTTGGCGCTCCTAGTGGCGGGGGTACTTTAATGCAAGCAAACTTAACTCCATTTTACCTCATTTGTATTACCATGTCACATGTGCAACCAGAAGAAAAACTCCATACCACTTTTACTCCACACAGAGAGATGCATACAAACCTCTTCCTCCTCCTCCATTTGGCAAATCTGACCATAATTATGTCCTCCTGATTCCTGTTTAAAAGCAAAAACTAAAGCAGGAAGTACCAGTAACTCGCTCAATACAGAAGTGGCCAGGTGATGCAGATGCTACGCTTCATGACTGTTTTGCTAGCACAGACTGGAATATGTTCCGAGATTAATCCAATGGCATTACGGAGTATATCACCTCAGTCACCACCTTCGTCATTAAGTGCATCAACAACATTGTCACCATACGTACATATCCCAACCAGAAACCATGGATTACAGGCAACATCCGATCCGAGTTAAAGGCTAGAGCTGCCACTTTCAAGGAGTTGGACACCAATCCGGAAGCCTATAAGAAATCCCGCCATGCCCTCAGATTACCCAATCAAACTATCAAAGCCTACTACACCACATCTGATGCTCATCGGATGTGGCAAGGCTTGAAAACTATTACGAACTACAAAGGGAAGCACAGCTGTGAGCTGCACAGTGACGTGAGCCTACCAACTAACTGCCTTTTATGCTCGCATCCGGAAAACCCTAGACCCACTCCAAATCGCATACCGCCACAACAGATCCACAGATAACGGGATCTCAATTGCGCTCCACACAGATAACGGAATCTCAATTGCGCTCCACAATGCCCTTTCCTACCTGGACATAAGGAACACATGCACTGCCGTTCAAAAGTTTGGGGTCACATAGAAATGTCCTTGTTTTTGAAAGAAAAGCACATTTTTGTCCACTAAAATAACATCGAATTGATCAGAAATACAGTGTAGACATTGTTAATGTTGTAAATGACTATTGTAGCTGGAAATGGCAGATTTTTATGGAATATCTAAATAGGCGTACAGAGGCCCATTATCAGCAACCATCACTTCTGTGTTCCAATGGCACGTTGTGTTTGCTAATCCAACTTTATCATTTTAAAAGGCTAATTGATCATTAGAAAACCCTTTTGCAATTATGTTATCACAGCTAAAGAAGCAATAAAACTGGCCTTCCTTAGACTAGTTGACTATCTGGAGCATCAGCATTTGTGGGTTCGATTACAGGCTCAAAATGGCTAGAGACAAAGATCTTTCTTCTGAAACGCGTCAGTCTATTCTTGTTCTGAGAAATGCAGGCTATTCCATGCGAGAAATTGCCAAGAAACTGAAGATCTCGTACAACGTTGTGTACCACTCCCTTTACAGAACAGCACAAACCTACTCTAACCAGAATAAAAAGAGGAGGGAGGCCCCGGTGCACAACTGAACAAGAGGACAGGTACATTAGAGTGTCTAGTTTGATAAACAGACGCCGCACAAGTCCTCAACTGGCAGCGTCAATAAATAGTACTCGCGACGAACCAGTCTCAATGTCAAAAGTGAAGAGGCTACTCCGGGATGCTGGCCTTCCAGGCAGAGTTCCTCTGTCCAGTGTCTGTGATTTTTTTCCCATTTTAATCTTTTCTTTTTATTGGCCATTCTGAGATATGGCTTTTTCTTTGCAACTCTGCTTAGAAGGCCAGCATCCCGGAGTCGCCTCTTCGCCTCTTCACTGTTGACATTGAGACTGTTGACGTTGAGTACTATTTAATGAAGCTGCCAGAGCCTGGTTCCTCTCTTAGGTATCTGCAAGTCTAGGGAGTTTTTCCTAGCCACCGTGCTTCTACATCTACATTGCTTGCTGTTTGGGGTTTTAGGCTGGGTTTCTGTATAGCACTTTGTGACATTGGCTAATGTAAAAAGGGCTTTGTAAATACATTTGATTGATTGATTTCTGAGGCCAAGCTTCCTGTCATCCAATACCTATATACTAGGCGGTGTCAGAGGAAGGCCCAAACATTTGTCAATGACTCCAGTCACCCAAGTCATAGACTGTTCCCTCTGCTACCGCACGGCAAACGGTACCCGGAGCGCCAAGTGCAGGTCCTAAAGGCTCCTTAACAGCTTCTACCCCCAAGCCATAAAAGTGCTGAACAATTAATCAAATGGCCACCCGGACTATTTACATTGACCCCCCTTTAGTTTTTACACTGCTGCTACTCGCTGTTTACTATCTAAGCACCGTCACTCTATCCCTACCTACATGTACAAATTACCTCAACTAATCTGTATCCCCGCACATTGACTCGGTACTGGTACCCCTTGTTTACAGCCTCGGTGTTGTTATTTTTTTGTGTTACTTTTTATTTCACTTCTTACTTTAGTTGTAACCCATTCAAGTCCTTGTACAATATCAAAATGCACCACATACCAAATTCTGTTTGGTGTACATGCATTAAATAATAAATACAATTGTCTAAACAGGCCACATTGACATTTTTAGATTGTTATTATCTATCGTGCCTCCAATGTCAAAGTTGGGATGTTGAGAAAATGTGAGAAGAAAAAAAAACATTAAAATGGTTTATTCTTTAAAAGCGTATAGTATCAAATCAAATCAAATCAAATTTTATTTGTCACATACACATGGTTAGCAGATGTTAATGCGAGTGTAGCGAAATGCTTGTGCTTCTAGTTCCGACAATGCAGTAATAACCAACAAGTAATCTAACTAACAATTCCAAAACTACTGTCTTATACACAGTGTAAGGGGATAAAGAATATGTACATAAGGATATATGAATGAGTGATGGTACAGAGCAGCATAGGCAAGATACAGTAGCTGATATCGAGTACAGTATATACATATGAGATGAGTATGTAAACAAAGTGGCATAGTTAAAGTGGCTAGTGATACATGTATTACATAAGGATGCAGTCGATGATATAGAGTACAGTATATACGTATGCATATGAGATGAATAATGTAGGTTAAGTAACATTATATAAGGTAGCATTGTTTATATATTTACATCATTTCCCATCAATTCCCATTATTAAAGTGGCTGGAGTTGAGTCAGTGTCATTGTCAGTGTGTTGGCAGCAGCCACTCAATGTTAGTGGTGGCTGTTTAACAGTCTGATGGCCTTGAGATAGAAGCTGTTTTTCAGTCTCTCGGTCCCAGCTTTGATGCACCTGTACTGACCTCGCCTTCTGGATGATAGCGGGGTGAACAGGCAGTGGCTCGGGTGGTTGATGTCCTTGATGATCTTTATGGCCTTCCTGTAACATCGGGTGGTGTAGGTGTACTGGAGGGCAGGTAGTTTGCCCCCGGTGATGCGTTGTGCAGACCTCACTACCCTCTGGAGAGCCTTACGGTTGAGGGCGGAGCAGTTGCCGTACCAGGCGGTGATACGGCCCGCCAGGATGCTCTCGATTGTGCATCTGTAGAAGTTTGTGAGTGCTTTTGGTGACAAGCCGAATTTCTTCAGCCTCCTGAGGTTGAAGAGGCGCTACTGCGCCTTCTTCACGATGCTGTCTGTGTGAGTGGACCATTTCAGTTTGTCTGTGATGTGTATGCCGAGGAACTTAAAACTTGCTACACTCTCCACTCCTGTTCCATCGATGTGGATAGGGGGGTGTTCCCTCTGCTGTTTCCTGAAGTCCACAATCATCTCCTTAGTTTTGTTGACGTTGAGTGTGAGGTTATTTTCCTAGTAGTGTTTTTAGACCTGTTTCCAGCTCAAATATGCCAAATATTAATCAACTCACTGTCATTTGTAAACTACAGACATTTATTTATCATACTATATTTAGTCTTTTGACACATCGGATTACTGTTTGTTTCACACTTCATGAATTAGGGGGTGTCCATTTTAAATAGGAGGGAATTACAGGCAGTGTGGGGACTCAGATAAGCTCCCCAGAGCTGTCCCTCCTGGGGGTGATTGAGATGCAGGGGGAGTTGGAGTGGGGTCAGCCAGGAATGGAGAGCTGGGTAGAGTTTTATCAGAAAATGGAAAGGTTGATGCCAGTTCCTGAATTATACAGCTCTCCCCATCAGAATCCATGTTGAGTCAAGTGCTGTGTTTCTCTGGGGGACGTTTGGGAGCTAAGGGGCTCAAGACTCCTCTCCAAACCCAGGGGGAAGGTACTCTGGAGGCTGAGGAGAACCAGTCAGACTGGGGAGGATTGGAAGACATGGAGCTAGGGCACTCCAGACAGCATTAGCTGTGCTAGACGCCTCAGGTCATGAGTTGCATGTCCAAATGTCGAGAATAATTGAACCTGGAGAATGTCCTGAAAGGTTAAAACGGAATGGACTAGGATTCCAGAGTTCAGTTATGTTTTTCAAAATGTGATCAGATATTTACAATTTGACATTTTAAAGGTCTTGACTTTCACACTTTTCAATATACATTTTTATTTTAAAATTTTCACTTTGACATGACTTAAAAACATACTTTGTATGTTTACATAAAACCTGTACGATAGTGGTGGGTATCCTAGTGGTTAAGAGCTTTAGGTCAGTAACTGAAAGGTTGCTGGTTTGAATCCCCAAGCTAACTAGGTGAAAAGTCTATGCTCTTAAGCAAAGCACTTAACCCTATTTGCACCTGTGGTGTAAGAATATTTTACCATTTCTATTTTTGACAACTTTTACTTTACTTCACTACAGCGGTTCCTCCTTTAAAAGTTGTGTCTTACTGCGGCACATCTTGAGGGTTGCGGCAGCATTCTGTGGCATGTCATCTATTTGTCAGCCATTTTATTACAGCAAGTTATTGTTAGTTTGACCACCAGAGGGCATCTTTGATAAGCATTTGATAGTCTTCCATATTGGCATTACCAGAGAATTTAAAACCTTTTTTGTAAGAACATAGTATATGGGATTGATTTTAAGAAATTTGGCTTAATTAATTAGATTAATATTATGGTGTTTCTATTCCAAGAAAAACTAAAAACAAAACACTCAGGGTTTCCATTAAGATGGAATGAAAAATATGGCACTGTACAATGTGAATGTCGGGATTAGGCAAAATCATGAGGATTGGAGGATTATAAATTGTTTGCGTTCATTAGACAACTTTGTTCCAATATTTGTGTAAATCAGTGATATTTATTCCCATAGTAATTCGTTATGGATCCATAACTAAATCAACATCAACAATTTGAAAGAGTATTTTCATCATTATTTTATTAACGAAAGCATAAAGATGCTGAAGAACTACAGTACCATAAAGCATTTGAAGCATTTTGAAGATGTAAGCCACCTGTACTTGTTTATTAGGCTACTGTTCAGTTACAATACATACTGTAGTAAACGTGGGAAATTGCCTAATTGTCTAAGGGAGAACAGGCCAAGTCTGTATTACAGAATGCAGGGCAAGCGGGAGACTGGGGTTCAAATCCTCGACGTGGAGGAAGGAGTAGGCTATCCTTGTAAATAATTATTTGTTCTTACCTATTCCATAGGTTATTTCATAGTTGTGATGTCTTCACTATTATTCTACAATGTAGAAAATAAGAAAAGTAAAGACAAATCCTGGAATTAGGTGTGTCCAAGCTTTTGACTGGTACTCCAAGAAAAACAAAGGGTTTCCATTAACTTCTTATGGCTGCAGGGGCAGTATTGAGTAGCTTGGATGAAAGGTGCCCAGAGGTGCCCAGAGTAAACGGAATGCTCCTCAGTCTCAGTTGCTAATATATGCATAATATTAGTATTGGATAGAAAACACTCTGAAGTTTCAAAAACTGTTTGCATGATGTCTGTGAATATAACAGAACTCGTATGGCAGGCAAAAACCTGAGAATAAATCCGAACAGGAAGTGAGAAATCTGAGGTTGGTATATTTTCAACCCATGCCCTATTGAAATCACATTGGGATATGAATGACGGTTCCTAGGGCTTCCAATAGATGTCAACCGTCTATAGAAACTTGAATGAGCCTTCTACTGTGTTGTGGGACTGAATAAGAGGGAAATGAGTCAGGCTACTGGCAGAGACATTTCCTGGTCATGCGCATACCACATGATATCGACTTGTGTTCCGTTCCTCCTCAAGACACAAAGGAATTCTCCCGTTTTAACTTTATTGAAGATTTATGATAAAAACATCCTAATGATTGATTCTGTGCTTAGTTTGAAATTGTTTCTTCGACCTGTAATATAACTCTTTGAAGTTTTTGTCCGAAGAAATGGTCGACCAGCACCAGCGTCTGCATAGGTGTACCAAATGCGCTAACAAAAGTAGCTAATTGGACATAAATATCGGACATTATCGAACAAATCAAACATTTTATTGTGGACCTGGGATTTCTGTGAGTGCATTCTGATGAAGAGAATCTAAGGTAAGGGAATATTTATCATGTAATTTCTGGTTTCTGTTGACTCCTAATTGTATTATATTTCTGAGCGCCGTCTCAGATTATTGCATGGTTTGCTTTTTCCGTTAACTTTCTATGAAATCTGACACAGCGGTTGCATTAAGGAGATATATCTATAATTCCATGTGTATAACTTGTATTATGATGGACATTTATGATGAGTATTTCTGTTGAATCGATGTGGCTATGTAAAATCACTGGATGTTTTTGGAACTAGTGAACGAAACGTGCCAATGTAAACGCAGAGATTTTTTCATATAAATATGAACTTTATCAAGCAAAATATACATGTATTGTGTAACATGTCATCTGATGAAGATCAAAGGTTAGTGATTCATTTTATCTTTGTGCTTTTTGTGACTCCTCTCTTTGGCTGAAAAAACTGCAGTTTTTCTGTGGCTTGGTGGTGACCTAACATAATCATTTGTGGTGCTTTCGCTGTAAAGCATATTTGAAATCGGAGACTGTGGCGGGATTAACAACAATATTACCTTTAAAATTGTATAATATACATGTATGTTTGAGGAATTTTAAATTATGAGATTTATGTTGCTTTGAATTTGGCGCCCTGCACTTTCACTGGCTGTTGTCATATCATCCAGTTAACAGGATTGCAGCCTTAAGATGGAATGGAAAATATGACGCTGCACAACATGAATACCCACAGGGTACGCTGGAGACTGGGTTCAATTCCCCGACGGCGAGGAAGGGGTAGGCTGTCCTTGTAAATAAGAATTTGTTCTTAACTGACTTGTCAAGTTAAATAAAGGTTACACTAAGAGCAGAACATTTCTGCACCCTAATTTTCTAATTCTTGTTTTACCAATATCCAAATGGAGATAAAGTGAAAATAGAAATCTCAATGATTAATCAAGAGCAGTCCCCATGCTTGTCTCAGAGCAGCGCAAAACGGTGCTAAAACAGTTGTAGGCTTTTGCTTCTAACTTCAATATGCTCGTTAAATAAATAAGACCTACACCATTTTTAACAGCACATTACACAACACTAGTGAGACTCATTTAACCTATGGTAGGCCTACAGTATATCTTTTTTTTTTTTAATCAATGACGTGACTCTTCGCCAATAATTACATTTAGATGATTGGCGGACTCTATATTAACATCTACGGGGCATTTTCTGTTAGGGTCTGAGAGAATATCTGAACATTTCTAAGGGTCTTATATAATAATACTAATAATATTTTTGTTTAAAAAGTAACTATTTTGGAGATTTCGTTTTCATTTAACCTAGAGTGTCACGTTCGTCGTAGTGAGAAGACCAAGGCGCACCGCAATGTGAATATATGATACTTTTAATAAAGATAGACACTTAACTATACAAAATAACAAAACAAACGTGCAGCTATGATACAAAAGTGCAACTAGACATAGACAATAACCCACGCAATACCCAAAGAAGATGGCTGCCTAAATATGGTTCCCAATCAGAGACAACGATAAACACCTGCCTCTAATTGAGAACCAACCTAAGCAACCATAGCCATATATAAACACCTAGATGATAAACAACTCCATAAACCTACAAAACCCCTAGACAGTAGAAAAACACATACATCACCCATGTCACACCCTGACCTAACCAAAACAATAAAGAAAACAAAGAGTACTCAGATCAGGGCATGACATAGAGTGAAGCAGAAAAAATACTTTTCTTGAACATGTTTTTGAGACATTCTCACTAATTTGTAAATAAAGACAGTTTGTTATTTCAAATTATTTATTTCTGGAGAAACCTAACTTGATTATTTAGCAGATAACACTTGCTTATATTCAGTAAACACATATCTTAAGAATATCATAGAATATTTGAACATTTTCATTTCTCAATGCTTGTCCCAGTGCAAATGATTGTCTCAGTGAAACGATGCTGAAATAATGTCCACAGCAGGAAGTCTATGTATTCTGTGCCCACTCATGGTACAGTTGAAGTCAAAAGCTTACATACACTTAGGTTGGAGTCATTAAATCTAGTTTTTCAACCACTCCAGAAATGTCTTGTTAACAAACTATAGTTTTGAAAAGTTGGTTAGGACATCTACTTTGTGCATGACACAAGTAATTTTTCCAACAATTGTTTACAGACAGATTATTTCACTTGTAATTCACTGTATCACAATTCCAGTGGGTCAGAAGTTTACATACACTAAGTTGACTGTGCCTTTAAACAGCTTAGAAAATTCCAGAAAAGTATGTCATGGATTTAGACGCTTCTGGTAGGCTAATTGACATAATTTGAGTCAATTGGAGGTGTACCTGTGGATGTATTTCAAGGCCTACCTTCAAACTCAGTGCCTCTTTGTTTGACATCATGGGAAAATCAAAAGAAATCAGCCAAGACATCAGAAATAAATTGTAGACCTCCACAAGTCTGGTTCATCCTTGGGAGCAATTTCCAAATGCCTGAAGGTACCACGTTCATCTGTACAAACAATAGTATGCAAGTATTAACACCATGGGACCACGCAGCCGTCATACCGCTCAGGAAGGAGACGCGTTCTGTCTCTTAGAGATGAACTTACTTTGTTGTGAAAAGTGCAAATCAATCCCAGAACAACAGCAAAGGACCTTGTGAAGATGCTTAAGGAAAAAGGTACAAAAGTATCTGTATCCACAGTAAAACGAGTCCTATATCGACATAACCTGAAAGGAATGCTCAGGAAGGAAGAAACCACTGCTCCAAAACCGCCATTACAAAGCCAGACTACGGTTTGCAACTGCACATGGGGACAAAGATCGTACTTTTGGAGAAATGTCCTCTGGTCTGATGACATTTATTGTTTGGCAATAAAGACCATCGTTATGTTTGGAGGAAAAGGGGGAGGCTTGTAAGCCGAAGAACACAAGAAGTTCAGTGAGGACCTCTGAATGATCCAATGTTGACCTAAATGACAGTGAAGGGGCGACTGCGGGATTCTGGCCTTCCAGGCAGAGTTGCAACGGAAAGGCCATATCTCAGACTAGCCAATAAAAAGAAAAGATTAAGATGGGCAAAAGAACACAGACAGTGGACAGAGGAACTCTGCCTAGAAGGCCAGCATTCCGGAGTAGCCTCTTCACTGTTGACGTTGAGACTGGTGTTTTATGGGTACTATTTAATGAAGCTGCCAGTTGAGGACTTGTGAGACATCTGTTTCTCAAGCTAAACACTCTAATGAACTTGTCCTCTTACTCAGTTTTGCACCGGGGCTTCCCACTCCTCTTTCTATTGGTTAGCGCCAGTTTGCGATGCCCTGTGAAGGGAGTAGGACACAGCGTTGTACGAGATCTTCAGTTTCTTGGCAATTTCTCACATGGAATTGCCTTCATTTCTCAGAACAAGAATAGACTGACGAGTTTCAGAAGAAAGTGCTTTTTGTTTCTAGCGATTTTGAGCCTCTAATCAAACTCACAAATGCTGATGCTCCAGATACTCAACTAGTCTAAGGTCAGTTGTATTGCTTATTTAATCCACACAACTGTTTTCAGCTGTGCTAACATAATTGCTAAAGGGTTTTTTAATGATCAATTAGCCTTTTAAAATTATATACTTGGATTATCTAACACAACGTGCCATTGGAACACTGGAGTGATGGTTGCTGATAATGGGGCTCTGTATGCCAATTTAGATATTCCATTAAAAATCAGCCATTTCCAGCTACAATAGTCACTTACAACATTAACAATGCCTACACTGTATTTCTGATCAATTTGATGTTATTTTAAATGGACAAAAAATGTGCTTTTCTTTCAAAAACAAGGACATTTCTAAGTGACCCCAAACTTTTGAACGGTAGCGTATATAATATATACAGTAGCAAGACAGGGGCTGCTGCTCTCCAGGGAATTAATTAACTATGCTAATGAAGTTGGAGTGGAAATGCTTCATAGCATCAGTGCATCTCCTCTGCTCTGGCTGCCCATGAACCCTGAGGATGTATACAGTAGAACCCTGCATGTCCTGGTGCAGAGCCAAGGAAGAGTGTTTATGTATTTTGATGTGTTCATTACAGTACATAGGGTTATATCTGCATTCTAAATATTTTTCACGGCATGATTTCAACCAATGTGAAACATAAGAGCATAGATCAATTGTATACTATTATGTCCACCATTACTCAAGTCTCTTTTTTCTTCTCCAAATATGCCTGCATTATATTTCTGAGTTGGTGTAGACAAAGTACATTTGTAAATTATTTTTTGACTTGTTACCCAGGGCTATGAATTTCATATACAAGCCTGGTTGATGATTATTTTTGGAATAATCACTCCATTACAAGAACATGTCTCGAGTGGGTTTCCTCAAAATAAACATTTTTTCTCAAGGCAATATTTTTTCTACCCTGCTTTGACAAAAAGTACATGTTTAAAACATATGGCAAACAATGTAAAGATCTGGCTACACAGTTGATAACTTCACAGTAAAATGGTTAATTTGGTTTGTAAACCTCCCTTTTACAGTGAATTCACTAACATCCTACTCCCGTTTAATGCCACTCCCATTAGTTGAAATAACATATTAAACAGACAATAAAATGCTTACACAGGACTAAAAAGTGTCAGACTATGATATCAAATTACCCTATTGATCAGTAGCTACAGACCGACTACTGTGTGTTCATTAAACATAGTGGATTCCCCACACATTACTTAACTGTTGGTTCAAATGAAGGGGCATCTGTTTACCTACCTGTATACCCTTTTTATTAGAATCAGCATAAACATTGAACTAATGTATTTTCATGAATCCCAAGCGATGAGGTGGTTATATACAGTGGAAATTGGCTCTGACTATATACTTTCTTTATATGCAACAGAGAAAAAGTATTTTACACCCAGAGCCCAAACAAGACATACAGTATATAAATGATCCAGAAGACAAGGCAGTGCTCACAGGTGTCCTGAAGGAACTGTAATGCATATGTCAACTTCTGAGAAAATGTGCTAAGCTCCATATATACAATGATGGTAATGTGTTTTGTACTAGAGTGAATGTGTGCTATTTATTCTATTAATTTGTTATGTCTTGTGTGAAACACCTCATCTCTTTTAGGCATATTTTGATGTGCTCTGTGTTTCTTGGTTTTGCATTTCAATCCTGTTCTTTGACATATTCGATTTTAGAAGCGATGTCTGCAATATGACAATGTTTGTTTCTGCCTCTGCTCCAAATCAAGAAATACTAAGCACAGCACTCTGACATACTTTATATTTTTATTAGGTGGCTACTCTGATTCGTGACATACCTCTAAGATTAGATGTTCATTGTGTTAGTAGGTGACTATGTTTAGAGTATGTGCTGAGGATACTTGGATAATATAGTTAGCCTTTTATTAAAATGTGTGTGGTGTGTGTGTGTGTGTGTGTGTGTGTGTGTGTGTGTGTGTGTGTAGAAATATCTGAATTTTCAGTTTGTTTTATGTTTTTGTAAAGGTGGGATCGGTGTCCCACCCACGGGACAGTTGAGCTAACGTAGGCTAATACAGTTAGCATGAGGTTGTAAGTAACAAGAACATTTCCCAGGACATGGACATGTCTGATATTGGCAGAAAGCTTACATTCTTGTTAATATAACTGCACTGCCCCTTTTACAGGAACTATTACAGTGAAAGAATACCATGCTATTGTTTGAGGAGAGTGAACCATTTTGAACATAAAGTTAATAATAAACAAATTAGGTACATTTGGGCAGTCTTGATACAAGATTTTGAACAGAAATGCAATGGTTCATTGGATAAGTCTAAAACATTATACATACACTGTTGCCATCTCGTGGCCAAAATCTAAATTGCACCTGGGCTGGAATCATACATTATGGCCTTTCTCTTGCATTTCAAAGATGATGGTACAAAAAAATACATTGTATTATCTTTTACCAGATCTATTGTGTTATATTCTCCAACATTCCTTTCACATTTCCACAAACTTCAAAGTGTTTCCTTTCAATGGTACCAAGAATATGCATATCCTTGCTTCAGGACCTGAGATACAGGCAGTTAGATTTGGGTATGTCAATTTAGGCAAAAATGTAAAAAAATAATAATAATAATTATAAAAGGGTTCGATCCTTAATTAAGAGAATATCTGACACACAAATGTGACAACAACACATTGTAGTTTATGTTCATCCAAACATGTATTTACAAACTGAATGCCAATGTCAACGTGAGTCAAAACAAACAAACACAAACTTCATACAATTTCATTCTAAAATTAAAACCAAAACCTTTTTATTTTCTCTCCAACCCTATGCGTGATGATGAATAGGTATCGTGTAAGCTCTCGATGGGAACTGCATTGTTTATGGACAATCGATTTACACAGAAATGTGCGGGCAAAGTCTGGAGCCATGATGTGTTAACATACCGTCCTGAGATGAGTCACACTGATGCCTTCTGACAGGCTTCATTCAGCTGGTGAGAGAGGCAGAGGCTAACCAGGAGTGCAGCTCTGCCCAAACACATGCTGCGTGCCAGCCTTAATCTTGCTCCAATAAGATGAGAGTACAGGAGGTAAAAATAACGAGTTCGGTAGGTACTGTAAGTGTACAGTACAGTATGGGAGATGTGACTGGCTGGGATTTAAAAAGTCTGCGCTAGCGGCTGGTAATTCAGGGATGAACTGTAGAAGACCTTGATAGTAAACATCTCTTTTGTTTTGGTTTAGTTTTGTAGGACTATATAGTGTAATCTGAATATAGAAGTACAATGCCATATGTGAAGCTCATTCATAAAAACAAACAGTTATACACTCAGAGCTGTCTGCTTATCCATCAGTTAATCCCTGTTTAAAAAATATCTATTGTGGTATATGTTCATGTTGTTTTCAGACCATGCCAAAGCTATATTGTGGTGTACATATGCTGTACATCTGAATGATACATACTGTAAATCCACGGGATTAATGTCTAATCCGTCATTTGGAATTTTAGAAGGACCACAGTCAATCTCCTCAGTTCAGTCTACATTACCAAAGCAATATAGCTTTTTAAAACTTCGTAAACTGGCATATCAAATAGACAACAAACTAAAAATGTATGTTCAAATCTTCCTGGAGTAAGGGGAAATACTTAGCAACAATGTATTGTACCCTGTTGGACAGTCTCTCATTTTCACTCAATGGACTCTAACCACACACTCACACATACTACACTGATACTCCAACACACAGCCACGCATATTGATGCCCACACACACACACACACACACACACACACACACACACACACACACACACACACACACACACACACACACACACACACACACACACACACACACACACACACATTCCTTCACATACACTGCTGCTACTCTCTGTTTATTATCTATGCATAGTCACCTTACCACTACCTACATTTACATACAGTATGACCTCAAATACCTCAACTAACCCGTACCCCTGCACATTGACTCGGTACTGGTAACCCCTGTACATAGCCTTGTTGTTGTTATGTTATTGCGTTACTATTTTTCCTTTAGTTTATTTAGCACATTTTTCTTACCAACTTTTTAAAACGGAATTGTTGGTTAAGGGCACATAAGTAAGCATTTCACAGTAAGGTTTACACCCGGTGTATCGGCACATGTGACGAAGAAAATGTGATTTTGATTGTATTTGTTCAGAGTATCATAGACATCCCAACAGTCAAAATAACATCTCCAAATTGATTTAAGAGCTTTGATGTTTACATCATTGCATAATATCCCTCCAAAAGCAATGCTGGTGTATCAAATGTGTAAAAACATCATTCACTTTGAGTGGTTTGGTGAACCACAAACACACGACTGTTGGTTTCTTATTTTAAAGGGATAGTGCGGGAAACTCTTTCTCTTTCTCCTCCACCTTCCTTTAAACTGCACGCAAATGGTATCCGTTGTGGAAAGAGATCTTTCCATTCCCTGTAAAATGTTCATGTTTCAGTTCAATTCAGACTTAGCAGCACCGCCTAAAGCCCCACATTACCCCCTCGCTGCGCCCTCCCTTGGCCCCAACCTTCTCTGGACATCTTCACCAGATTGGGATCTCTGTCTGTGGATTGGAGTGAGACTTGGATTGGAGAGGGGGGAGGGGGTGGCTGGGGATGAACTGACAGGTTATTACTGGATTTGTGGGGGATTAGTCCATAAAAGCCCTCTCAGCCCCACGGCCAGCGTGGCCAGAACCGAGGAAATAAGATAAAATAATCTCTGTAAAAATGGTCTGGAGTGGGAAAGAGTGTGAGAGAGAGAAATGAGGAAAAAAACATCATCCCAAATAAAATCAGTGCTTGGAAAAAATGCATTAAATCTTCACTCTGTCCTAATTTCGGTTGTTTCTGTTTTTTTTTCTGAAAACCCCTGCCTGGGGATATGTCAATTGGAATGAGATTAAACTCCCACAATATAGACATGAAAAAAGCGGACTGGAACACATCTAAAATGCTCAAGAGCCCCCCTTTAGAAAGCTATGTTCTTCTCTCTGGTTCAATAGATGAGCATCTGACTCATATGCGTTGTTGCATAAGCAGGTACACACATCAGGGACCTGCTTTGATTTTTAGATCCCTTATGGTTGTAGGGAGAGTTAGATCTGTTGATTCACCTATCATGTTCTGGAGAAATTACTAAAACATGTACATTACCAGTCAAACGTTTGGACACACTGACTCAACTGGTCAGGATGCTCTCGATTGTGCAGTTGTAAAACTTTCCACCGCATCCGTCTATGTAACACTTTCCTATCAGCAGTGTAAGATGACAGAGCTAGAGCGATGTTTGTCAGACCATGAGACATCCTGAAAATCTTTATTCTAACAAAATTGTTTGAAGCATTTCTATGTGCTAATAGCAGAAAGGCCCCCAAAATGTTCACCAAATATATACAGTACCAGTCAAAAGTTTGGAAAAACTTACTCATTCAAGGGTTTTTCTTTATTTTTACTTTTTTCTATATTGTAGAATAATAGTGAAGACATCAAAACTATGAAATAACACATATGGAACGCTGTACAGTGACAAGAAAATGTATTTGATTTATTTTTTATACATTTTCTCATTTACAACTGCGACCTGTCCAAAATAAAGCAAATCAGTGCGACAAAACAACAGAGTTACACATGGGATAAACAAACGTACAGTCAATAAAACAATAGAAAATCTGTATACAGTGTGTGCAAGTAAGGAAATAAATAGGCCATATTGGCGAAGTAATTACAATTTAGCAATTAACACTGGAGTGATAGATGTGTAGATGAGGATGTGCAAGTAGAAGTACTGGTGTGCAAAAGAGCAGAAAAATTAACAAAAAAAACAAATATGGGGATGATGTAGGTAAAAATGGGTGGGCTATTTACCGATAGACTATGTACAGCTGCAGCAATAGGTAAACTGCTCTGACAGCCGATGCTTGAAGTTAGTGAGGGAGATACAAGTCTCCAACTTCAGTGATTTTTGCAATTCGTTCCAATCATTGGCAGCAGAAAACTGGAACGAAAGGCGGCCAAATGAGGTGTTGGCTTTAGGGATGATCAGTGAGATACACCTGCTGGAGCGCGTGCTACGGATGGGTGTTGCCATCGTGACCAGTGAACTGAGATAAGGCAGAGCTTTACCTAGCATGGACTTGTAGATGACCTGGAGCCAGTGGGTCTGGCGACGAATCTGTAGCGAGGGCCAGCCGACTAGAGCATACAAGTCGCAGTGGTGGGTGGTATAAGGTGCTTTAGTGACAAAACGGATGGCACTGTGATAAACTGCATCCAGTTTGCTGAGTAGAGTGTTGGAAGCAATTTTGTAGATGACATCGCCGAAGTCGAGGATCGGTAGGATAGTCAGTTTTACTAGGGTAAGTTTGGCGGCGTGAGTGAAGGAGGCTTTGTTGCGGAATAGAAAGCCGACTCTTGATTTGATTTTCTGACTTCAACTGTGAGTTTAAACTTCTGACTTAAACTGTGAGTGTAAAAACTAAATGGAATTGCTAAAATATACTTAAGTATCGAAAGTGTAAATCGTTTCAAATTCCGTATTTTAAGCAAACCATTGACAAATAGCCAGGGGCAAACACTCAGACATAATTTACAAACAAAGCATTTGT
Organism: Oncorhynchus tshawytscha; assembly: GCF_018296145.1. Lineage (NCBI taxonomy): Eukaryota > Metazoa > Chordata > Actinopteri > Salmoniformes > Salmonidae > Oncorhynchus > Oncorhynchus tshawytscha. The sequence continues at coordinate 69,825,618 of NC_056441.1, forward strand.
GTTTAGTGAATCCGCCAGATCAGAGGCAGTAGGGATTGACCAGGGATGTTCTCTTGATAAGTGCGTGAATTGGACCGTTTTCCTGTCAAAATGTAACGAGTACTTTTGGATGTCAGGGACTATGTATGGAGTAAAAAGCACATTATTTTCATTAGGAATGTAGTGAAGTAAAATAAATAGTAAAGTACAGATACCCCCAAAAATGACTTAAGTAGGCCTTTAAAGTATTTTTAATTATGTACTTTAGACCACTGTCTTGAACTTTTAATACCTCTATACTATAGTTATTTGTTATACAAATGTTGATTGAAGAAGGCTGCACCATTTTAGAATGCATTTGTCATCATAAAAAATCTGATATGGAAAATCTTGTCAAAACCCTACAGTGTGATGGCTGGCAATGAGATTTCCCATCCTAAACCCCTAGTTCACAATACCATCCAAGTAAATTGTGTGAAAATATGCTTGATATTGGGTAAAATAGTCAATAACAAACCCTAATGTCCAATTTACAAGGATAGGAAAATTGATGTACTTTGCACTTTTCTCTCCATCAGAACATACAGTTCAGCTGAGTGGGCAATTTTGATATCAACGTTCTGAAAAAAATGATGTATTCAAGAATCAACTTAATAAATGTGTAAACCTATTTCCCAAAGCAATGAAAATACAATAATAAATGACCATTAAAGGCATAAGTGACAATACATTGAAAACAGTGGTGCAATTTTCCCTTGAATGGGGGGAAATTAACACATCATCTGATAGCGGCAGGTAGCCTAGTTGGGTGGCAGGTAGCCTAGTGGTTAGAGTGTTGGACTAGTAACTGAAATGTTGCAAGATCAAGTCACTGAGTTGACAAGGTAAAAATATGTTGTTCTGCTCCTATAGAGTTACAGATGATATTATGAGGTTTATAGTGCAGCAACATTCACTTTCTCATGACTTATTATCAGATCCTTAAGAAATTAAGGGGGATTCATTGTAATTATTCTGGTCATTTTTTTAGGCAGTGGAAAATACAGTAAGTCATATTCATATTGACCCCTAGACCAGTGGAGGCTGGTGGGAGGAGCTATATGAGGTCAGGCTCATTGTAATGGCTGGAATGGAATTAATGGAATGGTTTCCAACATATGGAAACAATGTTTGACTCCGTTCCATTTTTTCCATTCCAGCCATTACAATGAGCCCATCCTCCTATAGCTCCTCCCACCAGCCTTCACTTCCCAAGACCTTATTCACCTATGCCAGTGAATGTATGATAAAACAATGTCCACATTGTCTTTATCAACGCTCTCTCAATATACTAAGGAACCATTGGGCCTCTCTCCCTGAAACAGCATGTAGTGCTTCTGAACTGGCTATTATCCTTGAATGCCCATTACAAAAGAACCCACATCTATTATTGATGTTGCAATTACCACTTCCATCATTGCTAAAGGTCATTTAGAAGAAATTTAGTTCCCGCTTAACTAAATTGAAAGAAGGGATAAAAGCTACTTTCTGAATGGCAAATGAGAACCTCCTTCACCTTCAGCCTAACACTGAATACTGCTAGCCTATTGCAATCAACAGGTCTCTCCATTCAGTCTGAAATGGCACCCTATTCACTATGCAACACCCATTACCATGAAAGCATGTAGTGGAAATAAAAAATACAAAAAATGAAATGATGAAACTATGAAAATAATGTGTTACTGTACATTACATGACCAAAAGTATGTGGACACCTGCTCGACGAACATCTCATTCTAAAATCGTGGGCATTAATATAGAGTTGGTCCCCCCTTTGCTGCATAACAGCCTCCACTCTTCTGGGAAGGCTTTCCACTAGATGTTGGAACATTGCTGCAGGGACTTGCTTCCATTCAGCCACGAGCTGAATGGAAGCAAGGTCGGGCACTGAGGTTGGGCGATTAGGTCTGGCTCAGTCGGCATTCCTATTCATCCCAAAGGTGATTGATGGGGTTGAGGTCAGGGCTCTGTGCAGACCAGTCGAGTTCTTCCACACCGATCTCGACAAACCATTTTTGCATGGACCTAGCTTTGTACACAGAGTTATTGTCATGCTGAAACAGGAAAGTGCCTTCCCCAAACTGTTGCCACAAAGTTGGAAGCACAGAATCGTCTAGAATGTCATTGTATGCTGAAGAGTTAAGATTTCCCTTTACTGGAACTAAGGGGCTTAGCACTTTACCTGCGGTAATGCATAGTGCCAACTGTAGTGTTCCCCAGATTCATCCATTGGACTGACAGATGGTGGTGAGCTTTACACCACTCCAGCCAATGCTTGGCATTGCGCATGGTGATCATAGGCTTGTATGATGCTGCTCGTCCATGGAGACCTATTTCATGAAGCTCCCAACGAGCAGTTCTTGTGCTGACGTTGCTTTAAGAGGCAGTTTGGAACTCGGTAGTGAGTGTTGTAACCAATGACTGACGATTTTTACGCGCTACATGATTTAGCACTCGGCGACGCCGTTCTGTGAGCTTGCGTGGCCTACCACTTCGCGGCTGAGCTGTTGTTGCTCCTTGACATTTCCACTTCACAATAACAGCACTTACAGTTGACCTGGGCAGCTCTAGAAGGACAGACATTTTACAAACTGACTTGTTGGAAAGGTGGCATCATATGACGGTTCCACATTGAAAGTAACAGCTCTTCAGTAAATCCATTCTACTGCCAATATTTGTCTGTGTATGCATGGCTGTGTGTTCGATTTTATACACCTGTCAGCAACGGGTGTGACTGAAATAACCAAATGCGCTAATTTGAAGGGTTGTCCACATACTTTATAGTTGTAGATATAATAAAAAATCTATTCAAAATAGGAAATCTCAAAGCTATGTCATATGTAAAGTCAATAATCCAACTGAAAATGTAAAGGTACAATGGAAGATGAAGACGAATGATTAAATGTATATTTTCCAATAAAGCAGCATTGAATAATGGAGAAAAGAGTCCTGAAATCCCTCTTTGTAGCAAACAATGCTCGGCTCTCGAAACAAATGGACTACGGTCTAATTCAAGATGGCATCTGTGGTGTGGTTTAGACACGCCTCCAACCACACCCATACCTTTAGCCTTAATTGACTACATTGCAGTAGGACTTTATCAGCAATTGACAGTTAGAAAATATATTATTAAAAAAAGCCAGGTAAGATTAACATGAACAACACTGATCCAATCTGGTAACAAATACCCTATTATTGCCTCCTCACAATAGTATTTTCATAGAAAAAGCATCTTAAGGACCATTTGCATAATTGTCTTTCATTTTCTTAAGCTGATATCGCTACATTAATTTGAATGCTAACTTATCATTGCAGCTTTCAATCAAGCGGATCAGTTTCAAAATGCCCCTAAGATATACTGTAGCACAAAATTAAATTCCACTACAATTATTCTAGTAATTGATCTCAATATAGTACAAGTGAAACCCTGTCGGTGCGTGGTAAGTGAAAATGGATAATTGAGATTTAAAAAGTTTGACAAAATAGGCAGTACCAGTCAAAAGTCTGGACACACCTACTCATTCAAGAGTTTTTCTTTATTTTTCACTATTTTCTACATTGTAGAATAATAGTGAAAAAGTCAAAACTATGAAATACCACATATGGAACACAGTTAAATGCTGGAGACTCATATATAATATTTGTTTTATTAATATGCCAGTGAAAATGTATGTTAATCAAATGGGTCATTCACACTAACTTAGTGTATAAAATGAAGATTAATGCAAATTCAATTAGTGTTTACAGCAGGTGTGTTACCATTAGATTATATTTTCTGAAGTCTGAATATATTTTATGATGTGATGAATCAGTGATGAATAAGCCTATGCATGTTTACTAGTAATTAAAAAACTATGACAACTTTGAGACTTGATTAAAGATCATAGAAGTAAATGCAGTTTCACAGGTCTTCATCATTAACTCAACTCATTCATCTTGATACATAAAGGTTGCGATAAGACATTTTATTAATGAGTGCAACATTAATTATGTCGCCTAATTTCGGTGAGACTGGCAGTCACTGTACTCGGCTGCCAGCACGTTTACTTGATGACCTGGTTACAACTCTGACATATTCAGTGTACTGTAACAAAAAATGATTGGAACCAGGGAAAGAAAGTGTAACCAAACACTCTTCAGCCCAGCTAAAACAAAAATTAAATCACTCGATTGAGGGACTTGAAAAACCCTGGGACACTTCAAAGGGTGACTAAGCATTACAATAAAGACAAAGGAGTGCACTGTTTCTGCCTAGATTTGATCATTTATTGACGGGACATACAAACAGGCTTACGATTGGCACCAGGCTCTGCGTTCCAATACAACCTTTGGTCTGACTAACATTACTACAGTATGGAAGCTCACCTTTGATTGACATTATGTATTTGGCATTTTTTAAATTGTATTGTCTCTCTGCATTTCTTCATGTGACGATCCCAGTAACTAGTCCCTTTTTCAACAAGGCATACGATTTTTCAACAACTCTTCTGCTCATGCTCCCGGATACCAGGAAATGATGGGTTAAATTGCAGACGCACTCCAAAATAAGTTAACAAAAGGTAATCACAGGTTCATGCACCTGCAGAATGAATACTAACAAATGCATCTGAGATATTCAGTACAAAAAAACTGTTTTCAGATGCATTACATTTAAACAAGAAGGCAAGACGGGGTGTGGTATATGGCCAATACACAATACCTTTTGAAAGAATTTATACCATTGACTTTTTCCAAATTTTGTTATGTTACAGCCTTATTCTAAAATTGATAAATAAAACATTTCTCAGCAATCTGCACACAATTCCCCATAATGACAAAGTGAAAAACAGTTTTTAGACATTTTTGCAAGTGTATTAAAAAAATGTAAAACTGAAATACCTTATTTACATAAGCATTCAGATCCTTTGCTATGAGACATGATATTAAGCTCAACTGCATCCCGTTTCCATTGATCACCCTTGAGATGTTTCCACAACTTGATTGGAGTCCAACTCTGGTAAATTCAATTGATTGGACATTATTTGGAAAGACACACACATGTCTACTTAAGGTCACAAAGTTGACAGTGCATGTCAGAGCAAAAACCTAGCCATGAGGTCAAAGGAATTGTTCTTAGAGCTCCGAGACAGGATTGTGTCAAGGCACAAATCTGGGGAAGGGTACCAAACTTTTCTGCAGAATTGAAGGTCCCCAAGAACACAGTGGCCTCCATCGTTCTTAAATGGAAGAAGTTTGGAACCACCAAGACTCTTCCTAAAGCTGGCTGCACGGCCAAACTGAGCAATCGGGGGAGAAGGGCCTTGGAGAGGGAGTTGACCAAGAACCTGATGGTCACTCTAACAGAGCTCTAGAATTCCTCTGTGGAGATGGGAAAACCTTCTAGAAGGACAACCATCTCTGCAGCAACTCCACCAATCAGGCCTTTATGGTAGAACGGCCAGACGGAAGCCACTCCTCAGTAAAAGGCACATGACACCCAGCTTGGAGTTTGCCAAAAGGCACCTAAAGACTCTCAGACCATGAGAAACAAGATTATCTGGTCTGATGAAACCAAGACTGAACTCTTTGACCTGAATGCCAAGCATCACGTCTGGAGGAGACCTGGCACCATCCCTATGGTGAAGCACGATGGTGGCAGCATCATGCTGTGGGGATGTTTTTCAGCGGCAGGGACTGGGAGACTAGTCAGGATTGAGGGAAAGATGAGCAAAGTACAGAGAGATCCTTGATGAAAACCTGCTCCAGAGCGCTCATTTTTAGAATAAGGCTGTCACGTAAGAAAATGTGGAGAAAGTCAAGGGGTCTGAATGCACTGTACCACGGCTAACGACTGTTCTTAGGCAGAATGCATCACAGAGTGCCTGAATACAGCCCTTAGCCATGGTATATTAGCCTTATACCACAAACCCCCGAGGTGCCTTAGTGCTATTATAAACTGCTTAAAAACGTAATTAGAACATACCTGTGGTATACGGTCTCATATACCATGGCTTTCAGCTTTCAGCCAGTCAGCATTCAGGGCTCAACCCACCCAGTTTATAATTAGAGATAAGATAACAAGTAATTGAAAATAAATTCAATTATGAAATGATCATAATGAAACATTGATTTGTTGTTTGAATCCAAATAATTTGTCAGCTGACTTAATGGGGCCTCAGTGGAAGTTAATGGCCTCTTAAGAATGTTCTAACATGGCTGATGCAATACCATTTTTTTCTCAGCAAGACTGGGTTGCATATCCTGTTGTATCTTCTCTCTTAAAATAATTATTGGCAGTAAAATCCTGTAAGGTCTTGAACTGCATCATGTTCCAGGAGATTATGGAGTATAATTTCCCCAGGTTATTATTTCATTCAGTGACGCATACCCATCCATCTGCTCTGCTCTGTACAGCGGTAACTTAAAAGCCATAGTTTCAGCGATATTAATAATGATAATCAAATTATAAATAGACATGTTGACATGTTAATCCAACTTGCCATATGCTTTGTAATATCATATACAGTACAGTTAATCCCTTTAGATAAACAATATGCATCATTCAGAATAACATTAGTACAGATATTAACCCGAGGTCAGTCTCTCTCCTGTCTCTTGAGATAATTAATATAATGCTACTTCCTCCTTCGAAACGAGACGTTGTTTCCACTGACCCTTTCTCCTGTGTGATCCCAGAGGGACAGGTGTATGAAATATGTCTTACTGACTGACAGAGTTATCAAAGAAACAGAAAAGAGCAAAGCAGCCGCTGGGTGAAATGGTGTGATGGCTTATTGAAAGCTTTGGCGAGTCTTGATGTCCCTGACAGGTCTGAAATAGCGCCAGGCCAATGTCCAAGTTTTTGATTCGAGACACAGAGCTGAGGAACAGGTGACATTTTCAAGCAATTTCCTGTTCTCCAGCAAAGTTCAACTGACAATGTCAAAAACAGAAAGGCGGCCTTCAGATAATGGCCTCCCCTCCTAGCAATGGAAATTATGTCTCCTACCAAACTTTGAGAGCAAAGTAGCTCAGTCCTCTGCTGAAACATCCCCCCACCCCTTCTACTGTAGGAAGTGGGTTGCTGTCCCACTGAGCACAGGTGTCAATTCAACATCTTTTCCACATTGGTTCAACGTAATTTCATTGAAATGACATGGAAACAATGTTGATTCAACCAGTGTGTGCCCAGTGGGGCATTATATTAAATACAATTCTTTCTTATTTCCCGGTGGGCAAGTTGTTTATTGATTTGCATATTTTATTGAAATGGAGGGAAGACAAAGTTTGGGGAAAATAACAGGTGTATATTTAACCTCATTGGAGTTGGTTGGGGAGTGAAGTCCGCCAGACAGTGCTGCTGGTATGAACTGGTGAACAGGTTACCATGACTGGCAGCTCGGTGAAGCAGGGCAAGCATGTGGGAGGTGGCATGCTGCACAGTCAATTAGACAGCACTTTCAAAGAAACAGACAGCTCACACTTTTGCACACTGGGATAGCAGAACTAATGGCTCCTGAAATAAAGAATGAATGCAGCACATATGAAGGGAGCATTTGGTACAAGGGACTACCTTTTGTGTGTCTTCTTATTTGAATTCAGAAGAAGCAGAAAGCAGTGCAACTGTGGTATATGAAAAAGCAAAGTATAGTGTTTTGAGTGATTTGTATTTCGCCAAACCTGTGTGTCTTTGTGAGTTTATGTGCAGATATGTATCAGACAGTTAGCTCCCAGAATATATAGAGTGGGCTATAAATAGCTGTTAATGTCTCCCAGTGAATCACAGTCATTAGCTCCTGATTAAGGTGTGCACTTGCATTCGCTCATTGACACCATTGGATACTAACCATTATCTTTTAATTAGAGCAGACAATTAACACCCAGAATCACACAGTCTGGTGGTTACACAGGTGGGGATCAGCCAGTGTGATGGATGACAGACAGGATTGCAATGCAAAAAAAAGACTCTTGTTAACCTAATTTACTCAACAGGAAAAAAAGAGGGATAATGTGACGATTGTGCATTAAAACACGTCTGAATAAGCCATCTATTTTATCTGCTGCAATTCAAATATTACCGTAAATGTAGTCTCTCTCCCCTTTAATACATTACACAGCTTTGAATGTCAGGGCAAATGTCTGCTGGATTTAATTTGTGAAAATGTGCAATTATTTTCTTAACAACCACATCTGGTTATTTTATTTTATTTATTATTCTTGTGGACCTCACTTTGGGCAGTTGGCTAGTGTTTTTGAGTAATTGCAATGCATTTATTTTAGCATGCACTCTTACCAATTTCTCCTGCGTGGACTACTGTCTGAATACAATTGGCTAACACAGGGCTTGCCGGCACTTCCTGGTCATGAGGCTGAGGTTGGCTCTGTGTCCCATGGTGAGGGGTCCCAGTGGGGTACAGATTGATCACATTGGGCCCTTACACAGTTTAATAGCAACAATTAAGAGGAAAAAAATGTAATGCCTGGAATTTAAACCAGGTGTGTGGGAAGACAAAACAAATGGAAAATGAAAAGTGGATCAATTATGGCTAGAAGACCGGCGACACCGACCGCCGAACAAGGAGAGGAACCAACTTCGGCGGAAGTCGTGACAACCAGATCAGAGGCAGTAGGGATGACAGGGATTGTTCTCTTGATAAGTGTGTGAATTGGACTGTTTTCTGTCCTGCTAAGCATTCAAAATGTAACGAGTACTTTTGGGTGTCAGGGATAATGTATGGAGTAAAAAGTACATAATTTCCTTTAGGAATGTAGTAAAATGAAAGTTGTTAAAAATATAAATGTAAAGTACAGATACCACAAAAAACTACTTAAGTAATACTTTATGGTATTTTTAATTAAGTACTTTACACCACTGACCGCCACCATAGGGCACTCTGTTCACAACATTGACATCAACAAACTGCTAGCCCAAACAACACCATACACGTTGTCTGCCATCTGCCCGGTACTGTTGAAAACAGGATTAATCTGTTAATTAAACTCACAATTCTCCAGAGCACACTTCTCCATCGAAGGTGAGCATTTGCCCACTAAAGTCGGTCAAGACCCTGGTGAGAACGGTGAGCTCACAGATGAGCTTCCCTGAGACAGTTCCTGACAGTTTGTGCAGAAATTCTTCGAATGTGCGAACCCACAGTTTCATCAGCTGTCCGGGTGGCTGGTAATGTAAATATATTTCCGCACAAAATTTGCGAGAAATACGTTTTTTTGTGTGTATATGAAGCATTTCTGTGATTTTTTAAAATTTCAGCTCATGAAACAATATTTTATATGTTGCGTTTATATTTTTGTTCAGTGTAACTATTACTATGTATCAGTAAAATGATTCAGTACATCATAAAGTGAAAGTACATTTTATTTATACCATCTCCCTTTGCAACCAAAGCCCATTTTTGAAATTGTTGATTTAGCAATATAGGGACCACTTACTGTAAAGAGGTTTGTTTGTTGATTTCAATTCGTTTTTTTGTCCACAAATGAAACTAAATGCAACAAAACTCTATTATCTAGAAGTACCATTGACCTTAACCCCAACTAGACTCAAAATATTTTGGTCTGTCAGCGAAATGAAAAGTTAACTTCCTGAAATTGTCGCTGTCAGTCCAATGCACCAGCTGCGGCACTGAGTGTTTTTTTGTGAATTTTTTCCTTTTATTGTGTGTATTTTTATCTTCATGGCTAATTGTGCTGAACAGCCCCAGTGACCTGTGAAACATGCTAGTGTTTGTGATGGCAGGTTGTCTCTCGTAAACAGTGCACTCAAACAAAATCCTCCCACTCACACATCATTACTGAGATGATATAGGTAGTCTGAGGGCTGAGGGCTGATGCATCTGCAGTGATGTAGGGTAATGCTCGGTGGTATCACAGGCTCTCACATGTACAGTCATATGGTAGGCTTTGTCTTGCTCTCATTCTGAGAGGGTCTACCCAGGCCTAACAGAAGAGGGAGCTGCTAACAAGTGGTTTATAAAGGTCCATTTATGTCAACAGTCAGCTTTCAACTTCTCATAAAGTTCTGCTACAATCTCTGATGGCAATGTTTTTGACTCATCAATGATACGTCTTCAAATATTGGGATACCTTTAACCTCAGCTGTCTGTACCAAGCCCTATATGATCTGCTGTGGAAATAGCATACTTATGCACTGCCTGTTCATAAATACATAATGCATTCTCTCATAAACTGTAATTACAATGTTAGAGGAACATTAGGTCATGCTCTGTAAAGGGGTTACTGTTAATTTGACAGTAGCTTACAGGTAGCTCGGTGGCAAGTAAAATTGTGTATTTCATATTACAGCACACCTATTGTAATATAAATACGGTATCAAATCAATTACCGGGTAATGACACACAGTACAATACCGTACAATTTTACTGTAATTGCAAAGGAGTGGTGCAAGCAGGTTGGCTGCTAGGTAAAGTGTTTACACATTACAGTACATTAAGGACTATTTGGTGCTTTAAATCACTTGCACTTCTAGAGGCTTTAACAAAGGCTTCCAAACTGGCAGCGACTACAGGGCAAAACAGACCAAAAGGACATGGCAAAATGCTCAACCATTTAAGGTTTAAGACTTGCTGCTACTCCAATATGTGTCCTATACTAACTGATGGGGCACTATAACCACATATGAATTTAATTAGTTCAGCATTCTCACTCAAGGGTGCAACAAATATAGCCTCTTACAACGCATGCCTCAAAATATGTTAATGATCCACAAACAACAATATCATGCCCCCACTAGTGGTCAAATGTTTTTTGTTGCTCCAAAGATACGATACGGTACTGTATTCTGTGGGGTGGAATTACAGTGATATTTGAAATACAGCAATTATTTCCCCGGCCGCAACATTTTCCCACAATGCACCATAATTTACAGAACGCTGCAGTAAAACATTTCAGAGTATGTTATTGTTGATAATACCCCCAAATTACAGTATAATTTAGAGGTGTCCGTTACAGCAATTACAAGGTTAGTGGTGTCTGCCTTCTTACCTCCCTTGCTCATTAACCCTCAGTGGAACCATTTTAAGGGTTTAGGTCCCTAGAGGAACCCACCTTAGAGACTCCAATACCAATGAGCCAGTCTTGTTACAGATGATTGACTATTGACTAGATGATCCTATTATATAAGGAAGCATCAGCCACATAAGCCACACTAACAAAGCAGCTCCAGCTCTCCCTCTGACGTCTCAGTCTCTGTCGTCATTCTTCATCCAGAGTTCACCGGAGCTTCACCAGGGCTGGGCTCCAGAGCTGGGGGAAATAAAGACCAAGGCTTGTCACAGCCACTTCCACCTGCTTTGTTTCTTGTTTCAACCTGATGCAATAGTATCAGTCCGGTGACTCTCATAAGTAGAACGATATGGAATGCACCAGGCCCTCTTTGCAGATGAAAATTAAGCCTTCTATTCAGAAGCTCTTTAGGATGTGGAATATCCTCTGTTTTGACAAGTGGAGCCAACAGTAGACAGGCTGTTTGATCAACCAGGAAGGATAATTGGATTGTCTGTATCCATAAAGGGGCAATTAGGTTCTAGCACTGCTTTATTGGCCCTGGTGTGCTAGCTCTCCAGTTGCTCTCATTGAGCCTGATCCGGAGGTCAGATATTGACCTTAATATGGTTCCATTATTCCAGTCATTAACCTCCAGAGGGCCCAGGGGGACCGCGGGGGACCGGGGGAATTGGATCCATGGCAGGGGAGACACCAGATACAAAGGGCCTGCTGTCACTGAGCGGACAGTGGCATGAATGGGGCTGAGAAGACAGCCTGAGTGTGTTATTGATCTGGGTGGATTAGGACCCCTTGTCTGTGGGGGAATCTCCCTCAGTTGACAGATTATTACAGGCTTTTCTGGGATTTGGGCCTGGAAAAGACTCCCAGCACAATAACACTGTATGGAAGAGACATATCTAATATGATATACCCCATAAGCTTGGAGGAGAAAAAAAGCATTTCTGAGAAGCTTCCGGCAATGGAGGCAATCTTTTTTTTCTCTCCTTTCACTGTCGTTCTCCTTTCATTTAAAAATAGCACAAGCGGGATTTACAAAACAGATTGACTCTCTTTATTAGTTCAGCATGCCACAATTAATTTATGAGCTCTGAAGCGCTCTGCCCATTAAACATTTTGCGTTGGAAGATTGTGATGTGGAGGGACTTAGGAGTATTAAAATTAACATAAGAGAGGGAGAAAGAGCCTCAAATCTGGCCAGATGGTTCTCAGGAACCAAAAGGGCTAAATCCAGTCCTACTCTTCAAATCCCTGATCTGCACTCAAGGAGCAGGGTTCCAGCCAAGTGCACCAGCCCGAGGAGGGGATGAAAGCTCTGTGCCAGGCATGACTTATAACACAATTAAGTTTAAACTCAGTGGTGGCCAATCAACTTCTCACAGTCACAGGACACAGAGTCACAGCACAGCGAGTTACGAGGAGTAAACACAATTGAGGTACTTTTAACATAAGTCCACATTGAACACACCAAGAAAATGTAATTATACTGTAAATGGATATATTAGGCTGGGACATTAACAGAGAGTGGGACAAGGTACAGTAAATGGATTCATCGCAGTCTAGTCAGGTCATACAAGTTCCATAGTGATCAGGGGTTGGAGGGGTGGTGTGGGCTTCAGAGCTCGAGCCCTGGAACTAGATTGTCAAATCAAAAGACTGATGAAAATATTGACTCCATCAGGATCTGCCAACATTTCTGTGGGTAGTCTCTCTCTCTCTTTCTCTCTCGCTCTCATTCTTTCTACCCCTCTCTCATTCCTCATCAGACATCAACCTCCGCTGATGATGCCCTGAAGGACCTGAAGGAGGGCATGTGTGGGATGCATTGCAAGCAGAACTGCATTGTTTCAAATAGGCGGCCAACGGTGGAGGCGGGGTATCAAAAACAGAGCTGAATATGCATATATAAATGACCTGTTCAGAAATACTGTATACAACTAGCTACATGAAGAGTTTTCATCCTGCAGGGTGTGTTCAAAGCCAGAGCACATTCCTGTTTTTATGTATGTGTCTTGCATTTCTGCAGCACAAAACGTTTTTAGAATGATTTGATTTTGGGAGATTTCTCTACTCAGTTTGTCTGGTGAAGTGCATATTTAGAGAACTGTTTAGGCTAGAGGTTACTGCCTCTGACCGGATCTTAATATTCTGCATGCGTAAGGGGACTAAACAGTTCTTTGGAACGCCTTTGGAGCGCCAAGTTTGATTAGTGGGCTTGCTGGTCAGCAAGATATAAAAGAAGGAGTGGAAGAATGGAGTGTGCTTTTTTTTTCTTAATACAGTGGTGGTTGAGTCCACACAGCAGATTTGATCCCAAGAGCAATTTAAATGTTACACTTCCAAAGGCTGAAAAAGGAGTGTTTCTGTCTTCATGGTTTGTTTAAGCCAGTGGATTGCCTGATTAGGACTTGGTTGACACTTTGAATATATATATATTTCCAGTTAACCATTTTCAATGTTGAAATTAATTATGGGAATGAATAACAACCTGACAACAATGACCTGACAATGTTGTTCATGATTGAATAAGTATAAATTATTGGACAGTATTATTCATGAAATTATTGGGGCATATACAGTGTGTATATATATATATATATATATATATCTATTGTTGTTACTTGACTTTCATTAATCTGATGACTGATATTTATTTAACCCACTAACTATGTTTAATTGTTACCCGATTAAATAAATCATGTTACAATTAACTCATTAGGATTTGGGGCACCACGGAAGAAGTTGTTGAATGAGTTACCATCTCCCAAATGAAACTCTATAAGATATAAGATATAAGTTAAATATCGATAACAGTCACATATTAATCATTACCTCATATCAGTCTCATAATCTGAATGGTCACAACCTTCTTGGATCTGCAAGAACCCCAACCTTGAGCCTTATTCAAGGTTTAATATTTTTTTAAATTAATTATGGCTGCAACCCTTTGTTCTCAATTTCCGCCTGAAGACATACCCAAATCTAACTGCCTGTAGCTCAGCCCCAGAGGCAAGGATATGCATATTCTTGGTATCATTTGAATGGAAACATTCTGAAGTTTGTGGAAATGTTAATTGAATGTAGAAGAATATAACACAGTAGATCTGGTGGAAGAAAAGATAAAGAAAGAGCATACGTTTTCTGTTTTTTATTGTTGTAGTATCATCTTTCACATGTACTAGAATAGCCACACAGTCAGATAGGATGCTGGAGATAATTTTGATGGATAACACAAGAGGGCAACTGTAGGTGTGCAAAGTTTGAGACTGATAACTTCAGGAATGGGTGAGCTACATGACATTTAGCATGAAGTCACCCAGGTGTCCCACACAAGTTGCCCAAATGTACCCAAGTGACCGAATTGGTGAAATGACCTATAACTATATACAGCAGTGCAAATAACTATATGCAACATATCAAAAAGCAATTCTAACACACATACACACAAACATTTTTTTTTTTAAATATTAGAAAATAAATATTAAAAAAAAAACACTACACACCCCTTGGAAGTCCTCGTCATAATATTTTGCTGCCTGTGCCATGTCCCATAGCAGTCTCTTTCTGATGTAAAGCAGAGCCAAACTGAACAAGTGGTGCATTTCATGCGACACAGAACACAACGACGCCTCCATGCTGTGCCCTTTTGGCTCTGAGGCACAGTCATGCCTGCAGTAATGAACTGTGGCATATGAACACCACTGGGGGCACAAAAAAATATTTGTATTGTATGAGCCTTTTATCATCACATCAAATAAACATATGTATTGATTGTATAGAGCAGAGGGAACAGTCACTAAGGTGTTCCATTCAACTCCGGCCATTGTTGTGTGTGTATATATATATATATATATATATACACAAACACACACACACACACACACCCAAACAAACCAACACACACACACCCAAAAACAAACTACACATTTCATTGCAAAAAAAAAAAAAGTTTTTATTTTTTACATATAATATATATATATTTTTATATTTCATAAAACGGCATTAGCACTTACCCGTCCAGAAGTACGTCCTGTCCTTGCAGAAGCAGCTCCTCAGTTCGTTTGAATGATAACACTCCAAGATTCCTCAAACAAAAAATCTGTCTCACTTTCACTTTTACTTTAGAGTTTGACTTCGCTTTACATGAAGTATTCGCCAGGATATCTTTAATGAAATCGTTGAAACTACAACTTTCCGAAATACAGCTGCACGTAAAAACCCTTACAGCAACTCATCTGATCGTCAAGGTCAAGGCGAAAATGGAGTTCCCTGCGCGTGTGATTACAACCAAGGAATTGTGGTCCAACCCCAAACCATTACATACTGGCGTTTACCTCAGCTCATTGGCTATCTACCCAGCAAGAGTTCAAGAAGATCAGTGGTCATTGGGCAGAAATATAGTCAATCAATGAAGCTTCGCTAAAATTATTGGTGCGTCAGGTAGTCATTTATCGTTGTCTTCAAATCAGCTCACTTCGGTCAATTCTCCCCGCAAAAAAAACAAAGTTGTTTGACTGTGTTGCAAACATCCATAGGAATGCACTGACACCCACCATGACTATGTAAACGATTGTTTACAGGGGCGAATCACGCCGAATGCTCCGTAAAAAATTGATAGAGATGGAATTCACTGCACAAATAGTTTACAAAATGTTTAGATTTAGGCTATAAAAATGGATTTTATCAAAGAAAACGGCACTTCATTTGATCAATGGGATACTCAGGAAGAGAAATAAGAGCAAGATATCAGAATGTCGGTCATAATTTTACCTTCAGATGTGAATATCTAAAAACTGTCATGGCGGAAAATGTTTCTGTTCTTGATTGCTCTTCTCAAACAAAAGCATGGGATTTGTTCTCTGTAATAGCTATTTTAAATTGGAAAACGTAGTTTGATTACCAAGATTCGAATCTTTTGAAGGGTGTAAGACACTTGCATTTTCAAGAATGTTTAATGTGACGAAATTGTATTTTTAGTTGTCACTCTGAAATTTCCCCTGATGTTGGTCCCTGTACAGGGACAGCAGCCATATTAACTAACTAACTAACTAACTAACTAACTAAATAATAACACAGAATACAGATACACACTTACATGAGACAAAGTTCCCTAGTGGACTGACAAGATATGATGGCTTGTTACAAATATGCAGAGGGGGTGGGGAAAAGAGAGTGAGAAAAAGGGACATTAATCGTGGATACACACTATAACTATTCTCACATTAATCACATACCTTGCACATGAACCATCACTCTCCTTGGCCAAATAGCCCTTACACAGTCTGGAGGTGTGTTTTCGGGCTTTGTCCTGTTTAAAACTAATGATAGTCCCACTAAGCGCAAACCAGATATGATTGTGTATCACTGCAGAGTGCTGTGGTAGCCATGGTGGTGCCTTGAATTCTAAATAAATCACTGACAGTGTCACCAGCTAAGCACACCCACACTATCACACCTCCTCCTCCATGCTTCACAGTGGGAAACACACATGCGGAGATCATCCGTTCACCTACCCTGCTTCTCACAGAGACATAGTGGTTGGAACCAAAAATCTCCAATTTGGACTCCAGACCAAAGGACACATTTTCACTGGTCTAATGTCCATTGCTAGTTTTTCTTGACCCAAGCAAATCTTTTCGCATTCAGAAGGAAAGAAATTCCACAAATTAACTTTTTACAAGGCATACCTGAAATGCACTACATGAATCTGGTTGAGAGAATGCCAATAGTGTGGATAGCTGCCATCAAGTCAAAGGGTGGCTACTTTGAAGAATCTAAAATATAACCTATTTTTATTTGTTTAACACTTTTTTGGTTACTACATGATTCCATATGTGTTATTTAATAGTTTTTATGTCTTCACTAATGCAATGTAGAAAATAGTACAAAAGAAAGAAAAACCCCGGAATGAGTAGGTGTTTCCAAACTTTTGACTGGTATATATGGTATACTTTTGACTGATATATATTGTGAGTGTCATATAAAAATGCTAAGTGTGAAACATTCAAACCAACCAGAAATATGTTACAGAAATAACAAATGTTTGTTCACTTCCAGCAGAAGACGCAGACACCAGCTATTTGTAGGCCCCAGTGGGGGGTTAACTCCGGCCTAATCTCCGGTCTGCGGTACATGTAAATCCACTCCTTCCCTGGCCATGGCCCCTTCTGCCTCTCAAGATGTCACACCACAACTCTCCAAATGTGATGCTTCCAAGAGGCTTTGTCAGCGTCTTCGTTGCCTCTCACTTTCGCCCACTCCCAATGAGGCCCCCATGCTCCTGCCAGTGTTGGTAGTCAGGCCCAGACCTCAACAGTCTCTTCCTCCCAGAGAGTTCTCTTTCCGCAAGCAGGCTGTGTCGCAGCTGATAGATTCTTTGCTGTGTTTTTCTTATTCCCCCCCTCTTTTTCTGTTTTAAAACCTGACATTCTGTTTACTGTAGGATTACTGCTTTTGTATGTTTTTTAAATTTGACAGCTGCTTTATTCAACTCCCCAGTGTGGAGGAACTGTGATAAGACAGATATGGGTTTCTAATCTTTTCCCAGCCTAAATCTTTTCCAAATCTTCTATTATTCTCTCCCTCCCCATCATTCCTGCTATAAAAATAAATAAATATATTTTTTAATTTTACCCCCTTTTCTCCCCAATTTCGTGGTATCCAATTGTTAGTAGTTACTATCTTGTCTCATCGCTACTACTCCCGTATGGGCTCGGGAGTGACAAAGGTCGAAAGCCATGCGTCCTCCAAAACACAACCCAAACAGGCCGCACTGCTTCTTAACACAGCGCGCATCCAAACCGGAAGTCAGCCGCACCAATGTGTTGGACAAAACACTGTGCACCTGTTTAGCGTGCACTGCACCCGGCCCGCCACAGGAGTCGCTAGTGCACAATGAGACAAGGATATCCCTAACGGCCAAACCCTCCAGGCGTCACCCCACAGACCTCCCGGTCTGGGCGCAAACCCCGAGTCTCTGGTGGCCCAGCTAGCACTGTGATGCAGTGCCCTAGACTACTACGCCACCCGGGAGGCTCGTCATTCCTGCTTTAAGATTAGATCATGTTCCGGCAGCACAACTCTAGACTTTTCGCAGAGCCCTGCAACATTCCAGCAGGACTGCTAATGAAGGGTCTGCTCCTCTGACAGCTGATGCTTCCACAACTGGGTTTCTCAATAAAGGCCACAATCAAACCTCCTCCACTTGTCCACCCCGTCTGTCTTCCACTGGCTAGACTTCATATTGAGTGTGTAGACACCACTGGCTTTTCAAAATAATCTAGGTGTCATGTAAATACCACACTAAAACAGGGTTATGTTGTGAAAAATATAGTTGAAGTCGGAAGTTTGAATACAAACTTTAAGGGTATTTGACTAAATGTATTATATACATACATTCAAATACATTTAAACTCTGTTTTTCACAATTCCTGCCATTTAATCCTAGTAAAAATTCCCTTTCTTAGATCAGATAATTTTAAGAATGTGAAATATAAGAATAATAGTACAGAGAATGATTAATTTCAGCTTTTTTTTCCTTCATCACATTCCCAGTGGGTCGGAAGTTTACATACACTCAATTAGTATTTGGTAGCATTGCCTTTAAATTGTTTAACTTGGTTCAAACATTTCGGGTTAGCCTTCCACAAGCTTCCCACAATAATACACATACACACTTACATGAGACAAAGTTCCCTAGTAGACTGACTAGATATGACGGCTTGTTACACATATGGAGAGGGGGTGGGGAAAAGAGAGATATAGAAAAAGGGACACTTATTGTGGATACATGCTATAAATCCTGCTTGGGATAAGGGGCAGCATTTTCACATTCGGATGAAAAGTGTGCCCAGAGTAAACTGCCTGCTACTCAGGCCCAGAAGCTAAAATATGCATATTATTATTAGATTTGGATAGAGAACACTCTGAAGTTTCTAAAACTGTTTGATGTCTGTGAGTATAACTGAACTCGTATAGCAGGCGAAAACCTGAGAAAAATCCAACCAGGAAGTGGGAAATCTGAGGTTTGTAGTTTTTCAACTCATTGCCTTTCCAAGATACAGTGTAAATGGGGTTATATTGCACTTCCTAAGGATTCCACCAGATGTCAACAGTCATTAGAACCTTGTTTCAGGCTTCTACTGTGAAAGGGGAGCGAATATGAAAGAAACATACAGGAACTCAAATCCTTCTGTTCACCTGATTTAGAATTCCTCACAATCAAATGTAGACCGCATTATCTACCAAGAGAATTCTCTTCGATTATAATCACAGCCGTATATATCCCCCCCCAAGCAGACACATCGATGGCTCTGAACGAACTTTATTTAACTCTCTGCAAACTGGAAACGATTTATCCGGAGGCTGCATTCATTGTAGCTGGGGATTTTAACAAGGCTAATCTGAAAACAAGACTCCCTAAATTTTATCAGCATATCGATTGCGCAACCAGGGGTGGAAAGACCCTGGATCATTGTTACTCTAACTTCCGCGACGCATATAAGGCCCTGCCCCGCCCCCTTTCGGAAAAGCTGACCACGACTCCATTTTGTTGATCCCTGCCTACAGACAGAAACTAAAACAAGAAGCTCCCACGCTGAGGTCTGTCCAACGCTGGTCCGACCAAGCTGACTCCACACTCCAAGACTGCTTCCATCACATGGACTGGGAGATGTTTCGTATTGCGTCAGACAACAACATTGACGAATACGCTGATTCGGTGTGCGAGTTCATTAGAACGTGCGTTGAAGATGTCGTTCCCATAGCAACGATTAAAACATTCCCTAACCAGAAACCGTGGATTGATGGCAGCATTCGTGTGAAACTGAAGGCACGAACCACTGCTTTTAATCAGGGCAAGGTGTCTGGTAACATGACTGAATACAAACAGTGCAGCTATTCCCTCCGCAAGGCTATCAAACAAGCTAAGCGCCAGTACAGAGACAAAGTAGAATCTCAATTCAACGGCTCAGACACAAGAGGCATGTGGCAGGGTCTACAGTCAATCACGGACTACAGGAAGAAACCCAGCCCAGTCACGGACCAGGATGTCTTGCTCCCAGGCAGACTAAATAACTTTTTTGCCCGCTTTGAGGACAATACAGTGCCACTGACACGGCCTGCAACGGAAACATGCGGTCTCTCCTTCACTGCAGCCGAAGTGAGTAAGACATTTAAACGTGTTAACCCTCGCAAGGCTGCAGGCCCAGACGGCATCCCCAGCCGCGCCCTCAGAGCATGCGCAGACCAGCTGGCCGGTGTGTTTACGGACATATTCAATCAATCCCTATACCAGTCTGCTGTTCCCACATGCTTCAAGAGGGCCACCATTGTTCCTGTTCCCAAGAAAGCTAAGGTAACTGAGCTAAATGACTACAGCCCGTAGCACTCACATCCGTCATCATGAAGTGCTTTGAGAGACTAGTCAAGGACCATATCACCTCCACCCTACCTGACACCCTTGACCCACTCCAATTTGCTTACCGCCCAAATAGGTCCACAGACGATGCAATCTCAACCACACTGCACACTGCCCTAACCCATCTGGACAAGAGGAATACCTATGTGAGAATGCTGTTCATCGACTACAGCTCGGCATTCAACACCATAGTACCCTCCAAGCTCGTCATCAAGCTCGAGACCCTGGGTCTCGACCCCGCCCTGTGCAACTGGGTACTGGACTTCCTGACGGGCCGCCCCCAGGTGGTGAGGGTAGGCAACAACATCTCCTCCCCGCTGATCCTCAACACTGGGGCCCCACAAGGGTGCGTTCTGAGCCCTCTCCTGTACTCCCTGTTCACCCACGACTGCGTGGCCATGCACGCCTCCAACTCAATCATCAAGTTTGCGGACGACACAACAGTGGTAGGCTTGATTACCAACAACGACGAGACGGCCTACAGGGAGGAGGTGAGGGCCCTCGGAGTGTGGTGTCAGGAAAATAACCTCACACTCAACGTCAACAAAACTAAGGAGATGATTGTGGACTTCAGGAAACAGCAGAGGGAACACCCCCCCATCCACATCGATGGAACAGTAGTGGAGAGGGTAGCAAGTTTTAAGTTCCTCGGCATACACATCACAGACAAACTGAATTGGTCCACTCACACAGACAGCATAGTGAGGAAGGCGCAGCAGCGCCTCTTCAACCTCAGGAGGCTGAAGAAATTCAGCTTGTCACCAAAAGCACTCACAAACTTCTACAGATGCACAATCGAGAGCATCCTGGCGGGCTGTATCACCGCCTGGTATGGCAACTGCACCGCCCTCAACCGTAAGGCTCTCCAGAGGGTAGTGAGGTCTGCACAACGCATCACCGGGGACAAACTACCTGCCCTCCAGGACACCTACACCACCCGATGCTACAGGAAGGCCATAAAGATCATCAAGGACATCAACCACCCGAGCCACTGCCTGTTCACCCCGCTGTCATCCAGAAGGCGAGGTCAGTACAGGTGCATCAAAGCTGGGACCGAGAGACTGAAAAACAGCTTCTATCTCAAGGCCATCAGACTGTTAAACAGCCACCACTAACATTGAGTGGCTACTGCCAACACACTGTCAATGACACTGACTCTACTCCAGCCACTTTAATCATGGGAATTGATGGGAAATTATGTAAATATATCGCTAGCCACTTTAAACAATGCTACCTTATATAATGTTACTTACCCTACATTGTTCTTCTCATATGCATACGTTGATACTGTACTCTATATCACCGACTGCATCCTTATGTAATACATGTATCACTAGCCACTTTAACTATGCCACTTGGTTTACATACTTATCTCATATGTATATACTGTACTCGATATCATCTACTGTATCTTGCCTATGCTGCTCTGTACCATCACTCATTCATATATCCTTATGTACATATTCTTTATCCCCTTACACTGTGTATAAGACAGTAGTTTTTTTGGAATTGTTAGTTAGATTACTTGCTCGTTATTACTGCATTGTCGGAACTAGAAGCACAAGCATTTCGCTACACTCGCATTAACATCTGCTAACCATGTGTATGTGACAAATAAAATTTGATTTGATTTGATTTGGAATAGGAGCTGTTTGAGTCAGGGGTCTGGCAGAAGGCCATGAGATAAATAATGCGAGGCCGTGAGAGCGAGCTTTGTTCCTTTTCATTTCTAAAGACAAAGGAATTGTCCGGTTGGAAAATGATTGAAGATTTATGATAAAAACATCCTAAAGATTGATTCTATACATTGTTTGACATGTTTCTACGAACTGTAATATAACGTTTTGGACTTTTTGTCTGAACTTTCACCTGGACTTGCCCGCGCCTCTTGAATTTGGATTTGTTAGCTAAACATGCGAACAAAAAGGAGGTATTTGGACATAAATTACTTACTTTATCTAACAAAACCAACATTTATTGTGTAACTGGGATTCCTGGGAGTGCATTCTGATGAAGATCATCAAAAGTAAGTGAATATTTATAACGCTATTTCTGACTTTTACTGACTCCACAACATGGCAGGTATCTATCTGTATGACTTGTTTTTGTGTCTGAGCGCTGTACTCAGAATATTGCTTGGAGTGCTTTTTCCGTAAAGCTTTTTTGAAATCTGACACAGAGGTTGCTTAAACCTCTCAGGGAAAATGCAGTGCGCCAAATTCAAATAAATTACTATAAAAATCAAACTTTCATTAAATCACACATGTAAGACACTAAATTAAAGCTACGCGTGTTGGGAATCCAGCCAACATGTCACATTTCAATTAGGCTTTTCGGGCAAAAGCAAAAGATGCTATTATCTGAGGATAGCACCTCTGTAGACAAAAGAGAGAAAGCATATTTCAACCCTGCAGGCGCGACACAAAACACAGAAATATAAACATCACAAATGGTCCTTTTGTTCGATTAATTCCGTCGATATATATCCAAAATGTGCATAATTATGGCGCATTTGATCCAGAAAAGCACCTGCTCCAACTTGAGCACCGTGACTTCAAAATATCTCAAAAGTTACATGGAAACTTTGCCAAAACATTTCAAACTACTTTTGTAATACAACTTTAGGTATTTTTTTATGTGAATAATCAATAAAATTGAAGATGGGATGTTTGTGTTCAATACAGGAAGAAAACAAACTGACGCTACCTTTCTGGTCACGCGCCTCTAACAAACAGTACACTTCAAGTGACCCTCGTTCAAGATGGCCGTACTTCTTCATTACACAAAGGAATAACCTCAACCACATTCTAAAGACTGTTGACATCCAGTGGAAACGATAGGAACTGCAAGAAGGTACCTTAGAAATCTGGATTCCCAATGAAACGCCATTGAAAAGAGAGTGACCTCAAAAAAAAAAATCTGAATGGTTTGTCCTCGGGGTTTCGCCTGCTAAATAAGTTATGTTATACTCACAGACATGATTCAAATAGTTTTAGAAACTTCAGAGTGTTTTCTATCCATATCTACTAATAATATGCATATCTTATCTTCTGGGGATGAGTCTCAGGCAGTTGAATTTGGGCATGCATTTCATCCGGACGTGAAAATACTGCCCCTGTCACCAAGAAGTTAAGGAGAAGTACATCTTTAATTCTGTGCATAACACTTGTATCTTTTATCAACGTTTATGATGATTATTTCTGTAAATTGATGTGGTTCTCTGCAAATTCGCCGGATGTTTTCGAGGCACAACATTATGCACATACTGTCTCACTACCCAGCCGGCAGAGATTAGGGAGACCTTGTCCTTGAGACGTCCGGTTCTCTTCCAAATCTCTAGTCAGGTCGGCACCGAGCTCAGTCTGTGCTGTAAAATACCATAAAGATAAACATTAGCTATATTGTTTTACCCTAATTCTGGCTAGCACTACACATTTATTGATTATGATTTTATACGTTCTAATCAATTCCATACAATTATATGTTTCAGGGCGGAATATTCTTATCATTCAATTAACAGATAAATCCAACTAGTGATTAATTTTATCTCCATTTCTGCTTTTTGTGATGCCTTCATTCGTCGTCTATCTCAGTCAGAACCAAGCCCTCTCGGAAGGTTGTTTCAGAGGACTCTCTCGTGGGTGTAAGGCTCTGATTGGTCTACACGGACAAGTTCTGGCCTGGTTTAGATCTTATCTGTCGGAAAGATATCAGTTTGTCTCTGTGAATGGTTTGTCCTCTGACAAGTCAACTGTAAATTTCGGTGTTCCTCAAGGTTCCGTTTTAGGACCACTATTGTTCTCACTATATATTTTACCTCTTGGGGATGTTATTCGAAAACATAATGTAAACTTTCACTGCTATGCGGATGACACACAGCTATACATTTCAATGAAACATGGTGAAGCCCCAAAATTGCCCTCGCTAGAAGCATGTGTTTCAGACATAAGGAAGTGGATGGCTGCAAACTTTCTACTACTAAACTCGGACAAAACAGAGATGCTTGTTCTAGGTCCCAAGAAACAAAGAGATATTCTGTTGAATCTGACAATTAATCTTAATGGTTGTACAGTCGTCTCAAATAAAACTGTGAAGGACCTCGGCGTTACTCTGGACCCTGATCTCTCTTTTGAAGAACATATCAAGACCATTTCAAGGACATCTTTTTTCCATCTACGTAACATTGCAAAAATCAGAAACTTTCTGTCGAAAAATGATGCAGAAAAATTAATCCATGCTTTTGTCACTTCTAGGTTAGACTACTGCAATGCTCTATTTTCCGGCTACCCGGATAAAGCACTAAATAAACTTCAGTTAGTGCTAAATACGGCTGCTAGAATCCTGACTAGAACCCAAAAATTTGATCATATTACTCCAGTGCTAGCCTCTCTACACTGGCTTCCTGTCAAAGCAAGGGCTGATTTCAAGGTTTTACTGCTAACCTACAAAGCATTACATGGGCTTGCTCCTACCTATCTCTCTGATTTGGTCCTGCCGTACATACCTACACGTACGCTACGGTCACAAGACGCAGGCCTCCTAATTGTCCCTAGAATTTCTAAGCAAACAGCTGGAGGCAGGGCTTTCTCCTATAGAGCTCCATTTTTATGGAACGGTCTGCCTACCCATGTCAGAGACGCAAACTCGGTCTCAACCTTTAAGTCTTTACTGAAGACTCATCTCTTCAGTGGGTCATATGATTGAGTGTAGTCTGGCCCAGGAGTGGGAAGGTGAACGGAAAGGCTCTGGAGCAACGAACCGCCCTTGCTGTCTCTGCCTGGCCGGTTCCCCTCTTTCCACTGGGATTCTCTGCCTCTAACCCTATTACAGGGGCTGGGTCACTGGCTTACTGGGGCTCTCTCATGCCGTCCCTGGAGGGGGTGCGTCACCTGAGTGGGTTGATTCACTGTTGTGGTCATCCTGTCTGGGTTGGCGCCCCCCTTGGGTTGTGCCGTGGCGGAGATCTTTGTGGGCTATACTCAGCCTTGTCTCAGGATGGTAAGTTGGTGGTTGAAGATATCCCTCTAGTGGTGTGGGGGCTGTGCTTTGGCAAAGTGGGTGGGGTTATATCCTTCCTGTTTGGCCCTGTCCGGGGTGACCTCGGATGGGGCCACAGTGTCTCCTGACCCCTCCTGTCTCAGCCTCCAGTATTTATGCTGCAGTAGTTTATGTGTCGGGGGCTGGGGTCAGTTTGTTATATCTGGAGTACTTCTCCTGTCCTATTCGGTGTCCTGTGTGAATCTAAGTGTGCGTTCTCTAATTCTCTCCTTCTCTCTTTCTTTCTCTCTCTCGGAGGACCTGAGCCCTAGGACCATGCCCCAGGACTACCTGACATGATGACTCCTTGCTGTCCCCAGTCCACCTGGCCATGCTGCTGCTCCAGTTTCAACTTCCACCTGACTGTGCTGCTGCTCCAGTTTCAACTGTTCTGCCTTATTATTATTCGACCATGCTGGTCATTTATGAACATTTGAACATCTTGGCCATGTTCTGTTATAATCTTCACCCGGCACAGCCAGAAGAGGACTGGCCACCCCACATAGCCTGGTTCCTCTCTAGGTTTCTTCCTAGGTTTTGGCCTTTCTAGGGAGTTTTTCCTACCCACCGTGCTTCTACACCTGCATTGCTTGCTGTTTGGGGTTTTAGGCTGGGTTTCTGTACAGCACTTTGAGATATCAGCTGATGTACGAAGGGCTATATAAATACATTTGATTTGATTTGATTTGATTGTCCACCAAAGGTCACAATGTCCTTCTTCTTGGTTGTCTGTGGATTCAATGACTCACATTGGTGACGAGCGTGGTAGGATATTCTCACTTAGATTCGCGTTTCTCAACTGTACCAGTGATGGTCTGAGGTGAACTTATCCTCTCTTCCACCTCGTGTTGGCATTCAGGATTCGGACCACAATGGACATGAGCTGCAGGTTTTCGTCTCTCTGATCTAAAGGTTGATTATTCAGGGTTCAGCTTCCAACCACTTTACACGCCAGCAGCAACCGGCAATGTTCTGATCTCGCAATTTCATTTTCTTCACCTCGTGATGAGCGATTCAGAGTTTCTAGCCATTTCAACATATGGACCACGTTCCCAGTGGGTCAGAAGTGTACATACAGTACACTCAATTAGTATTTGGTAACATAGTCAAACGTTTCAGGAAGCCTTCGACAAGCTTCCCACAATAAGTTGGATGAATTTTGGCCCATTCCTCCTGCCAGAGCCAGTGTAACTGAGTCACGTTTGTAGGCCTCGTTGCTCACACAGACTTTTTCAGATCTGCCCACAAATTTTCTATAGGATTGAGGTCAGGGCTTTGTGATGGCCACTCCAATACCTTGACTTTAATGTCCTTAAGTCATTTTGCCACAACTTTGGAAGTATGCTTGGGGTCATTGTCCATTTGGAAGACCCATTTGCATCCAATCTTTAACTTACTGAATGATGTCTTGTGATGTTGCTTCAATACATCCACATAATGTTCCTTTCCTCATGATGCTATCTATTTTGTGAAGTGCACCAGTCCCTCCTGCAGGAAAGCAGCCCCACAACACTGTGCTGCCACTACCCGTGCTTCACGGTTGGGATGGTTTTCTTTGGCTTGCAAGCCTCTACCTTTTTCCTCCAAACATAACTATGCTCATTATGGCCAAACAATTATATTTTTGTTTCATCAGACCAGAGGACATTTCTCCAAAAAGTACGATCTTTGTCCCCATGTGCAGTTGCAAACCATAGCCTGGCTTTTTTTATGGCGGTTTTGGAGCAGTGGGTTCTTCCTTGCTGAGCGGCCTTTCAGGTTATGTCGATATAGGACTCGTTTTACTGTGGATATAGATACTTTTGTACCTGTTTCCTCCAGCATCTTCACACGGTCCTTTGCTGTTGTTCTGGGATTGTTTTTAACTTTTTGCACCAAAGTACGTTCATCTCTAGGAGACAGAACGCGTCTCCTTCCTGAGCGGTATGACTGCTTCGTGGTCCCATGGTGTTTATACCTGTGTACTATTCTTTGTACAGATGAACGTGGTACCTTCAGGCGTTTGGAAATTGCTCCCAAGGATGAACCAGACTTGTGGAGGTGCACATTTTTTTTCTGAGGTCTTGGCTGATATCTTTTGATTTTCCCATTATGTCAAGCAAAGAGGCACTGAGTTTGAAGGTAGGACTTGAAATACATCCACAGGTACACCTCCAATTGACTCAAACGATGTAAATTAGCCTATCAGTAGCATCTAAAGCTATGACATAATTTTCTGGAATTTTCCAGCTGTTTATTAAAGGCACAGTCAACTTACTGTATGTAAACTTCTTACCCACTGGAATTGTGATACAGTGAATTATAATTAAATAATCTGTCTGCGGACAATTGTTGGAAAAAATAATTGAGTCAAGCACAAAGTAGATATCCTTACTGACTTGCCAAAACTATAGTTTGTTAATGACTCCAACCTAAGTGTATATAAACTTCCAATTTCAACTGTACTTATTTTGTACAGAATCTAGGTACTCAATGTGTACAGTTGAGACAGTCCTATGCCATTACAATGTACTGACAGAAGGCTCACATGATTCTAAATGGGGTTTTCACTCAAAGCCTCTCCAAAAAATCCAATCATTCACAGATTGCATGAGCAGATTAATTCAGCAGAATAGCAGGAGCATGTCTGCTGTATCTCCTCAGAGGCCTTTCAAAGCATTGCACCACGGCTTCACGCACCACAATAGTATGACTGGAATGGTGATGGAGGCTTAGACTTTAGGGACCGATGGATAGATATCAGTGAAGAGGCAGCATTTAGCAAAATAATATCCATCATAACTTTTACATGAATCATGGGTACCATGGTTAATAGCCAATTTCGAGAAATGAGTGGCAGCAGTGCATTGCAATGAGGCTTGACCTTACAACCAGGTCTCATCCTGAAATATCATTAACTAAAGAACCTGTATCTTTGTTCTACCTCCGTTGGTTTAATGTCTCTCTCCCATGGCTTCATGGGTTTGATCTGTCTTATCTCACACACACACATACACAGGTATGGTCTCTGTGTGATCCGTCAACACTCTGCATGACTGTGTCTGAACACTCCAACCCTTGTGAGACAGCTTCTGAACACAGAATGATTTTCCATACAAAACAAAATAGACTTTGTACAGCCTAAGTCTCTGACGAATGTCAGACATCCTCGCACAAGTGTCATTTGGGTGATATACAAGCATAACCCAAGGCTAACAATTCCTTTGATGTGGAATAAAGAAATCTATAGAAATCAGAAGAGAGCTGCTGCATTTTCTATCCGGAGACTCTGCAGAGCACCCTACTCTTATTGTGGGATTTGTGAAAGGGGTAGCAACGCTGCATATTTTAATGTAAAAATAACACTGTATGAATATCAATGGCTCCCTTTTGTCAGGCAAACATATTTTCTATATAATGAGTTAGTTAGTTTGAATGATTGTGTTACTTATTGTTAGTGTAGGATTATATGCTGATGAAATCTTGGGGGTTTGAACTACAGACGCTGACACATACAGAAGATAATAAATTAAGCCTTCATAGAGAATTCTATGATTATCACGTGGTATAATTGAATTCAGCAAATAAAATGATCACTGTGGAGATTTTCTTTGCCATTTTTGCCATTCCTATTCATCGCAGTTTAAAGAAAAGGCATGCTTTTTTTATCTGTCACTTTTTAGATTAAGTGAAAGTAAAAGCTTATCCAAAGTCTGAGTTTCATCCTCAAAGTTTAGCACTGTGACACAGTCATGTGTACAAAAGAAAAAGGCAAAGAAATCCCTCTCAATACAGCTCCGAGTGCTGTGGCCAATGCTCTTACGATCCATTCCATTCACGGCACTGTACAGATTGCATTTTACATGACAAATGCAGTACAAAGTGGACCACTAAATCTTCTCAGTGCACCCAAGATCCTGGCTGAAGGATGACGGTGTGGAACTGATTAACCCAATTGGATGACAGTCCATAAAATATTGAGCCTCTTAATCAGCTAAATGCAACAGCTTCCTCCTGTCAGTTCAGGGCTTTTGGACACTAAAAGGGTATGTACCACTGTAATATTCCTGGACCTGTCCATTTTACATCCAACTCTTCCCATCATTTGTCTTGCAGGACTGTTCAGAAGTGGAATACTTCATCAATAAGGCATGAGGGGGTGTGGTATATTGCCAATATACCATGGCTAAAGAATTAATGTTCTTATGCAAAATGCAACGCGTAGTGCCCTGATACAGCCCTTAGCCATGGTATATTGGCCATATACCACAAACCCCCGAGGCGCCTTTGCTATTATAAACTGGTTACCAACGTAATTAGATCTTTAATAATAAATGTTTTGTCATACCTGTGATGCACAGTCTTTTATAAACTGGGTGGTTCGAGCCCTCAATGCTGATTGGCTGACAGCCATGGTTTAAATATCAGACTGTATACCACAGGTATGACAAAACAATTATTTTTACTGCTCTAATTACGTTGCTAAACAGTTTATAATAGCAATACGGCACCTCGGGGGTTTGTGATATATGGCCAATATACCATGGCAAAGGGCTGTGTCCAGGCACTCCACATTGCGTCTGGCATAAGAACAGCCCTTAGCCTTGGTATATTGGCCATATACCACACCCATTGGGCCTTATTGCTTAAATATATCACGGCTGTCAGCCAATCAGCATTCAGGGCTCGACTCACCAAGTTTATAATTGGGAATTGGATGACCATGTCTGGGTGCTGGGCTATATTTCTTATATTTTCCACTTTGATAGAGGGAGTATTTTGTCTGATCACCCTCTAACCTTGGGAATTAACGAGCCATCGGAAAACAGTTCCACTTGTCAGATATTTCTGAATGCCGCCCCCCAGTTCATATCTCAACTATAGTGATGGCGTGGCGTATGTCAATGAATTTTTGTTATGATAAACCTAAAAATGATAGTGCTTGATCAAGATATAATATCAGTCTATTAATATCTAACCGTGTGGCTTGTATTACTTTTTAATTCACTTTATACATACCTATTATGTGTTGTATGACCTACATGGGGTATTTCCTCATTTTGCATGGTGATCAGGGAAATAAGTCTTCTGCTACTGTACAGTAATAATCAAGATATCACCCTAAGGTTTCAGCCTACTATATTACTCAGACACTTTCATGGGAGAACAAATCATATTAAAAGTTTCTTGCCAGCACTAAATTAAAATATCAACGATGTGGACTCCTCACACCCACTTTAACAGGTAACACCATTCACCTCCCTCTGGCATCTCAATAATGATTGCCTATCCTTTCTCCTGCCCTTCATATATAACTGGACAGGTGAAAGGACATTTCCATGTAGGCTACATCCATACAGCTTTCACCTGTCCTGTCTTCTCAGATCAATTCAAATGAAGGAGAAGGCTATTGAAATTCTCTCCCTCTCCCCTCCCCCTCTCTCTCTCTGATTCCCACACTCCATCTCAAAACCCCAATCTACACCTTCTCTCCCTCTCCTACATTTGGAGAAAGAAGGAGATGCCTCCCTGGGAGCCCACAAGTGGCCCATCCTAAGGGCTGGATGAGATTGATGCCTGTGATCCAGCCGTGCTGATTTACTCCCCGGGCCCATGGGGGAGTGGAAATTACATTGTGTCTGGGCTGTAGAGAGAGAGGGACAGGGGGGAGAGAGAGAGATACGGAGGGGGAGAAGGAGAGAAAGACAGGGAGAGAGAGACAGAGAAGAGAGAAAGAGACAGATACGGGAGGAGCGAGAGGGGGATGGAGAGAGAGAGAGAGGGGAGAGAGAGAGTGGGGGAGAGAGATAGATGGGGAGAGAGAGATAGATGGGAGAGAGAGAGTGGGGGAGAGAGATAGATGGGGGAGAGAGAGATAGATGGGGAGATGGGGAGAGAGCCAGCCAGGGAGAGAGAGAGACGGGGGAGAGAGAGCGAGACGAGACGAGGGAGAGAGAGAGACGGGGAGAGAGCGAGAGAGATGGGGAGAGTGAGGAGAAAGAGAGACGGGGAGAGAAAGAGAGACAGGGGAGAGAGAGAGGGGGACAGGGGGAGAGTGAGACTAGGAGAGAGAGGGATGGGAGAGAGACATGGAGAGCGAGAGAGATGGGGAGAGAGAGACGGGGAGAGAGAGATGGGTAGACAGAAGGATGGGGGGAGAGAGAGAGAGAGACGGGGAGAGAGAGACTAGGGAGGAGAGAGAGAGAGAGAGAGATGGGGGAGAGAGAGAGAGAGAGAGACTGCAGGTGAGAGAGAGAGAGATGGGGAGAGAGAGATGGGAAAAGAGAGAGATGGGGTAGAGAGAGAGAGACGGGGAGAGAGAGAAATGGGGAGAGAGAGAGAGACAGAGAGAGACGAGGAGAGAGAGACGGGGGAGAGAGAGAGGGGGAGAGATAGGGGAGAGAGAAAGACGGGGAAGTGCGAAAGAGACGGTGGGATCGAGAGATAGACGGGGAGAGAGAGAGAGAGAGATGGGGGAGAGAGACAGGAATGGGGGGAGAGAGAGACGGGGAGAGAGAGAGACGAGGAGAGAGAGAGACAGAGGGAGAGAGAGAGAGAGACGGGGGTGCGAGAGAGACGGGGTAGAGAGAGAGAGAGACGGGGAGAGAGAGCAAGAGAGACGGGGAAGAGAGAGAGACGGGGAGAGAGAGAGCGACGGGGAGAGAGAGAGAGTGAGATGGGGAGAGAGCGGGGGGAGGGAGTGACGGGAGAGAGAGAGAGAGACAGGCGCGAGGGTGAGAGAGACGGTTGAGAGAGAGAGAGACAGGGGAGAGAGAGAGAGATGTGGGGAGAGAGAGAGAAATGGGGGAGAGAGAGACAGGGGAGGATAGAGAGAGACAGGGAAAGAGAGAGAGACAGGGAGAGAGAGAGAGACAGGATAGGGCGAGAGACGGGGAGAGAGAGAGAGACGGGGTAGAGAGAGAAAGCGAGACGGGGAGAGAGAGAAATTCAGGGGAGAGAGAGAAAGACGGGGGAGAGAGACGGGGGGAGGGGGTGACGGGAGAGAGAGATAGACGGTTGAGAGAGAGAGAGAGAGACAGGCGCGAGGGTGAGAGAGAGAGAGACAGGGGAGAGAGAGAGAGATGTGGGGAGAGAGAGAGAAATGGGGGGGAGAGAGAGACAGGGGAGGATAGAGAGAGACGGGGAGAGAGACGGGGAGAGAGACAGGGAGAGAGAGAGACGGGGTGAAAGAGAGAGATAGGGGAGAGAGAAAGACGGGGAAGAGCGAAAGAGACGGTGGGATCGAGAGAGAGACGGGGAGAGAGAGCAAGAGAGACGGGGAAGAGAGAGAGACGGGGAGAGAGAGAGCGACGGGGGAGAGAGAGAGTGAGACGGGGGAGAGAGACAGGGGGAGGGAGTGACGGGAGAGAGAGATAGAGAGAGAGAGAGACAGGCGCGAGGGTGAGAGAGACAGTTGAGAGAGAGAGAGACAGGGGAGAGAGAGAGAAATGGGGGAGAGAAAGACAGGGAGAGAGAGAGACGGTGGGAAAGAGAGAGATAGGGGAGAGAGAAAGACGGGGAAGAGCGAAAGAGACGGTGGGATCGAGAGATAGACGGGGAGAGAGAGAAATTCAGGGGAGAGAGAGAAAGACAGGGAGAGAGACGGGGGAGGGAGTGACGGGAGAGAGAGATAGACGGTTGAGAGAGAGAGAGAGACAGGCGCGAGGGTGAGAGAGAGAGAGAGAGACAGGGAGGGAGAGAGAGATGTGGGGAGAGAGAGAGAAATGGGGGAGAGAGAGACAGGGGAGGATAGAGAGAGATGGGGGGGAGAGAGAAAGGGAGAGAGAGAGATGGGGAGGGAGTGACGGGGAGAGGGAGAGAGACAGGCGCGAGGGTGAGAGAGACGGTTGAGAGAGAGAGACAGGGGAGAGAGAGAGATGTGGGGAGAGAGAGAGAAATGGGGGAGAGAGAGACAGGGGAGGATAGAGAGAGACGGGGAAAGAGAGAGAGACAGGGAGAGAGAGAGACGGTGGGAAAGAGAGAGATAGGGGAGAGAGAAAGACGGGGAAGAGCGAAAGAGACGGTGGGATCGAGAGATAGACGGGGAGAGAGAAAGAGAGACGGGGAAGAGAGAGAGACGGGGAGAGAGAGAGTGACAGGGGGGAGAGAGAGAGTGAGAGAGAAAGAGAGACAGGGTAGGGAGAGAGACGTGGAGAGAGAGAGATGGGGTAGAGAGAGAAAGAGAGACGGGGAGAGAGAGAAATTCAGGGGAGAGAGAGAAAGACAGGGGAGAGAGACGGGGGAGGGAGTGACGGAGAGAGAGATAGACGGTTGAGAGAGAGAGAGACAGGCGCGAGGGTGAGAGAGACAGGGAGAGAGAGAGAGATGTGGGGGGAGAGAGAGACAGGGGAGGAGAGACAGAGAGAGACGGGGGAGAGAGACGGGGAGAGAGACAGGGAGAGAGAGACGGGGTGAAAGAGAGAGATAGGGGAGAGAGAAAGACGGGGAAGAGCGAAAGAGACGGTGGGATCGAGAGATAGACGGGGAGAGAGAGAGAGAGAGAGAGAGAGAGACGAGAGAGAGACAGATGGAGAGAGACAGGGAGAGAGAGAGACGGGGGGAGCGAGAGAAGAGGAGAGAGAGAAAGAGAGACGGGGAGAGAGAGAGAGAGAGAGGGAGAGACACAGGGAGAGAGAGAGAGATGGGGAGGGGGGAGAGAGAGAGGATAGGGAGAGAGAGAGAGAGAGAGAGAGACGGGGTAGAGAGAGAGAGAGACAGGGAGAGAGTGCAAGAGAGACGGGGAAGAGAGAGAGACGGGGAGAGAGAGAGCGAGAGGGGAGAGAGAGTGAGACGGGGAGAGAGGCGGGGGAGGGAGTGACGGGAGAGAGAGATAGCGGCAAGAGAGAGAGAGAGAGAGAGACAGGCGCGAGGGTGAGAGAGAGATGGTTGAGAGAGACAGAGACAGGAGAGAGAGAGAGAGATGTGAGGAGAGAGAGAGATGTGGGGAGAGAGAGAAATGGGGGAGAGAGACAGGGGAGGATAGAGAGAGACGGGGAGAGAGACGGGGAGAGAGAGAGAGACAGGGAGAGAGAGAGACGGTGGGAAAGAGAGAGATGGGGGAGAGAGAAAGAAGGGGAAGAGCGAAAGAGACGGTGGGATCGAGACAGGAATGGGGGGAGAGAGAGACGGGGAGAGAGAGAGACGAGGGAGAGAGAGAGACAGAGGGAGAGAGAGAGAGAGACGGGGGTGCGAGAGAGACGGGGAGAGAGAGAGAGACGGGGAGAGAGAGCAAGAGAGACGGGGAAGAGAGAGAGACGGGGAGAGAGAGAGCGACGGGGGGAGAGAGAGAGTGAGACGGGGGGAGAGAGATGGGGGAGGGAGGAGGACGGAGAGAGAGAGAGAGAGAGACAGGTGCGAGGGTGAGGGAGACGGTTGTGAGAGAGAGAGACAGGGGAGAGAGAGAAAGATGTGGGGAGAGAGAGAGAAATGGGGAGAGAGAGAAACAGGGGAGGATAGAGAGAGACGGGGAAAGAGAGAGAGACAGGGAGAGAGAGAGAGACAGGATAGGGCGAGAGACGGGGAGAGAGAGAGAGACGGGGTAGAGAGAGAAAGCGAGATGGGGAGAGAGAGAAATTCAGGGAGAGAGAGAAAGACGGGGAGAGAGACGGGGGAGGGGGTGACGGGAGAGAGAGATAGACGGTTGAGAGAGAGAGAGAGACAGGCGCGAGGGGTGAGAGAGAGAGAGAGAGACAGGGGGAGAGAGAGAGAGATGTGGGGAGAGAGAGAGAAATGGGGGAGAGAGAGACAGGGGAGGATAGAGAGAGACCGGGGAGAGAGACAGGGAGAGAGAGAGACGGGGGTGAAAGAGAGAGATAGGGAGAGAGAAAGACGGGGAAGAGTGAAAGAGACGGTGGGATCGAGAGATAGACGGGGGGAGAGAGAGAGAGAGACGGGGGGAGAGAGACAGGAATGGGGAGAGAGAGACGGGGAGAGAGAGAGACGAGGAGAGAGAGAGACGAGAGAGAGACAGATGGAGAGAGACAGGGAGAGAGAGAGAGACGGGGAGCGAGAGAGACGGGGTAGAGAGAGAGAGAGAGACGGGGAGAGAGAGCAAGAGAGACGGGGAAGAGAGAGAGACGGGGAGAGAGAGAGCGATGGGGGGAAAGAGAGAGTGAGACGGGGGAGAGAGACAGGGGGAGGGAGTGACGGGAGAGAGAGACAGGCGCGAGGGTGAGAGAGACGGTTGAGAGAGAGAGAGACAGGGGAGAGAGAGAGAGATGTGGGGAGAGAGAGAGAAATGAGGGAGAGAAAGACAGGGAGAGAGACGGTGGGAAAGAGAGAGATAGGGGAGAGAGAAAGACGGGGAAGAGCGAAAGAGACAGTGGGATCGAGAGATAGACGGGGAGAGAGAGAAATTCAGGGGAGAGAGAGAAAGACAGGGGAGAGAGACAGGGGAGGGGGTGACGGGAGAGAGAGATAGACGGTTGAGAGAGAGAGAGACAGGCGCGAGGGTGAGAGAGAGAGAGATGGGGGGAGAGAGAGAAATGGGGGAGAGAGAGACAGGGGAGGATAGAGAGAGATGGGGAGAGAGATGGGGAGAGAGACAGGGAGAGAGAGAGACGGGGGGAGGGAGTGACGGGGAGAGAGAGAGAGAGAGACAGGCGCGAGGGTGAGAGAGACGGTTGAGAGAGAGAGACAGGGGAGAGAGAGAGATGTGGGGAGACAGAGAGAAATGGGGGAGAGAGAGACAGGGGAGGATAGAGAGAGACGGGGAAAGAGAGAGAGACAGGGAGAGAGAGAGACAGTGGGAAAGAGAGAGATAGGGAATAGAGAAAGACGGGGAAGAGCGAAAGAGACGGTGGGATCGAGAGATAGACGGGGGAGAGAGAGAGAGAGACGGGGAGAGAGACAGGAATGGGGGAGAGAGAGACGGGGGAGAGAGAGAGATGGGGAGAGAGAGAGAGACGAGGGAGAGAGAGAGATAGACAGAGAGAGAGAGAGAGAGAGAGAGAGAGAGAGAGAGAGAGAGAGAGAGAGAGACTGGTGGGCCAGAGAGAAAGGGTAGGGAGAGAGAGAGAGAGAGAGAGAGACGGGGTAGAGAGAGAGAGAGACGGAGAGAGAGAGAAAGAGAGACGGGGAAGAGAGAGAGACGGGGAGAGAGAGAGTGACAGGGGGAGAGAGAAAAAGAGATGGGGAGAGAGAGAGAGAGACGAGGGAGAGAGATAGAGACGAGGGAGAGAGACAGGGGAGAGAGAGAGAGATGGGGGAGCGAGAGATAGACGGGGGGAGAGAGAGAGAGACGGGGAGAGAGACAGGAATGGGGGGAGAGAGAGACGGGGGAGAGAGAGAGATGGGGAGAGAGAGAGAGACGAGGGAGAGAGAGAGATAGACAGAGGGACAGAGACAGAGAGAGAGAGAGAGAGAGAGAGAGAGAGAGAGAGAGAGAGACTGGTGGGCCAGAGAGAAAGGGTGAGGGGAGAGAGAGAGAGAGACGGGGTAGAGAGAGAGAGAGACGGAGAGAGAGAGAAAGAGAGACGGGGAAAGAGAGAGACGGGGAGAGAGAGAGTGACAGGGGGAGAGAGAAAAAGAGACGGGGAGAGAGAGAGAGAGAGAGAGGGAGAGAGACAGGGAGAGAGAGAGAGAGATGGGGGAGCGAGAGAGAGAGGGTAGGGAGAGAGAGAGAGAGAGACGGGGTAGAGAGAAAGAGAGACGGGGAGAGAGTGCAAGAGAGACAGGGAAGAGAGAGAGACGGGGAGAGAGAGAGCGACGGGGGGAGAGAGAGAGTGAGACGGGGGAGAGAGGCGGGGGGGGAGGGAGAGAGACGGGAGAGAGAGATAGACGGTTGAGAGAGAGAGAGAGATGTGGGGAGTGGGGAGAGAGAAATGGTGGGAGAGAGAGACAGGGGAGGATAGAGAGAGACGGGGAGAGAGACGGGGAGAGAGAGAGAGACAGGGAGAGAGAGAGACGGTGGGAAAGAGAGAGATAGGGGAGAGGGAAAGAAGGGGAAGAGTGAAAGAGACGGTGGGATCGAGAGATAGACGGGGAGAGAGAGAGAGACGGGGGAGAGAGACAGGAATGGGGGAGAGAGAGACGGGGGAGAGAGAGAGACGAGGAGAGAGAGAGAGAGACAAGGGAGAGAGAGAGAGAGAGACGAGGGGCGAGAGAGAGAGGATAGGGAGAGAGAGAGACGGGGAGAGAGAGAAAGCGATACGGGGAAGAGAGAGAGACGGGGAGAGAGAGAGTGACGGGGGGAGAGAGAGAGTGAGAGAGAGAGAGAGAGACAGGGTAGGGAGAGAGACGTGGAGAGAGAGAGATGGGGTAGAGAGAGAAAGAGAGACGGGGAGAGAGAGATTCAGGGAGAGATAGAGAAAGACTGGGGCAGAGAGAGAGAGAGACGGGGGAGAGAGACGGGGGGAGGGAGTGACGGGAGAGAGACTTTTGACTTTTTGTCTTTCTTTAATGAATCATTGTAATTTCTTTAAAACCTCACCACCCCCACCACTTAAGATAAAACACCAAAATATATCTTGTACTGCAGTACTGCATACATGTACCATACTCACTTTGCCCTCAACCCCACGATACAAAACAAGACCAGACATCACAATAACCAAAACCTCAGCACTTCTACAATTGTATATCTAAAACATCTTCCCCAGCAATACAGACAGCCCCCCCCAACACACCATATCTCCTGAAACATCTCCACACTTTTTGTAATTTTATAGAACTCAAATTCCACCCTAAGGCATGTAGAGACCATCCCATTAAATAATAGTAAAGGGTCTATTATTTATAAACATCCCAACAGGAAAAACCAACCCCAACCTCTCACAAAGACATTAAACAGAGAAATGAATGGCATTTACCTGGTGCACACAGAAAACACATGAATAACAGTTTCTCTCAACACAGAAAGGACACCGCTGTACGACTCCTCGTTCAACCTGTGCCAACCAGCTGTTAGTGGCCATGTAGAACACTCCACTGGAGGTGCCCTGACTTCTTTGGTACTGGGGGCTTTTAGAGCCCCCTCCATCTAAAACCCACCATACTCTCCACACCCCCTTCTCATGTGGGTCTTAGCAGCTGCCATGTCCTCAGCATTGCAGAGTAAAAGTTCTGAGAGACCTGCTGTACTCAGCCTCTCCAGCTTCATGAGGAACAGCTGCCGGTCCAACCCTAATACGCCAGCTCCACTCAACAGTGCACATGCTGGTTCCTTCCAGCCGACATCAGTATGGAACAGCAGTCTCTGCACCGCCTTTAGTGTGAAAGCAGCCCCCCTGCTCTCCAGTTCCACCAGGCCCTGTCGTCCTTCGTGGATGGTCATGTACAACACTGCCGCCCTCAGCCAGTGACGGCCCGACGAGAAAAAGTCCAGCAGCTTGCATCTGCAGACAGACCTGCCCTATCCCCCCCATGCCCCACATAACAGAGCTTTGCTCTTGCCCCTACCTAAGCTGACAAAGCTCCCCCGTACACCTTCAGACTAGTCTCTAGTGCCTGTATATCCTGACCATCACAGAAATGTAATCTGCATGTGCTGACACTTCTATGCCTGTCAACACACCCATGCCTGTCCAGCGCACTCCCTGCAGTCTCCTGCATAGCAGGCCCAAAAAAGGTTCAATGACTAGTGTATATAACTGCACCGATAGAGGGCATCCTTGTCTAATGCCCTGTCTCACCTAGACTGTCCTACTGAGTCCCCCTCCAACCTTGACCACAGATGACACCCCAGCATACACCATCTTCACACAGGTCAAAAAACGTTCCCCAAACCCAAAAACAGACATCACATTAATCAGATACTCATGGTCCACTCTATCAAAAGCCTTCTCTTAATCTAAAGAGACCAGTCCAACGATCACATTAGAACCTCTCGACAAGTCCAACATGTCCCTGATTAAGAACAAGTTGACCGTGATTGAGCATCCCGGTACACATTATGTTTGGTCCTTGTATACTATATAGTCCAGATGAGAGGTCAACCGATTAATCGGAATGGCCGATTAATTAGGGCCGATTTCAAGTTTTCATAACAATCGGAAATCGGTATTTTTAGACACCGTTTTTGCAGATTTTTTTTTTACACCTTTATTTAATCTTTATTTAACTAGGCAAGTCAGTTAAGAACACATTCTTATTTTCAATGACGGCCTAGGAACGGTGGGTTAACTGCCTCGTTCAGGGGCAGAATGACAGATTTTCACTTTGTAAGCTCGGGGGATCCAATCTTGCAACCTTACAGTTAACTAGTCCAACGCAATAATGGCCTGCCTCTTGTTGCACTCCACAAGGAGACTGCCTGTTACGCGAATGCAGTAAGCCAAGGTAAGTTGCTAGCTAGCATTAAATGTATCTTCATAGTCACTAGTTAACTACACATGGTTGATGATATTACTAGATAGTATCTAGCGTGTCATGCGTTGCGTATAATCTGACAAGCATACAAGTATCTAAGTATCTGACTGAGCGGTGGTAGGCAGAACCAGGCGCATAAACATTCATTCAAACAGCACTTCCGTGCGTTTTGCCAGCAGCTCTTCATTGTGCGTAAAGCATTGCACTGTTTATGACTTCAAGCATATCAACTCCCGAGATGAGGCTGGTGTAACCAAAGTGAAATGGCTGGCTAGTTAGCGCGCGCTAAGAGAGGGACGGAAGCTATACTGTTACACTGGCAATACTAAAGTGCATATAAGAACATCCAATAGTCAAAGGTTAATGAAATACAAATGGTATAGAGAGAAATAGTCCTATAATTCCTATAATTCCTATAACTACAACCTAAAACTTCTTACCTGGGAATATTGAAGACTCATGTTAAAAGGAACCAACAGCTTTAATATGTTCTCATGTTCTGAGCAAGGAACTTAAAAGTTAGCTTTCTTACATGGCAAATATTGCACTTTTACTTTATTCCCCAACACTTTGTTTTTGCATTATTTAAACCAAATTGTCATTATTTATTTGAGGCTAAATTGATTTTATTTGTGTATTATATTAAGTTCAAATAAGTGTTCATTCAGTATGGTGTAATTGTCATTATTACAAATAAAATGGAATAAAATCGGCCGATTAATCGGTATCAGCTTTATTAGTCCTCCAATAATCGGTATCGGCGCTGAAAAATCATAATCGGTCTACCTCTAGTCCAGATGGGACTTCAGTCTGTTAGAGAGGACCTTGGAAAATATATTGTAGTCCGCACAGAGCAATGCCACAGGCCTCCAGTTCTTAAGTTCACACAAGTCCCCTTTTTTGGCCAGGAGAGTCAGAGCCACCCGACGGCAGCTCATCAGCAACTCTCCTACCCTGACAATGCAACATGCAAAAGAAGTCCAATTATTCCCCAGGTTTTTTTTATAAAACTCCACTGGAAGTCCATCGACCCCCCGGTGCACTGCCGGGGGACATTTGGGTTACCGCCTCTGCCAGTTCATGGGACAACAGAGGAATGTCCATTTCATCCTTCTGTGCCAGAGAGAGCTTAGGGAGTTATGCAAACAATACCTGAGCACACATAGGATCACACAGTTCTGCCCTATACAACTCAGTATAAAACTCCACAGTCCGCTCCCGCATCTCCCCTACCATATTGGTCAACCACCTATCAGACAGCCGTAGACAATGCATATCCTTGGCTCTAACTTTCCAAACCAAATAAGGAGGAGCTGGGAGAGTCAATCACCTTGAACATGGAGAACCTAGCTCTTACAAGTGCTCCCTTTGCTTTTACCTGGAAAAAGATAATTCAGCTAAATTAGCCTGGAGGCCTACATTGCCTTTCCCCACCATCTCTACCTCCATCTCACTAATACAGAGCTCGAATTCCCCCAATACTCTCCTAGCCTCTGAGGATGAGAGAGATGTATACTGTTGACAGAAAGCCGAATCTGGTCTTTCCCCACATCCCACCATTGACACAGAGACTCATACTCTTCTCTTTGCTGCCTCCACACAAAAAGTAGAATCTTGTAAGAGCTTTACATTAAACTTCCAATAGGATGCATGCCGAGGCCCTGTTGAAATAGACAGCCAAGCCATGGTTATGTGGTGATCCGAAAAACCCACCGGGAGAATGGTAGCGCCCAACAGCCTATTGCTCTGATTCTTGGACATGTAAAAACGATCAAGTCGGGCTGCACTCACCCTAGCCCCAAAGACCTTAACCCATGTATACTGTCTTTGGTCAGGATGCTTAGTTCTCCAACTATCCACTCGGTCAAACTGATTAATGATGTCATTTAACACGTTGGGCCAATAACCGAAACCGAAAGGTTGCTAGATTGAATCCCTGAGCTGAGAAGGTAAAAATCTGTCGTTCTGCCCCTGAACAAAGCAGTTAAACCACTGTTCTTAGGCCGTCCTAGTCAATAAGATTTTGTTCTTTAGTTCTTGGTGACAGGGGGCAGTATTTTCACGTCCGGATGAAATGCATGCCCAAATTCAACTGCCTGATACTCATCCCCAGAAGATAAAATATGCATGTTATTAGTAGATTTGGATAGAAAACATTCTGAAGTTTCTAAAACTGTTTGAATCATGTCTGTGAGGATAACATAACTTATTTAGCAGGCGAAATCCAGAGGACAAACATTCAGATTTTTGGGGATTTCATTGGGAATCCAGATTTCTAAGGGACCTTCTTGCAGTTCCTATCGCTTCCACTGGATGTCAACAGTCTTTAGAAATTGGTTGAGGTTATACCTTTGTGTAATGAAGAAGTACGGCCATCTTGAACGAGGGTCACTTGAAGTGTACTGTTAGATAGAGGTGCGTGACCAGAAAACATGCTTCAGTTTGTTTTCTTCCTGTTTTGAACACAGATAATCCCGTCTTCAATTTTATCGATTATTTACGGTGAAAAATACCTAAAGTTGTATTACAAAGTAGTTTGAAATGTTTTGGCAAAGTTTACAGATAACTTTTGAGATATTTTGTAGTCACGTTGAGCAATTTGGAGCCCATGTTTTTCTGGATCAAACGGGCCAAATAAATGGACATTTTGGATATATATCAACGGAATGAATCGAACAAAAGGACCATTTGTGATGTTTATGAGGCATATTGGAGTGCCAACAAAAGAAGCTCGTCAAAGGTAAGGCATGAATTATATTTTTATTTCTGCGTTTTGTGTCGCGCCTGCAGGGTTGAAATATGGTTTCTCACTGCCCCTGAACACTGTATATGTAAATAGTATGACATTT
Organism: Oncorhynchus tshawytscha; assembly: GCF_018296145.1. Taxonomy (NCBI): domain Eukaryota; kingdom Metazoa; phylum Chordata; class Actinopteri; order Salmoniformes; family Salmonidae; genus Oncorhynchus; species Oncorhynchus tshawytscha. Next base: position 69,868,248 of record NC_056441.1, read on the forward strand.
GAAATGTCTTTATTCTTTTGGAACTTTTGTGTAATTTTATGTAATTCTTTGTTTAAAAAAATAAATAATAATCTATTCCACTTGCTTTGGTAATGTAAACATGTGTTTCCCATGCTAACGAAGCCCTTAAAATTAAATTGATTTGAACAATGAGAGAGAGAGATACACACAAAGAGACAGTGAGAGAGAGACAACGAGGGGGGCAGAGAGAGGGGAGCGGGGCAGAGAGGGGAGGGGGCAGAGAGGGTGGGGGGCAGAGAGAAGAGGGGCGAGAGAGAGAAGGGGCAGAGAGTGAGAGAGAGAAGGGGGTAGAGAGAGAGAGGGAGGGGCAGAGAGAGAGAGTGTGAGAGATGGGGAGAGAGAACGTGTGAGAAAGAGATGGGGAGAAAGAGAGAGAGAGAGTGTGAGGGAGAGAGAGAGCGAGAGTGTGAAGGAGAGAGAGAGAGGAGATGGAGAGGGAGAATGTTGAGAAAGAAAAAGAAAAAGAGGAGAGCTAGAGAGAATGAAAAAAGAGGAGAGCTTAGGAGAGAGAGAGGGAAAGGAGATGGAGAGGAGAGAGAGAGCAGGCCTCATGCTGTAGACAGGCTCTGTGTGCCCTCCATTAGCACTCCATCTTTCTGTCCCACACCCCACCCCGCCCTCCTCTCATTACCTCATGGCCTAATTGCACTGTGAGGGCTGCTTCTGATCACCATTTACTCTGCTCTATTGGTTGGCTGTGCTGCATACATCCTGTGAACACCTCACTGCATTACTTCTCCCATGATCTAATAGCCCCACATATTCTCCAAATAAAGGTAATGCTGTACAGTAACAGTGAGAAATATAAATCACAAATAAAAAATAGTTTCCGTCAAAAATTAAAATAGTTGCCTTGATTTTACAACAAATTGGACAGAAAAAGTCAGAAAGGTCCGCTAGCTATTTCCCCTGTAATGGCAGAAGTAATCTACAGCAGTAATCTAAACATTGACTCCAACATTACCTCTGCCGGGTCATCTGTATTCACCCAGCGTGGAGCGCTGTCTTAAATTTGCCCTGTCTCATTGTTGGCTCGCGGTGCCTTCCTTGACGATCAGCCTCAAATTGAATGTGGTGATTGATCATGGGTCAGGAAGGAATGATAACACTCCATCACACTGTAACTGACATCACTGCACTTGGCCCCAATAATCTATTAGTGTGTGACAGAGGAAAAGTAGCTCTTGACACTTAAATCTATTGTATACCAGTGGATTAAGCATTTGCTAAAATGGATGGGAAAGAGACACGTTATTCAAGAGTTTTTGTAGATCACCTTCATACTTGTGCTCAAGTTTTCAGTTGAACTTTGCTGAAATATTGGATAACTTTAAGATAGTTAGATTCCATACAACACAAGGAAAAATTGACATGAATGACTAATCTTATTTGATTCAAATGTCATTTATGATTTGCTATATTTATTTAGCTGGTTTCACAATGTGGGAAATTGAATTTTTCTTCCTGTCTTTGAAGATGATGACAAGAGAAAGATGCTTTGTTTTGAACTCTTATTGACACTAAATCCCATATGTCATTCCTGCCATGGCATAATCTTGGTAGATGCAGAGAAAATGTATTTTCCTTTCAGAGTTTTAGTCTGCCGAGTTTTATGCAGTGTATTTATAGTTGACTGAATAATCCAACAGTAAACTGCCTAGCCTGCCCATCTCACCTTTAACAAGATAAATGCTGGCACGGATAACGTTCTTTGGAGGCAAGGTCACATCACAAAGGCTAAATTCTATGTGTGCCTGTGCGTGTGTGTGCGCGTGTGCGTGCCTGTGTGTTTGGGTATTTTTAGGGTTTGAAGGGTTACATAGGTAGGTTACTGTGGCCTTTAATTCAGTGCACACAGAGTGCCATTTTGGGAGGAGCCCCTCAGTTTGTCTGTGGCTCAGGGGACATTGATTAGGTGGCAAAATTAACAAATTACTTGCTGTGTTCGGTCGTTACGGCAAATCAAATGACATTTTATTGATCATATGCACCGAATAAAACAGGTGTCGACTTTGCCATGAAATGCTTACTTGGGAGCCCTTTCCCAACAATGCAGAGTTAAAAAGTATGACCAATTGGCTAACTAAAGAAAACAGCCCCTCCCACTGAATGAACTCAAGGATTTGTGCCTGTGGAATTAAGCGAGGGCATATATACACAGTGTGGCTTTGCAATGTCCCCTGTGCACCTTGAAGGGCTTAACGCCTAGGTCTGATGAGACGGGCCGTATCGAGCCGTTTGCATAGCTGGACGTTCAGACGTGGAGTCACAGCACGATGGTCAATATGGTTTCCACAGCAACTTCATATTTGTCCTCTGCCCCCTCTTGAAAAATATTTTCTTCAAACCAACATACACACACACACAGCTCAGGTGGGATGCTACAGTACACATCAGTAACTGGATGACTTTGCTTGTCCAACAGAAAACCACTGGCAGTGTTAACTTGACTGTCTTAGAAAAAAGAAATGTCTTCAACTCTGGTATGCTCCCATGGTGATTTTATCAGATGCACAAAAGGTTGTGATCCTAGTTGGATCAAGTTGACATGACGAAGATCCGTGTCAGATTGAAAAGTAATATATTTTGTGCGTCTGATTGAATCAACATGGGAGCATCAAAGACTTTTTCTTTGATACGTTCTTCTGTACTGCACCTGATAAATTGGATGTGCATATTTATTTTTATTTTTTTGACTGTCTTGACACTTTCTTCACAAAAGCAAACGAGTGCCATTTGAGTTGGCTTGTTTATTGGAGTTACACGTAGCTGCTTAAAAGTTAAGTGTTTTTTTATTAATTGTCTTATAACATAATGCTCTATGATGTCTTTAGTCTAAATGCTTCCCAAGGACATCATTTCTAAGAAGATTGAGGCGCCTAGAATTGATTGAGTTCCATGCATCTAAATAAATCCAGTAATGGCAGACAAAGAGAAAGCCTTAAAGCCTCCTTCTGAGAACAAGAGTGAAGGGGGTTGAGGAAAGACAGGAAATCATAATGTGTCAACTTAGTTGTTCTGAAAGAAAGGCTGTCCAATTTCCATGCTAAACTGCATCGGTCGAATACGGACACAGGAAAGTCATGCATTGGTACTCTATATATGATGATGGTTCATGCCGTGAACACAATCAGCAATTAAATACAGCATGGATTCTTATCTAACCTACTGGTATTGAGGGATGCTGAGAATAAAGAAGTAGTCTTTAAACATCAATGTTGTCCTACTAAATCCAGTAAACTCAACTTTCCACATGTGCTATAGTAGAACGACATGTGCATATACATGTGCTACCCAGTATAACACCATTTCATGAAATGTATTTATGCTATTTTCATTTTAAGTCTGATAAGGTGAGGATTGAATTACGTGAGCAATCTCTTGACGTTGAATTGCTTTTTCTTGCTTTCTTTCTCACACACACACACCGACACAAACACACAGACTCACGCACAGCGAGCATTCTTACGTAATTATACAATTACAAATCTTCTGTGGGAAAGCAATGATAACATTAGAGAGAGCGATGAACTGGAGGTATCCTGTGGTGTCAGAATGAGACCACAGGTCACAAACAGTTCTGTTTGCTATCACCCTCAACGGGGTCAACATAAACTGGAAACATCCCATTTTCAAGGATACAGTACCTTCAACCTAGCTTCCCTTTCCTCTGAAACCCGGATGTTAGCCCTCGCTCAGGCTTTCTTTTACGCCTGCTACGCTATGTTAGTTTGTTATCGATCCATTCACTGCATCACATATAGCTCTCCAACCCTTTCCCTGCCCGGTAATGGACTCCTTGACATGCAATTTAGGCCGCTTAGCTGCTCTTTAATCTGTTTGAGCCTCCCTGGTTTATAGGGCAAAGGAAATCAAATAAACAGATGGTTTTCTGACCAAAATTAGAGCCCGTCAACTCCTCCAAGCATTAAAGTATTGAATTATATCACACACTTTACTCTGCAGGATCATCTTCTCCTAAAAGACAAGCTGTTCTCTTTTCATAGTATGGTTTGTAATCTCTTCAAATTCATAATCTGGGTGTAAAAACACTATAACATGATTAAGGTTTCCATCACTGTAAATGATCGTCATCTGATATTATTATGAAGATCAGTGACTTTATTGTTTTTTGTTAATTATAATCCTCAAGTGTGTGTGTGTGTGTGTGTGCATGTGTTTGTGCGTGTGTGTGTGTGAGAGTATGCGTGCACGCAGGCCTATGTGCGTATCACAGGAGGCTGCTAAATAATAATGGCAGGAATGAAGTAACTGGAATGGTATCAAACACATTGAAACAATGTCTTTGAGTTCCATACTATTCCGTTTATTCCGTTGCAGCCATTACTATGAGCCTGTCCTCCCCAATTAAGGTGCCACCAACCTCCTGTGGTGCATATATGTCATGATGCCTGTTTGCTGTTGTTTTGCCAGTTCCCTGAGTAAATGCCACATGGTCCCATCTGAGCAGGCATAAGTAGATGTTGATTTGAGGAACCCCTGGGATCCACTACCATACTACTCCACGTCTGTTATTAGGTGTGTTGTACAGGTGGCTCTCATGAAATCCCAGACAGGGGAATTTGGCTAATTAAACAGAGTAAACAGCGGATAAAGCTGTGTTCCTGGAGGGATTGGTGAAGCATAGGACCCCAGACATACAATCACCCTATCTCAGCAACATGCCAATCCATTCCCTCTTACCTTATTGTTGGAATTTGATTTACATATTTTTGTTCTAGAAGATAAAGATTCTCCAGAGAGTGATCCAGTGAACTGTGTTCCATGATGCCATGATAAAGTTCCATTCTTCGAATGGTGTGGGAGTTTGTTTGGTTAATGACGATAGTAATGGCACTAGTGCAGATGGCACTAGTGATTGAAGCAACAAATGGATGGTGCTAATTAGGACACAGTTCAATGGAAAAATAGATATTTGGAGAGGAATGTGTGCATAGTATATGCATGGATTATTATTTAATTGAATGCAAAATAATCATATTCATTAAAAAAATGTTTACTCGAATGAAGCCATATGTAATTATAGTGGATAAATTGTCCGAATTCTATTTAAGCAATAAGGCCCGAGGAGGTGTATGACCAATATACCACGGCTCAGGGCTATTCTTATGCACAACGCAACGCAGAGTGCCTGGACACAGCACTTAGCCGTGGTATAATGGCCATCTATCATAACCTCCAAGTTGCATTATTGCTATTATTTGTATTTTTATGTAACCTTTATTTAACAAGGCACGTCAGTTAAGAACCAATTCTTATTTACAATGATGGCCTACACCGGCCAAACCCAGACGACGCTGGGCCAATTGTGCGCCACCCTATGGGACTCACAATCATGACTGGTTGTGATACAGCCTGGATTCGAACCAGGGTGTCTGTAGTGACGCCTCTAGTACTGAGATGCAGTGCCTTAGACAGTGGCGCCCCTTGGGAGCCCCAGCGTAATTGGTTACCAGTCTAATTAGAGCAGTAAAAATAAATGTTTTGTCATACCAGTGGTATACGGTCTGATATGTCAGACAATCAGCATTCAGGGCTTGACCCAACCAGTTTATAATTGTCAACTAGGGCTTAGGCTATATCATAGGAAGACCTTGATATTGTTGGCATATTGTCAATACCACCACATAACCACCTCATCTATTTACACATCCATATCCACTTCCACAGATATCATCATGCTGTTACAGCAAACATATCAAATCAGACACTCAAATAAATGTCCTCGCTGCTGTAGACTTCATTATCTATGAGACAAATACAACATAGTGGTGTAGAACAGGTTCTGTGGATTCACTACAATGCAATGCTGCCTCTGAGGATGAAGTGGGTGAATCAGGCCGACTATCTCTTTGTCGCCGGCTCTCTCAGGTGCCCAGGGTGACACTGAGCCCCTCTCTCTCTGTCCTTATCACGACCTCTGTGAATGTGCTCACCTTGCCGTGAAATAGAAATCATTGATGGCCATCTCTCGGTTTCAAAGAATAGCCCATCGCTTCCTCCCTGCTCACCCATTTATAGCCTTATTGATAAACCATCAAATATGACAATTGTTCTATATCATCCAGGTTAAACTTCCCATAATTGCATTAGCTCACTCATATTTCTTTAAACCCGAGCTGTTCTTTTTTCCTTTGTTCCTCTGGACAGTAATGCATTAGCTCAAATTGCTGTGGTAATGAGAGGCCTCTGTTCTCAGTTGAGGTGACATGGTGGCCCAAATGAAAGGTAAGGGGTTGTTCGAGGGGTGTAGCTCGGGAATGGCAACTCTTCTGCAGAGCTAGAACCACTCTGTATCTGAGTTTGGCCCGTGAGATTGCAATCAGCACTGGTAAATAGGAAGGGGCAGCTGTGTTGGGAAGCGGGATTGTTGGTGTGTTGTTGGTATGGCTGCGGTCCAATGCAATGTGGCGGAGGCTGATAACCGTAGCAGGGCTCGGGCTTCGAGGTGAACGCACGGTCGAGAAGTGAGAGTTGTGGGATTACCACTGAGAAAATGTTGTGTGTGAACCATGGAGGGTGGGGAAGACGCTGTCTAACAGCAAGAATACCATTTACAGTAGATTAGACATACATGGCCACAGTGGGCGAAGCCAAAGGAGTTATAAACATTTGAAAGAGGATTAGAAAGTGAATGCCTTTGCTCATTCTCTGATTTCTTGGGCATAATACTTTTTCATATTTGCACATTGCTTATCAAGGGACATTAAATAACACAATCGGCATGTGGGTAAAAATGGGCATGTGTTTATTTCCTATTGTGTATTTCAGTGCATGTAATGTGGTGTTATAATGTGTGATTATCTGAAATAGATTTACCTAGTTGGTAAAACCCCCCCCCCAAAAAATGCATGTCTAACTGTCTGTGTACCAGTTTAGTATGTGATTGCACTTAAAATGTGATTATAGATTTCTTCCTATCCCTTGCAACTTTGCAAATGACGTCAGTTATGACACCATCTCAAATATCCCACCAGCTTCACTTACATTACTATTCAGGGGGAGTGGTTGGTGTTTGGAACCTAACTTCAAGTTTTGGGATTTCGTGGCTGTTCGATGCCTTGCATTGCCTCAACATATTAGATCTACACTGCGTGACAGAAGGACATTTCCATCCTCCTCTTTATGCTCGGGGCTCACCTCGACAAATGTCTAAGCCACCATGAACAGTTTGAATTCTCTCCCCTCAGCTGAGCGCAGTGCAGCATTTCCTGCTCTGACAGGAGATGTTTTCCGCTTTTCCTCTTTCACACTGTTCCAAAACGGGACACACCCCCGGCTGCTTTTGTTTCACCTATCCAATTTGTCCCTGCCAATTTGGCTCTGATGGATGGCGTTTTATTATCACGCTGCAGAGACAGATTGAAAGATTCCCTCACTTTTGTGTGTGTGGCGGCGTATGCCCTGGATCTAATCAGAAACAAGACACATGCACTCTGGGGGAGGAATTGGCACCATTGTGGCTGATCAGAGAGCTAGGAGAGTCCCCTATTTTTCAAATTAGGATTTTCTGCCGCTTTACACTTAGCACAAGACATGCTTTCGTATTTACACGTCTTACCTCTTGGCAAACGAGTGTTCTCTTCTCAATCCAGACAATAACCTCTCAGTCATCTGGTTTTATTCCCAAGAATAAACCAACAAATAGATCAACGTCACAACCCACAATCCCGTTTGCTCCCACTTAGGTTCCAACTCATTTGATCTCACATTGGAGGTTGTCCCATGTCACAGCCTACAACAATATTCCCAGTTCCCGAAAAGCTAGTCAGCTGTCCTACTTGGCTACTGGTGTGTCTCTACTCTCCACCCTCCCTCATGTCTATGAAGAAGTCAATATGCAACATGTAGATGCCATTAACTCTGATAGAGGAGGCTTGTACATTTCATCACAACACAAACATCCAGGGATGGGGAGAAGAGGGTCATGGGTCCCCACAGTAATCTCACATTGCATGGCAGTGAAGAAAGAAATAAGTTCTTCCCCAGCTGAATACCAAGACAGTTCTTTGTGTCGTTTTGATTTCCTTTCTCTTCAGGTTGAAGTGGGAAGAAGAAACCCCTTTGTGTCAACCCACACAAGTTAAAAGCAAAAGGGATCCAGATGCATTCACTGTGTGTAACCTTCTTTGTGCGTGTTAGCATGAGTGTGTTATCCCGTCAAACCAAAATGTTTTCTCTCAACATAAAAACACACTAACAGTTAGTTAGCATCCTAAAATACAATGATAACTTATCGCAGAATAATATTTTGATTTCAGGTTGAACCATTTTGCATAATGTTTCAAAAACCTTTTATTTTCTTTCATTATTTTCAATTCGCATTGCAGCATTACAGGTGTGAATGACAGTAAAGGTGTTATTTCGCCATGCCAATCATTATTCATTATTATTATTCATCATATTAAGAAAGCCAGTAAGTACAGTTTGAACCCATTCACATTACTAGTGGTGTCTATAAAAAGGCTTATCGTTGTGGTAACACAAAACTAGAATCAACTGAATGCTTGAAAGAAAGCTATATTATCCTTTGTTATTGTTTTCAATGGCTAAACCTCGTGTTATAATTACCACAGGAGACAGGGTCAATTATAGGTTTCAACTCCCCTTCATCCTCCTGATTCCAGCTAACGTTGCAGCATTCTGCTAATGGATGGAAGATCAGGATAATATATTTTAATTTATCCATCAAGTGTGTGTGTGTGTGTGTGTGTGTATGTGTGTGTATGTGTGTGTATGTGTGCGTGCGGGCGTCTGTGAGTGCGTTTTCTAGGTATATGGCTGTGTGAGTGTGTGATTCTGAATGAATAGTGGGACATGTTGATCTATGTATCCTCTTAATGGGACAATTAGTGATTCTTAGCATTTTAATTAATTAAATCTCTCAAATCACTGAAAAGAGGTTCATTAGTGTCTGAGATGAGGAGACACCTCACTGGAGGACGGTCAAAGGGCACCTCACCTGTGTTCCACATTGTGATATTTTGATGAAAATGTAAGTACTTAGTGTGTTACTTTACCTTAACTTAAGATATTATGCTGCCCCTGAGAAACTATCAATATCTCAGCACAAGACCACATAGTTCATTTGGACACTGCCCTAGGTGCTGCCCTAGGTTCTGCTTCCCTAGGTGAGAACAAAAAACCTGACCACCTCCTACACCTTGCAAAACTAGAATAGTTCCAATAATCAAATTGACGTTGAAAAGACGTCTAAAATACATATTTTCCATGCGTAAACGTTAGGTGAAAATACAAAGTTTCCGGATATTTAAAAGACGTATTTTCCAGATGTTGAAAAGACATCCATTCCGGACATTGCAACAAAAAACAATGTGGCTGTTGAAATCAGGTTCGTTTTTGGTTCTGAATGAAAGTTGAAAAGACGTATTTTTCCGGACGTTGAATCAGGTTCATTTTTGGTTCTGAATGAAAGTTGAAAATACGTAATTTATAGATATTCTATGTTTAGACCAAATCTGAACCAAAAATAGATGTCTGTGTTCAGCACAAATCAATGCTGGTCCAGACTGGACCAAATCTGAACCAAAAACAGATGTCAGATTTGGTCTAAACATAGATTTGGTCTGGACCAGACCAAAAAAATCAATGTCCGTGTAAATCAAGGCCGATCAGGGCCGCACCAAAAACAGACGGACGGTCCGGACAGGACCCAAAAATAAGTCCAAAAGACATCAGAGTTGGTCCATGCTTACTGGGGTGTAGCTTACAGTGTCAGCCCGCAATTACATTTAATGAATGCCCATTCATGTGGTAGGTCTATTGTTTATAAAACAAGCAGTTGCATTGGCTTTATTAGTCCTGATTCCTGTGACTAATCAATTTGGCTATTTAATCTCTGAATATCAGCTACCCAACTTCATCAGGAGTTATCAAGATGCCTATTTGCAATGAGAATCAATGTGTTTACACAGTGGGAAATGCAGAAGTAGACTATTTCTTTTTTGCTGATCAGATCGTCAAACATTTAGGTAAACAAACTTGAAATCACTGATTATGACAATTTAGCCCACTGCAATGCTGCATAATCTTCCTAACATAGGATAATATCTGCTACATAATTTACTGTATGTTAGCTGTTTTTTTGGACGGAACATTGATGGAGCGCCGCAGTGAGGCACACTGGGAATGGACAAGTGGAATATTTTGCTCCCTTGCTTTTGACAAAGTGGGCACTTCTAATCACAGGACGGCATCAGCGCTCACCTAAAAAGCCCAAATGCCACAGATTGAGAGAAAATGTCATTGTTGTTCAGCATAATTATGTGAGGTTTTATGTGTTATTGGAGGTGCGCCTTGGTCATTTTAGCTCTGAAAATCCTGCCCTGGTCAATCCTCTAATCCTGCCTAATGGGAGGGCCGGACCTGGGAATACATACAATATTGGACCACAGTCAGAAGGGCTGAGAGGAGGGTACATACAGGACAACCTTAGAATACAGTGTAAACAGTGAACCCCTTTACTTGCTGGTGAAGTGTCTGAGGTAACATGAGAAGATTCTGCCAACAATTGCAGAAGACACAATCACTGTCATCATAACATAACGATTACACTCAAAAGCACTTGTGTGTGTGAGTGCAAGGTGAGAGCTCCATGAATATTACAGTGTCTTTAATGGTCCAACACTGATATCTGTTGGGCATTTGGCTGTGCAGTCACTCAGTGTCCTCACAAGGAATGTTTGAGCAAGAGCAACTGAGCTGTTTTGTTTGAGGTTCTTTCCATTTTAATCTGAATTATTCATACAGAAAGTATTTCACAACACACGTCATGTTTCTTTTAAGCACATCTTAGAAGTATGACATTGTCCTATCTCCCTTAGGAATAGTTCTGCTGTAAATGTTCAAAAGGATGAACTCATTTATTTGTGAGTGAGTCTGAAAAGGTCCCATGTACGTGTCATTGTTGTCAATTCCTATCTCCTGTTAAATGTTTGGAACTATACAGTAACAGTTCAAAGTTACGACACACCTATTCATTCCAGAGTTTCTTTATTTATTGTTACTATTTTCTACATTGTAAAAACCATGATATAACAGTTATAGAATCATGTAGTAACCAAAAAAGTGTTAAACAAATCAAAATATATTTGATATGAGATTCTTCAAAGTAGCCACCCTTTGCCTTGATAACAGCTTTGCACACTCTTGGCATTCTCTCAACCAGCTTCATGAGGTAGTCACCTGGAATGCATTTCAATTAACAGGTGTCCCTTGTTAAAAGTTCATTTGTGGAATTTCTTTATTTCAGTTATGTTGTGACAAGGTAGGGGTGGTATACAGAATATATCCCTATTTGGCAAGAACAGCTCAAATAAGCAAAGAGTAATGCTAGTCCATCATTACTTTAACACATGAAGGTCAGTCAATGCTGAAAATAACTTTGAAAGGATTTTGAAAGTTTCTTCAAGTGCAATTGCAAAAACCATCTAGTTCTATGATGAAACTGGCTCTCATGATGAACGCCAAAGGAAAAGATGACCCAGAGTTACCTCTGCTGCAGAGGATAAGTTAATTAAAGTTACCAGCCTCAGAAATTGCAGCCAAAATAAATGCTTCACAGAGTTCAAGTAACAGACACATCTCAACATTAACTGTGCAGAGGAGACTGCATGAATCAGGCCTTCATGGTCGAATTGTTGCAATGAAACCACTACTAAAGGACACCAACACAAGGAAGAGACTTGCTTGCGCCAAGAAACACGAGCAATGGACATTAGACTGGTGGAACTATGTCCTTTGGTCCGATGAGTGTGAGATGTTTGGTTCCAAACGCCATTTCTTTGTGAGATGCAGAGTAGGTGACCAGATGATCTCCGCAGGTGTGGTTGGCACCGTGAAGCATGGAGGAGATGTGTGATGGTGTGGGGGTGTATTGCTGGTGACACTGTTTGATTTATTTAGAATTCAGGGCAACCTTAAACAGCATGGCTATCACAGCATTCTGCAGCAATACACCTTTCCATCTGGTTTGCGCTTAGTGGGACTATCAACAGGGGAATGACCCAACACACCTCCAGGCTGTGTAAGGGCTATATGACCAAGAAGGAGAGTGAGGGAGTGCTGCATCAGATGACCAGGTGTCCACAATCACCCGACCTCAACCAAATTGAGATTGTTTGGGATGAGTTGGACCACTGAGTGAAGGAAAAGCAGCCAACAAGTGCTCAGCATATGTGGGAACTCCTTCAAGACTGTTGGAAAAGCATTCCAGATGACTACCTCATGAAGCTGGTTGAGAGAATGCCACGAGTGTGCAAAGCTGTAATCTAGGCAAAGGGTGGCTACTTTGAAGAATCTAAAATAGAAATTGTGTTTTGATTTGTTCTGTGTAACACTTTTTTGGTTACTACATGATTCCATTTGTGTTATTTCATAGTTTTGATGTCTTCGCTATCATTCTATAATGTAGAAAATAGTAAAAAATAACCCTTGAATGAGTCCAAAGTTTTGACTGGTACTGTATGTCAACTCTCATTTTATTTACTAGCTCATTTTTATGTTTTTATTTACCTTTCTTTTATACTTAAACATAATGTCAAATATAATTCTGCGCCGTCAAGGACCATAATCAGAAGCATGCTTTTACTGAGAAGATACTTTGTCAAGCTGTCAGTTGTAGTTTTTTTCTGTTTGACTTTTGGCTATTGGAATGGAGCGTAATAGGGACAAGTCGTGATATTTCTGAGTGCTAATGCAAGAATGTCTGAGATTGATGTGTCTTTAAATTATGCAATCACAGATGACACTTTTTGACAGATAATGTCCATACTCTCTCAGAAAATGTAAATGCAGATGGTAGAAAATAAGTAATAATTTGAACGATGGCTAATTGAAAAGGAAAATTGAACTTCACAACATGCCAAGCTAAAATGGTTTTATCAGTGAGCAAGAAATTACTCAAACTGTAATGATGGGTCAACCAGAGGGAAAGACGAAACAACAATCTTCGTGCACTGCACACATGAACAAATGTATTCTTTATATTTATAAAATATTGAATACAAGTCTTTCTTAGTACCTCGCGCACACAAAAAAATAACCTCAGTCTGTTTCTTTGTTGTGAATAAAGTGTGCATGGCAATCAATCAGGTTGAATAAAAAAGGTCCATGCTCACAGAAACTTCAACCACAGCAGGATCTATTAGCCTGAAAAACAAAGCAGTGAACAAAAGAGAAGTTGCTAAAATTGCCAAGCAAGGTTTCATCTAAATGAACTCCCTGTGGAATTCCTCCAGTGTGCACTGTGCACAGAGAACAGAGAATGATTATATTTAACAATGGAAAAGTTCTTCAGTGGAAGCCAGTAGTCACCGTCGCTCTCTGTTAGCGCTGCACTACTGTTCTGCTTTGGCGCATTTGTTTTATACGTGTTATTATTGACTGTCATTGTCGCCTTCATTGAATTTGTTCTTCAGTCGTCTGAATGTCACTGTTTGTTCCCTGGCAGAGGAACGAAGAGAGGAGCAGGAGAGCAATGGAGATAATTGATAGCCTGGTTTGCTCCATGGACATTGGCTTTCATTACCTTAATGTTCTTAAAGCCAGAGTCTTCGGCTCGATCAACAAATCAGCGATCAGAATGGAACAACACCCCGACACAACACAACACACTGCCAAGTGTGATGAGCACATCTTGTTAGTGTCTATACCTGCAAAGTAGAGAGGAGAGCAACATTACAGGGGAAGACATGTTACCAATAAACAAGGTGTTGTTTTCAGTCCCGCAGCATTATAAAAAGATTGTGTTTTCACTGCGGAGCTAGACTGCAACCTCACTTGCGTCACTTTTGATTACCCCCACCCCATCCCATCAACCAAGTGCCACAATGTATGTGTCTGTGTATTCATTTAATTTATTCCATTACCCTTTTCACCTGAAAAACAAAGCAGCTCAGATGTGGCAGATGTAGAAAGCAATTAACATTAGCAATAATTATTATACCGATTCTGTCAATACAAATGCAATTAACAGGCCATTGGGACTCCTGATATAGTGCCATGTGAGTATCCCTTTAGCATTATAGGATGCTCAATGATTGGGGGAAAATAATAAAGCAGTTGTTCTGGCCTTGATTCCATTTTAATAATACTGTGTGTCATTGTCCTCTATTTTCCTCCAATGGCTGTCCTGTCACATCTTAATTCCTGTATTTCGAAGTGGAGCGCAACACTCACCAAACCCCAGAAATAACTGATACTTCCTGTTGTGCCGCACCAAGGCTCCTCTCTCCTGGAGCCTCCAGAGGAGCAGATGGCCTGGCACCACCCTTTCCCTCTGGCCTGCAGCCTGACCGAGTCAGAGCCAAAGCCACCAGAGAAAGAAAGTGGCAAGCTAAAATTAGACAGACACAAAGTATGGGTTTGATTCAACTGGTAAACAAACACTCAGTGTCAGAGAGCGGGCAAATTACTGTGGCCCTGGTGGCACAAAATAATCAAAAGGTCTGACTGCACAGAGATGGTTGTTAAAATGATCACAATGGGGGACTAGCATGTTTGTGTTTCAGGGTAGGGGGTGTATCTGAGTTACATAAGCTAGGACTTGACATTCGTTAATCAAATCTCCCCAAACAGCTACAACTGCATATGGATTTGCGCAAGTTTTCTCTTGAGTTGGGCTCTGGGATGGAAAATCGTTGAACATCTGAGCACGTGGTTGTTCGTGGGGGAAGGGTGAGGAGTGTGTGTGTGTGTGTGTGTGTGTGTGTGTGTGTGTGTGTGTGTGTGTGTGTGTGTGTGTGTGTGTGTGTGTGTACAATATGTATCCCAAAATTGTTGCTATGGGGTAATGATATTAAGGACAATACAGGGAGAATCACAATAATAGTTTGACAAAATTTTGTAATGCAAATCCTAGTTATAGGTAAGAATCCTTAACATGAAATGCCTACATTATTACTCAAACAGGATGCACCTGAGCTCAATTTCTCATAGCATAGGGTCTGAAAACTTATGTAAATAAAGTATATCTGTTTTTTAGTTTTAGTACATTTGCAAAACAATCTATAAAACAGTTTTCACTGTGTAGATTTATGAACAAAAATAAAATAGTAATCCATTTTAGAATAAGACTTTAATGTAACAAAATGTGGAACATGTCAAGGGTTTTGAATACTTTGAATACAACCATCCCAGCTCTGCAGATTTTGCAGCGAAGAGACAGAATCATTAAAGCATTGATTTTGGTACTGTCCATGTGTAGCTTGTTTTTGGTCGCAGGTTAAGGAATGGCTGAAGAATTGCAACATTTACCTTGAGCTAACTCTGTAAATAGCACTGCTGGGTGATTTTAAAAGTCATAGTCAATCAATAAATAATATTATAATACTCTTAGCAAAAATGTTATCTTTAATTTACAATGTGTAGAAACTATGAGAATAGAAAGGTTTGAACTTTTTTGAAACATCACAGCACAATTGCCAAATGTTTGGTAAATAGAAATCAAAACTGGATAGTGTACAGAGATAGATGGGAGGGGTTGAGTGGAGCTGAACGGTGGGACTAAAAACAATCAAATCAAATCAAATTGTATTAGTCACATGCACCGAATACAACAGGAGAAACAAGAGAAATAATGTAAAATATACTGTGTCCTTTAAATGTATATAGGTTCAGAGCTTTTGTGGAACAGCACAGTTTAAAAATATTTGGCCAATAAAAACCAAAACTGGATGGTCTTCAGAGATAGATGGGAGAGGTTGAGGGTAGCTGAAACATGTGACTAAAAACAAACCAATCAAATTGTATTAGTCACATGCGCCGAAGACAACAGGGAAATGCTTACTTACGAGCCCCTAACCAACAATGCAGTTTAAAAAATAAGAGTATGAATAAGAGATAAAAGTAAAAAGTAATTAAAGAGCAGCAGTAAAATAACAATAGCGAGACTATATACAGGGGGGTACCAATACAGAGTCAATGTGTGGGGTCACTGGTTACAACACTGGGGCCGAGCATCCTGCCATCCAGGACCTCTATACCAGGCGTTGTCAGAGGAAGGCCCTAAATATTGTCAAAGATTCCAGCCACCAAAGTCATACTGTTCTCTCTGCTACTGCACAGCAAGCGGTAACGATGCACCAAGTCTGGAATCAACAGGAACCTGAACAACTTCTACCCCCAAGCCATAAAACTTTGAAATAGTTAGTCACTATTTATATATATATATAGTAACTATTTGGTTAACTATTTAACTATCTGCATTGACCCTTTTTTGCACTCATCACATTCTGCTGCTACTGTTTTCTATCTGTCACCCTGGTTATATCTACTTATCTACATCAGTTACCTCATACTATCACAACTCAGGATATGTTTTATTTAATTTTTTTATTTCAGCTTTATTTTAACCAGGTAGGCAAGTTGAGAACAAGTTCTCATTTACAATTGCGACCCGGCCAAGATAAAGCAAAGCAGTTCGACACATACAACGACACAGAGTTACACATGGAGTAAAACAAACATACAGTCAATAATACAGTAGAAACAAGTCTATATACGATGTGAGCAAATGAGGTGAGATAAGGGAGTTAAATGCAAAAAAAAGGCCATGGTGGCAAAGTAAATACAATATAGCAAGTAAAACACTGGAATGGTAGATTTGCAGTGGAAGAAGTGCAAAGTAGAAATAAAAATAATGGGGTGCAAAGGAGCAAAATAAATAAATAAATAAAGTAAAATAAATACAGTAGGGAAAGAGGTAGTTGTTTGGGCTAAATTACAGGTGGGCTATGTACAGTTGCAGTAATCTGTGAGCTGCTCTGACAGTTGGTGCTTAAAGCTAGTGGGGCTTTGGTGACAAAACGGATGGCACTGTGATAGACTGCATCCAATTTGTTGAGTAGGGTATTGGAGGCTATTTTGTAAATGACATCGCCGAAGTCGAGGATTGGTAGGATGGTCAGTTTTACAAGGGTATGTTTGGCAGCATGAGTGAAGGATGCTTTGTTGCGAAATAAGAAGCAAATTCTAGATTTAAATTTGGATTGGAGATGTTTGATGTGGGTCTGGAAGGAGAGTTTACAGTCTAACCAGACACCTAGGTATTTGTAGTTGTCCACGTATTCTAAGTCAGAGCCGTCCAGAGTAGTGATGTTGGACAGGCGGGCAGGTGCAGGCAGCGATCGGTTGAAGAGCATGCATTTAGTTTTACTTGTATTTAAGAGCAATTGGAGGCCACGGAAGGAGAGTTGTATGGCATTGAAGCTTGTCTGGAGGGTTGTTAACACAGTGTCCAAAGAAGGGCCAGAAGTATACAGAATGGTGTCGTCTGCGTAGAGGTGGATCAGAGACTCACCAGCAGCAAGAGCGACATCATTTATGTATACAGAGAAGAGAGTCGGTCCAAGAATTGAACCCTGTGATATGGATATGACACAGATGTGATAGGATATGACAGGATATGACACAGATGCAGACATGGGAGGCGGATAGTACAGTTCTCAGATTATTTATTAGAAACACGAAGCAGGCAAAGGGCAGGTTGAGGGCAGGCAGAGTGATCAGGTCAGAGTCAGACAGGTACAGGATGGCAGGCAGGCTTGGGGTCAGGGCAGGCAGAATTGTCAGAACTGGGAAAAACTAGGAAACAGAAGTTCAAAAACAGGAAGGCGGGAAAGAACGCTGGTAAGTAAACATTTCTGTGTTTGTCTACACCTGTGTTTACGAAGAAAATGACAAATAAATTTTTGATTTGATCTTGATCAATTCTTCCTAAGCCCATAGGAAAGCCTTTTTGTCTGTTAGTGTCAATTGAAAAAAAGCATGTGAACAATTTCAGGTTGTGGTGACATGGATGTGTCAAAATCATGAATGTGTGAAAATCATGATCAAGACATGTTAAGAACTGCACAAAGTGCACTGCACAATATGCATCAAGAAAGAGCACATGGAATATGAGATGTTTAAAATACTGATGAAAGAAACTATCATATCTGTCATGGCTATAGTAGCGTACATTCCTCCACACAGCCTGGTCTCACGGTAACATTGTAAATGTAAATCTGAGACATTCAAATTAGTATGATATGTTATGTATGTTATGATTATATAAAACAGAAGGTTACTTAAAACTTCTGGTAACTAGGGGGCAGTATTTTCATTTTTGGAAAAATAACGTTCCCAAAGTAAACGGGCTATTTTGTCAGGACAAGATGCTAGAATATGCATATAATTGACAGCTTGGGATAGAAAACACTCTAAAGTTTCCAAAACTGTAAAAATATTGTCTGTGAGTATAACAGAACTGATATTGCAGGCGAAAGCCTGAGAAAAATCCAATCCGGAAGTGACTCATGTTTTGAAAGTTCTGTGTTCCGATGCGTCCCTATTGAGCAGTGAATGGGCTATCAACCAGATTCCTTTTTCTACGTATTCCCCAAGGTGTCTACAGCATTTTGACATAGTTTCACGCATTTATGTTGAAGAATGAGCGTAAGCGACAATATTGCGTAAGTGGTCACCTGATGGCTCTCAAAGTGATTATTGCTTAAAATACAGAGGTAGCCATTTTTCCTCTCGGTCCTACTGAAAAGCCAATTGTCCCGGTGGATATATTATCGAATAGATATTTGAAAAACACCTTGAGGACTGATTATAAACAATGTTTGCCATGTTTCTGTTGATATTATGGAGCTAATTTGTAATATTGTTTGGCGTTTTCGTGACCGCAATTTCCGGTCGATTTCTCAGCCAAAGGTGAAGAACAAACGGGGCTATTCCGCCTACAAAAATGATATTTTTGGAAAAAAGGAACATTTGCTATCTAACTGGGAGTGTCGTGAGTGAAAACATCCAAAGCTCATCAAAGGTAAACGATTTAATTTGATTGCTTTTCTGATTTTCTTGACCAAGTTGCCTACTGCTAGCTGGACATAATGCTATGCTAGGCTATCGATCAACTTACACAAATGCTTGTCTTGCTTTGGCTGTAAAGCATATTTTCAATATCTGAGATGCCAGGGTGATTAACAAAAGGCTAAGCTGTGTTTAAATATCTTTCACTTGTGATTTCATGACTATGAATATTTTCTAGTAATATTTATGTCTGTTGCGTTATGCTAATTAGTGTCAGATGATGACAACGATCCCGGACACGGGATGGGTAGTCACAACAGGTTTTAAGGCAAAAAAGAAAGTAGGTTGGTTAGTCTAGCAACCTAAAGGTTGTGTGTTCGAATCTCATCCGGGCTCCCATGTCATGAGCATGAAGTTACAAGCTCTGCTGGTCGGTTACTGCGTAGCAACCTAGGGGTGCCAAAAGCCCTGGTCTGCCCTAGAAAGCCTATGTAAATTACGATCGCCAAACAAACCATTTTTAGACAACCATTTTGGGCTCTAAAATGTGTTTATTATGATCAAGTACCCACAGTGAATTATTTAGAAGTTTGCTGAAAATCGAGATATTTTATTAAATAGTGTTCCATTCTGACTCTACATTTGTCATCACACAGGACCACGTGCTGACAGTGACCAATCACGAGCTGGCAGGCTACAAGGAGGCTCCGTAGACATTAAAGATGACTTTCTCAGGCAGGATGAAAACAATTACATCGACCATGATCCTTTGCTAGTTACGGCCACTTTCACCATGATCCTTAGCGATTTTTTGGTGCCATTCAAGACCCATTCACCAATATGACACACTTCAACTTCAAATAGTTCCAGCTTTATGTGCCATCAGGATTTCTCCACAGGAATATGTGGATGACATCAGCGCCATGACTATCTACTGGGTTTAATGCTTATGAACTCATCACAGACAACTTTTGCATTTTAGGTAATTAGCAACTTTGCAACTACTTACTACTTTTTACCTTTGCAACTACTAAGCATGTTAGCTAACCCTTCCCCTTTAACCTAACTCCAAACCTTAACCCTAACCTTAACCCAAACCTTAACTCCTAGCCTAGTAAATGTCAGCCACCTAACTGTAGTTGTAACATCATTAGCCACAACACATTGGATTTCATAACATATCATACGTTTAGCAAATTCATAACATATTCTAAAAATTGCAATTCATAACATATTGTATGAATTATAAGTCATAACATATCATACAAAATGAATTATGGACATTCACAAAATAATACATACCATATGAAACGTAACATATCATACTAATTGGAGTGTCTGAGATGTACATTTAGTCCAGGTAATAAAACAATGTAAAATATATATTTCTGTCAGCACATGATCTTCAATAAAGGGGACTGTTCCCAAGATAATGCCTCTCAGTCTACTGCTTGATGGATCACATACATTTCAAGGACTAATGATGACAAAGAAATTGATAGAAGAAGCTGGCGATTCTGATAACATGACCATACCAATGCTCTTTGAGTGTGTAATAGAACCACACAAACTGGAGTAACATGGGTAATCTATGCTAAATATCCTTGTTCAAATGCATAGGTTAAACTTCAGCATTTAGAAACAACAACAAGTAATCTTGTAACTTATCTTGACCAAAGAGCCAAAGGAGGTATCTTTTAGTCACATTCCCTCGCTCCATCCATGCAAGAAAATAAAGGAATTAATGTAGATCAACAAAGATATAAAAAATGAAGAAAAACAATTCAAATTAGCAGCTCTGATTATTGTTGTTAAGATATACAGTATCTTCTGATTAGGATGCATTAGAGCTGAATGTGTTGGTATGCTTGTGAGATTGTCTCTAACAAGATCAATGGGAAGATGGTGAGAGTCAAAAGGAAGACATTCACATCCTTTTGGCTCTCTGCTTGCCTCAAAAAACATAGTTTAAACTACAAATATGCTCAATTTACCAACTCCGATATGGCGCCCCATATGAGGAAAATACCTTGCCGTACGCACCGTTACACAAACCACAATTATTCTTAAGAATCAAATTACAATGTCAATCAACAGTAGATTAATCCTTGAAACAGTGGTCAGTCAATCACAACCACAGAGTATTGATTTCTTAATCATTTTAGTAGGTCTCCTCTAATGCAACTTATTCTTCTGTAAATATCAGTAAGATAGCCTTTGATTGGTCCAAGGCACAACTCTCTTCAGGGGGAAAAATGTCCATTTCCATCACACTTGAACTAGTTGTAGTTGTAACACTGAACGTTTTGGTCAAGTAAAGTGGAACCAACTAGCGTAAGAAAGAAGAGACACAAAAGACAAAATATAAAGAGAGAGAGAGAAATAAATATATAAAGAAATACATCATACATCATATTAGGGAATTGGGCTGTCGCTGTTGTTACGTGAAATGAGGTCCCCCCCACTGCAAGTTGGTTCCAGGCAGTAAAACAATAGATGAAAAGGAGAAACAACAGTAGTCAATTATGGCAGCGCATGATTAACCTAAACTAATTAAGACCTCTGGGTAACGTGGGAAATGAAACACTAGCCGCTCCTTCCACAATGTGGAGTCCCATGGCTGTGCCATACCGAAGCTGTCTTTGTTCTCGATGTCCCTCTCCCCAGCTCTATATTACTGGCATCTTCTGAGCATGTGTCTGTGTGTGGCCGACAGTCATGGCTGAGTAGTGAAGGGAAAACCAGGAAGAGAGGACTTTTAGTCCGGGCAGCAGCAGACAGGCCTGCTAATCTGCAATTCTACACTCCACAACTCCACTGCATACTCCACATAGATTTCCCTCCCGCACCAAATCACGCTTCACACTCAAAAGGAAAGACCCCCATCAACTCTATTGTGTGAGAGCAATCCACTCAGAAGTGGGTTTGGGAAATTTTCAAAGAGGACGTAGGACTAATATAAACAGTGGCTCAGACCTTACACACTCAGACATTGATTAACCACAAGCCAGTGCCTTGATTGATCTTGTGTGTCTTCCTCAGTGCTACTAACAACAGCAGAGTGGGTTTGGAATGTAGAAACACTGTGGAAACAAAGGTCATGAGAGTTCAGTGGCCATGACCAAGTCAGATGTATATGGCTTGTTCTCAACCTAAAGCCTAGCCCGAGTACACATGTTTTTAGCCAAACAATCTATTTTCACAAATTTAGAAAAGCATTCCCTTTAAATTATCTTCACTTTTAAACAGGCTTCACTAAGCTGCGACCTTGTACAGAGATTGTTTCGAAGTCTGTGAAAGTTTGTATGTTAGATTCTCATTGGATAGAGTATAAAGTATAGCTTGCTCTTATTGGATATATTGTGTTGGTAGCATCTCAGGCAAACTTGCCCTGCATGTCAAGTAGTAGTTGGAACATAGTGTTATGATATCAGGTAGAGTGATTGCAACACTGTACCACTCTGTAACATTCCAGTGAGTGAAAATAACAACACCGTACCACTCTAACACTCCAGTGAGTGAAAATAACAACACAGTACCACTCTAACACTCCAGTGAGTGAAAATAACAACACCGTACCACTCTAACACTCCAGTGAGTGAAAATAACAACACCGTACCACTCGAACACTCCAGTGAATGTCTAAAACGATGGTTATGAATGAGAAGGTAGACTTTTAAAAAAGACGTTTTTGTTAAATCAATAAAAATGTAATAAAAAAAGTAAATTTCCAACATGTTATTCATGTCTTCATCCACTCTTATTACAGACAAAATTTTCTAGGCCAGATACTTTTTGCTTACTTTGCTAAGCATATTGGGTATGTGTTGGAGTGACAAAAGCTCTCAATTTGCTGTCATACTTAGATTGAATACAGCAAGTTGTGAAATAAAGCATCCCGCCATGCTAATTGCACTGCTGCCCTTCTGCATTGCTTCACTAAAATTACAACTTTCTCTCCTTATCTGTGAAGGTATCCTTCTCTGGAAATGAATGCTAACTACAAGCTTGTTGGTCCAGCAGCTCCCTGGAGCAGTGTTGAAAACCGTGAACATGAGCAATGGATAGCCATCAGTGCAAACAAACAAGCTTGCATACGGTACACAAAAGTAATCTGAAGACATGGATCATAGTTTGGTCACTAAATTGGAAAAACAAAGCTAATGAGACTTGTTGAAAACTTGTCCTCTAGGAGTTACTGTTACTATTTCAGTCTCACTGGTGCATGATATGGTGCTTTCCTTTTTGAAAGACGTTATGCTACGGTCACATAGAGGGAATATGACACACTCACAGAGCTGAATGATGCAGATCAGTATTTCCCTCTCTAATCAGGAGGTTCTAATGGAAATGCAGTCTTGCAGGTGACCTGATTCCAGCACGCTTTGAAGTTCTGTATCAGTGATCTTGCTTGTCATCAATTTGTGGAGCTTATATCATTTCTAAAAACTTCCTCTCTGTCCAGGGAATTGCCACGGGCCTTTTCTCCTCTCCATGATGTTGTTATGATGTCGCTGTAGGGTTAGAGAAAGTAAAGTGCTGACATCACGGAATGCATCTGGCATTTCCTAATCCTTCTTTAAAACTTTATCAGTTTCATGAGTTTATTTACCAAGGGATACCTCCATGTGCACCAGTGGGCTAAGATTGACTTAGTCATGAATTATTATAGTTTTAATATGTAATACGCCAGAAATAGCATAATTAAATAGAGTATACCCGACAGTTGTTGTTTCTCACATAATTTTAAGTGTCACGAAAGTCAAGAGGGTAGATTTTCTGAAGACATATTCATAGCAATACTTTCAATAAAAAAATGGACAGACATGACTGTCAAGCTTTCAGGATGTCAACAACGATCCTGACTTTTTAACAACACACTGTATGTCCTTCTCTGGATGAAAACCTTCAAAGTTCATCACCACTACTGATTTGAATTCTTCTTCTTCTTCTGGCAGTACTTTGTCACCCTGAGGTATAGTTTACGTCAGTCAAACAGTGGCAGGATGTGAAGTCTGGACAGGCCCTCACAGGATCTCCACTAATGATAGAATTCTATGACATTACATTATCTGGGTTGATTTATTCCCCAAAAATCTGTCTTTCACGCAGCTATTCTTTGACTTTCCTAATGAAGTGATTTTCTATTCAGGTTGTGGCCTCTCCAAATGCCACCTTTTTCACAGTGTAATGTCATATTTCCGTGTTCAAACGTCAACTTACAGTCCCTCTGCCTTCGATATCTACACCGTATTAGTCTGTGTGGACTAATTAAAAAGGACTGCAGGTGTCAACAGAAATACTTCATCATGCATCAATGGATTTCGCTATTGATATGTAATGTTTGGTATGTTGACCTATTCTTAGGTAGTAGGCTCTACATTGCCAGATCGGAAATCTATTGGTCTCCAAAAGGAAATACACATGAACAGAAACAATTGAATTTTCTTGTCAAACAACGATCAGATCCTTACAGTATATTGTCCACTCCTCAAAGGAAATACTACTAAATCCCACAGACACATATACTCCCACATTGCTGCTCTGTAACATTCTCTAAATTGATTGTATGAAGCTGAATTATTAGTAGCTAAATTATTTTTTGAATGTTCTACAGTATGAAAGGTTCCCAGACCTACATCTCCACGTAGTTAAACTATGAATGAAGGACTGCCCGTAATCCAGGCCGTTACATTTGTTAAGACAGTAATACACCTGACCAACACATGGCTCAAAGTGGCTAGACTGGATTCTAAGGAAAGCCCTCAGCTCTGAGTGTGTTGCTTGTGATCTATGTATTGCTCTAAGTCTGAAGCAACAGACATAGGATCCCACAGCAACCATGGGGATTTTAACCTGGGAAAGTGATTTCAACAGCAGACGCATTGCACTCGGTCGAATCTTCTCAAGACAATTTCCTGACCTGCAGGGAGACCTATCCTCTCCCACTCCTGAAGGATCCTCTTTGGGCATGTCGACCGGTACAAACGGATGGTATCCCTCAGTGTTATATTTGTGGCTTATCAAGTTCAAACCATCCACGTAAACTGAGCCCTACCAATTTAAAGGGGAGTTTTGATCACGAGACATATCTAAATGTTTTAATAGTACCTGTGTCCTGCTGTTAAAAACTGAAATAATTCAAAGTGTAAAATTAAAGTGAGGGCACAATTATTTTTGTTTTTTTGCCATTCCCCTTTATTAGTTTGACAATTATTATGCCAACCCTGTTCCTGGAGATCTACCGCCCTGTAGGCTTTCGCTCAAACCCAAATCTAGCACACCTTGTTCTAATAATTAGCTGATGAGCTGAATCAGATTAGTTACAACTGGGATTCGAGTGAAAACCTACAGGAGGGTAGCTCTCCAGGATCAGTGGTGGAGAGCCCTGCCAAAGACTGTTCAGTAGGTACTTAATTAATCAAACCAATCTTGATTAATTTACTGAAAATACTGTTTTCCCTGTGTAAGACTGAAACACCTTCCTTATGAAGTGTTGGTAGCTCTTTATACAACATATGATTGGGCCTCCACCAGGCTATTGATGTCTAAGATCTGTTGGGGATACAACACATCTTCTTTACCTCTCTGCCAGCTGACAGGTCCTTTAGGACCCCTTTTAGAGGTGGATAAGATGAGGAGTAATAGTTTTAGAGTAATAGTGTTACAATGTGTGTTAATGCTTTAGAATGAACACTGCTGGTTGAACAGATGAGATGTGGCAGCAGACAGCCTCTGTCATG
Source organism: Oncorhynchus tshawytscha (assembly GCF_018296145.1). Taxonomy (NCBI): domain Eukaryota; kingdom Metazoa; phylum Chordata; class Actinopteri; order Salmoniformes; family Salmonidae; genus Oncorhynchus; species Oncorhynchus tshawytscha. Next base: position 69,893,852 of record NC_056441.1, read on the forward strand.
AACAGTTAGACACGCTTCATTACTCTAACCGTTCTCTCTCTGTTTATGATACAGTGGTACCTGTGGACACTGCCAGTCACTGGACAATATTTACACTTTGCATGCCTTTACTCACGGAAAGGGAATCTGTGTTTACTTGCTTGAGTAGCAGTTGCACAGATTAATTCAAATTAAACAGAATATTTCAGAACTCCTTCAGTTTGTGTGCATATAATTACTGCCTTCCCATAGTACTCTGTTAAGCCCCAATGAGAGGGTATGAGGAGAGGGGCGTGGAAGGTTCCAGTTGGTTTTCTGAACAAAAACAAATTAGTTTAATGGCATAAACCCACTTGAGTGCTTTGATCATGAAGCGAGTTCATGTAGTGATACTTTTTTAACTTCTGAATAAACACCCCTACTTTATTAAGCTTCTCGAAAATTGGCCCTAACAGTAAAGTAGTTCTAACGCTGCTGGTCCAAAAAGTTAATGGGATTTTGAATACGGTTTCAAAATTCAGTTTTTCTCCTTACGTTGCAGTTTGCCTGCGGTGTTTGATTGAATAATCTGAAGGAAAGATGTGGAGATGTAAGCCTCTATTGAACCCATAGATAAGGGTGGTCGAAAGAAGTGAATAACAACTTCTCAAATAATGTCTGCCCATACACTATATTACTCTCTTTCACAAACCCTGTCTCTACCCTATTTCTAAGAACCAGGAGGTTCCATTCTTCCACTGCCTTTTTAAAAGCATTTTGTGAACAGCCCCTTTTAAGCCTTGAAGTTTAGAGGCAGAGTTTTACACAAGCCAACCAGAACACCTGGGTAGACGTCAGACGAGGAGTGTTTTGTTGTGTCAGTGCCGTGTAAAATGTGCTCCACTCTCTAGATCAATCAGACTTGTATTATTAATTCAAAGGGAGATCTTTCCTTTAATGTCCTGCAGTATATTAAAAGAGAAGAAGTTTAACCATGCAGGGAGGTAAGCTGTCGACAGACCTTTTGCTCACCGAATTACCCAGACCACATGCTTCTCTGGGATTGCGTGATGCCCTGCTCCTGTTTTTCGTCCTGCATGGCCTAATGGAACAATTGCTCCCTAACCACTAAAGCAAGAAGCACTCTCAATCCCACAAGGTTAATGCGATATTTTATCAAGTGATAGTTGCACAGCCACCTTTCGTAATCTCTGACATATGTCATACGTTAATATTCTGGACAAATGTGAGGAGAATGTAATGGTGATACAATTGGCAGTAATCAGGCAGACATCACTACGACTGAGGGAGGGTTGGACACAAGGACATTAAGTAGAGGTCATTTTGAAATGAATTGAAGTGGCACCGCCTCAGACAGGGCAAGCATCTCTGGTTTGATGGCGGGGAGACCACTCGAAATGGCCCTCTCCACCCACCATCCAAAAGGGTGGTGGGAGGGAGTAAGTGGGGAGAGGGGAGAGCTAAACCTTTCCAGAGTATGGGTGACTGTGCTCCATGCCTTTTGCAGGAGAGGAAAATATCAGCAGGTCAAAGGGTAATGCAAAAGAATAAACTGGTTCAATGTTTCCTGAATTAGTTCATTTTATCCTGAGACCTACTGTGTGTTATCTGCAACCCAGCAGCAGGTGGTAAAATGACATTTACTAGAAGAAAGTACATGTAGACACACACATACATGCACATACAGACAAACACACACAAATATGTTATCTTGTTTTTGTCCTGAATATTTTCTTTGATCTAAACATTTATCAGTGCCTGAACATTTAATGATCATTATTAAGATTCAGCGGTGAAGATACACCTATTAAAAAATCTATATTAGTGCACCCGTGGTTGCTGCTGAATTCATTTCTGGAAAAGCTAATTCATTTTCATCATGCAGATGTCATTTATTACTTTGTTTATTACTTTTTCATACATCAGACTTCAGAGAAATGTCATTTGTGACCCATGTCATTTGAATCTATTATTTAAGCATCTACAACTCCTTAAGGACACATACTACATTGGGCAAAAAAGTATTTAGTCAGCCACCAATTGTGCAAGTTCTCCCACTTAAAAAGATGAGAGGCCTGTAATTTTCATCATAGGTACACTTCAACTATGACAGACAAAATGAGAAAAAACAATCCAGAAAATCACATTGTAGGATTTTTTATGAATTTATTTGAAAATTATGGTGGAAAATAAGTATTTGGTTAATAACAAAAGTTTATCTCAATACTTTGTTACATACCCTTTGTTGGCAATGACAGAGGTCAAACGTTTTCTGTAAGTCTTCACAAGTTTTTCACACACTGTTGCTGGTATTTTGGCCCATTCCTCCATGCAGATCTCCTCTAGAGCAGTGATGTTTTGGGGCTGTTGCTGTGCAACACGGACTTTCAACTCCCTCCAAAGATTTTCTATGGGGTTGAGATCTGGAGACTGGCTAGGCCACTCCAGGACCTTGAAATGCTTCTTACGAAGCCACTCCTTCATTGCCCGTGCAGTGTGTTTGGGATCATTGTCATGCTGAAAGACCCAGCCATGTTTCATCTTCAATGCCTTGGCTGATGGAAGGAGGTTTTCGTCCTGGTCCCTTTGCAGAAAAACAGCCCCATAGCATGATGTTTCCAACCCCATGCTTCACAGTAGGTATGGTGTTTTTTGGATGCAACTCAGCATTCTTTGTCCTCCAAACACGACGAGTTGAGTTTTTACCAAAAAGTTCTATTTTGGTTTCATCTGACCATATGACATTTTCCCAATCTTCTTCTGGATCTTACAAATGCTCTCTAGCAAACTTCTGACGGGCCTGGACATGTACTGGCTTAAGCAGGGGGACACGTCTGGCACTGCAGGATTTGAGTCCCTGGCGGCGTAGTGTTACTGATGGTAGGCTTTGTTACGTTGGTCCCAGCTCACTGCAGGTCATTCACTAGGTCCCCCCGTGTGGTTCTGGGATTTTTGCTCACCGTTCTTTTGATCATTTTGACCCCACGGAGTGAGATCTTGCGTGGAGCCCCAGACCGAGGGAGATTATCAGTGGTCTTGTATGTCTTCCATTTCCTAATAATTGCTCCCACAGTTGATTTCTTCAAACCAAGCTGCTTACCTATTGCAGATTCAGTCTTCCCAGCCTGGTGCAGGTCTACAATTTTGTTTCTGGTGTCCTTTGACAGCTCTTTGGTCTTGGCCATAGTGGAGTTTGGAGTGTGACTGTTTGAGGTTGTGGACAGGTGTCTTTTATACTGATAACAAGTTCAAACAGGTGCCATTAATACAGGTAACAAGTGGAGGACAGAGGAGCCTCTTAAAGAAGAAGTTACAGGTCTGTGAGAGCCAGAAATCTTGCTTGTTTGTAGGTGACCAAATACTTATTTTCCACCATAATTTGCAAATAAATTCATAAAAAATCCTACAATGTGATTTTCTGATTTTTTTTTCTCATTTTCTCTGTCATAGTTGAAGTGTACCTATGATGAAAATTACAGGCCTCTCTCATCTTTTTAAGTGGGAGAACTTGCACAATTGGTGGCTGACTAAATACTTTTTTGCCCACTGTATTTTCATAAAGACAAGTCTAGCTCATTGAATATTGTAATTCAATATATTTGTTGAACTGACCAATGCAATCAATGGACAATGGGCAATAAGTACAGTGCCTGTATTCATACCAGATCAGAGGAGTGGATCTAGGCCGCTAAGAAACTCCTAAATTACATTGCATAAAGCAAAGACTTGGCTGAGATTGCTTTGGAGCCTAGTGCTATGAAACTGACTATAGGATGAGGAGAGTGAGGGCTACCTATCTAACTGAAAGTTAGGTGAATGAGTAGGAGACAATACCATGTGGATTTGGTAGCTTACACAACTATTATTGTTCAAATTTAACAACTTCCTTGAGATTTTAAATTTAATGTATGTGTGGATAGCCTTGGTGGGCTTCCCTCTTCCCTAAATAGGCAGGGTTTCAGGTGGGCAATTGGAGCATGAGAAGAATGGTGATGGCAGCACATGATTGACATTAAGCAGAGTGAATTCTGACTGATGCGGTGAGACAGGGTTCTTCTTGGAGGGATTCACTAGGATTCACCTGTCCTTCATTATTTCACTCTGGGCTGAAAAGTTACTGGCAAAATCCCGGAATTTCTATTATTATACTTTAACAATATATTACAGAAAGTACAGAACATGAGAACAAGTATGTGTCCACAATGTGGGCAACTTTTAAATTGTCTGACAGTGGACTCCTGCAGCATGTTATGTTCTGTCTGGTTTTATTTGATGGGGAGTTGAGCACATTTGAAACAAATGCCCTTTTTAATTTCTCTTGAAGTAATGCTCACAGGTATTGGTATGTAATTGTTTATTTTGTTTTCCTTCTCCGTCTTGAACGACTCCATCAATATCCGCTGGAGAGTGTTATTCTGTACCAGCTAAAACAGACTCAAGTATTGTTAGCTCTTGCAAAAAGGAAGGAGACTGGACTTCTTATCACACTTAATTCATTTTGACCTGTTGATAAGGCTGTGGCGGTGCCATGCTTTTATAATGCTGTTTACCGAGATCCAACGCCAGCAAGGGCAAGTGGCTCAGCTGGCTTTCTGGTGACAACTGGACCAGCTCAGCTTATTCGGAACAGGTGGAGAGCGTTGAGGCACAACACACTCACTAATTTGGTTCACTGTGGTTATTTATTTATTTTTTCCAGTGGGACTTCAACAGCCCAACACTTAAACCTCGTTTTGATGATTACGGTCCCCCTATGCCCGTGGGTGGTGCAGATAATTTGCTTAATTTGTTGCCATTCACTTTCAGGACGTGGATCAAAGAGCTGTTAAATTGCACTGACGTGGCGTCTAGGAGTGACTAAGAGAGATGCACTGAGCCCTCTAGCTGGGGGAGGAGACTCCAGTGCCACGGCTGTGTGTCTGCCAGAAGAAGATGGAGACACCTACTCTCTCCAAACCAGGCCAAACTCCATTACTGACTGGATAATAGTTACAGCCTTATCACATGACGTCAATAGAATATACAGTACATTAGTCCACTCCTTTCTGTGCTGTACAAATTCTCATAGTCCCTAACATGAAGATAAAGTATTGCGAATTACAAACTCATTGAAAAGCTTCTCTAAATCTGATCTCACTCTGCTCTCAATACTCAGGACCCAGACAATCTCAATTTGTTAATTCAAACTTGAGATCACTGGTTTCTCTCCACTTTCTTTCCTCAACCTTTCCTTCTTGCACATGTTTTATAATAAGCTACATACTTTAAATCATCAACTTACCAGAGAGTATGATCATGAAAAGAACCATTCGAATGACGCAATTAGCTGTACGATTCCGATGAGAGATATGCAATCAAAGTATAAAGGCATCAGTGGGTTGGGGGAATGAAAAGAGCAGATGCTGCAGAAGCAGGAATCTTCAAAGAGCTGGGGCCCATTGAAAGCCCAGGAGAGAGAGAGCTGGTGCATGCTGCGTGAGAGTGAGATCCATTGTCTTCTTAGGAGAGAAGTGATAGAGCTCCTTCTGGACTAGAGGACAAAGGGAACCAATAATCAGCAGGGGACTGTGTATATCTATCTTTTGTCTTAAAAAGTGCAAGCAGGGAAAGTAGAGGGGCCTCTGTAGTAATTAAAAGTGACAGTGACCTGTCACTTGAAAGAATAGGACGATCTCAGTGCCGAGTCAACAACTAAAATGTTGATAGGACAGCGTTTTGAGACGAAAAGCCACGCCAACTAGGCTTTATTAGCTAGTCCAACAATCAAAGGCATTTCTAAAAGGAAGAGGCAGTTTTATAAAAGTAGGAGGAAGTTCAATAGAGTGGATGTCTGATAGCAGATGTGCCTTTTTTAGAGAGGCAGGTAATGTGCCTCTCAATCTTTAAGCACAAACATGGGCTGATTTCTGCACTAGAAGCCAATTTCTGCATTAGATTCCAGACTAAGGTGTTTCAGAAATTCTGTTTGTCTCCTCAGCTCTGAAAGAATAACATGGTAGGAAAGTGACACAAGTCATTACGGGCAGCCGCTAATGATAAGAATGATCTCCAAGTTAAATACATTTAAACTCAGTTTTTCACAATTCCTGACATTTAATCCGAGTAAAAAATCCCTGCCTTAGGTCAGTTAGGATCACCACTTTATTTTAAGAATGTGAAATGTCAGAATAATAGTAGAGAGAATGATTTATTTCAGCTTTTATTTCTTTCATCACATTCCCAGTGGGTCAGAAGTTTACATACACTTATATACAATATTACATATAGTATTTGGTAGCATTGCAATTACATTGTTTAACTTGGGACAAATGTTTGGGTAGCCTTGCACAAGCTTCCCACAATAACTTGGGTGAATTTTTGCCCATCTCTCAAATCAAATCAAATCAAATTTTATTTGTCACATACACATGGTTAGCAGATGTTAATGCGAGTGTAGCGAAATGCTTGTGCTTCTAGTTCCGACAATGCAGTAATAACCAACAAGTAATCTAACTAACAATTCCAAAACTGCTGTCTTATACACAGTGTAAGGGGATAAAGAATATGTACATAAGGATATATGAATGAGTGATGGTACAGAGCAGCATAGGCAAGATACAGTAGATGGTATCGAGTACAGTATATACATATGAGATGAGTATGTAAACAAAGTGGCATAGTTAAAGTGGCTAGTGATACATGTATTACATAAGGATACAGTCGATGATATAGAGTACAGTATATACGTATGCATATGAGATGAATAATGTAGGGTAAGTAACATTATATAAGGTAGCATTGTTTAAAGTGGCTAGTGATATATTTACATCATTTCCCATCAATTCCCATTATTAAAGTGGCTGGAGTTGAGTCAGTGTCAGTGTGTTGGCAGCAGCCACTCAATGTTAGTGGTGGCTGTTTAACAGTCTAATGGCCTTGAGATAGAAGCTGTTTTTCAGTCTCTCGGTCCCAGCTTTGATGCACCTGTACTGACCTCGCCTTCTGGATGATAGCGGGGTGAACAGGCAGTGGCTCGGGTGGTTGATGTCCTTGATGATCTTTATGGCCTTCCTGTAACATCGGGTGGTGTAGGTGTCCTGGAGGGCAGGTAGTTTGCCCCCGGTGATGCGTTGTGCAGACCTCACTACCCTCTGGAGAGCCTTACGGTTGAGGGCGGAGCAGTTGCCGTACCAGGCGGTGATACAGCCCGCCAGGATGCTCTCGATTGTGCATCTGTAGAAGTTTGTGAGTGCTTTTGGTGACAAGCCGAATTTCTTCAGCCTCCTGAGGTTGAAGAGACGCTGCTGCGCCTTCTTCACGATGCTGTCTGTGTGAGTGGACCAATTCAGTTTGTCTGTGATGTGTATGCCGAGGAACTTAAAACTTGCTACCCTCTCCACTACTGTTCCATCGATGTGGATAGGGGGTGTTCCCTCTGCTGTTTCCTGAAGTCCACAATCATCTCCTTAGTTTTGTTGACGTTGAGTGTGAGGTTATTTTCCTGACACCACACTCCGAGGGCCCTCACCTCCTCCCTGTAGGCCGTCTCGTCGTTGTTGGTAATCAAGCCTACCACTGTTGTGTCGTCCGCAAACTTGATGATTGAGTTGGAGGCGTGCGTGGCCACGCAGTCGTGGGTGAACAGGGAGTACAGGAGAGGGCTCAGAACGCACCCTTGTGGGGCCCCAGTGTTGAGGATCAGCGGGGAGGAGATGTTGTTGCCTACCCTCACCACCTGGGGGCGGCCCGTCAGGAAGTCCAGTACCCAGTTGCACAGGGCGGGGTCGAGACCCAGGGTCTCGAGCTTGATGACGAGCTTGGAGGGTACTATGGTGTTGAATGCCGAGCTGTAGTCGATGAACAGCATTCTCACATAGGTATTCCTCTTGTCCAGATGGGTTAGGGCAGTGTGCAGTGTGGTTGAGATTGCATCGTCTGTGGACCTATTTGGGCGGTAAGCAAATTGGAGTGGGTCTAGGGTGTCAGGTAGGGTGGAGGTGATATGGTCCTTGACTAGTCTCTCAAAGCACTTCATGATGACGGATGTGAGTGCTACGGGCGGTAGTCGTTTAGCTCAGTTACCTTAGCTTTCTTGGGAACAGGAACAATGGTGGCCCTCTTGAAGCATGTGGGAACAGCAGACTGGTATAGGGATTGATTGAACATGTCCGTAAACACACCGGCCAGCTGGTCTGTGCATGCTCTGAGGGCGCGGCTGGGGATGCCGTCTGGGCCTGCAGCCTTGCGAGGGTTAACACGTTTAAATGTCTTACTCACCTCGGCTGCAGTGAAGGAGAGACCGCATGTTTTCATTGCAGGCCGTGTCAGTGGCACTGTATTGTCCTCAAAGCGGGCAAAAAAGTTATTTAGTCTGCCTGGGAGCAAGACATCCTGGTCCGTGACTGGGCTGGATTTCTTCCTGTAGTCCGTGATTGACTGTAGACCCTGCCACATGCCTCTTGTGTCTGAGCCGTTGAATTGAGATTCTACTTCGTCTCTGTACTGACGCTTAGCTTGTTTAATAGCATTGCGGAGGGAATAGCTGCACTGTTTGTATTCAGTCATGTTACCAGACACCTTGCCCTGATTAAAAGCAGTGGTGCGCGCTTTCAGTTTCACACGAATGCTGCCATCAATCCACGGTTTCTGGTTAGGGAATGTTTTAATCGTTGCTATGGGAACGACATCTTCAACGCACGTTCTAATGAACTCGCACACCGAATCAGCGTATTCGTCAATGTTGTTATCTGACGCAATACGAAACATCTCCCAGTCCACGTGATGGAAGCAGTCTTGGAGTGTGGAGTCAGCTTGGTCAGACCAGCGTTGAACAGACCTCAGCGTGGGAGCCTCTTGTTTTAGTTTCTGTCTGTAGGCAGGGATCAACAAAATGGAGTCGTGGTCAGCTTTTCCGAAAGGGGGGCGGGGCAGGGCCTTATATGCGTCGCGGAAGTTAGAGTAACAATGATCCAAGGTCTTTCCACCCCTGGTGCGCAATCGATATGCTGTTAAAATTTAGGGAGTCTTGTTTTCAGATTAGCCTTGTTAAAATCCCCAGCTACAATATATGCAGCCTCCGGATAAATCGTTTCCAGTTTGCAGAGAGTTAAATAAAGTTTGTTCAGAGCCATCGATGTGTCTGCTTGGGGGGGGATATATATGGCTGTGATTATAATCGAAGAGAATTTTCTTGGTAGATAATGCGGTCTACATTTGATTGTGAGGAATTCTAAATCAGGTGAACAGAAGGATTTGAGTTCCTGTATGTTTCTTTCATCACACCATGTCACGTTAGTCATAAGGCATACGCCCCCGCCCCTCTTCTTACCAGAAAGATGTTTGTTTCTGTCGGCGCGATGCGTGGAGAAACCCGTTGGCTGCACCGCCTCGGATAGCGTCTCTCCAGTGAGCCATGTTTCCGTGAAGCAAAGAACGTTACAGTCTCTGATGTCCCTCTGGAATGCTACCCTTGCTCGGATTTCATCAACCTTGTTGTCAAGAGACTGGACATTGGCAAGAAGAATGCTAGGGAGTGGTGCACGGTGTGCCCGTCTCCGGAGTCTGACCAGAAAACCGCCTCGTTTCCCTCTTTTTCGGAGTCGTTTTTTTGGGTCGCTGCATGGGATCCACTCCGTTGTCCTGTTTGTAAGGCAGAACACAGGATCCGCGTCGCGAAAAACATATTCTTGGTCGTACTGATGGTGAGTTGACGCTGATCTTATATTCAGTAGTTCTTCTCGACTGTATGTAATGAAACCTAAGATGACCTGGGGTACTAATGTAAGAAATAACACGTAAAAAAAACAAAAAACTGCATAGTTTCCTCGGAACGCGAAGCGAGGCGGCCATCTCTGTCGGCGCCGGAAGTCATCAGACAGAGCTGGTGTAACTGAGTCAGGTTTGTAGGCCTCCTTGCTCGCACACACTTTTTCTTTTCTGCCCACAAATGTTCTATAAAATTGAGGTCAGGGCTTTGTGATGGCCACTCCACTACCTTGACTTTGTTGTCCTTAAGCCATTTTGCCACAACTTCGAAAGTATGCTTGGTGTCATTGTCCATTTGTAAGACCCATTTGCGACTAAGCTTTAACTGACTGATGTCTTGAGATGTTGCTTCAATATATCCACATAGTGTTCCTTCTTCATGAAGCCATCTATTTTGTGAAGTGCACAATCCCTCCTGAAGCAAAGCACCCCCACAATATGATGCTGCCTCCCCCTTTTTTTTCTCCTCCAAACATAACGATGGTCATTATGGTCAAACAGTTCTATTTTTGTTTCATCAGACCAGAGGACATTTCTCCAAAAAGTACGATCTTTGTCCCCAGGTGCAGCTGCATTCCGTAGTCTGGCTTTTTTATGGCGGTTTTGGAGCAGTGGCTTCTTCCTTGCTGAGCGGCCTTTCAGGTTATGTCGATATAGGACTCGTTTTAATGTGGATATAAATACTTTTGTACCTGTATCCTCTAGCATCTTCACAAGGTCCTTTGCTGTTGTTCTGGGATTGATTTGCAATTTTCGCATCAAAGTATGTTTGTAACGATCGTCGTAGGAATGAGACCAAAGCGCAGCATGGAAATTGTTCATATTTAATGTTCACAAAAAACCCTCAAACAAAATGACAAACGGAGAAAACTAAAGTGCACAGTTCTGTCAGGGAAGCAACCTAAACAGAAAATAATATGATTCTCAATCAGAGACAACGAACGATACCTGCCTCTGATTGAGAACCATACTAGGCCAAATACATAGAAAAAATAACATAGACTACCCACCCCAACTCACGCCCTGTCCAACCTAAAACAAAGACATAACAAAGGAACTAAGGTGTGTGCCCCCCAAAGCATGCGGATTCCGGCTACAAAACCTGAACCTATAGGGGAGGGTCTGAGTGGGCGTCTGTCCGCTGTGGCGGCTCTGGCGCAGGACGTGGACCCCACTCCACCATAGTTTCGGCCCTCTTAACTGGCGCCTTGGGAGCGGCACCGACCTCGGACTGAGGACCCTTGCTGCGGGTCCGGAATGGACGGGAGATTCCAGCATCACCGGACCGGCGGGAGACTCCTGCAGCCCCGGAGAGAAGGGCGATTCCGGCAGCTCCTGACTGACGGGCGGCTCCGGCAGCTCCTGACTAACGGGCGGCTCTGGCAGCTCAGGACAGACGGGCGGCTCTGGCAGCTCAGGACAGACGGGCAGCTCTGGCAGCTCAGGACAGACGGGCGGCTCTGGCAGCTCAGGACAGACGGGCGGCTCTGGCAGCTCAGGACAGACGGGCGGCTCTGGCAGCTCAGGACAGACGGGCGGCTCTGGCAGCTCAGGACAGATGGGCGGCTCTGGCAGCTCAGGGCAGAGGGGCAGCTCTGGCAGCTCATGACAGACAGGCGGACTTGGAGGGAGGAGACGGAGAGACAGCCTGGTCCGTGGGGCTGACACTGGACCCACCATGCTGGGGAGACCTACAGGACGCCTGGTGCTTGGAGGATGCACCGGATGGACCGGGCTGTGGGGGAGCACTGGAGCCCTGGTGCACAGCCTTGGCCCACTCCTCCCGGCTGGATCACTATTTTAGCCCAGACCATCCAGAGTGCAGGCAAGGGTTGCTGGCCTATAGCCCACCGGGCTATGAGTGCGTACTGGCGACACCGTGCGCTTGACCGCGTAACACAATGCCTGACCAGTACTGCGCTTCTTCCAGTAAGCACGAGGAGTGGGCTCAGGTCTCCAACCTGACTCTGCCACACTCCCCGTGTGCTGCCTCTCGTGCCTGTCGCGCTGCTGTGCTGCCTCCTCATATCGCCGCCGATCAGCTTTTGCTGCCTCCAGCTCTGCCTTGCGCGGTGATATTCCCCAGCCTGTACCCAGGGTCCTTTTCCGTCCAAAATCTCCTCCCATGTCCATGAGTCCAGAGATCGCTGCTGCCCGATACCACTCTGCTTGGTCCTTGGTTGGTGGGTGATTCTGTAATGATCGACGTTGGAATGAGACCAAAGCGCAGCGTGGAAGTTGTTCATAATTGATATTCACAAAAAAACTCTAACAAAATGACAAACGGAGAAAATGAAAGAGCACAGTTCTGTCAGGGAAACAACCTAAACAGAAAATAATCACCCACAAAACACAGGTGGGAAAAGGCTACCTAAGTATGATTCTCAATCAGAGACTACGAACGACACCTGCCTCTGATTAAGAACCATACTAGGCCACACACATAGAAAAAAGAACATAGACTACCCACCCCAACTCACGCCCTGTCCAACCTAAAACAAAGACATAACAAAGGAACTAAGGTCAGAACGTGACAACGTTCATCTCTAGGTGACAGAACACGTCTCCTTCCTGAGTGGTATGACGGCTGCGTGGTCCTATGGTGTTTATGCTTGCGTACTATTGTTTGTACAGATGAACGTGGTACCTTCAGGTATTTGGAAATTGCTGAATGGATGAACCAGACTTGTGGAGGTCTACAATTTTTTGTGGATTTCTTGGCTGATTTCTTTTGATTTTTCCATTATGTCAAAGCAAAGAGGCACTGAGTTTGAAGGTAGGCCTTGAAATACATCCACAGGTACAAGGTTATTTTGAGAATAAAGCATAAGAAAGTAAAATACCAATAACACCATAAGAGCTGAAAACACAACAATGTGACCAAAAGTATTCCACTGCACACCTAACATCTCGCTTTTTGGAGATGATTGCAATGTCATGAAGGTGTGAATAAACTATAAAGATTAGGCTTTCTCTGGTGGAGGAAGTGTTTAACAAATTAATCAAAGTGTGTATTGTTTAAGTAAATAGTCAACATATTCCTTAGTTATTACACTGAATAAAATATTGCCTTATTTGTATTAGAAATTTAGTTGTAGCTGAACAAATCATGGATTCCCATCACATTTCAGAAAATCCTTACTTCAAACATATTCAAACAAATAATCCTTAGGTATAATACAATGCTGCATTGCACACTGCATGTTGAGGGAGGCCACACAAATGTAATGTGATTATACTAAGGGCATAACTGTGGTAGTTGTTATAACTGTGTTATAAAAAGTTCATAACTTCATTGCTTATGACTTTTCTCTTCTAGTGTTGATTTGTTGCACGTGTGTGTGTGTGTGTGTGTGTGTGTGTGTGTGTGTGTGTGTGTGTGTGTGTGTGTGTGTGTGTGTGTGTGTGTGTGTGTGTGTGTGTGTGTGTGTGTGTGTGTGTGTGTGTGTGTATTGAGATGGTTTGGGATGAGTTGGACCGCAGAGTGAAGGAAAAGCAGCCAACAAGTGCTCAGCATATGTGGGAACTCCTTCAAGACTATTGGAAAAGCATTCCAGGTGAAGCTAGTTGAGAAAATGCCAAAGCTATGCAAAGCTGTCATCAAGGCAAAGGTTTGCTTGAAACCTAAAATATAACCTAAAATATATAATATATTTTGATTTGTTTAACACTTTTTTGGTTACTACATGATTCCATATGTGTTGTTTCATAGTTTTGATGTCTTCACTATAATTCTACTATGTAGAAAATACTAAAAATAAAGAAAAACCCTTAAATGAGTAGGTGTGACCAAACTTTTGACTGGTACTGTATATATATATATATATATTTATATATATTTCCAACCTCAAATGCATATATAGGATATGTATATACATTTCCAACCTCAAATGCATATATAGGATGTGTATATATATATATATATATATATATATATATATATGCATTTGAGGTTGGAAATGTAGCATAGAACGCGTTAAATATATTTTTTACAAGTTTGGATAAATGCCTTCAGGAATGTTCTGTTCTAGTGCCGATAAGCGATCCTAACACAACTTGGGGCTCCAAGCTTTCATATTGAGCTCCCAAAATCTCATAACCTTCAGATGCTGGCTTCTGCTGTATGAGACTTCTAACAAAATCAATGGAAAACAACTTGCTTAGGCCTGCACGGAATACTAAATGTTGCTTTCACCTTTACTTTCACTCTGATCACACACCAGCTGTACATTAGCAAAACCCAATAGGCTTCAAGTGTAGTGAATGTTCTCTTGCTAAACCATGCTGAACAGAAATATAAACGCAACATGCTGAACATTTACTGAGTTACAGGTCATAAAAGGAAATCAGTAATAAGGCCCTACCTACTCGATGGATTTCACATGACTGGGCAGGGGCACAGCCATGGGTGGGCCTGGGAGGGCATAAGCCCACTCATTTGGGAGCCAGGTCCACCCAATCAGAATGAATTTTTCCCCACTAAAGGGCTTTATTACAGACAAAAATACTCCTGATCTCACTAACAGGGATGTCAACAAATTTGTGCACAAATTTTGAGAGGAATAAGCTTTTTGTGCGTATGGAAAATTACTGGGATCTATTATATCAGCTCATGAAAAATGGGACAAAAATGTTACATGTTGAGTTTATATTTTTGTTCAGGATCAAATCATATCAATTGTATTTGTCACATGCACCGAATACAACAGGTGTTGACCTTACAGTGAAATGCTTACTTACAAGCCCTTAACCATTGATACAGTTTTAAGATAAATACATGTTAAGTAAATAAATTGATGTAAAAATGACAAAATAAAAGTAACAAATAATTAAAGAGCAGCAGTAAAATAACAGTAGTGAGACTATATGAAGGGGGTACCGGTACAGAGTCAATGAGCAGGTGCACCGGTTAATTTGAGGTAATTGAGGTAATATGTACATGTAGGTAATTACATATATATTCCTGCCTCTGTTCCATTAGGGACTTTGCTATTGTAAGACTATTTAAGGACTTTGCTATTGTAAGACTATTTAAGGACTTTGCTATTGTAAGACTATTTAAGGACTTTGCTATTGTAAGACTATTTAAGGACTTTGACCTTGTAAGACTATTTAAACACTTTGTCAATGTAAGACTATTTAAGGACTTTGCTAATGTAAGACTATGTAATGGTACTGCACAGTATGATGCAGAAAGAGCAGATGTCCACATGATAGCTAATGATGTCCATTAAATGGATCATACACAGTATCTATCTGCAACCATATTGACTATGTCACACATGGACACATTTGCTTGCCCAGTACCCTCTTCAGTTGTGGGCAAAGAGACAGGGAGTGGGCTTTCAAGGTAGCAGACAAGGGATTATGGGTTGATAATTTTAGCTAAACATTAATCTACTGGGTGCATGATGTGTTTTGACCTTCATAAAATATTAATGTACTGTTCACCTGTGAACAAGCAGGGGAAAAATGATAAAATAAAACACTTTGAAGTTGTACAGTTGTGTGTCACATTGTTTCACAAAAAGTAGGTTTTTCTTATGCAACTAATTCTATCAGAGAATGTCTCGTTATAATTGGAATGCAAGGTCCATAGTAATCGCTGAACTGTAGTTAAATAATTGGTTCAACATCATAACGGCGCAAAGCATGACATGGGCAGACTAACAATTTTTGTTAAATACATAAAGTGGGCTATCATATATTAATGCTTCACAGGTGGTTCCTGTGTCAATCAGAAAATATGACCATTTTATGAATAATGTGTGAGTGATATTCTGTTTGGAATACTGAACAGTAGGAAAATCCGTTGGAGTCGAAGACAGAATGTTAAATTCCCCAGATACTTCCAAACATAAGGATTAAAAAGTGCAGAGTTAATGTTGTATTTTCTGCTTGCATACTCTGAAGTGGGCTTACTGTCTCACATTTACATTAACTCAATGTGTGCTAGATTCTAGTACATTGTGGACCTCAACACTGATATGATTGTGGAGGAAGTCAGGAAGTGGTTAGCATAATCTCTGTTATGTAACTATTTTATCTTATCTTACATAATAAGAATTACAGGTGAAAAGGTGTACTTTGAAACATTAGATGATGTGTGCTTTTGTTATTATTCACTACATCTGGAGAGTGTTATATAACAAAATAATGAAGTATATTTTAAAACCCAGAACAAAGAAAATCTCTGTAAATCCTAACTCGTCCTTCGCTCCCCCATCACGTAAAGAGTGAGCTTTGCTTTGAGCAGCAAAGGTTATGGAGAAGATGTTGATGAATCCTGAGAAGTTTGATATATGAATATTGATTTTATTTTATTTTTTCTCGTGCCACTTATAACTGGGCTAGATAATTCCCTCTAGGTAAGAGCGGAGTGTATTTGTTTTTGAAGCAGCTTTAATATTGTTGAAAAGAGTCTTGGGCAGCAGTGCTGTATGAATCCCTCAGAACCTTATCTCTCCTCTGAACGCCCCATCAAAAGATAGTAAAGACACACGAGGGCTTGATGCCGTGAGCCATTGTGGAGAAAGCAATAAACAAACTGGAAATGTCAGAGATGTCATAAATCAAAATTCAGAAATGGCTCAACGCTGTTGGACATTTTCCTTTCCAATTCTGTTTTATCCCTCTGAATAATGGATCAAATGGATAGAGGCTTGGAGGGAGGGGAGGGTTTGCATATACAGTATTCACATTTGAGTGTGTGTTTACCATTTATGTTTATGTGTGTGCATGCGGGCGGGTGTGTCTGTGTGCATGGGGGTATGAGTAGGCCTGTGTGTACTTAGCATAGAATGACTGTAAACTTTAAGGTCAGTCTGCGACATGTGTGGGCCAGGTGTATATTGACAGACCTGAACATGACCCACACTACTAAGGCATGTGTCACAAAGGATTCACATTTCCCATTGTCAAGACAATGGACAAGTCAGGGAGACTCCCTACAGGCCAGCACTGTGGAAGATCGGGATGGCTTCCAAATCTGTCATGCTTTCATGACAGTGCGATACTCTCCTCTGTGACTTAGCTGTGGTGTCTTGGGGCCTCTCTCTGCCTCTGATGATATTTCCCAATGCTAACCCACCCCAAATTAATCATTAATTGTATACTTATTTTGTAGCATGTCTGGTTCGTGAGTAAGCGGCAATAACATTAACATTGACTATGATGATTGCAGTTTTCACTCAACTGTGGTTTATCTTCTGACTCAAGCTGGAGCTGTTCTCTTCTCTGTCAAACCAGACCTCTGTCTAAACTCTGCCAAAGCTAAGTGGTAACAGTCATTTTCTTTCAATTGAGTGTTCAATATACAGTTGAAGTTTACATACACTTAGGTTGGAGACATTAAAACTCATTTTTCAACCACTCCAAAAATGTCTTTTTAACAAACTATAGTGCTGGCAAGTCGGTTAGGATATCTACATTGTGCATGACACAAGTCATTTTTCCAACAATTGTTTGCAGACAGATTATCAAAGTATCACAGTGGGTCAGAAGTTTACATACACTAAGTTGACTGTGCCTTTAAACAGCTTGTAAAATTCCAAATAATGACGTAATGGATTTAGATAGGCTAATTGACATCATTTGAGTCGATTGGAGGTGCACCTGTGGATGTATTTCAAGGCCTACCTTGGGGCAGCAGCGTAGCCTAGTGGTTAGAGCGTTGGACTAGGAACCGGAGGGTTGCGAGTTCAAACCCCCGAGCTGACAAGGTACAAATCTGTCATTCTGCCCCTGAACAGGCAGTTAACCCACTGTTCCCAGGCCGTCATTGAAAATAAGAATGTGTTCTTGCCTGGTTAAATAAAGTTTAAAAAAATAAAAATAAAAATTATTTTAAATTTAAAAAATTAGCCAAGACCTCTACAAGTACTTGGGAGAAATTTCCAAACACCTGAAGGTACCACGTTCATCTGTACAAACAATAGTACGCAAGTATAAACACCATGGGACAATGCAGCCGTCATACCACTCAGGAAGGAGACACATTCTGCCTCCTAGAGATGAACGTGCGAAAAGGTGCGAATCAATCCCAGAACAACAGCAAAGGACCTTGTGAGATGTTGGAGGAAACATTTACAAAAGTATCTATATCCACATTATATCCAAAATGAGTCCTATATATCCTGTATATCCAAAATGTCCTCTGACATAACCTGCAAGGCCACTCAGCAAGGAAGAAGCCAATGCTCCAAAACCGCCATAAAAAGCCGGACTACGGTTTGCAACTGCACATGGGTAAAAATATCTTACTTTTTGGAGAAATGTCCTCTGATCTGATGAAACAAAAATAGAGCAGTTTGGCCTTAATGACCATCATTATGTTTGGAGGAAAACGGGGGAGGCTTGCAAGCCAAAGAACACCATCTCAACCGTGAAGCACGTGGGTGGCAGCATCATGTTGTGGGGGTGCTTTGCTGCAGGAGGGTCTGGTGCACTTCACAAAATAGATGGCATCATGAGGAAAGAAAAGTATGTGGATATATTAAAGCAACATCTCAAGACATCAGTCAGGAAGTTAAAGCTTGGTCGCAAATGGGTCTTCCAACTGGACAATGACACCAAGCATACTTCCAAAGTTGTGACAAAATGGCTTAAGGACAACAAAGTCAAGGTACTGGAGTGGCCATCACAAAGCCCTGACCTCAATCCTATAGAAAATGTGTGGGCAGAACTGAAAATCATGTGCGAGCAAGGAGGCCTACAAACCTGACTGCTGTCAGGAGGAATGGGCCAAAATGTACCCACGTTATTGTGGGATGCTTGTGGAAGGCTACCCAAAACGTTTGACCCAAGTTAAACAATTTAAATGTAATGCTACCAAATACTAATTGGGTGTATGTAAACTTCTGACCCACTGGGAATGTGATGAAAGAAATAAAAGCTGAAATAAATCATTCTCTTTACTATTATTCTGACATGTCACATTCTTAATATAAAGTGGTGATCCTAACTGACCTAAGACAGGAGTATTAAATGTCAGGAAGAGTATTAAATGTCAGGAATTGTGAAAAACTGAGTTTAAATGTATTTGTCTAAGGTGTATGTAAACTTCTGACTTTAACTGTACTTCTGAGGTATTGATCCATGGGTGACTTTGTCCTCTCATTTTCTTACTTGATCATCAAACAATCTACTCAATTTAGATTGTAGAGGTTGTTATCCCATGTAACAAATGTATGGGTCATTTGATCCATTCAGAACAATATATGTTCATGTCTGACAGCTTTTACTTGAGCATCTCTGCATACTTCTAAATGCTGTCAACATACACACATGGTCTGATAATGACAATGGCTGTCAGGATTTGACATTGCTATCTCAGCCCATAGCCTAGTGGGAGTAGCTAACTGAGGAAACGTAGAACACTTAGCAGTATTTGACGAGAGGAAAGGGACCAGTGGTTAGACACCCAATCAGGAGGGGACAGAAGGGGTACCAAATCTCCAGGGGTCACACCCAGCAGCTGTTGTCTGTCACTTTGATGTCCCACCAACCACATACGCAAACAAACAAACATGCACATACACACACAGGCGTGTACGCATACACACAAAAACACACACACACAAACACATTCATGTACGCATACACACACACATGCACACACAGGCATGTATGCATACAAACACACACACACACAGGCATGTACACATGCCCACACACAAACACACACACACACAAACACACAAACATCCTGGTGAGTCATAGTATAATGCCAACGTGGAAAAAAGAGAGGAGCTGGTAAAGAGAAACATTTAACCATTGGCTGTAGGATTCTGGCTGGTGAAATAGGGGACACAATCTAATCAAGAGCAGAAATTAGCAGCTAGCCCCAAGTGGGTGTCAAGCTGAGGGTGGTGAGGGGTTACTGTCTGTCTGTGCTGCTCTACAAACCCATTGTATTCCATCAAAAAAACTTTAGAGACAGTTCCCATGGTAATATCCCAAACCTTCATTTGGTGCTACTTTGGATACCCACATGTCCAAACCTCTCTTTCAGGTTTCAGTGCAAATCAAAATCAAAGAAAATGTTATTTGTCACTGGCGCAGATGTGCACCTTACCATGAAATGCTTACCTACAAGCCCTTAACCAACAATGCAGTTGTTGAGAAAATATTTACTAAATAAACTAGTGAAAGAAATAAAAAAATAATCAAATAGTAACACAAAAAAATAACATAACAATAACGAGAAAATATACAGGTGGTACCGGTACCGAGTCAATGTGCGAGGGTACAGGTTAATCAATGTCATTTGTAAAGTGACTATGCATATATAATAAACAGGAAGTAGCAGAAGTGTAAAAACATAAAAAGAACAGGGGGTGGGGGGTTAATGTAAATAGTCTGGGTGGCCATCAGATTAATTGTCCAGCAGTCTTATGGCTTTGTTTTTATGTGTTGGGGGGCTAGGGTCAATTTGTTATATCTGGAGTACTTCTCCTGTCCTATTCGGTGTCCTGTGTGAATCTAAGTGTGCGTTCTCTAATTCTCTCCTTCTCTCTTTCTTTCTCTCTCTCGGAGAACCTGAGCCCTAGGACCATGCCCCAGGACTACCTGACATGATGACTCCTTTCTGTCCCCAGTCCACCTGACCGTGCTGCTGCTCCAGTTTCAACTGTTCTGCCTTATTATTATTCGACCATGCTGGTCATTTATGAACATTTGAACATCTTGGCCATGTTCTGTTATAATCTCCACCCGGCACAGCCAGAAGAGGACTGGCCACCCCACATAGCCTGGTTCCTCTCTAGGTTTCTTCCTAGGTTTTGGCCTTTCTAGGGAGTTTTTCCTAGCCACCGTGCTTCTACACCTGCATTGCTTGCTGTTTGGGGTTTTAGGCTGGGTTTCTGTACAGCACTTTGAGATATCAGCTGATTTACGAAGGGCTATATAAATACATTTGATTTGATTTGATTTGAGGGTAAAGCTGTTAAGGAGCCTTTTGGTCCTTGACTTCGCCCTCCAGTACCGCTTTCCAGGCAGTAGCAGAGAGAATAGTCTATGACTTGGGTGACTGGAGTCTATAACTTGGGTGACTTGGATGTCAGGATGCTTGGCCCCAGTGATGTACTGGGCCGTACGCACTACCCTCTGTAGCGCCTTACGGTCAGATGCCGAGCAGTTACCATACCAGGTCATGATGCAACTGTAGACCTTTATGCAACTGTAAAAATACATCTGAAACAGACAGCTGCACCTCCAAACACACTGGCTACTTGTCACGCCCTGATCGTAGATTGCTTTGTATGTTTCTATTTTTATTTTGGTCAGGGTGTGATGTGGGTGGGTATTCTATGTTTTGTTCTATGTCTGTATTTCTATGTGTTTGGCCTGGTATGGTCCCAATCAGAGGCAGCTGTCAATCGTTGTCTCTGATTGACAACCATACTTAGCAGCCTGGTTTCGCCCTTGAGTTGTGGGTAGTTGTTTTCTGTTTTGTGTGTGTCACCTGACAGAACTGTTTCATTCTCGTTATTCCTCGTGGTTATTTTGTTTAGTGTTCAGTTTAGATTAAATTTCCAACATGAACACTTACCACGCTGCACCTTGGTCCTCTCCTTCTTCCACCTACGATGATCGTTACAGAACTACCCACCACAACCGGACCAAGCAGCGTGGTAACCAGAAGCAGAGGGTTCTGGACTCCTGGACATGAGAGGAGATATTGGACAGTAGGGGACCCTGGGCACAGGCTGAGGAATATCGCTGCCTCAGGGAAGAGCTGGAGGCATCTAAAGCCGAGCGGCGGCGATATGAGGAGTTAGCACGGCAGCGCAACAGGGACGAGAGGCAGCCCCCAAAAATTATTGGGGGGGGGGGGAAACATGGGGAGTGTGGCTAAGTCATGTAGGAGACCTGAGCCAACTCCCCGTGCTTACCGTGGAGAGAGGTGGACCGGGCAGGCACCGTGTTATGCGGTGAGGCGCACGGTGTCCCCAGTGCGCACGCATAGCCCGGTGCGCTACATCGCAGCTCCTAGTATCGGCCGGGCTAGAGTGGGCATCGTGCCAGGAGGAGTGAAGCCGGCTCAGCGCATCTGGTCTCCAGTGCGTCTCCTCGGCCCAGGTTATATGGCACCAGCCCTACGCACAGTGTCCCCGGTTCGCCAGCACAGCCCAGTGCGGTCTGTTCCACCCCGCCGCACTTGCCGGGCTACAGGGGGTATCCAGCCAGGACAGGTTGTGCAGGCTCGGTGCTCGAGACCTCCAGTGCGCCTCCATGGTCCAGTCCATCCGGTGCCTCCTCCACGCACCAGGGCTCCTGTGGCAGCCCCACGCACCATGCTGTCTCTCCGTCTCCTCCCTCCAGGTGCTCCCGCCTGTCCAGCGCTTCCAGAACCTCCCTCCTGTCCAGCGCTTCCAGAACCTCCCTCCTGTCCAGCGCTGCCAGAGCCGCCCATCAGACAGGAGCTGTCAGAGCCGCCCGTCAGTCAGGAGCTGCCAGAGCCGCCCGTCAGTCAGGAGCTGCCAGAGTCGCCCGTCAGTCAGGTACCACCTGTATATTTTCTCGTTATTGTTATGTTATTTTTTTGTGTTACTACTTGATTATTTTTTTTATTTCTTTCACTAGTTTATTTAGTAAATATTTTCTCAACAACTGCATTGTTGGTTAAGGGCTTGTAGGTAAGTCAGGACATGTAAACATGAAATAACCAGTCAGGAGAGAAGGCTCTTTGTTGTGGTTAGATATATTTTCCAATCAAATCATACACAAATGGAAGGAGGTAGCCTCTTCAACCAGACAGCAGCATACTGATGCAAGGAAAGGATTTTCTTCCCTCAGAAAGTAAAGAGTACATCATTTATCACACTACAACTCAGCAAACTTATAAAATACTAATGTGGCTTCTGTTTATTGAAAGGCTGGGTATTATTATTCTGCAACAAGTAAGAGAGACAAAAGTGGAAAGCGTGTGTAATTGGTGCTTTTAAACACATTTTCATTCATTGTCTCTTGTCACTCAAAAGGGTTTTTTAAAACTCAAGGCTTTCAGGTAATTCCCCTGTTCCAAGTAAGCGACTGTTCATGTATAATGTGATCAGCTCTCACACTTTACTGTTTACTCTGGGCAGAGAGAAAGCACATAAGCATGGATTTGAATGTGGGTTTTTTAAATTAATATCTAACTAGGACAAATTGAGCATCCATTCATATCTGGACATAAGAGACCGTGTCTATATTATCCCCGTATTCTCAATTTACTGTTTTCACTTGGTCAGCAGCGAAGTGTGGGCAAGGTGTGTAAGTGGGGAGGTGGTAGATTCAATCCCTCATGCTGATTATTGTCACTTCAATTTAAGGTTTGTGAGTGTCCATGTGTGATAGCTGTGTAGGTGGTGGTTGCGTAAATGTCAAAGCCAAATGTGTATATATGTGTTTAAATGAGTGAATGGGTGTATTTCCGACATGTGTGGTCTAGTCTAGCTACCACAAGGCCTCAGAATATGTGGTCTAGTCTAGCTACCACAAGGCCTCAGAATGTGTGGTCTAGTCTAGCTACCACAAGGCCTCAGAATGTGTGGTCTAGTCTAGCTACCACAAGGCCTCAGAATGTGTGGTCTAGTCTAGCTACCACAAGGCCTCAGAATGTGTGGTCTAGTCTAGCTACCACAAGGCCTCAGAATGACAGTGAGGCGCTGAGCTGAGCCTGGCTGTGCTGCCACAGAGCCGCGGCAGGGTTAATCTCTGTGTGAAAATGCTGATATGCCTTGAGACTCCACATTAGGAGGCCATCCTTCCCTGTCATCAGGGCTTTAATTGCCACGGCCAGGTGCAAACAGCATGTAATCGTGTTTGTCAGCCCTGGCATTTTATTTATAATTTCGTCTTTTTGACAAGCAATTTGGGAATAGAGATGGATTTGAAAGAGCTGGCTGGCGTGCGCTGGAGGGGTGGAGTTGGATTTAGGGGAACGGAGAAAAAGAGAAACAGAGGGAGAGAGAGAGAGAGAGAGAGAGAGAGAGATAGAAACAGAGAGAGAGAGAGAGAGAGAGAGTGTGTATGTGTGTGCGTATGTATATGTGCGTGTCCCTTCATCACTCCTGCTCTGCCTTGTGATCTATGTATCTGCCCAGCCCCAGCCTTGTCCTGAGGAATCCCTGGCTCATTGAGTGCAGAAAATGACCCTCCTGTTCCTAGGCCTCATGAATAGAAAGACCTTGCTTTGGCCCATCTGGCTATAACACTATAGGATGTGAAATTGGATCATTCCTTCGCTGCTTTTTGTGGATGGCCCCTCCAGGCTTTGTTTAAAGCCCACACAGATAAAAACAACATCACAACACCCAGCCAATAATAATACACAATACATATTCAGCGACAACCATGCATTGACGGTGGATTTACAGACAGTGGTGTCACATTTCCAGCATTGAGACGAGAAGCAATTGACCATAGCTGAGGGTTTTGAATGAGGTCCCAGGTGGGAGAAGAATACCTCTGCTCCCACAATGCAGCAGAGATGGTGGCCCAGGGAGTCATGGGAGCTTAATCCTGGTCGGCTAAAACCTGCCCTCAATCCCCCTCCTATTGTCCCATTGTTGTGGCTGATAGAGTGTGTTTGGATACTCAGGTGCGCCTCCTCTTGTGGCTCACCACCCTCCTATGGCCTTTGAGTGCCTCTGACTCCCCATCACCATTTGTATTATTGTCACATTGTTTAGCATAGAGAAGAGGTCCTTTGTGCAGAGGACCAGGGGGTGTCTTCTGCTGTGCCTGTAGAGAATGATGAGGGTGCTTTAGTAGCTGGAGTGCTTCCTCTGCCTTAGTATTCAAATGGAGGACACAGCCTTGGAGAGAGCATCCTCAGAGATAGAGGGCAAGTTTAATAAATGGCTCTTTCAGAGGAAACCTGAGTTGATTTAGTTTACTCCATATGAGATGAGGAACATGTCTATGGAAACGCGAGTGAGAGCTTGTGACAAAGAGAAGAAGAAAAGAAGAGAAATGTTCCTGCCATCGTGGCACTCTTCTCCTGCATGTCTTATGACAACCGCACAGCTTTCTCCATACAACCACTGACCTCACTGGAGGAGAAAGGAAATTCATTTCTCAAGACTGAGAAATACATAACGTCCCATACAGAACATTAGGTGTGTGTGCGTGCGTGCGTGCGTCTCTCAGGGAGAAGGCAGAGTGCTTCATTTCATTTGAAAATATACTCTTCCATCATACATCCATAACAACTGTGGAGTATAATGACATTTTGTATTAAGTCCCCTGCTTTATCAAGTTTTCCAATGGAGACTTGAGGAGCCACCATGAATGCTCCGCATTAATGAATTGTTTAGGAAACAGTTCAGTGCACTTGGAGATAAAGTTTTAATCTGTAATATATGAAGTAATATGGTCTTTTAAATTCAATTGGTTCTTCATTGGCTCACATGCACCACATCCCAGACCATACCATACCATTCCTCAATTATTGATGTTGTGGTATTGGTTCATGTTGGTTGTAGCCTTGTAGCTTTTTTCTCTGGGAGAGCAGAGTAGCAGTCTGCTTTCCGATGTGTAGTGATGCAGGCAGCACAGCGCCTGATGGAGCAGAAGCAGCATAGAGTAGAGCACTGTTTTTCCTCAGAGTAGGTAGAGCTTATCACACGGCTGACTGGAGGAGGAGGAGGAGGAGGAGGAGAGAAGGTGAAACTGGCCATGAGACTGACTGGTTTGGCTTGCCTGGACTACTGGGAACACAATGACTACTGGGGGCATGATGCTGTGACAAAGCTAAGGAGAACTTCTACTTCTTGGCTCTGCTACCCAGAGAGGTGATGCAAGCAATGCCATCTTCTATTCAAGATATTGATTGTCATCTAAAAAAAATATTTTACCTTTATTTAACTAGGCAAGTCAGTTAAGAACAAATTCTTATTTTCAATGACGGCCTAGGAACAGTGGGTTAACTGCCTGTTCAGGGGCAGAACGACAGATTTGTACCTTGTCAGCTCAGGGGTTTGAACTTGCAACCTTCCGGATACTAGTCCAACGCTCTAACCACTAGGCTACCCTGTCACCCCAATTGTCAATCAGGTCATGCCTGGGGTTATTTTCTTGAAGACTATTGATTCATATGTGGAATATTCATATACACAAAACTCTGTCTGGGAGAGGGGATACATGTACTTTTTTATACAACGGGTGGGTCTAATCCTGAATGATGATGGGTTAAAACCCGCATTCCAGCCGCTTTCCACCGGTTACATCTATGACTTTAAAATGCCTATTTACTCTGTTCCATCTGAATGCGCAATCCACTGTCTCATCAGCACAGCCAGGCAACTTTTAAACTTGATCTCCATTATAAAAGCATCTAGACATTATCTCACATTTCTTTTAGATGAACATTTTGTTTTCAACAGCAGAGATTTGAACAAACCTTACTTGCTGTCTGTCTCTCTGACATTTGCAACATTGTTTCAATATTCAAATTCGATCACCTGCTGTCCCAGAGTAATGAACGTGTCGGGAGTCGGAACGAGACAGAGAGACAGGCACCGTTTCTCAGCCATTCGAAATCATGAATCAGATGAAAAACTGTAAATTGAAAAAAGGTCAAATGAAACTGCTAATTTGCAATCTTTCCAGCTTCAGTTTGAAGTGATTGTGTTACTGTAGCTGTGTTGTTGGCGAGCTCCTCTGAACAACAGTGTCCTGACGAGTGAGCACATTTTCTATGCCAGGCGAAATTGCGCCTCATTAGCTTATTGTTATGGATGTATCCAAACAAATGTTGCTAGAAAAAAGCTTCAACAAATGCAAAGGCAGCTACTTTGCTGTTATTCTGGCTGTACTTTTGGACGTGACTATAAGTTATCCGTAGTTGGCTAGCTAACAAGCAAGGGATAAGAACGTTGCCAGGTATCATGGCAATGGAACATTTAGAACAAACAACTAGGTCACGTCAATAGATACAGAACAAAAAGATTGAACGACTGGGTCATGTCTCTAGCAACCCTAGGTTTGTGTCGGGACTATATCTTGTGGAAGGATAAAATAGTATAAATTAATTAATCAAAATAAAGCTTTTAATGAAAGTATGTCAATCATTATTTGAATATGTTGGTAACCCATTGTATATAAGTGATAATGCCCTCGAAGCCGGTGTTTGGAGGATATATTGTCACGGTTTGCCGGCCCTCCACTTAGTGTTGGGCCTAACAACACCCGTGCCAATATATCCTCCAAACACTGGCTTCTCTGGCATTATGACTTCGTCAACCTCTTCTTTACCAATCCCTCAGCTAGTTGTATTTACTAATTCTGCTCCAACATAAACTCCCATTCTGTCATAGATTGCTCAGCTATTACTTCCTATTATCTGGACCACTCTTCTTCCCCATCGACCACCACCTACAACTTCAGAGCAATGGACCTACTTTCCTATTCCAGATGTCCCACTTCACCTTTCATAATCTCCATCTTGGGTCAATTCAAAATGCATGTCTTCCAACTGAGGTCCTCCACCCAGGAGTCAACACTTCTAAAGCTGGTTATTGATTGGTTTCTATTGAAGTCTATCGCCTCTGGCTAGATGCAGGTGTGCTATGGTGTTTTGGTTATTGCAATGATTCTTGTTCACATTCAATCAAGGTTTTCTTTTGGATTCTGTCTTTCTTGCAAATGCCTTGTGTTTCATACACATTTCAACAGTCAACTGGCAGTCAGTCAATTTGATTAATGAGTAATATACAGTACATGGTCATAAAGATACTGTCATTATTAATGTCACCTACTTTTATCATCAAGTTCTGTTCCCATTTATAATTTGATCAATGTTTCATATCTAATGTCCTGGGGTCCCAGCATATCTCAGGGCCAACATCCAACAGGCTGGCCCCTACAGAAACTTCAATCAGACCAAAGTTTTGGATGGCTCGCCCTTTCATTTCTGAAGCGTGCTAGGCTTTTAAAAGGTTGTTATATTCACTCAGGGTTGTGTCGCATGCAGAGCAGCATTTCTTCCCTCTCCAGACAAGGCTCCAGGATGGTTTGAGCCCCCCTGCTACGCCACACTTGTTCATGCCAGAAAAGGCAAAAGTGATGGGTGCATTGTCCCTGTGACATCGATGGCCAACACATGAAACGTTTTTCTGTCCGAGTCTGGTCTGCCTTCTTCTCCAGCCTGACTCTTGATCAGTCCCTTCCTCCCTTCAGCCGGAGGATGTGGGAGACTGGCTGTAGTCCCACGGTGGCCAGCCTCATCTTCATCCTGTATCCCCTTTAATCCCGGTGTTCCGCTGAGCCTACTGTTTCATTTTGTGCTGCCTTTTTAAGCCACCCATCCATGGATCTATCCTCCTCCTGTCTTCTTCTGTGCCTGGCAGCGATGACACCCACAACTTCTGTCTGGTCTGGTTCAAAGCTTCAGCCTGGAAGTCCCATAGAGGGAGGGAAGGGTCGGGGGCTTGATGTCTGTGGAGACAAACTGTTGGAGGGATTCTAATGAGACCAGTGGGAACGAAGGGGGATACTAGCATTGCCTGCTATAGAGGAGGGGACAAAACAAGGTGTATAACAGAATGAGAAGTCGTCACGTCAGAGAAAATGAAATGGAGGGAAGGAAGGACTGGGAAGATAGATGGATGGTTGGATGGATGGACAGAGGAATGCATGCAGAGCCTCAAGAGGCTTCAGGCAAGAACAGACAGGATTTGGGAAAACAAAAACCCACTGTGATTGAGATGAGTGGTGAAAAAACAATCAGCCAAAGACTGAGGCTGTAAGTAAATAGCATCATAGGCATCAGCACGTCTTTGTTCTCCCCTTACCTGGGACCCAACTGGATGCATACCTGAGAGTAGAAGAGCTAGTGTCTACTACCCTGTGGCAAGCAGCAGGAGATATCTCCACTCACAACACCAATAGAGAGAGTGATGAAGATGTGTCTAGCGACTTCTACATGGTTACATTAAACTATGATTCTGTTGTCAGAAATGTCTGATCATGCAAACTTCTCTAAGGGAAACGATGTATTTCCCAATCAGATAATTGTGTTTCTTTTTAACCCTGATCATTACAAAGATAAGTATTGTTATAGAGTTATATATATATTACTATGTGACATGACAGTACTGTATACTGAATATACCAAACATTAGGAACACCTTCCTAATACAAATATTGTTATAGTGTTGTAGGTGAGAATATAGCACTTGATTACTATGTGACATGACATTAGCCTCCTGAGACATTCAGCCTCCTGAGGTTGAAGAGGCACTGTTGCGTCTTCTTTACCATCTGTTTATTCACTCAGAAATAGTTTGGGTGGACTATTTCAGTTTGTCAGTGATGTGTATGCCGAGGAACATGAAGCTTTCCACCTTCGCCACTGCGGTCCCTTCGATATGGATAGGGCGGTGCTCCCTCTGCTGTTTCCTGAAGTCCACGATCAGATCCTTTGTTTTGTTGACATTGAGTGGGAGGTTATTTTCCTGGCACCACACTTCCAGGGCCCTCACCTCCTCCCTGTAGGCTGTCTCGTCATTTGTGGTAATCAGGCCTACTACTTGATGATTGAGTAGGAGTCGTGCGTGGCCATGCAGTCATGGGTGAACAGGGAGTACAGGAGAGAGGCTGAGCATGCACCCTTGAGGGGGCCTTGTGTTGAGGATCAGTGAAGTGGAGGAGTTGTTTAATACCGTCAGGAAGTCCAGGACCCAGTTGCACAGGGCGTGGTTCAGACCCAGGGCCCCAAGCTTAATGCCGAGCTTGGAGGGTACTATGGTGTTGAATGCATTGGTAGCTGGCCGCGTCGTTAGCACTGTGTTATCCTCAAAGTGGGCGAAAAAGGTGTTTAGCTTATCTGGAAGCAAGACGTGGTTTTCCCTGTGTAGTCCGTGATTGTCTGTAGACCCTGCCACATATGTCTCGTGTCTGAGCTGTTGAATTGCGACTCCAGTTTGTCTCTGTACTGACATTTTGCCTGTTTGATTGCCTTACGGAGGGAATAACTACACTGTTTTGTATTCAACCATATTCCCAGTCACCTTGCCATGGTTAAATGTGGTGGTTGACACTTTCGGTCTGTGCGAATGGTGCCATCTATCCACAATTTCTGGTTTGGGTAGGTTTTAATAGTCACAATGGGTACAACATTTCCTATACATTTCCTGAAAAACTCAGACACCGTATTCGTGTATTCATCAGTATTATTCTCAGAGGCTACCCGGAACATATCCCAGTCCGCATGATCTAAACAATCTTGAAGCATGGATTCCGATTGGTCAGACCAGCTTTGAATAGTCCGTTGAATAGCACGGGTACTTCCTGGACAGACCAAAATGGAGTCGTGATCCGATTTTCCGAAGAGAGGCTAGGGGAGGACCTTGTAGGCATTTCGAAAATCTGAGTAACAGTGGTCCAAGGTTTTGTCAGAGCAAGTGCTACAGTCAATGTGTAGAACTTCGGTATTGTTTTCCTCAGATTAGCTTTGTTGAAATCCCTGGCTACAATAAATGCGGTCTCAGGATGTTTGGTTTCCAGTTTGGATAGAGTCCAGTGTAGTTCTTTGAGGGCCGTTGTGGTATCGGCATGAGGGGGAATATATACTGCTGTAACTATAACCTAAGAGAATTCTCTTGAAAGGTAATACGGACGGAATTTGATTGTGAGGTATTCAAGGTCAGGTGAACAAAAGGACTTGAGTTTCTGTATGTTATCACAATGTCACGTTCGTTAGAATAACTGTACCAAAGCGTAGCGTGATCTGGGTTCCACATCTTTTTATTTCTAGGTGAAACTCACAGCAAAACAAAAACAATAAATCTCAAAACAAAACATGAAGCTAACAATAGTGCTAACTGGCAACTATACATAGTCAAGATCCCACAAAGCACAACGGGGAAATGGCTTTCTAAATATGATCCCCAATCAGAGACAACGATAAACAGCTGCCTCTGATTGGGAACCATACCTGGCCAACATAATCACCTAGATGACCCACCCTAGTCACACCCCCACTTAACCAACATAGAGAATAAAAAGCTCTATATGGTCAGGGCGTGACGCACAATCACACCATGAGAAGATAATCATCAAAAATACACCCCGCCCTTCTTCTTATTCCTGAGAGAGATCTTATTCCTGTCTGCGTGATGAACTGAGCACCAAACTGGCTGTACAGACTCAGAGAGTATATCCATAGAGAGCCATGTTTCCAGGAAACAGAGCATGTTACAATCCCTGATGTCTCTATGGAAGGAAATCCTCAACCTGAGCTCGTCAACTGTATTATCCAGTGAATGAACATCAGCGAATAATATACTCGGAAGTGGTGGGTGTTGTGCGTGCCTCCTGATTCGGGCTAGGAGTCCACTCCAAATACCTCTTCTGGTGGTGTTTTGGATCAGCCGGTGGTGTTTTGCCGGTGTTGTTTTGGATCAGCCTCTGAAATCAGTTCTGGGGGGTACGAACAAAGGACCCAATCCAGGAAAGTTGTATTCAAATCAAGCTTTATTTCCCACATGCGCCGAATAACACAAGCGTAGACTTTACCGTGAAATGCTTACTTGCAAGCCCTTAACCAGCAGTGCCATTCAAGAAGAAGAAAATATTCACCAAGTAGGCTAAATAAAAAGTCATAATAAAGAATAACAATAACGAGGCATTATACAGAGGGCACCAGTACTGAGTCAGTGTGCAGGGGTACAGACTAGTTGAGGTAATCTGTACATGTAGGTGGGGGCGATGTGACTATGCATAGGTAACAAACAAACAGCGAGTAGCAGCAGTGTACAAGGGGGTCAGTTAATGTAAATTGTCCGGTGGTGATTTTTATGAATTGTTTAGCAGTCTAATGGCTTGGGGGTAGAAGCTGTTGAGGAGTATTTTGGTCCTCAAAGGGCTCCTCAACAGGTACCGCTTGCTGTGTGGTAGCAGAGAAAACAGTCTATAACTTGGGTGACTGGAGACTGACAATTTAATGGGCTTTCCTCTGACACCGCCTATTATGTAGGTCCTGGATGGCAGGAAGCTTGGCCCCAGTGATGTACTGGGCCGTTCGCATTACCCTCTGTAGCACCTTACAGTCAGATGTCGAGCAGTTGCCATACCAGGCGGTGATGCAACCGGTCAGAATGCTCTCTAAGGTGCAGCTGAAGAACCTTTTGAGGATCTGGAGACCCATGCCAAATCTTTTCAGTCTCCAGAGGGGGAAAAGGTTTTGTCGTGCCCTCTTCACAACTGTCTTAGTATGTTTGGACCGTGATAGTTCGTTGGTGATGTGGACACCAAGGAACTTGAAACTCTCGACCCGCTCCACTACAGCGCCGCCGATTTAATGGGGGCCTGTTTGGCCCGCCTTTTCCTGTAGTCCACGATCAGCTCCTTTGTCTTGCTCACATTGAAGGAGAAGTTGTTGTCCTGGCACCACACTGCCAGTTCTCTGACCTCCAGTATTCCTGGTCATAATGCTGGTAATGGGAGCAGCAGGTAGCCTATTGGTTAGAGCGTTGGACTAGTAACTGAAAGGTTGCAAGATCGAATCGCCGAGCTGACAACATAAAAATCTGTTGTTCTGCCCCTGAGCACTGTTTCAAATCAAATTTATTTGTCACATACACATGGTTAGCAGATGTTAATGTGAGTGTAGCGAAATGCTTGTGCTTCTAGTTCTGACAATGCAGTAATAACCAACGAGTAATCTAACCTAAGAATTCCAAACTACTACTTTAAAGATATAGGAATGAGTGATGGTACAGAGCGGCATAGGCAAGATACAGTAGATGGTATCGAGTACAGTATATACATATATGAGTAATGTAATGTAGAGTAATGTAGGGTATGTAAACAAAGTGGCATAGTTTAAAGTGGCTAGTGATGCATGTTTTACATAAAAATGCAGTAGATGATATAGAGTACAGTATATACATATGAGATGAGTAATGAAGGGTTTTGTAAACATTATATTAAGTAGCATTGTTTAAAGTGGCTAGTGATGTTTTATATTTTACATCTATTTCCATCAATTCCCATTATTAAAGTGGCTGGAGTTGAGTCAGTGTATTGGCAGCAGCCACTCAATGTTAGTGGTGGCTGTTTAACAGTCTGGCCTTGAGATAGAAGCTGTTTTTCAGTCTCTCGGTCCCTGCTTTGATGCACCTGGCAGTGGCTCAGGTGGTTGTTGTCCTTGATGATCTTTATAGCCTTCCTGTGACATCGGGTGGTGTAAGTGTCTTGGAGGGCAGGTAGTTTGCCCCCCGGTGATGCGTTGTGCAGACCTCACTACCCTCTGGAGAGCCTTATGGTTGTGGGCGGAGCAGTTGCCGTACCAAGCGGTGATACAGCCCGACAGGATGCTCTTGATTGTGCATCTGTAGAAGTTTGTGAGTGCTTTTGGTGACAAGCCGAATTTCTTCAGCCTCCTGAGGTTGAAGAGGCATTGCTGCGCCTTCTTCACGACGCTGTCTGTCTGGGTGGACCAATTCAGTTGGTCCGTGATGTGTACGCCGAGGAACTTAAAACTTACCACCCTCTCCACTACTGTCCCATCAATGTGGATAGGGGGTGGTGCTCCCTCTGCTGTTTCCTGATGTCCACAATCCTCTCCTTTGTTTTATTGAGGTTGAGTGTGAGGTTATTTTCCTGACACCACACTCCGAGGGCCCTCACCTCCTCCCTGTAGGCCGTCTTGTCGTTGTTGGTAATCAAGCCTATCATCCACAAACTTGATGATTGAGTTGGAGGCATGGCCACGCAGTCGTGGGTGAACAGGGAGTACAGAAGAGGGCTCACAATGCACCCTTGTGGGGTCCCAGTGTTGAGGATCAGCGGGGTGGAGATGTTGTTACCTGCCCTCACCACCTGGGGGCGGACCGTCAGGAAGTCCAGTACCCAGTTGCACAGGGTGGGGTCGAGACCCAGGGTCGCGAGCTTGATGACGAGTTTGGAGGGTACTATGGTGTTAAATGCTGAACTGTAGTCGATGGACAGCATTCTCACATGGGTATTCCTCTTGTCCAGATGGGATAGGGCAGTGTGCAGTGTGGTTGTCATTGAAAATAAGTCATTGAAAATAAGAATTTCCTCTTAACTGACTTGCCTATTTAAATAAAGGTGAACTAAAAATGCTGGTGAGTTACCGCCGCTCTGATATCCAAAAGTTCTTTCCGGTTGTATGTAATAACATTTTTTTTTAAATAGCTAATAATGTAAGTAATAACACACACACAAAAAGTACTGCAAAGTTGCTTAGGAGCTAGAAGCACAGTTGCCCTATCTTTCGGTGTCATTTTCATCATGTGTGGGTTTAAATGTTAATACTTTGACTGAATCATGTTGTTTTGTTGATCTGTGTCTTTTTCCACTATTTACGTGCATTTTACCTGCAGTGTGCTGTAATCCCAAGATCAAGAGATTATTGTTTTGATCTGAGAGTGAATTAATTAAGCTCTCACCACATTTGCAATCGATAAACAGTAAAGCTATTGGCAGGATTTCTACCTCCATCCACCTCCTATTGTCAAAACGTCCTAACCAAGCTCTGAGCTCAAGCTGACTGTAGGCAGTCAGAAAAAAATGACCATTCTTGGCATGTCTGTATCGACTTACACTAAGCAAGAGGACTGGAGGGATCAGGAGCAACAATGCAGGGTTCTTCAGAATCAGAGATGGATTTATGTCATGATTGTCAATAATCTGTTCTCCTGCTCCCTCAGTCAGAGACTGCAGTCAGTGAAGCCCAATTTGTATTTCTGTTTTTGTAACTGTCAGATAGATGGACGTGTGTCCATGTCTGCAGCAGACCAGTCAATGAGGCATTGATTAAGAGAGCCAGGCCTTAGTCTGAGATGCCTAAGTGATGGATGGGCCTCATCTTAAACAGGAATAGAATATCAAATAAAATGCAAAGCTATTAAAATACAAAATGCATTATCTGAAACTTTGGTTATAGCACAATCTACCATATGGAATAAACTCTTTGATTCATTTGTTAATGAATGACTCGTGAACACTGGCTGTGAGTAGCAGAGACACACAACACTTAACGATTCGCTATTATTCTCTTTCATTATCAGCCACGTATTGAAACGCTGTCAATTAACTACATATCATCTTTTCACTAATTAATGGCCTCTACTTTATAGGATTTCTGTGGACTGATACTATATGTGAAATTAATGTGAAATTAAATTCATAATATAAAAAATATGACCAAACAGTGCTCAAAATTGCCTTCTAAAGGCCGTCCCTGGCAGACAAAGTGAGACGGTTTACTAAGTCATGTTTGTTCAGGTTTTGTTTAGAATGTGTTTTTGTGTGTTTGCTTTGATGTGGAGTTTATCAAGTCAGCAAGGAATGAAATCGCAATTAAGCCAATTGGTACGGCACCAGCTCAAAGCCTTGGCATGTTAGTTCAACACTGGGTTAGCCGGAAACACTCCAACTCTCATTATTTTAGTCCTTTGTTTATAATGGGGCAGTTTTGTGTTTGTGAAAAATTAGCTAATAATTTTTGGGGCAGCTGCTATCTCCAGCACTATTGTATCAGTTGTGTTTGTGTGGCTGGTAGTGCTGGCTGGACTCTCAGAGATTAATCAGGCCAACACACAGTCCACAGTGTGGCCTCAGGTTCTCTACTGGGACTCACTGCATTTTACAGATACCATACTTTCTACATCACTGAGAAACCATTACACACAGGCTTAATTTAGTCCTTAGATTGATGAACAGGAGTGATGCTCATTGTCTAGTATTGTTGTGTCATTATCATAGATCAATATTATTAGTTGTTGGCCACAATCTGTGTAGTGCTCATTTGTAGACTCATTGGCAAGAGAGATGCAATTTGTTGATGTTATTTCAATGGACCTGCAGTAGCACCTCAGCCATGTGTCTTCCATTACATTCTCCCATGGGCATAGTGATTTGATAAGATCTTAACATGTCACCCCCATCCATCCATCCCCTCCTCCCTGTTCACAGTGAGGGCCTGAATGTAGATTAAAGCTACTGTACAATGAGCAGCAGTCGATTGGGAAGAACCCGGGCTTCCATGTGATGGAATGGGCTTTAAATGATATAACCTGATGGATTAAGTCCCTCTATTCCTCTTATCGCCCTCAGCCGTGCACATTAGAGTAAGTGCCTTGATCATCCATGTGCGAACCCACTGGGGAAGGTGAAATACGGTGGGCATATTCCTAGCAACACATGAAACTCCATTTCACGGCCGGCTAACCTGATTGAAAGTAATAGGGGGGCTGGGACGTGATGAAGTGACATACCCAATAACTTTCATTACGTGTCTGTAACCTTGTCCCATCCCGCTAATTAATTTTCCTCTGGCAGTCATATGCCGTCGGTGTGGTGTGCTGCCTCGGTGTGCTGCCTGGGAATAAACAAATAACTTTGGTCATAGCTGTCTTGGTGGGGTTTTATTGGTGGGACGATTTAGGACCAATATCTGTTTGCTTTGGAGAAGGGGATTTGTCTATGGTCTCTGCCTCCTCACCCTTACATAAAACCTGTCCCTCCTCCTGATGACTAGGGTGGCTCTGTCCCAGTTCACTGTGATAGCCTAGCCATAAAACCAGCTCCTCTTCAATGTCTTAGTTTCCCCCCAGGATGTAAATACTGTACACTATAACTTTTTAATCAATGGTCTTGTTTTCTTTAAGATACTGTGTTTGAGCATCCAAGTTTCAATGAAAGAATTGGATGAATGAATAATACATCACAAGAAAATATCCTACGATAACCTAACAGAAAGTAACGTGTTTTCTACCAGCACTTGGCTTTATGGTCATGTTAAGATTTCCACTGGTAACTCCAGTACCACAGAATAGGAAGGTTGTGCTCCATTGCGCTGTTGAATCTTATCTTGACTGCTTGGAGTATATTATAGCTTTATTGTATTTCCCATGTTATTGTAGCTTTTTCTGCCAAACCACAATTCAATTGGAGACCGTTACTCTTTCCACAGCCCAACTCTCTCCAGCCCGGTGATCCATGAAAACACAGATATGGAGGACAGGATATGAGCACCACCTAGTGTTGGCTTCCCAGAGAGGACAGATTCTCTGCTCAAACAGGATTAGTGTTGGTAAATGCAATTCTGCCAAACAGATTTATTCACAATAGACACGAAACAAACGGCTTGTTGCAAATCCCCTGGCAGCTCACGAGCTCCTCAGAGGTCAGAGAGCTGTATGTCTGACGCAGTGACACCATTTCAAAGGTCCCGGGAGGGTCTGTTTGTGATGAAAGTCTGGCAGACATTCTTGATAGCAACAGTAAGACGAATGTCTCCATGTTATTTGGCTCTTCCAGTTTGGGTTGCTTCTTAAAGTGGAAATCTACTGTTGCTGCATCAATATTTGGTACTTGCCTCATGATCTAGAGTGACTTCAGAAAGTATTCATACCCCTTGACTTATTCCACATCTTTTAGCACGACAATAACATAAAACACAAGGCCAAATCTACACTGGAGTGGCTTACCCAGAAGACAATGAATGTTCCTGAGTGGCCGAGTTACAATTTTGAACTAAATCTATTTGAAAATCTATGGCAAGACCTAGGTGTGGAAAGCCCAGAAAGACTCACAGCTGTAATCACTGCCCAAAGTGCTCAAGGGTGTGCCCTTGAGGGTTGCCTCAAGGGTGTGAATACATATGTACATTTGATATTTCTGTATCTCATGTTCAATAAATGTGCAAACATTTATAAAAACATATTTTCACTTTGTATTGTGTGTAGATCAGTGAAACATTAAATCTATTTAATCCATTTTGAATTCAGGCAGTAACACAATAAAATGTTGTTGTGTTACTGCCTGATTATTAAACTTATTGCCGTAGATTTTCAAACATTTCTAAAAACCTGTTTTCGCTTTGTCATTACGGGTTATTGTATGTAGATTGATGAGCAAAATATTTAATTTAATCCATTTTAGAAGAAGGTTGTGAAGTAACAAAATGTGGAAAAAGTCAAGTGGTCTGAACACTTTATGTGTGAGATGGCAAAGAAAGCAGTATTCCATTAAATTCCATCATTGTTGCTTTTGGTTCTTTGATAAAATTACCCCAAGTATATTACCAGATCAGAAATGCCTCATGGGTGTGAATAATGTTGTCATTATGCTTATTACAGGTCTAATGTATTATTTATTCTTATTAGAAAGATAACTGTCATTAACAAAGGTTTATGGTTCCTATAATGTGTCTGTCATCATTGACAAAGTTCGAGTGAGGAAGGACTGTTTTCTCCCCCTTTCTCTGCAAACACTCCATTCCTCCTCCTTTTATCTATTGTGGTTTCATGTTAACGCTCAAAAATATCTTCCTTTGTCACATACTGCAGAATATCTTTGAATGAGAGTATTCCCTTAATGACAGCATTGCCTTTATGGAGCTGTGGCTCCCCTGTTTCCTCTCCTCCACTGATATCAGATTATATTGTGAATGAGTTCATTGCCTTTCTCTGCGAGTGCCCTCGCTACCCCTTCCCGGACAGTGTCTAAACTATAGACAGCAGAGGAAAGAACAGACACCTCCACTATGGGGCTTTGTTTGGCTTTTGGTTTCTGTGTGCCTCTGAGACAGTTGCTAAAACACACTGGTGAAAAATACATGTCCTAGATTTGGAGGGAAGGGGGCTGAAAATGACTGAGCCAGATTAAAGTGTATGTTTGACAATAGCATTCTGCTTCTCACAGCAGATGGAAATCCAGTCATGATATAGACTCATAAATCCCTTCTATCCTCTACCCTGGTCCCAGACTAAGTGCCCAGCATCCCCAAGGGTAGTGGGCCTCTGTCTGTCAGTGAGCTGTGCTCCTCTCTCCCTTTAATAATCAGGCTTTAATTAGGTAGGGGAGTCAGTGTGCCTCTTCA
Organism: Oncorhynchus tshawytscha; assembly: GCF_018296145.1. Taxonomy (NCBI): domain Eukaryota; kingdom Metazoa; phylum Chordata; class Actinopteri; order Salmoniformes; family Salmonidae; genus Oncorhynchus; species Oncorhynchus tshawytscha. Next base: position 69,932,421 of record NC_056441.1, read on the forward strand.
TCACGCTCAGCCCCATGGTCCCAGCCAGATCACTGGGCTTTGTCCGCTATGAGGCCCCTGCAATGGGGGAGGGAGGGAGGATGGATGGGAGGGGGGGCAGAGGGGCTGTCCGGGGCCCGTAAACACATGGTCATCTTTGCGTAAGCCTGTCCTCAATATGAATGGCTATCATTGATCTACCAAAGAGAGTGGGCTGAATCACAGAAACAGTTGCAAGCTAGGGGAATGCAAAGAGCTGAAGCTAATTATTATGGCTTCAAGGGGATTTCAGGACCCTGGACAGCTCCTTTTAGAGCCGTTGGTGATGAATGATAATGCAGTAGGTCATTTTAGAAGTCACTGATATCTATTGGTTACACTAAACATGTCATTGGCAGTTGGGGATGATTGAAATGGGGTTTTAAGGTCTTTACCTTACTTATAACGGTCCAGCTGGGCAGGCAAGCTGAACATGAAGCTGTTACTTATGCAGCTATTGTCTACGTTGTTGGTTGATTAGTGATCATTGTAATTTAGGCCATATTCTTCCTTTCTCTCTCTCTCTCTTTCTTATTATTTCTATCCTTCCTCCTCTCCATCTCACTGGCTGGTATTTTGTCTCAGAGGAACAATAAATGTAAGCACGCTCCAGGCTAGAGGGAAGGTCAACAGTGGTGTGTCCAGAACATTTTGAATGGTGTGGCCAAGGTGGGGCACAGATCAAGTTTAGGGGGGCCAAAAGATTTATGATTTTCGATGCAAGGTGGATTTGTCTATATAATTATGATGGTTCAATGCTTGAAATGCTTCAGCTTAGGTATGATACATTTCCCTTTTCAAATAATTCATAAATCATTTCCAAAAATCTTGTTACAGTGTTCGCATTCAAGGTCAGGATTTTAGATAAGGGTATTAGCATACAAGCAGTAAATTAACTTGAAAGTGCCATCCAGACTGCAAATTGCACTGTGACATTTGGGTCTGGGAGGTAACAATATGTAATTTAACTGTAAAAATGTATTATTACCTTTTAATGCAGGAACACAACCAATCATGATGTTTTCATCTGATTGTCAAACAAATCACTTCAAAAAGCAGGTTACCTGCGCACACAGGGTAGCCAATCAGATTTCAAGGGCGGCAGTGTACACCCCCTGCACACGCCACTGAAGGTCAGAGAGAGCCAGCAGTGGATCATGTACCATTGTACTGCTGCTTTGTTCACATTTCCCATTCAGGTGTTGGAAGCTGACCCTTCTCATTTCTCCGTCTCAAAGGTCAAATCCTTTCAGAGGGAAAGCCGCATAATAACACATAAGAATCCATAATAGTCTCATATCCGGAGAGAAGAACATAGACCCTATTGGAGGTTTATTGTATTACTAGCCAGGAGAAAAGTCTAACAAAGGACGGAGGGGAAACTGATGAGACGAGATCGTGTAACAAACGGCGAGTGTGAGAGGCCAGCGATACAAAGACACCCCATGTCAAAAGCGAGATCATTATTCTGCCTAGGTCTGGGAACATTGTAGGAGAGGCAGAGGACTGGAGACTGAAGTCAAAAGCTCCCAGTGTAAATGCCTGTAAATCAGCTGCATGTTTGTCGCTTCAAAGGCGATGTGAGTGTTTTACATTTCGCATCCGAGGAGACCTTTGGATGGTTGGTGTCGGAGGCTTTTGTCTCCTCTTCATTATTATGGTGTGGGTTGGCTGAGCCTCTGCGGCGTGCTGGAGGTGGACTGGGAGTTAGCGGGCTGCCTGCTGGATGCCTGCTTCTCTCAACGCTGTGCTAATTGAATCCACTAGACATGCTACCAGGGTGCCTAATGAGTCAGAGGGGAAGTGAGGTTGGGGGCCTTTCGACATCCCCCAACCCCTACCACCTCCCCTCCCCCATCCCTCACCCACCTGGGGGCAGCAGGTAGCCTAGTGGTTAGAGCGTTGGGCCAGTAACCGTATGGTTGCTCGATCAAATCCCTGAGCTGACAAGGTAAATATATGTCGTTCTGCCCCTGAACAAGGCAGTTAACCCAATGTTCCTAGGCCGAATTTGTTCTTAACTGACTTGCTAGTTAAATAAAGGTTAAATTCTCTACTAGTCCAATGCCCTGACCTGCAAGCAGTGCATGGGGAAAAAGCTTTGCTTGGCTCTGCCTCAGATGCGTCTGCATGGGGCTTGTGAAGAGGAGCACAGTCAAAGGCCTGGCACACAACAGCCACCTGGAGCTCATCTGGGAGATCACAGCTCACATGGGCTATGGACAGGCCACTGCATGCTGCTGGAGAGGCTGAGGTGTGGAATCATTGTAGAATCAGAACAGAACAGCCTTGTCAGAAGTGTTAGTACCAGGCATTAGTTTTAATACCAGCATCTACAGCAGTGGCGGTCATCAGCATAATCAACATCAAAATCATTGTCAGTATCACTAGCAGTAACTACTAAAGGAGTGGCACATTTAAATTGTTCACAACAAAAGTCTAAACTGATTATAAGAAAAATCTATGTCAGATGATTTATGTGTATATGCGTAAGTAGCACAAACATTATTTGTGGAGCTTTATTTTGTGTTTCCCTAGTGAGCCCACACAACATGTAAAGCAGGCAGACCAAGCCTCATGTCAGCGATCCATCGACCGACACAAAGGAAGTGTCACGTAAAGTGTTCCTAAAATAAGAGAAACTAAACTAATTATGCTCTGTTGTTGTTTATATGCCGTTTGTGCCTCCATGTTTTATTCATCAGGACGCTAGGCCGCTATGCCATTTATTTTTTTCCTCTGTTAAATCTCATTTCAAACGGGACCGTTGAGCCATGGAACCGCATTCCGAATCCCAATGAATGTGTTTCTCCACGGTGAAGGAAAAAAATCTTTGTGAGAGTGAAGCTTCGGCATGGCAAATAGATTGAGAGGGCTTTCTAAATGTTACCTGACAATCACTGCCACATAGCAAGCAAGCCCAGCTGAGGCCATGGGCCAAAAAAACAGAAAGAGATGACTTGTTTTGGTACCAAGACACCCGGTTCAGATTGTCAGCTCTGACCCTTTTGCATCCAGAGCACTAATTGCTCAAAACACTTTGATGTTTGTTGTTATTCTGAGCAGGATGCTCAACCATCTTGACAGGACAACCTTTAAAACAAGTTGAGTTCCCAATTACAGAGAAATACAGGAAAGACAGAGTATTAATTGGCTAAGTCAATCTTCTATAGACACTGGATGGCTTCCCTCTGGTCCTCAAATTATCTAATAGGCTGTGCTTAATTATCGAGTGATGCAATCAATGCTCAAATACTACCTGTGGAGAGATCCTGTCATATTTCCTGCAGACTGTGATATGTGTATGGTATGCACCAACTTCCCTCTGGGAATGATCAGAGTCGCTAGGGAATGTCTACCTGTTCAAGCAGCACCACATCAACACCCACCATAAGCTATAGTAAAGGTTACACATGAATGCTGGTAGTGTACATTCTGACAATAAAAACTAAGGAAAAAGGCAATGTGAGGCATTTATCCTACAGGTCTACAGATGAGAAGGTCAAACACACTATATACATGCTGACAATAAACCAAACACACTCTCTCCAGGGCTCTGAGCTCATATGAAACCTTTCTAGTTTCCTCCACTGGGTTTTCATTAAGCATATCTGAGCAGCCATCTGGCTGACTTTTAGTAGAAGGATCTGCTCTGAGCCCAACACCTGATACTCTGCTGCTGGGATGAGAAAGAGAGAGAGAGAGATGCTCTCCCTCCCTTGTCTCCTTTCACTGATCATTCTCAGTACATCCTCTCCTAAGAATAAGAAGTAAAGCAGAGAGCAGTGGGGCTTTTGAGTACATGTGCCCCAGGGAGGATAGTGTAAAGCGCCCATTGTCTTCTTTCCATCAGGAGCTACTTCTAGGGTAAACCTAGCCAAGCATTTTCTCTCTGCAAATCCCACTTTGAAGACGGGCAAAGCAAAGCCTCTATTGTGGGCGTTGAGTGGAGTTGTACCTCAGCACAATAAATCCCCCACTCAATGCTGTGGGTGTGTACCAGGCTTTGGTCTACACATGATCCATTTTCTTATTTCCATTTGGCATGACAAACCGACGGGCTAGATGCATAATGACAGTTTCACCTTGGATACGCCTGCCTACTTTGTCTGAGGTGATTGGCAAGGCTCTGTGACCAATATAATTTAAGGCTTTACTTAGCATTCCTTCATTCCCAGCAGAAATGTGTGCACAAGGGGACAGTGTAAAACTAAAGTGCACCTTTCTCGCCACAGGATCCAAAGGGGAAATAACAAGCTTGATTCAACCCAAATTATCATCATGATGATAACCTCTAATTGTTTCCCTGCAGGTGTACTCTGCTGGAGAGCGGAGGGGAAGAGAAGTTAATCGTGGGAAGCATTGGAGCTGGAGAATGGAGGATTAGAAGGGGTCCTGACTCCTGAAATATAAAGCATTGAGAAGGATTTCATCTGATCAGAGAGAGCACTTAATTAAGCCTGGGGCAATGTAGTAATGGTCTTTACCCCAGAACTGTAATCTAGCGGTCTAGGTACTAGCGGTCTCTTCACTCATACCCCTCTGATCACTTATAGAAGCACAATCAGGTCCACGGACACACACAAGACACACTAACACACTAACACACCATCTGAACCCATCTCTTGGGAGATTCAGAAAAATAAAATGTTGCGCTATGAGCAACAAGCCTTGAGAAAAGAGTGGGGTGATGCAAAGTATCCACACACCTGTTTATGAAATGGCTTTTGTTATTTAATGGCTTGCCAATGTATACCAAATTATACCACCGTTATTGAACTCATACTTAGTTTGTCTGCTTTCATTAATTAGGAGGAATTAACAAAAACATTCAAAGTGTCGTTTACTATTTCCAGGATCCATGGATTTAACAAAAACCATTCAAAGTGTCGTTTACTATTGCCAGGATCCATGATTTAGTCTTTTTTCAAACACACTCAGCGATGCTAATTGGAACATAAAAGGTTTAATCAAAATATCTTTCTTGGAACACATGAAATATATATTTTTCTCAATGTTCGCTTGTGTTCCCCTCCAAACAGATAAAAACCATGGTGACCTAAATGCAACAGTAGTAAAGGGGTGTATTTATATGAATGTGTAGTTCTCCTCGCTGCCTAAGGAATATGAATATTGTGCTGCAAAATTGACTGTTTCTGTGTATCTCAAAGTTCTCATTAAAGATCTTCACATTGACTATTTTCTCTTTTTCTTATCTCTTGAACAAATAAGATTTTCGCAGAACATACCCCAGGCTGATCCCCCCCCTCTTCACCCATTGGCTTTGTGATTTTGCTCATACGAAATGATAACGATGTTAATTTATCAAGCAAGCCAAATAAGAGGAACACAGCTGGTATGTACTATAGTAGTTATTTCATGAACTAATTGAATCACAACAGAAAGTTTCCCCCCAGCTCCGTGGTAACGTCTGGTCCCTGAAATCGTACAATTCCATTTTGCCCAGACCTCTTCAACTTCCATTTACAATCAATACAATGACTGGTCTTCCTTTTTCTGTGTCCCTCTCATTCATACCATCACTTAGAGCTGTAAGCCTTTGTCAATGTGTCTGTTTTTACGCTGTGCTGTATAATTGTGTGAGTGACTGCGATCATCATTATCCCACCTCCCCTTCCCTATTTCTCCCCCCTCTCCCTCACCATTCCACACCCACAGTCTAATGTCAGAGCTGATGGCTCCAAAATTGATTATGGTCGGTGTCAATCAACCATTGGGAGGAAAGAAGGGAACCCGTCACATAATTGCCCTGAAATCTTTGGCGTGATAAATATTAATGTGTGTACTCTTCTCAGAGCTCGCTGTGAGGGGTAAAGTGGCTGTGCACATGTAGACAAACAGGCACACTCCAAATGTCAAGAGGACTCAAGGCCCACTTCTAGACATGAGTTAGCAGTACAAGCCGAAACCACACACACACACACAAACAGTGTCCTGTTCTGCTGGCCTCAAGGGCATCCATATTGAGTCTGGTTGTCTTCTCCCCCATAACCCTTGGAGAGAGGATCAAACAATCTCCTTCTGTCTGTTGACAGGCCAGCATGGCTGGGTACCATCTGATTCTCACACCAACACCAGGCAGAGAAACAAGGCTACCAGATTTTTCATACAAACAGTAGCTGGTAGAAATGATCAGTAACTGGGTGAATATGCACAAAAGCCATATCACTGGTATGGTATTGAATGTGGCCTTTGGACTCCAGGATGCTGTTCTACTTAAGCCATGTGGATTACCTCGATACAGCCCTTAGCCGTGGTATATTGGCCATATACTGTACCACCAACCCCCGAGGTGCCTTATTGCTATTAGAATTTGGTTACCAACGTAATTAGAACAGTAGAAAGAAATGTTTTGTCATACCCGTGGTATACAGTCTGATATAACACGGTCAGCCAATCAGCATTCAGGGCTCGAACTACCCAGTTTATAATGTACAGTTTATCTGAAGGTGTTATAGCGGTTATTGTATTAGGACTTGCTGTACAAATTGAGACAGACAGGCTTTCTCAATGGCTGTAATACAATATTGGTTGAATACAAATTGCATGGCTTGTGGTTGGAAAATATCTGTGAGAGATTATTTAAATGCAATTTTCACCTTAGACACCAAATACAGGTACTACAAATCATAGTACTTCCTCTATAGAATAAAATACATGTGCTCATGTGCTTCAGGGGGACTTAAAATGAAATAACAGAAGAAAGCAGAGCATACACTGAGTTTACAAAACATTAGGAACACTTGCACTCCCTTTGCCCTCAGAACAGCCTCAATTCGTCGGGGCATGGACTCCACAAGGTTTTGAAAGAGTTCCACAGGGATGCTGGCCCATGCTGGCTCCAATGCTTCCCACAGTTGTGTCAAGTTGGCTGGGTGTCCTTTGGCTGGTGGACCATTATTGATACACACGGGAAACTGTTGAGCATTAAAAAAACAGCAGCTTTGCAGTTCTTGACACACTAAAACCGGTGCGCCTGGCACCTAATACTATAGGGGTACCAGGTAGCCAAGCCGTTAAGAGAGTTGGGTCAGTAACTGAATGGTTGCTGGTTTGACCCCCCCAAGCTGACTAGGTGAAAAATCTAGCAATGTGCCCTTGAGCAAGGCTCTTAACCCTAATTGCTCCCGTAATTCACTTTAGATCAGTGTCTTCTAAATTACTAAAATGTTAAATACCACTTCAATCTTTTGTCTTACCCATTCACCCTCTGAATGGCACACATACACAATCCATGTCTCAATTTTTTCCCGGCTTAAAAATCCTTCTTTAACCTGTCTCCTCACCTTCATCTACACTGATTGAAGTGGATTTAACAAGTGACATCAATAAAGGAGTATAGCTTTCACCTGGATTCACCTGGCCAGTCTGTTATGGAAAGAGCAGGTGTTCCTAATGTTTTATACACTCAGTGTTTACCAAGCATGACATTCACAGCACATTTGTTTTTTCCTTTTTAATGAAACATTTGCATTTGCTGTTTATGACTTGACCCCCATTATTTTTTTCATTCTCTAGTCACTGGATTCATTGTTTAGAGTTAGAGAGCTATACAGTTTGATAAATAGAGTTGCAACTGGGAGCATATTGAATAATTACCCAGAGAATGTGTCAACCTGTGTACCTTACACTTATCAAGGTAAACCATATTTTTCCAACAGTACAAACATACAGTATACAAACATTTCTCATACAGTACAATCAAGCTACAGAAAATAGAGAAAATACAGAAAAGCATCTCCATTTGTCTTCATAGTTTTGACTGCAAGGAGTAATTCACGCAAATCTGGAAGTGGCAATTAAGTGTGGGGAAAAGCTGAGAGCAACCCTAAAGCATTAAAAATTTTGTTTTTTCGCACCAAAATAAATAACTAATTAAATATGTTTGTTTTTGTTTTTTACTATTACAAGGCCTTCTTCATTTGATTTCCCAAGTACTAACTCTTTGGTTGTGTGGGTGAGTATGTGTAATTTGTTTTCTTATACTCCAACACAAGATGATATTACTGGAGAGAATGAAGAAGAGCAGAAGATAAGAGAACCTGAAACCCAAGCCTCTGACACACTGACAGGATGGGCAGGTGAAGTGGGCAGCAGGTGTCTTAAAGAAGAAGCGTGAATAGACAACACCTTGGTGACGTCTGTCAATGTATTGTTACAGTCTTCTGCATCTTCAGTTTCCTCCCTGAACCATCTCTCATTCGGCTGAAGGTGCGACCAGCTGCTGATTACACGAGGCACCCTGCCCACTCCTTGACCACTCTGGAAAGATTTCACCAAATAAACATGGGGAACTTGAACTTCATGCATATCGTATGCATGAAGACTGCAAATACAACACCTTCCCGTCACTTATCATAGAGAAGCTGTTAGATTTTTTTTATTCATAAAATGCCGGTTTACAGACTGTTACTATAAAGATTCATGGGACTTTGGGGGGAAAGTTAAGCTGCTATACTGTAGATGTACAATATACAGTGCCTTTAGAAAGTATTCACACCCCTAGACCTTTTTAAAGTTTTTTTACAGCCTGAATTCAAAATGCATTAAATGTAGATTCATTTTTTTCACTGGCCTACACACCATACCCCATAATGTCAAAGAGGAATTATGTTTTTCAAAATTGAGTCAATAAGTATTAAATCCCTTTGTTATGGCAAGTCTAAATACGTTCAGGAGTAAAAATGTGCTCAACAAGGCACATAATAAGTTGCTTGCACTCTTTGTGTAGTAATAGTGTATAACAAGATTTTTTATGACTACCTCATCTCTGCACCCCACACATGTAAGGTACCTAAGTCGAACAGTGAATTTCAAACACAAATTCAACCCCAACACCATTGAGGTTTTCCAATGCCACGGAAAGAAGGGCACCTACTGGTAGATCAAACATTTTTTACAGATAGTGAATAACCCTTTGAGTATGGTGAAGTTATTAATTACATTTTGGATGGTGTATCAATAAACCAAGTCACTACAAAGATACTCAGTTGCCAGAGAGGAAGGAAACAGCTCAGAGAGTTCAATGTTATTTTTCATGTTTTTTTCACCGTTATTTAACTAAGCAAGCCAGTTAAGAAGACGTTCTTACTTACGATGATGACCTACACCAGCCAAATCCTAACCCAGATGATGCTGGGCCAATTGTGCACCACCATATGGGACTCCCATTCCCAACTGGTTGTGAAATAGCCTGGAATTGAACTAGGGCTTGTAATGACACTTCTAGCACTGAGATGCAGTGCCTTAGACCACTGTGCCACTCGGGATATCTTGGGTTACAGAGTTTAATGGCTGTGATAGGAGAAAACTGAGGATGGATCAACAACATTGTAGTTACTCCACAATACTAACCTACAGTGCCTTGCAAAACTATTCATCCCCCTGAGTGTTTTTCCTATTTTGTTGCATTACAACCTGTAATTTAAATCGATTTGTTTTGGGGTTTCATGTAATGGACATATACAAAATAGTCCAAACTTGTGAAGTGAAATGTAAAAAATAACTTATGTAAAAACAAAAACTGAAAAGTGGTACGTGCATACGTATTCACCCCTTTTGCTATGAAGCCCCTAAATAAGATCTGATGCAACCAATTACCTTCAGAAGACACATAATAAGTTAAATAATGTCTGTCTGTGTGCAATCTAAATATCACATGATCTCAGTATATATATACCTGTTCTGAAAGGCCCCAGAGTCTGCAACACCAATAAGCAAGGGGCACCACCAAGCAAACGGCACCATGAAGACCAAGGAGCTCTCCAAACAAGTCAGGAACAAAGTTGCGGAGAAGTACAGATCAGGGTTGAGTTATAAAAAAAGATCAGACACTTTGAACATCCCACGGAGCACCATTAAATCCTTTATAAAAAAAAGTTAAAAGAATATGGCACCACAACAAACCTGCCAAGAGAGAGCTGCCCACCAAAACTCACGGACCAGGCAAGGAGGGCATTAATCAGAGAGGCAACAAAGAGACCAAAGATAACCCTGAAGGAGCTGCAAAGCTCTACAGTGGAGATTTGAGTATCTGTCCATAGGACCACTTCAAGTCATACCCAAAACAGAGTTGGGCTTTACGGAAGAGTGGCCAGAAAAAGCCATTGCTTAAAGACAAAAATAAGCAAACACGTTCAGTGTTCGCCAAAAGGCATGTGGGGTATTCCCTAAACATATGGAAGAAGGTACTCTGTTCAGATGAGACTAAAGTTGAGCTTTTTGTCCATTAAGGATAATGCTGTGTCTGGCACAACACCTCTCAACATCCCGAGAAAACCATCCCCACAGTGAAGCATAGTGGTGGCAGCATCATGCTGTAGGCATGTTTTTCATCGGCAGGGACTAGGAAACTAGTCAGAATTGAAGGAATGATGGATGGTGCTAAAATACAGGGAAATCGCTGAGGGAAACCTGTTTCAGTCTTCCAGAGATTTGAGACTGGGACAGAGGTTCACCTTCTAGTAGGACAATGACCCTAAGCATACTGCTAAAGCAACAGTTGAGTAGTTTAAGAGGAAACATTTAAATGTCTTGGAATGGCCTAGTCAAATCCCAGACCTCAATCCAATTGAGAATCTGTGGTATAACTTAAAGATTGCTGTACACCAGCAGGAACCAATCCAACTTGAAAGAGCTAGAGCAGTTTTTCCTTGAAGAATAGTCAAAAATCCCAGTGGCTAGATGTGTCAAGCTTATAGAGGCATACCCCAAGAGACTTCCACCTGCAATTGCTGCAAAAGGTGGCTCTACAAAGTATTTGACTTTGGGGAGGTGTATAATAATGCACGCTCAAGTTTTCTGTTTTTTGTCTTGTTTTTTGTTTGAAACACAATTCAACATATTTATATTCTTCAAAGTGGTAGGCATGTTGTGTAAATCAAATTATAACAACCCCCCAAAATCTCTTTTAATTCCAGGTTGTAAGGCAACCAAATAGGAAAGATGCCAAAGGGGTGAATACTTTCGGAAAGTATCGAATACTTCCGCAAAAGAACAAAGCCTTACAGAATACAAATATTCCAAAACATGCATCCTGTTTGATACAAGGCACTAAAGGAATATTGCAAAAAAATGTGCCAAAGCAATTAACGTTTTGTCTTTAATGCAAAATGTGTGTTTAGGTTCAATCCAATACAGTAAACTGGTTCAGTCTGCTTTCTACCAGACACTTGGAGATTAAGCCTCTAAAAAACAAATGAACAATTATTGTTTTTAAAGCAGACCGCATTCAAAATACACTGCCAACATCCCAAATACATAATCTATACAGCTAAAAAGAATAATGCAATGTGAAAACAAGTTGACACTGAGGTAACAGAAAGTGTGCTTTCTCAATTTACCAAATTTTTCTCACCGTTATTTCAGAGAACATCAAGACATTTATTTTCTTGTAATGTTTTTGTAAGAAAAATCTTAAATTACAGCTTAATTTGAGTCAAATTCAGAATGTGCTATTATTGATTTTTAATCATTTGACAGCCCTAAAAATTAATAAAGAAATTATATTAAGAGCACAATTTTGGTCTACATTTTGAATAGCTCTATTTTTTGTACCCTGTCAATTTTTGGTGATGCAGTTAATTTCATAAAATGAATTCTCTTAAAAATCCCAAAATGCTTTACAGCCTCTTTCTCTCTCACTCTTTCTAAGACCAGAGAAATTGGTTCCACTGAAATGTGCATGATGCCAACTAAGGGGGTTTCATTTTCCAATCGACAGACAGGACACATCACTTATAATTCTCAGATTGGATTAACACATTTAATGGTGTGGGTTTGGGGGACCGTAATATGTAGGACACTCAGTAATCAGAGACAAAATTGCAATATGCCGGATTTAATGAAGTACTACGCCCACCTACCCTGGCTTTATTTCAAAGGGGATTAGTTTTATGAAGAATTATCCATGCTCTAAATGTGTGCTGCCAATGACAACCAAACAGAGAGTTATTACTGTCAGATGGGCAGCTCCGGCTGCTGGGGGAGACTGACTGGTTCTCACCAGGGTTTCTTCACCAGAATAGAAAACAATTATTTCCAGGTTTAGAGTTTTCAGACACCATCTCCTTTACCACAGTATATAGTACACAGTAAATTGATGTATTATGGTGTATCCTCAGGCATATGGGAGAATTTTGAAGGAATCTCTCAACAATGGTCAACAGTGAACAAATACACCAGGCAAAGTCTCTGAAACCTGTAAGGTCCTCTCCTATCTGAATACAATCCATAGTGATCAGAGTATGTTGGACGGGTCAGAACATATCCCCTTACCAAAAACCTACGTAAGAACCCTTCATCCTTTTGCCTAATTTATGGCCTGTTGAATCCATATAAAGGTCCCTGGTGCCGTAAAAGATGTTAGTAGGAAGACAACTGTCCTGACAGAATGAACATGATGCAAGGTACTTTATACCCCCTTCAGAGAGAATGTGCGATATGATCAATCATTTTATGAGCAATTTAACCAAATAAAATGTTATTTGTCACATACACATGGTTAGCAGATGTTAATGCGAGTGTAGCGAATTGCTTGTGCTTCTAGTTCCGACAATGCAGTAATATAAAACAAAATACTGCATAGTTTCCTAGGAACGCAAAGAGAGGCGGCCATCTCTGTCGGTGCGGGAAGTACAATAAAATTACTAGAATGATATTGGACGCAGCCTTTGCTCTTTGTAGGTTTATTGTTGGTAGTGCAGTTAGAGAAAATAACTATAGACATTGCTGGCTAATTGTATAGCTATATTGGTTGTGGGTATTTCTTGTGTGTGTGTGTGTGTGTGTGTGTGTGTGTGTGTGTGTGTGTGTGTGTGTGTGTGTGTGTGTGTGTGTGTGTGTGTGTGTGTGTGTGTGTGTGTGTGTGTGTGTGTGTCTCTACTCAGTCATGCAGAATGTTGTATGGGCAGTGCTCCTCTGGCCCTGTCTGGTGTCCTTGGGTGTCCCTCTGGAGTGTAAGGACGAGCAGGGCAGCATCATACTATGTGCCTCCATCTCCAAGGAGAAACTACTGGACCGGGTCATCCAACACGCCGAGCTCATCTACCGTGTCTCTGAGGAGTCCTGCACTCTGTTTGTGAGTACCACACTCCTACACACTTCCGACATTTCCAACGTACCTCCTCTAAGAGTACCCACTGAGGAAATGTGGTCATTCATATCTGTGTGAAGCTGGAGAGCTTAGTGTTTCACAGCATACAATACCGTTCAAAAGTTTGGGGTCACTTAGAAATGTCAATGTTTTTGAAAGAAAATCCAATTGTCTATTAAAATAACATCAAATTGATCAGAAATACAGTGTAGACATTGTTAATGTTGTAAATGACTATTGTAGCTGTAAATGGCTGATTTTTAAAGGAATATCTACAGTGGGGAGAACAAGTATTTGATACAGTGCCGATTTTGCAGGTTTTCCTACTTACAAAGCATGTAGAGGTCTGTAATATTTATCATAGGTACACTTCAACTGTGAGAGACGGAATCTACAACAAAAATCCAGAAAATCACATTGTATGATTTTTAAGTAATTTATTTGCATTTTATTGCATGACATAAGTATTTGATACATCGGAAAAGCAGAACTTAATATTTGGTACAGACACCTTTGTTTGCAAGTACAGAGATTGTACGTTTCCTGTAGTTCTTGACCAGGTTTACACACACTGCAGCAGGGATTTTGGCCCACTCCTCCATACAGACCTTCTCCAGATCCTTCAGGTTTCGGGGCTATCGCTGGGCAATACGGACTTTCAGCTCCCTCCAAAGATTTTCTATTGGGTTCAGGTCTGGAGACTGGCTAGGCCACTCCAGGACCTTGAGATGCTTCTTACGGAGCCACTCCTTAGTTGCCCTGGCTGTGTGTTTCGGGTTGTTGTCATGCTGAAAAACCCAGCCACGACCCATCTAAAATGCTCTTACTGAGGGCAGGAGGTTGTTGGCCAAGATCTTGCGATACATGGCCCCATCCTCCCCTCAATACGGTGCAGTCGTCTTGTCCCCTTTGCAGGAAAGCATCCCAAAAGAATGATGTTTCCACCTCCATGCTTCACGGTTGGGATGGTGTTCTTGGGGTTGTACTCATTCTTCTTCTTACTCCAAACACGGCGAGTGGAGTTTAGACCAAAAAGCTCTATTTTTGTCTCATCAGACCACATTGCCTTCTCCCATTCCTCCTCTGGATCATCCAGATGGTCATTGGCAAACTTCAGACGGGCCTGGACATGCGCTGGCTTGAACAGGGGGACCTTGAGTGTGCTGCAGGATTTTAATCCATGACGGCGTAGTGTGTTACTAATGGTTTTCTTTGAGACTTTGGTCCCAGCTCTCTTCAGGTCATTGACCAGGTCCTGCCGTGTAGTTCTGGGCTGATCCCTCACCTTCCTCATGATCATTCATGCCCCACGAGGTGAGATCTTGCATGGAGCCCCAGACCGAGGGTGATTGACCGTCATCTTGAACTTCTTCCATTTTCAAAAAATTGCGCCAACAGTTGTTGCCTTCTCACCAAGCTGCTTGCCTATTGTCCTGTAGCCCATCCCAGCCTTGTGAAGGTCTACAATTTTATCCCTGATGTCCTTACACAGCTCTCTGATCTTGGCCATTGTGGAGAGGTGGGAGTTTGATTGATTGAGTGTGTGGACAGGTGTCTTTTATACATGTAAAGAGTTCAAACAGGTGCAGTTAATACAGGTAATGAGTGGAGTCAGGAGGGGTTCTTAAAGAAAAAAAAAACAGGTCTGTGAGAGCCGGAATTCTTACTGGTTGGTAGGTGATCAAATACTTATGTCATGCAATAAAATGCAAATGAATTACTTAAAAATCATATGATATGAATATCTGGATTTTTGTTTCTCACAGTTGAAGTGTACCTCTGATAAAAATTACAGACCTCTACATATGCTTTGTAAGTAGGAAAACCTGCAAAATTGTCAGTGTATCAAATACTTGTTCTCCGCACTGTAAATAGGCGTATGGAGGCCCATTTTCAGCATCCATCACTCCCGTGATCCAATGGCACGTTGTGTTAGCTAATCCAAGTTTATAATTTTAAAAGTCAAACTGATCATTAGAAAACCCTTTTGCAATTATGTTAGCACAGCTGAAAATGGTTGAGCTGATTAAAGAAGCAATAAAACTGTCTTTCTTTAGACTAGTTGAGTGTCTGGAACATCAGCTTTTGTGGGTTCGATTACAGGCTCAAAATGGCCAGAAACAAGAACTTTCTTCTGAAACTTGTCAGTCTATTCTTGTTCTGAGAAAGGAAGGCTATTCCATGCGAGAAATTGCCAAGACACTGAAGATCTCATACAATGCTGTATACTACTCCCTTCAAAGAACAGCGCAAACTGGCCCTAACCAGAATAGAAAAAGGAGTGGGAGGCTCCGGTGCACAACTGAGCAAGAGGACAAGTACATTAGACTGCCTAGTTTGAGAAACAGATGCCTTACAAGTCCTCAACTGGCAGCATCATTAAGTACTACCCGTAAAACACCCGTCTCAACGTCAACAGTGAAGAGGCGACTCCGGGTTGCTGGCCTTTCTGCCAATTGAGATGTCTTCCTTCTATGATTGTGTGTATGATTGTGGAACTCCACACACACACACACACACACACACACACACACACACACACACACACACACACACACACACACACACCACACACCACACACCACACACCCCAAATCACAAAACAGCATTGGTGGTGCATAGAAACAATGTGTCGCTTTATAGTTATGGTCACTTAACGTATGAGTGAGTCTTCTGTCTCTGTAGTGCCATCTTCTGTGGTGTATTGTTTTGGCCGATTAAACATAAGTTAGGCCTAATTATTCTTAAGAAGTCTTGAAAATGTCCCTTGCTACCACCATTATTATTATTATTAGGATTTATGTATATTCTTTTGCCCATCTTAATATTTTCTTTTTATTGGCCAGTCTGAGATATGGCTTTTTCTTCGCAACTCTGCCTAGAAGGCCAGCATCTCGGAGTTGCCGTTGAGACTGGTGTTTTGTGGGTACTATTTAACGAAGCTGCCAGTTGAGGACTTGTAAGGCATCTGTTTCTCAAACTAGAATCTCTAATGTGCTTGTCCTCTTGCTCAGTTGTGCACCGTGGCCTCCCACTCGTTCTATTCTGGTTAGGGACAGTTTGCGCTGTTTTGAGAAGGGAGTAGTACACAGCGTTGTACGAGATCTTCAGTGTCTTGGCAATTTCAGCTTTGCTAACATAATTGCAAAGGGTTTTCTAATGATCAATTAGCCTTTTAAAATTATAACCGTTAATTAGTTAACACAACGTGCCACTGGAACACAGGAGTGATGGTTGCTGATAATGGGCCTCTGTATGCCTATATACCAGATATTCCATAAAACATCAGCCGTTTCCAGCTACAATAGTCATTTACAACATTAACAATGTCGACACTGTATTTGATGTTTTTGATGTTATTTTAATGGACAAAAATGTGCTTTTCTTTCAAATACAAGGACATTTCTAAGTGACCCCAAACTTTTGAACGGTAGTGTATGTGCCCTGTGTTTTAGGGAAGTCCTATGGAAATACTGCATATACCCTACCAATCCTTTTGCTATATGCTCCACCAATATAACCAGCACTTTATAGCTTAAAAGTAGGTTCCCAACTCTCCTCAGACAAATAATGATTTATGGAAGGTACAGAATCAAGACAATGCTGATAATGATATGCTGTGCTGTGCATTCATATTGTGGTTTTCAGTAGCAGGAAAGCCCATACGATTCCCTTCCATATGAGAGTACAGAACCAGCATCGCCTTTGAAATGGAAACATCATGTATCTTCTCATTATTGGAAAGACACTGCATGAGGCCAACAGATGAGAATATGTTAAAGAAGAAAACTCCAGCCGCTCTGCTTGTAGCTCAGTTGACAGACGGCTCGTCTCTATTGGCTGGGGTTAGCGGAGCATGAGTCTGTGTTTATCTTCCATGTTGTTCCTTGTTCCCTGTCTGTTTACTACATAGGAGGAGATGTTTGTCCCTTTCCCTATGCGCTCCCAGAGGAACCAGGCAGGATACACATGCGCCACCAAGGCCTTCCCCATCCCGGGCTCCAAAAGCGAAATCCAGCAGATCTCGGTAAGCAGATGGGAGCTGGACGCTCTACTGTTTTCTCTCTCTCTCACTCACTCTCTCTCTAGCTCTCTCTTTGTGTTTGTTTGGACTTTTGTCTTAATTTCTGCCAATTGAGATGTCTTCCTTCTATGATTGTGCGTATGATTGTGGAACTCCACACACACACACACACACACACACACACACACACACACACACACACACACACACACACACACACACACACACACACACACACACACACCACACACCACACACACACATCTGCCTGTGTGTGTATCCCCAACTCACAAAACAGCATTGGTGGTGCATAGAAACAATGTGTCGCTTTATAGTTATGGTCACTTAACGTATGAGTGAGTCTTCTGTCTCTGTAGTGCCATCTTCTGTGGTGTATTGTTTTGGCCGATTAAACATAAGTTAGGCCTAATTATTCTTGAGAAGTCTTGAAAATGTCCCTTGCTACCAACATTATTATTATTATTATTATTATTTGTATGATTATTTATGTATATATCTTTTTTTAACCTTTATTTTGACAGGGCAGTCATACTGAGACTAGGATCTCTTTTACAGATGAGCCGTGCTTAAATACATCAAACACATACAATATACAAAATTACAAAACATATTAAGGAAAAAAGACACATTTATCAACATAGAGGTCTCCGATCATTATTCTGAACTCACCAAGGTGGACCAGAACATTTCATTTCCGAGGGCTCTGTAAGTTGTTCCACATAAAGACCGGATTTGGTCACTTGTAAGTCTAAATTTAATTAATGATGACAGACACATAAGACATTTATGCAGGAGTGCTTTGTAGATGAACACAAGAAAATGCTGCTCTCTCCTTACATACAAAGTGGCCCAAGCCACTTTTTGAAACAAAACACAAAGGTGAGTTCTATAACCATCATCAGTAATCAACTTAAGGACACAATGGAAAACAACATCTAAGTGTAGATGCTGCTGCATGCATATACAGTAGATGATATCCCTTTGAACTTCAACTTTTTCAGCAGCTCAGTGACATGTTTTAAAATGACAGTGTGTCATAAAGCCAGATAACAAGATACTTGTACAAAGGAAATTGCTCATATTGTGTACCGTTCAAACTAGTCATTACACATTCATGTAAATCTGGGTTATGGGACCTAGAAAAAAAGTATGCATTTTGTTGGTTGCATTTAGGACTAACTTTAGATTCAATAGTGACCTCTGCAGTGCTTAACAATCAGACTTCAAACGTGAAAAGACTTGGCCACCTGAAGGAGCAATGAAATACAACACTGTATCGTCTGCATACAAGTGAATACAGTGCATTAGGAAAGTAATCAGGCCCCATAATTTCTTCCGCATTTTGTTACGTTACAGCCTTATTCTAAAATTGATTAAGTAGTTTTGTCCCCCTCATCAATCTACACACAATAGCACATAATGACAAAGCAAAAACAAGTTTTCAGATTTTTGGGGGAAATGTATGAAAATAAAATAAACTGAAATATTCAGACCCTTTACTCATTACTTTGTTGAAGCACCTTCGGCAGTGATTACAGCCTCAAGTCTTCTTCGGTATGACGCTACAGGCTTGGCACACCTGTACTTGGGGAGTTTCTTCCATTCCTCTCTGCCGATCCTCTCAAGCTCTGTCAGGTTGGATGGGGAGAGTTGCGGCACAGCTATTTTCAGGTCTCTCCAGAGATATTCGATCGGGATCAAGTCCAGGCTCTGGCTGGGCCACTCAAGGACATTATGAGTTGTCCCAAAGCCACTTCTGCGTTGTCTTGGCCGTATGATTAGGGATGTTGTCCTGTCGGAAGGTGAACCTTCGTCCCAGTCTCTGGAGCAGGTTTCATCAAGTATCACTCTGTATTTTTCTTCGCTCATCTTTCCCTCGATCCTGACTAGTCTCCCAGTCTCTGTCGCTGAAAAATCCCCACAGCATGATGCTGCCACCACCATGTTTCACTGCAGGGATTGTATTGGCCAGGTGATGAGCGGTCCCAGGTTTCCTCTAAACGTGAGACTTGGCATTCAGGGCAAAGAGATCAATCTTGGTGTCATCAGACCAGAGAATCTTGTTTCTCATGGTCTGAGACTCTTTTAGGTGCCTTTTGGCATACTCCAAGTGGGCTGTCATGTGTCTTTTACTGAGAAGTGGCTTCTGTCTGGCTACTCTACCATAAAGGCCTGATTGGTGGAGTGCTGCAGAGATGGTTGTTGTCCTGGAAGGTTCTCCCATCTCCGCAGAGGAACTCTGGAACTTGGTCAGAGAGACCATTGGGTTCCCACATATGCTGAGCGCTTGTTGGCTGCTTTTCCTTCACTCTACAGTCCAACTCATCCCAAACCGTCTCATTTGGCTTGAGGTCGGGTGATTGTGGAGGCCAGGTCATCTGATGCTATAACGACACAGGACGAGACCCAGATGCAAACACAGGCGGCAGATGGTTAGAGTCTCTGATATTTATAAAATATAAGGGGCAGATAATGGGCAGATCAAGGACAGGCAGAAGTTAATTAACCAGGTCAGAGTCCGAAAGTCACAGGGCAGCAGGCAGGCTCGAGGTCAGGGCAGGCTGAATGGTCAGGCATGCAAGCTCAGTGTCAGGGCAGGCAGAAAAGGGCGGAACTGAGAGTGCATAGAAACAGAGACTAGGAAAAACAGGAGCATGGAAAAAACACGCTGGAGGACTTGACGAGACAAGACGAACTGGCAACATACAAACAGAGAACACAGGTATAAATGCACCAGGGATAATGGGGAAGATCAGGGTGTGACAGATGCAGCACTCCATCACTCTCCTTCTTGGTCAAATAGCCCTTACATGCAGAGGTCATACGTTCACAAAGACACAGAGGTTGGAAGATAAATCGCAAATTTTGACTCATCAGACCAACGGACAGATTTCCAAATCAAATCATATTTTATTTAAAATCTAATTTTATTTGTCACATACACATGGTTAGCAGATGTTAATGCAAGTGTAGCAAAATGCTTGTGCTTCTAGTTCCGACAATGTCGTAAATAACAAACGAGTAATCTAACCTAACAATTTCACAACAACTACCTTATACACACAAGTGTAAAGGGATGAAGAATATGTACATAAAGATATATGAATGAGTGATGGTACAGAACGGCATAGGCAAGATGCAGTAGATGGTATCGAGTACAGTATATACATATCAGATGAGTAATGTAGGGTATGTAAACATATAAAAGTGGCATTGTTTGCAGTGGCTAGTGATACATGTATTACATAAAGATGGCAACATGCAGTAGATGGTATAGAGTACAGTATGTACATATGAGATGAGTAATGTAGGGTATGTAAACATTATATTAAGTGGCATTGTTTAAAGTGGCTAGTGATTTTTTTTTACATCAATTTTTCCATTATTAAAGTGGCTGGAGTTGAGTCAGTGTGTTGGCAGCAGCCACTCAATGTTAGTGGTGGCTGTTTAACAACCTGATGGCCTTGAGATCAAAGCTGTTTTTCAGTCTCTCAGTCCCTGCTTTGATGCACCTGTACGGACCTCGCCTTCTGGATGATAGCGGGGTGAACAGGCAGTGGCTCGGGTGGTTGTTGTCCTTGATGATCTTTATGGCCTTCCTGTGACATCGGGTGGTGTAATGTCCATTGCTTATGTTTCTTGGCTCAAACAAGTCTCTTCTTATTATTGGTGTCCTTTAGTAGTGGTTTCTTTGCAGCAATTTGACCATGAATGCCTGATTCATACAGTCTCCTCTGAACAATTGATGTTGAGATGTATTCTCTTACTTGAACTCTGTGAAGCATTTATTTGTGCTGGTAACGCTAAGGAACTTATCCTCTGCAGCAGAGGTAACGCTGGTTCCTCCTTTCCTGTGGCGGTCCTCATGAGAGCCAGTTTCATCATAGCGCTTTATAGTTCTTGACATTGTTCAGATCCAGGTTGACCAACACCAAAAATACAATTTACAGATAGAAAATAACGTAGCTGTTCGTTGAACAATGAGTGAAATATTTTTGCAAGACAAGGGAGCCTGGAAATGTGTCGATAATTAACGAGATCACTACTATCCCCACCCTTATGGAGTGGTAGCACAGAAGCTGCTTTCAACACTTTTGGAATATTTCCTAACACCTAAGTTAAATGAAAAATGTTACTGAGCCTGAAATGACAGGTGCTGCATATTTTAATAAGCAAAGACGGGTCCAAATGATCAGCCCCTAATGACTTATTGGTGTCAATGGATAATAAGGCAGCAAGAACTTCTCTTTCTGAGTTGCCAAACAGAAAATCCCTGACTACCATTCCCCATGTCACCTGAGGTTGACTGATTGTTCATCGAGGCAACTGGAGGCTGTATGTGGGAAGAACAGTCAACTGACTGGCAAAGTCCAGTGTGACCTCCATTTCTTTCAAATAGGAAACCAGCTAAAAATCATCAAAAATTGTATTAAACTACTTGTTTAGTCAGGGAAGCAGAGGAATTACAGTGAATTAACAATTTTGCAGAATTTAGAGGGATAAATAACAGAGTGTGCCACAGCGCTAAGGATGAATTTTGATTTGGCCTGTTTATCCTGAGGCAGTGCACCTATTTCTCAATTGCTGCCAATCAGCTAACGAGACATTTTGATTAGCCTTGGCCCAGGCTTGATTTCTTATCAAGAGGAGGTCTGAGAGTACAGGGGAGTTCCTTGGATTAGTTTGTTTTGCTTGAAAGGGCCATGTTTTTCAGCCAGAGAGGTAAAAATGGAAGTGCCAAAACAGGGTCTGGTATGCAGCTAGTAGAAAAAAAAGCTTTGCACAAAAATTTGCACAAAAAGCTTATTTAACTCAAATTTTCTGCACAAATTTGTGTACATCCCTGTTAGTGAGCATTTCTCCTTTGCCAAGATAATCCATCCACCTGAAAAGTGTGGCATATCAAGAAGCTGATTAAACAGTGTGATCATTACACAGGTGAGCCTTGGGCCGGGGACAATCAAAGGCCACTCAAAAATAAAATCACACAGCACAATGCCAAAAATGTCTTAAGTTTCGAGGCAGTGTGCAATTGGCATGCTGACTGCAGGAATGTCCACCAGAGTTGTTGCAAGAGAATTGAACTAGCATTTCTCTACCATAAGCCGCCTCCAATGTAATTGTTTTAGAATTTGGCAGAAATTCCAACTGACCTCACAACTGTGTGTATGGTGTCGTGTGGGCGAGCGGTTTGCTGATGTCAACATTGTTAACAGAGTGCCCCATGGTGGCGGTGGGTTTTGGGTGTGGACAGGCATAAGCTACGGATAACGAACACAATTGCATTTTATCAATGGCAATTTCAATGCACAGGGATACTGTGACTAGATCCTGAAGTCCATTGTTGTGCCATTCATCCACCACCATCACCTCATGTTTCAGCATGATAATGTACGGTCCCATGTCGTGTTCCAGTTCCCGGGAATATCCAGCAACTTCGCACAGCCATTGAAGAGGAGTGTGACCACATTCCAAAGGTCACAATCAATGGCCTCATCAACTCTATGCAAAGGAGATGTGTCTCGCTGAATTCGTCACACCAGATACTGACTGGTTTTCTGATCCATTCCCCTACCCTTTTTTTAAGGTATATATTTTTTTTTAAAGCTATCCATTCCCCTACCTAGGCCATCATTGTAAAAAATTATTAGTTCTTAACTGACTTGCCTATTTAAATAAAGGTTCAATAAAAATATATTTTGTGAGCAACATTTTCATATCTGTAATTCCTCAGTCATTTGAAATTCATATATTAAGGCCTAATTTATTTATTTAAGTTCACTGATTTCCTTATATGAACTGTAACTCAGTAAAAATTGTTGCATGTTGCAGCACATTTTGGGGACAGAATCCCCATTGTAGAGCAGCCTCTGCTTCCAAAAGTTGTCAAAGTTGTCTACAGAAGTTACACCCAAGGAGCTGAAGTAGTCATGTTGCCATTTGTGAAGTGTTATAAGCCTTCTCATTCTTTGGGGGGGTGGGGTGTCCAGCGTAGACCCAATTAATTCTTCAAATCCTGTTTTTTGCTCAAGAAACCGAGATGGTTCTTACCATAGAGTGACCTAAGGCAACAGCTGGCAAGATGGAAGGAGAAATCCACCCATTCCTGCGCTTCGTGTGATTCAGGAGACCAGTCGAGGACTTGTGAGAGGTGGAATCTTGCACACGCTCGCAAATTTTGGCACCCGGTTCGAGCCTTCCATGACCAATGAAGCCCCATTTACCGTAGAAGCCACGGGAGAGGGAGTCAGAACAGGGGACGAAGGCACAGGTAGCTCTGGAACCAGATCTTGAAGCGGAAGCCCCCAGGGATGAAGTTTGTGTCCGGTCCGTGCTTCCCACTGCCAAGGAAGCCCCTATTGCAAAAGGCTGCTGTTTTGGAATTCCACGGAGAGTGACGTGCCTCCATGGCTGGTTGGCAGGGTCAAGAATAGGAACATCCACTAAGTCATCCCGAAACAAGCACAGCCTGTGAAATGGCAAATACACAAGCAACACACAGCTGAGTCACACACCAGAGAGAAAATAGAGGACTTGCTCACTGTATGGATTCTGCCTGCACATACACTATACAAGCAGGAGATGATCAACACAAGTTGGTGCTGTAGAAACAAGCAGTAAATTGAGGGCCAGTGAGCCAAAACACTGTTCAACAAGTTAAGGAGAGACAGATAGCAGGAGCGTTCGCTTACCAACAAGCAGCGTAACGTGACAAGAGAGCAGCATTAGGACATTTAAAGGCTTCAGGATGGGACATTTTTCAATCTCTTTAGCTTTAAGGTCAGCTAAGGCTGTGAGTTGGAAACTACGCAGCAGCGCATATATCTAAAAGTCCAGGTGGGAAGATTTGGCTTGCTCAAACATGCATCTCTATAATTATTCCTCTACAACGTACAAGTGACAAGTGCAACGCTGTTAGTTTGGAGCAGGGAGATGATAATTGAGTACAGAAAACCCCTTTCCTTGTACTTTTAACACTGTAATGTTTATTTCAGATATATCGGTGACTTTACTGTTGAAGCTATTCCCTCTGTGATTTTAGGGTCATTCTTTTTAGCTTAATATGTAATTGCTTTAGCTGAATGCAGTCACATGACTGTATTAAAACTGCACAATAGCAAAAATTCAAATCAATCCTTTCAAATATACGGTACTGTTCAGTACACAATAGTCACAATACTCAAACTGTGCTCCTTAACATAAACTGTGTTGTGCAGGACAAGTGGCTCCTCCACTCTGTCCTAATTCTGGTCCAGTCCTGGATTGAGCCATTGGTGTACCTGCAAACCACCTTGGATCGCTATGATGACGCCCCCGACACTCTACTCAAAAAGACCAAATGGGTGTCAGAAAAACTCCTTAGTTTGGAGCAAGGAGTGGTGGTCCTCATCAGGAAGGTACTTCAGCAGTTACTCTGATACTTGTAGCTTTTAGGCATTTTCTCCTTTAGCCCAATGCATTTTCACACATCTCTTTCTCTTCTATCTATGCCTCATTTCCTAGACTTCACCTCTCTCTCTCTCTCTCTCTCTCTCCCCATCCCCCTGTCTACACTGTTTTGTCCTTGCTGTGTACTATAGATGCTGGACGATGACATGCTGACCACCTCCTACTATGAGCAGGGTGTGGCTCCGTACGCCCTGCAGCCTGAGGTGCTGGAGTCAGTTCTGAGGGACTACACTCTGCTCAGCTGCTTCAAGAAGGACGCCCACAAGATGGAGACCTTCCTCAAGCTCCTCAAGTGTCGCCAGACTGACAAATACAGCTGTTTCCTTCATTAGAGAACAACTATTCCCACCCCATTCAAACCCTACTATTTAATGGAATAAACAAGACACTACCCCCCATCATGAGACTAGCTTAAAAAAAATCCTGCTCCCTGCTTCTGGTGGCCCCTTATTTGCCTTAAACACATAGTGAGGTCGACTGATATGACCACTCCCTTAGGGTGTCTCACCTCGTGCCTAGTTCAATACAGTATGTCAGCAACTGACTGTTTCCAAAAAATGTCGTAAGTGTAATTGTTTGCCACTTTTTTAGAAAAGCTGCATTTTATATGTTCCTTTATATTTGTTTTACTTGGCTAGGCATTGCAGGGCGATCCCAAAGGATGATTTGCATCTTGCTATGTAAAAAAAAGAGAAAGAAAATTGCATATTTTCCCATTGATTTCAATTTTCTTTGTTCTCAACTGGAGTTTGTATTCCTCCCCGGTTCTACATTGTTTTTATTATTTCTCTTGCCTCTTGTGTATTCGGAGAGATTCTGTTCTTCTAGTTGAGCTGGCTTCACCTCTGCATTAGTAAAATGAAACACACTTGGTAGGAGACGGGAGTCAAAGGAAGAGCAGACACTGCAGACAAAGAGAAGGTCTAGAGATATTCTGACAGGTAGAGAAGATATTTTTAAAAAATAGTATTGAAAGAGGAATTGGACAGGAGAGTAAAAAAATACAAATGGTTTGTTGGACAGGATATGGAGTAGCATTATTTTTAATTATGCCCATACCAGATAGTGTTTATCTCAAATTTACACAGAGGTCAGAATGAGGTGTTAAGTAAGGACTATTTTTAGATTGCAAAATACCTTGATGATGCTTGTAACTGGCAAGACCAAAATAGGAACATGGACAATCAATGTGTCTTTGTTAATTTAAATGGAACATTGCTGGAGGGTTAGCATGAAACTGTTCCACTGGTCCTATAGCAATGCTTAGCAAAGAGTAGAGGTATCCATGTGCCATAAACAAAAGAAAAGACACAACCATAAGTAACTGAAGAGCTGAAAGAATGGAATTTTCTCTGATCTGAAATATTGGCTTTCTGAGAATGCATTTGGTCAAAGATATGATTCAATTAACCTTCTTAGCTATGACAGAGAAGTTAAAGGAAGTATCTTGGGAAGGATGATGAAATGGAAGAAAGAAAAAAACAGCCTGACAGACAGGACAGACTAATTACAAACTTGGACTAAAAGCTCCTGTATGCAACCCCAAGGCACCATTTAAACACATCTTCTAGAGTTTTTGTATCCCTATGGCAACACTGATGGTCTGTTATTAAGGGAAACATTGCAAGGATGGAAAGGGGTACACTGCCCAACCCGACTGCGTTATAACCCATCATTGCTCCTCCTAATACTAAAGTATATCTGGTTTCAGGGAAATTACTCACCTTTTCTGTTGTAAGAGCTCAAAGCTTCCCCTACAGTAACTAGGCAATATGTCAACATGTTTCCTTTTCTAATGAAAAACATGTACCTTGGAAATGTCTCAGTTGTAAAATGATCTGTAGATAATAATTATGTGTATTTCATGCCATGTTTCCAAAATACGGCTTTAGTAGAAAAGGCACAGTACGTTTGTGATTATCAATAAAGACAATAGTTTATGTTGCAAATTTGAAAATTATATTGATATGACTCTTTTGGACTACATCAGTGGTTCCCAAACTGAGGGGTTGGCAGGGGGAGCCTTGGCAGGGGGAGCCTGACTGTTGCCTTTTCACCTTTTTTTTGTTCTTGATTTTGTTGTGATGTTTGAGTCAATCACATATCACATGAACACATATAAGACATGGCAAAATGTGTAGAATTGCAGGAAATTAGCTTTAAAACTGGGGAGGAGGGGCATGTTCCCCAATGATGGACTGGTGGATCCGAGTGAAAAAGTTTGGGAACCGCTGGACTACATGATTTCCCTCTTCTTCCCAACCCATTGCACCAGGTGGCAGCAGTACTCTGTCATCAAGACCTTTTCATCTGAGAAGATTGCAGTTTTCTCAGTCCACTAAAATACACCCTTTGATCTAGGCCTACGTGTAACTGAAGATGCCTCCTATTGAGAGCACAATGTAAATGTAGCAGTGGAATGCTGATGTGTTATAGAGCTGGACACGTGCTTTTGAACATTTGACACACATTTGACGCAGACATCATTTAGCCTACTGTTTCAGGAAGGAAGGTAAGATACATTGCAACATGAAATCATATTAATGGGAACTAGTATGGCCCCTCTCTCTGCATATACATTAAAATATAGAGTATATATATTGTGAGTCAGATGGAATTTGTCAAACAGCTTCAAGTTCTCAGAGAGGCTCATGTAGAGGAGACTTGACCAGGGTTTGAGCAAGCTTATGAGGAAATAACTTTATCCCTCAAAGGAAAACTCCGGACTGCAGCAGTGGCTCTGGTTGTGACTGATGAATTGCCAAAATAAAGAAGCAGAAGTTCTATTAGTCCTGCTCTCTGGAGAATGCGCCTAAAATTGCCAGTCCATATTGTTTATTCCTGTTTACACCAATTTCACACTAGCAAGGTGAACACAATAAAGGAAGTGGCTAACAAAGACAGTTGTTCCTCGCTGGATTACCTGCCAGTAATACAATCCTCTACGAGTGTCTTCTCATCTATAGCTCCTCCACGTCAATTCGACCCCAGCTCCCTTTATCACAAGATGTAAATCAGCCAGCAATAGTCATGGCAAATCAAGTGTCAATGTGGCAAAGGTTTTGCCAGCAACGTCAGGTTCATCTTCCTGTGCCCTAATCACTTCAGCATGGGGGCCTAGGCCTCGGGTTGCCTGCCCTAAGCACCACCACCCATGCCCCCCGTCCACTGACAACACCCAAGGAGCAGCAGACCAGCCCCTCGCCCCCACCCCCTCCCCAGGCTTTGCAGCCATAAATATTACAAATCTGCTATAAGTGAATGGGGGAGGATGGGGGCCTGGATGATTTCACAGTCTAACTACTATAACCCGAGGAAAGGAAATCCAGACTGCTGGGATGCAAGAGTGGAGCAGAGCAGAGAGTGAGAGAGCGAGAGAGAGACAGAGAGAGAAAGACAGAAACAGAAAGACAGAGAGAGCGGCAGAGAGAGGGAGACAGAGAGAGAGAGAGATACAGAGAGACAGGGAGAGAGAGAAATGGAGAGGGGGCAGAGGGGGGGGGAATCTGTGTGTGAGAGAGGCAGAGACAGGGATCAAGGGAGAACATGGATTGCTGGAAGGCAGGTAGATGGAATATGAATTTTGGCGCTGGAGCTGGCTTGATATGGAATGAATCCTCAGTATGAAGTCCTTGAGCCTCTGTTGGCTCCCACACAGTGCACTGCTTTCATGTACTTCTCAGACCGACAGCTTGGAGAGCTCCAAACAGTCTCCAACCCTCCCAAGATTTCTCAAAGTTTTTTATTTTTGCATGCCTTAATGATACATCTGGTCTGAAAAGCAGTGGCAAGAACTTGTCATCTGATGTGTTTGTGTGTCTATGAGTGTAGAAAAAGCAAGCAGGGAGGAGCAGGAAGGGGGGTTCAATTGCACCTCATGTTCTGACAGCCGAACTGCAGCTCTTCGTTACAAAGCCATTTCTATCACGCCACCACAGACCAGAGGGAATGTGACTCAGGCCATGAAAGAATGACAGAAGGCTTCTTATCTTCCCTCCAAGATCCCAGGACCACTGGAGCTGCAGTGTGCAGAGCTGTCAGACAACACTGTGTGTGTGTGTGTGTGTGTGTGTGTGTGTGTGTGTGTGTGTGTGTGTGTGTGTGTGTGTGTGTGTGTGTGTGTGTTGTGTGTGTGTGGTGGTGTGTGTGTGTCCCAACCCCCCCCCCACCAACGTGTTAGTAGAGGCGAGGTCAGGAGGTCAGGAGTTCAGGGGGTCAACCCCCTCCTAACAATTCCAATGTGTTGGTAGATGTCAAGCTGAGTCCGTCAGGTTGTAATAGCAGGCTAGGGTTACACTCAGGAAAGCTGCTACTAAGAAAGAGGAGATCGGGGGGATGGCTTAGAACAGAGTGAAGTCAGTGAAACATGTTCGAAAGCCTATAATTATCCTCTGTTAAGGATGTGAGTGAGGTTTGGTGTGACACATTGGTCAAGGAAATTATTTGAATGTACATGACAAATCATGCATTATAAGTATGACATACCAGCCCCTCGCAGAGAGCATAATGCAAAAGATGGTCAAATATCCTCTTGCTTCCATTGTTTCTTTGTTTTATCTCCAAGACCACCTCTATGTACTGTTTTCTTTCACATTGTCATTGTGTACTGTCATTTATAAGAAGCAATGGGATCCACAATGGTACAAAAGAGTTTGATGTTTATAATAGCAAGCAAATGAATAGGCTTGCTGAAATCGTCCCTGTGGGTGTCCCCTGTTTGTGGTTTGTGGTGAGTGCGGCGAACTGCAGGATTTATTCCACAAGGAAATGAGGCAATTACCCAGGAGGTTTCAGGGAATGGGCTATGGGCTGGGAACTCAGCGGGGTAGGGACCATCAATCATCCCTGCGTGAAGCCCTGGCCTTGGTCCACTGTTCTGCTGGTCCACTGTCTTATCCTGTGATACATTCACATGCTACGGATAGAAGAAGGCAGGAAAGAAACCTCAAATGTATAGATGGACTCTGATTTATTGTCATGGTGTCTGGACATTGTCATGAATTGTCACGACTTCCGCCTAAGTCGGTCCCTCTCCTTGTTCGGGTGGCGTTCAGCGGTCGACGTCACCGGCCTTCTAGCCATCGCCGATCCACTTTTCATTTTCCATTTGTTTTGTCTTTGTCTTACACCCCTGGTTTCAATCCCCCAATTACTTGTTCATTATTTAACCCTCTGTTCCCCCATGTTTGTTTGTGAGTGATTGTTTTTATGTAATACGGTCCGTTTATGTGGGCTCGCTTATTTTGTATTGTATTTGTCTATGTTGAGTAAAATACCTTTATTTACTCATATCTGCTATCCTGCGCCTGACTCCTCTACACCAGCTACACACAGACCACATTACAGAGTCACTCACCCAAAGAATGGAGTCAGCAGGAGCAGACGCCCTCCCTGTGGAGATAGAGTAGCGCGTCCAGCAGCACGCGACCATATTGCAACATCTGGGCATCGCCATGGATCGCGTGTTGCAGAAGATGGATCGTTGGGAGAGAGGAGGAGGTCGTCCAGCGCCTCCACAAGCCCCACTACAGCAGGTCCCACGGTCCACCCCTCCTTCACCCGGTTCCAGCAGGATTCGGCTCGCACTTCCGAGGGAGTATGATGGGACGGCGGCCGTTCCTACTCCAGCTTGAGCTCTACATGGCGACCGTCCACTCGGCTCCTTCGGGACGTGAGAGCGTGTCCTCCCTCATCTCCTGCCTCTCAGGCAAAGCCGTGGAGTGGGCCAATGCAATATGGGGTGAGGGAGACACAGCGTTGGACCAATACGCAGCGTTCACCCGCTTTCAGGCAGTTTTCGACCACCCGCCTGAGGGTCGAGCAGCGGGTGAACGAATGTTCCAACTAAGGCAGGGGACGAGGAGCGCGCAGGATTTTGCATTGGACTTCCGGACCCTGGCCGCCAGCGCAGGAACGACAGAGCCCTGATCGATCAC
Source organism: Oncorhynchus tshawytscha (assembly GCF_018296145.1). NCBI lineage: Eukaryota > Metazoa > Chordata > Actinopteri > Salmoniformes > Salmonidae > Oncorhynchus > Oncorhynchus tshawytscha. The sequence continues at coordinate 69,962,983 of NC_056441.1, forward strand.
TACTGGGGCAGTCTGCGCGAGGACGTCCATCGGGAGTTGGCCTGCCGAGACACCACCCTCACATTGGACCAGCTGGTGGACCTGTCCATCCGGCTGGACAACCTGCTGACTGCCCGCGGACGTCCGGATTGGGGCCTGTCAGTTCCATTCCCCAGCACCTCCGCTCCGACAACCATGGAGCTGGGAGTTGCTGCACTTAGGGCGACCGGAGGAGGAGCCATTCCCTGCACCATCTGTGGCCGAAGAGGGCACACTGCTGGTCGGTGCTGAGGGGGTTCCTCAGGGAGTTGAGGCAGCAGGCAGGGCACTATCGTGTCACCCCAGGTGAGTCGGCACCAGGCTCACCCAGAGCCCCCTGTTGCTTACATGAACGTGTTTCTTCAATTTCCTGAGTTTTCCCCGTGTTCATTAGGGATCCCCCTTGTTCCTGTGGATATGCCCTTCCCTGTGCACGCCCTAGATAGTCGACCATTAGGGTCAGGGCTGATTAGGGAGGCCACCACTCCACTAGACATGGTTACGCAGAGAATCAGTCTCTTCCTTATTGATTCTCCTGCTTTTCCCGTGGTGCTGGGCATACCCTGGTTGGCCTGTCATGACCCCACTATTTCGTGGCAACAGTGGGCTCTCAAGGAGTGGTCACGAGAGTGCTCGGGGAGGTATGTGGGGGTTTTCATCGGTGTGACTACGGTGGAAAGTCCAGACCAGGTCTCCACCGTGCGCATCCCCTCAGAATATGCCGATTTGGCTCTCGCCTTCTGTAAGAAGAGGGCGACTAAATTACCACCTCATCGACGGGGGGTTTGTGCGATAAATCTCCTGGTAGTCGCAGCACTTCCCAGTAGTCACGTGTATCCTCTGTCACAGGAGGAGATGGTGGCTATGGAAACATATGTCTCCGAATCCCTGGGGCAGAGATACATTCGGCCCTCCACTTCACCTGCCTCCTCTAGTTTATTTTTTGTGAAGAAGAAGGATGGGGGTCTGCGCCCGTGTATTGACTATTGAGGGATCAATCAGATCACTGTGAGGTATAGCTACCCTCTGCCTCTCATCGCCAGTGCGATCGAGTCAATGCACGGGGCCGCTTCTTCACAGAATTGGATCTCAGGAGCGCTTACAACCTGGTGCATGTCCGGGAGGGGGACGAGTAGAGGACGGCATTTAGTACCACCTCAGGGCACTATGAGTACCTCGTCATGCCGTACGGGTTGATGAATCCTCCATCAGTCTCCCAGGCCTTTGTTGATGAGATTTTCCGGGACCTGCACGAGGCAGGGTGTAGTGCCGTATATCGAGGACATTCTGATATATTCCGCTACACGCGCCACGCATGTGTCCCTGGTGCGCAGGGTGCTTGGTCGACTGTTGGAGCATGACCTGTATGTCAAGGCTGAGAAATGTCTGTTCTTCCAACAGTCCGTCTCCTTCCTAGGGTTCCACATTTCCACTTCAGGTGTGGGGATGGAGAGTGACTGCATTTCAGCCATGCGTAATTGGCCGACTCCCACCATGGTAAAGGAGGTGCAGCCGTTTCTAGGGTTTGCCAACTACTACCTGAGGTTTATCCGGGGTTTTGGTCAGGTAGCAGCTCCCATTACCTCACTGCTGAAGGGGGGACCGGTGCGGCTGCAGTGGTCGGCTGAGGTGGACAGGGCTTTTGGTCACCTGAAGGCTCTGTTTACTTCGGCTCCCGTGCTGGCTCTTCCGAATCCCTCTTTGGCATTCATAGTGGAGGTGGACGAGTCCGAGGCTGGGATAGGAGCCATGCTCTCTCAGCGCTCGGGCACGCCACCAAAGCTCCGTCCCTATGCTTTCTTTTCGAAGAGGCTCAGCCCGGCGGAGCGAAACTATGATGTGGGGGACCGGAAGCTGTTGGCTGTTGTCAAGGCTCTGAAGGTGTGGAGACATTGGCTTGAGGGGGATAAACACCCTTTTCTCATCCGGGCGGCGACGAGACTGAACCCTCGCCAGGCAAGGTGGGCCATGTTCTTTACCCATTCTGTTTTCACTCTGTCCTACAGACCAGGTTCACAGAACGCTAAGGCAGACGCACTGTCCCAGATGTATGACACAGAGGACCTGTCCAAGGATCACACTCCCATACTTCCGGCCTCTTGCCTGGTGGCACCGGTGGTGTGGGAGCTAGTGTCCCCCAGTGTCCAGCTGGGCGCCTGTATGTTCCATCTGCTGTCTGCGACCGTTATACAGTGGGGCAAAAAAGTATTTAGTCAGCCACCAATTGTGCAAGTTCTCACACTTAAAAAGATGAGAGAGGCCTGTGATACTTATTTTCCACCATAATTTGCAAATAAATTCATAAAAATCCTACAATGTGATTTTCTGGATTTTTTTTCTTATTTTGTCTGTCATAGTTGAAGTGTACCTATGATGAAAATTACAGGCCTCTCTCATCTTTTTAAGTGTGAGAACTTGCACAATTGGTGGCTGACTAAATACTTTTTTGCCCCACTGTATCTATTGGGCCCACACGTCACCCTCCTCTGGTCACCCTGGCATCGGTCGGATGGTGCGTTGCCTTAGTGGAAAGTACTGGTGGTCCACCTTGGCCAAGGACGTGAGGGTTACTGTTTCCTCCTGCTCGGTGTGCACCCAGTGCAAGGCTCCCAGGCACCTGCCCAGAGGGAAGTTACAACCCCTACCCGTTCCACAACGGCCGTGGTCACACCTGTCGGTGGACTTCCTGACAGGGCAACACCACGATCCTGGTCATTGTGGATCGGTTTTCTAAGTCCTGCCGTCTCCTCCCTTTGCCCGGTCTCCCTACGGCCCTACAGACTGCGGAGGCCCTGTTCACTCCAGTCTTCCGGCACTACGGGGTGCCTGTGGATATAGTCTCTGATCGGGTTCCACAGTTCACGTCCAGGGTCTGGAGAGTGTTCATGGAATATCTGGGGGTCTCGGTCAGCCTCACCTCAGGTTTTCACCCCGAGAGTAACGGGCAGGTGGAGAGAGTAAACCAGGATGTGGGTAGGTTTCTGCGGTCATATTGCCAGGACTGGCCAGGGGAGTGGGCGGCGTTCATCCTCTGGGCAGAGATGGCCCAAAACTCACTCTGCTACTATCAGCCGGTTCTGGCACCGTGGCATCAGAGCCAGATCAAAGCTCCTGTGGTGGACGAATGGTTTAAGTGCTCGGAGAAGACCTGGGATGCCGCCCATGTGCAGCGGGCGCCTAATGCCACCGCAGTGAGGCCCTGGTGTTCGCACCTGGCTCTGGCTCTCGACCCAAAACCTGCCCCTCCGCCTGCCCTGCCGGAAGCTGGGTCCGCAGTTTGTGGGGCCATTCAAAGTCCTGAAGAGACTGAACGAGGTATGTTACAGGTTACAGCTTCCCCCAGATTACTGTATTAATCCCTCATTCCATGTGTCTCTCCTCAGGCCGGTGGTGGCTGGTCCACTCCTGGAATCTGAGGTGAGGGAGGTTCCTCCGCCCCTTCTGGACATAGAGGGGGCCCCGGCGTATGCTGTTCGAGCCATCCTGGACTCGAGGTGTCGGACGAGGGGCCTTCAGTACCTTGTGGAGTGAGAGGGGTACGGTCTGGAAGAGAGTTGCTGGGTGCCGGTGGAGGACATCTTGGACCCTTCCTTGCTGCGGGAGTTCCACCGTCTCCATCCGGATCGCCCTGCGCCTAGTCCTCCGGGTCATCCCCGAGGTCGGTGTCGGTGCACTGCTGGAGCCACACGTCAAGGGGGTGGTACTGTCACGACTTTCGCCGAAGTCGGTCCCTCTCCTTGTTCGGGCGGCGTTCGGTGGTCGACGTCACCGGCCTTCTAGCCATCGCCGATCCACTTTTCATTTTCCATTTGTTTTGTCTTTGTCTTACACACCTGGTTTCAATCTCCCAATTACTTGTTCATTATTTAACCCTCTGTTCCCCCATGTTTGTTTGTGAGTTATTGTTTTTATGTAATACGGTCCGTTTATGTGGGCTCGCTTATTTTGTATTGTATTTGTCTATGTTGAGTAAAATACGTTTATTTTCTCATATCTGCTGTCCTGCGCCTGACTCCTCTACACCAGCTACACACAGACCACATTACATGAATGGACATTTTCACTTTTTTCATCAACATAACAGTTTTGATTTTTTGGGGATCCCCATTTGCGCAAAACAGGACAAGTAACAAAACACTGATACACTGGTAGACAAGGACAGTCACAGAAATGTAACAGACAATGATATACAGTTACAACTGAAGCATTTGTGTAAGCCTTGTGCATGTACAGTCGTACATCCTAAATCCCTCTCATGAATGAACCTAGTAGGGAACCTAGTGAACCTCATGAATGAACTAGTACATGAGTGTATTTCTATCAGACTATTCAGCTTCTTCCATATGGTACCAGTTCAGGTTAAAGAAAGCTAGCTGTTTTCAACCAGGCAGCCTCTGTCACATCCACTTAGCTTTTTCATGGATGTAGAAAAAGAAAAGAAGAACAAGCTACACTACTGTATCTAAAACAAATGGTCTGGAACAAACGTTCTCACTTAGGGAAAGAAAACCAAAAGGCGGACAGATGCCAAAAGAAGCTGAGCTTAAATCAATGCAATTTCCTCCCCTCACTTCTCTGGTCAGAGGAACCTTTGGAGTTTTCCAGACTTTTTTTCCTCCTCTGAGATATAAATTGCAATGCACATAGTAGTACTGAGGTAGCAGGTGGGGGCTGAAAGGGTGGCAGGGGGGCCGAGGGGGATATATTTGCCTGTCTGCCAGGATGCACTGTGTTTTTCTTAGATCAGGTCACAAACATAAAAATCTAGTGCATTTCGCTCACTTCAGGAAGCTCTGCTGCCATGACTTCAAATATAATAATTTCCTTTTTGGAACGAGGGAGCATTAGCTTTCGTTTAATAATTGTTTTCTTTCTTGAAAGAAAAGCATTGGAGAGAAGGGGGATAGCTGATAGTGAGTTGTTGGACCTTTACCCTGTGTTCCTTGATGAGTTTTGATGGGCGTGGTGCTAAATTCAGTGCCTGGCTGATGAGGACAGTCACAGCCCCCTCCCTACTCAGCCGGGCCTCTCTGAAGACAACAATACTGGGAGCTGTCAGTACTCTGAACAACACAATACACTAAACAGGTGTGCAAAGATTCACAACCTCTTATTCCAAATGTGTGGATCATGCTTTGTATTTGCAGTCTCAATCCCTCAGAGTAGACCATAGTGCGCCCTCCCACATGCTGTCTGGGGTTGTAGCACATACAGTAGACACACTGCCTTAGCAAACCTGAAGGGTCTGTGGGACCAGGGCTTTGTAGGCCAAACCCATCACCTCCATACAACACAGTGTTGGTATTGGGTGTGTTTCCATCAACAGTGGAAAATTTAAGGCAAGGTGCGAAATCTGCTCCCCTTAGACTCAGATTATAAATACAGACATTACGTCAGTGGCATGTTGTGGCAGGGGTGGGGGAGAGTTGAACCGGAGAGGGAGGGAGAGTAATGCCCAGTCTGGTCCAAGGAGAGAGGCCTTGTCTGGACAGGGGAGAGGAGTGTGGGCCGGGGTTGTAGAATAGGGTTGCCAGAATACAGAGTGACCATATATTTGCATTAGGCCTGGCTCACTAGAGAGCCTGGTACATTTGTTAAACCGATAGAGAGATAGGCTGTGAAGAGGTGGTTGTTCAGACTGACGAAGTCAAGAAGTCCAGAGAGAGGATACCTCTACTGAACTGGAGACTGGAGGTCGGATGAGGAACTGGAGCTAGACTCTGAGCAGAGTTGACGTGGTTGGGGTTGGGAGGGGGATATATGTGTGTGGAGTGGGGAAGGAGAGAGGTGGACTGCATGCTTTGTGTCTGAGCCTGTCTGATAAACATCAGACAGTAAAGCAGAGAGGGAATGGAACGCGAGGTACCTGGGCTGTTACTGTGGCTACACAGCCTCAACCCAGCACCTGCTCTACACAGTAACAGCCATACAGTACAACAGTACACATCACAGATACACACCACCCACCTAGAGCCATCCAGAGTCCTTCTCAATAGTTGTGTTGATGACTGCATGTTCAAATGGAACCTGTTATCTGATAAATGAATTGCACTTGGCATGTGGAGATAACAGCGAGGATATAGACAATAAAATCAGAAATCACATTTTTAGTATTTGAGTTGTATTTTGGGAATGATTTGTGGGCCAGTGAATTAGAATAGCATCTGGCTCCAGTATTCACTAAAGCCTTGTTGCTCTCCTGTCCTCTCATTCCTTTTTTTATTCCTACTGCTTCCTCTCTGTCTATTGTTCATGCGGTGTGGCGTGGACGTAGCTTCCTAGATTTCTGCTCAGCGAGGTGAAGGCCAGTAGTCCGACTCCCTGCCAAGACACCTTATCTGGACCTGGCAGCCTGAAAACAGGATGGGAGAGGACAGAGGGACTGGCTGCATGGGGAGAGGGGGCTGGAGGGGATAAGGCTACAGGAGAGAGGCATGGTGGTCTGATGGTGGTCTGCCCTTTAACACTGTGGGGGTTGGGGTTTAGAGAGCTCTGTGGTGTCCATTCACAAGCCTTGCTCTCTCTCTAACGTGATGAATATGTGAGAACTCAGCTCATCCTCGGCCAGCTGCAGCCCCCAGTCCTGTAGGGAAAGGTCCACTAGTTTGGGCTGATCCCAGGCCAGACACAGCAGCTAGCCAAACACACAGGAGCCAAACACACAGGAGCCAAACACAGGTCTTTACAAGGCAACCTTCTAATTAAAGAGACATAATAAAGACTGTGCTGATTTTTATCTGTCTGTGAGATGGATCACCACCTCCCCCTGTTTTGGACTGATACATCTTTTCAATGCCCAGTCGTTGATGTTTTAGTTTACATTTTGGTTCTCACTTCTCACTTTGATATCAAATCGATTTGATGAGTGAATGAGATGTAGACCTACCGTTCAAAGTTCACTCTCTCGCTTCGACATTATGTTATGTGTGAAGCTACAGTACAAAGTCACAATGAAAGCCCAAAAAGAGAAAGGCAGGAATAGTGGATTTCTAGAGGGTTTGGTGACAAGGAGTCAAAGAAAGTGAAAGAAACTTGGCACATGGTAAATCAGAAGCAGTGAAAACTCACAGTCTCCTGAGCCCATGGGCTTAGACAAGATCTGTTTTAGGTGCAAGCAGTCATTTACCATTTCCAGGTATATTTATATTGATATTTATAAGGTTTAACATCAGATGTTATGTGCATTAAACTATCTGCTTTACTCATTACGTTTACGTTTTAGTCATTTGTCAGAGACACAGAGGTGAAACAACCAGAAATCATGATCTTTTTCTTATTACTCAGCTGTGGCAAACACTTAATTAGTCACTTTGTCCATTAGTTTGCCCCCAAAAAAATGTTTGTCCTATTCTCTCTTCTTTCAAGCAAATGCGATAAACTAGGTTACCCTACTTTGGTGAAAATTCTCCATAATTTTAGTTACGGCTTAAAATAAATATAATTGACGTCAACCCTTAACCTCAGTATGTTTATTATAAAGGCACACAATAAGAGGCCTTGAGAGCGAGACATCCAACCGCTTCACAGTAGGTCCTCAGGCTGTGTCCAAATCTTGTATATCACCTGCCTTTGGACCGACGGGAAGCAACTCCCCAGGAAATTGCCTAATGAAAATAAAATAAAAGTCCATACTTTTGTTGCGGCTGGCAGGCAGCCGTGCGTTTTGTAAGGACGGTACAGCACAGGATAGCCAGGGGAGTTTACTTTACCAGTGAATCTGGGACACTTGGAACCAATTAAAGATGAGAGGCCTGCCAACATTTCTGTTTTTCCTCTCCCTCAGGTACCCATTTAAATCTTGTTTCCCTCTCCACCTCTCTCTTTTTTTGCTGTGCAGGTAGGGTAGCTTCCTTCCACCTTCTATTTCTGTCTGTAGGAGAAGGAGCAGGGAGGGGACGGTTGGAGTGGTGGATTGGAGGGGTGAGATATACTAACCCCTGGCTGCTGCCTTGCATCCTGCTGTTTCTACACACACACACACACACACACACACACACACACACACACACACACACCCACACACACACACACACACACACACACACACAGCTCCATTGTAAAAAGCTTCTCTGATGAACTAGATGTGCACACGCACACGCAAATTCACGCAAACACACACATACAAACACACACACACACACAGCCTTACTCTCTTTGTAGCACATAGCCCCTCTTACAGTAGAAGAACCCCAGCAGAGCAGCAGGCCTGTGTTTAGGCCATAGTCTCTCTGTGTCCACAAACAGCCTGTCCCCTTTGCCCTGTGGTGGACCACATGATGACGGAATGACGACCACCCATGTCTCAAGTAAGAAGACTGGTATACCTTATACAGTTTTTTACAATCACTTTGGCACGAATTTTGGAACCTTGATGTCATTTTTCAAAACACTAGACACAAAACTCACAACCAATGATCAAAATGCACATTTTTGAAAACTCAAACACGTTTTCCAATTGCCTGGATACAATACACATAAAGCTAAGATCATTTGTTCATTGAACTAAAATCACCTGTTCAAAATGACATAACTTAACATCAAAGTATTACCATTTCAAAATGGTTACATTACATTTTACATCTGAGATGACTGCCCATCTGAGATGACTGCCTATTAATTTCATTACAATGATCTAACTATCAATTGATACAACTGCTCAAAATGATAAGTAACTCTTGCATTACTCTTAATGCATAGTTTTTTGGAAACTGACAAACAGTATTCCATGTTAAGATCATGAAAGTTTCAGGATAACGAGATACATTGACACCAATTACCGTGGAACATGAACCAATTGGACTACATTATATATGGATGTAATATTTCATCATCATTCTTTATTAGACACTGTTTCTATGGTCCCATGTACCACTTTCCCAGACCATGTTTTCAGATTTGACATTACTGTACACTCACCGGCCACTTTATTAGGTACACCTATCTAGTACTGGGTAGGACCCCCTTTTGCTTCCACAACAGCCTGAATTATTCACGGTGTTTTAAGAGATCCCATTCTGCACACCACTGTTTTAAACAGCTGTTATTTGAGCATTTGTGGCCTTTCTGTTAGCTTGAATGAGTCTGTACATTCTCCTCTGACCTCTCTCATTAACAAGGTGTTTTTGCCCACAGAAATGCCGCTCACTGAATGTGTTTTGTTTATCGTACCATTCTCTGTAAACTCTAGAGACTGTAGTGCGTAAAAATTCCAAGAAGGTTTCTGAGATGCTGGAATCACCATGTGTGGCATCAACAATCATACCACGGTCAAAGTTTCTTAGATTACGCATCTTGCCCGTTCTAATGTTAGGTCGAACAACAACTAAAGGTCTCTACTCTATATACTCTATATATTGAGTTGCAGGCAGCCACATGATTCGCTGTTCGAATGTAACCTTCCTTGATGGGCTAAATCAGGTCTGTAGAGCTGATGGCATGACCTATGTCATTGTGTGGGATAATGTCAGGTTCCACCATGCACAAATGGTGCAAGCATGGTTTCAGGCCCATCCACAATTTACCAACCGGTACTTACCCCCATACTCTCCTTTCTTAAAACCCAATTGAGGAATTTTTCTCCACATGGAGGTGGAAGGTATATGATAGGCACCCTCACGAACAAGCCACCCTTCTCCAGGCCATGGATGACGCATGCAATGACATCACTGCAGACCAGTGTCAGGCCTGGATTCGCCCTGCCGAAGATTCTTCCCAAGATGTTTGGCTAATGAAAACATCCATTGTGATGGGGATGAGAACCTATGGCCAAATCCACAAGACAGGGTTGAGGAAAATATAGAAGTACAGTAGTTTTTTTCTTTTTTTGGAGCTAAATATTTTTGCTTTGATTCTAAGAAACCTATGAGTGATTTTATTGTATTTCATCAATACATTTCAGATTTTGTTCAATGATTCCACTGTGTCTGTAGTACTCTCTTTACTAGTCCTTTTACAGTGATGTATTTACATGTAGTACCATAATGAAACATGTATCACATATTTTGTACTACAATATTTAATGATTGTATGAACAACTACACAATGAAACTATCGGTATCTTGTGTGTGGGTGATCTAAATTAATGTTCCTATGGTATTTCATGATAAATTAGTTATTTGAACCAATGATTCTGCAAGTGCAAGGTTTCTTTAAAGATATGAATGCACAATGCTATGTTTTGAACATTGGACAGCCTGTGTTACAAGTGATGACCATTTCGAGTTTTGTGTCTAGAGTTTTGAAAAATGACCACAAGGTTCTGAAATTAGTGCCAAAGGGATTGTAAAAAACTGTAATAGCCTTGGAGTATCACCACATTTTGTAAATATATGTGTATTTATTTTAGTCTATGTTTGGAAAGCACTTGCACTGTATGTAATACTACCAGCAGGTGATGTTCTTTATGATCACCTGAAAACAGAAAAACAAACAAAGTGCCAATTTCTCAATGAATATGAGCAGCATTCAACATTCTGCTGTAACATGTTGTATAAGAGGTGTTTAGATTAGGGGAGACTATATACAGAACAGAGCAGAGGAGGCTAGTGGGAGGAGCTTTAAGAGGACGGGCTCCCTGTAATGGCTGAAATGGATTAAATGGAACGTATCAAACACATCAAACATATTGGAAACCACATGTTTGACACCGTTCCATTGATTCCATTCCAGCCATTACAATGAGCCTGTCCTCCTATAGCTCCTCCCATCAGCCTCCACTGGAACAGATGAAGCTGTGCATGGTTTGATGTTATTGCAAGAATGAGTAATAAATAATGAGAGAGTGAGGAGGGATTTAAGGGTGTCTTAAACATTGTCAGGTTGGCAGCATGAGCACCTAAATCCACTTCATTTTACACTAGCAGGTTTTCTTACTCACCACAACCCCTCTACACATGCTGTGCGAAGCCCAGGAAATTACAATTATCACCCTCCTGTATGTGTACACCCAGTGGGAATGACATGCAAGTACCACCACCTACCACTAGATGACAGGCAAGCCCCTCACATTTCTACTTGTAGATTACCAGTGCATAAGCAATAAGCAATAACAGTCAACCAGGAACATGTAGTTGGGGGGTGTGGGGGTGTATGAAATAAAAGGAATGCATATGATTAGGGTTAGTGTTTGTGAAGCATTCTCTATAGGCTTGATTTTTTTATTTGACGTAATGTGCAGATGGTTGATGTAGGCTAGGTATGTGCACATGATTTCTCAATCACTTCTCCAGATGCCTGTCTCACTCTCTCTCACTCTCTCTCAAGCCAGACTGTATTTGCAGAGCCATCTTTGAGGGATATCAAAGGCTGAATCAGATATCTAACAGGCTACCAGTTCCCATCGAGTCTGATCTCCTTATTTCTCTGATCAGAAGAGAGGAGGGAGTGAGCCCCACGGGATGATGCTCATCTAGAGATGAGAACATGCCATGGAGTCCCTCAGTGCACCTGCATGTTCCATGATGTCACCAGAGTTATGTGTCACTTGGGGAAGAAGCACTATCCATCCTCTGCTTGCAATGGTTGACCTAAGAGATTTATTCTGCTTTAAAAAACAATGTGTTGTACTTTGTACTTTATACTTAGACAAAGATACCAAAACATAGGTCTTATTTGAACATCATTCTCGAGGGTTCTTGTTCGTTTCATTCTTAGAAGAAGTGTTAATGACATTGCATCATGTAAAAATATGTTCCTTTCTAGGACAAGGTGATGACTCCTCTCTCCTTTCCTTCTCCATTCCTTCCTTCCTTCCTCTCCTCCTTCCTCCCTCTTTCTATCTCTCTCAGTGGGCCTTGTGAAAACACAACCCAAACACTGGCATCTTGTTTAGGGCAGGGTGTGTTCTTTCAGACCCCTCCCTGAGTCTAATCACCACAGATTTTTTTTACAAATTGCAATTACAGATAAACAGAGCGGGTGATGCGGATGTCCGATTGTGGAGGCTGAAGGGCATTATCTGGCATCAGCCTAATTGTTACATACAATCTGCCCAGTTTTCTTTACCTTCCCCTCTGCTGTGATTGTGTAGTGCGTACTACAGGGGAAAACTGTTTATGAGTCAGCTCATTTGGGAGCACGTTGAAGTCAGCGCCCAGCATTTTTAAACCATTTTTTGAAACAGCCTAGTTGTGCTCTGGCATTATTATTATTTTTTAAATTTAAGTTTGAGTCGGACGATTAACAGTCATTTGGAAGTTGTATTTGATTTGTCATTGGAAATGGATGGAATATTCTAGGAGCATGACACACACTTAACGTTTGATGTCATTTTCCCAAGACACCGATAGCACATGTTTATGTTTCAATCTGTTTTCCATTATCTCTATTTTGTGTATCTACAGTGATTGTTGTGGCTGTGTCATTCACAGAGCCAATGTGTTCTCCCTTTCACTCTCACACTGTTCCATTCAAGCCACATGTGCAGCAGTTTGAAACATGCTACATGTGACATGTGGTTTTCTCAGTGTGTCACTGGTGAACAGATGCTTGGACTGAGGGAAACCCCAGACAGCGGTTTAGTCTCCACATCATGTTGTGAGGGAAGGAGATAGAGCGTTAAGGGAGATGTAGAGAGAAAGAGAGAGTGAGAGAGAGGGCGAGAGTAGGGAGTGTTTCACAAAGTTTGGGTGAGAACGAGGAAACTGTGGCCTAGTCTTTCCCTCTTTCTCTCCATTCTTCAGCCACAGTGAAGCTTCACAAAAACCAACAGGCCACCCTGCATGGGGAGAACAGGAAATGACCCAACCTGAAGAGGAAGTGCTGCAAGGTGACCAGTAGCAGGCCAATTCGGGGGGGGGGGTTGTTGCATAACCCAGGGCCTAGCTATGCCACTGTTTCAGCAGTTTGGAGGAAGGAAACAGCTGGATAAGGGAGGCATGTAGAGGCAACAGGCTCCAGACAGCCGTTGGCTTGCTACAGTTCGAGTGAACATCAATCAAAAGCACAAAGTCAGGCAAGACCTCCGCTATATTTAACTGCAGCATGTTAGCACATTTACACAAACACATACTGTCACTGTCTCAGAATAGAACAATAGCCTACGCTCACACCTTGGGGAGCAAGATTCATGGAATTAAAGCCATCCAGGCATTCTCAGACAAGCATAGTTTGATGATTGTTTTTTAAAGTAAAGGTATGATTAACTTAAGAGGCAAAGTTATGGACCTACCAACCCCATTGTGTGCAAGAGATGTGTTTACGAACCATGAAACTCTTTTGAATTCCTGTGGGGTTCAAAGTGGGTCATGAAGGCTTGTAATTTTCCCAGTCAACCGTGCCACCGAGCCACCCACATCACCACAAGCAGGCCAAATGGGTGGGTTGCTTCTCTGTGGCTATGTACCAGCCAGCCTATCTACAGCTATGCCAGCTACAGTGTGTGTGTGTGTGTGTGTGTGTGTGTGTGTGTGTGTGTGTGTGTGTGTGTGTGTGTGTGTGTGTGTGTGTGTGTGTGTGTGTGTGTGTGTGTGTGTGTGTGTGTGTGTGTGTGTGTGTGTGTGTGTGTGTGTGTGTGGTAAAAAAAAGAGAGAGCAGAACACTGACCAGACATGTTAGTTGTGTTGAACCCTGACTGTTCTGTGACTGACAATTGTCCAGAGGGGAGGCTGAGCAGGTAAGAAGAGAAGGCCCTCAGGGATAGGGTTAGGGTTATTGGGGGAACCCTGGGTGCCCCAGTGAAAGATGCTGTCAGCTCCACATCCATGACCTCAGCGTATTATTCCTCCTAAAACTCTACATAAACCAGCTCAATAAGACAGACTCCACAAAAACAAAAGCCTGTCCCAGGGGAGTCCTTGAGCCGCCAAGCCAAAATACCTCAAAAACCATTCCCAGTCAGCTCCATTTAAACACATATACGTTACTGCCGACCCCTCCCAGCCTCGCTCTGCCCTCACCCCCTTGACCTGAGAAAGGTTATTCATTGGAAAACGCTCAATAAGCGCGGGGTAATCTGTGGCACATTTGAATAATCATCTGATATTAATTAGAAGCAGCTAGTTTGGGTATTTATAGAATTATATTGCATTTAATTGAATCTGTCACCCAGCAGCAGAGAGCACATCTGGCAACCGGACTGCTCTGGCTTGGATGCAGCCTCTCTCCTCTTTCTTGCTCTCTCTCTTCCGTCCTCTCTCTTTCTCTTGTTCTGCTCTCTTTGTTGTTCATTTTTAAATGGAAAAGAAAGTCCCTTTTTTGGGTGGATACTAAAATAGCAATATTGCACTGCTTGGCTTCTAAAGAAAAGGTCTGGTAATAATCGCAGTGCAGTTGTTGTTGCTCCAGACCTTTTTTTTCACTTGTCAAATCACCTGGATAAATGAAGTGTCGGTCAAATTAAGGTATGCTACTATGTTTAAACAGGTTATAATGTTAACTACTCATCCTAAAGTGTCATAACTGCTGGGGGGGCGGGTAAGTGGAACATAATAATAATGATTTGTACACTGCAAATTTAACACAACTAAGCCCAAAAATAAATTGTATTTGGAAATAATGATAACTTCATACCTTGATTACATTGAGACACGATCACATATGTCTCTTTTTTATTAGTGGGAATACTTGGGAACAGATTTCCTAAATGAAGCACATTTTGCGGAATTATATTCCTTTACCAAAAAGCAGAATGTATATATATATATATATATATACCACTCTGGAAAAAAATTAAGAGACTACTGCAAAATTGTCAGTTTCTCTGGTTTTACTATTTATAGGTATTTATGGGTAAAATTATATTTTTGTTTTATTATATAAACTACTGACAACATTTCTCCCAAATTCCCCCCAAAATATTGTAATTTGGAGCATTTATTTGCAGAAAATGACAACTCGTCAAAATAACAAAAAAGATGCAGTGTTGTCAGACCTCAAATAATGCTAAGAAAATAAGGTAATATTTATTTTTAAACACAATACACATTTTTTATTAACTTAGGAAGAGTTCAGAAATCAATATTTGGTGGAATAACCCTGATTTTCAATCAGAGCTTTCATGTGTCTTGGCATGCTCGCCACCAGTCTTTCACATTGATGTTGGGTGACTTAATGCCACTCCTGGCGCAAAAATTCAAGCAGCTCGGCTTTGTTCGATGGCTTGTGACCATCCATCTTCCTCTTGATCACATTCCAGAGGTTTTCAGTGGGGTTCAGGTCTGGAGATTGGGCTGGCCATGACAGGGTCTTGATCTGGTGGTCCTCCATTCACACCTTGATTGACCTGGCTGTGTGGCATGGAGCATTGTCCTGCTGGAAAAAACAATCCTCAGAGTTGGGGAACATTGTCAGAACAGAAGGAAGAAGGTTTTCTTCCAGGACAACCTTGTACATGGCTTGATTCATTGGTCCTTCACAAAGACAAATCTACCTGAGTCCAGCCTTGCTGAAGCACCCCCAGATCATCACCGATCCTCCACGAAATTCCACTGTGAAATTTGGTGGAGGATCGGTAACCTAGAGATATCTCACAGCAATGTAAGTATCCATTCCACTAACAGCAATGTTACTCCATTCAACTGTTCCAACATCCATTGTACATTTATTCCATTCTATCACCTGTAAGGATGTCAGTTTTTTTCTCTCTAATCAAAACAAGCTAAGTTTGTCCTAATATTCTCCTTATTAATATCCCATCATTAAGTCCCCAGTCTAAAGTCATATTTCTGTCCCTATAATAAATCACAGTCAGTGCAGATGTTCAGATCTGGCTGCAGACTTGTGGCTCTCTCACGTTTTGTTGGATTGCATTCCTTAAACAGAGGCTGTCCATATTTCTGACTTGATTTTCTCATCCCTTGGGTTATAAACAAGGAGGCAAAGACAAACATGTACTGTAAAAGCTGTTTCCATGGTCACATATAGACATACACACAAACGTACACAGAAAAATACACCCAAAACACCCAACACACACACACACACACCGCCTCCTCCTAATATTATTATTATTATGTTTAACCTTTATTTAACTGGGCAAGTCAGATAAGAAAAAAATAGTATTTACAATGACGGCCTACCCCTGCCAAACCCGGACCAATTGTGCACCGCCCTGTGGGACTCACGGTCGGATGTGGTACAGCCTGGATTCGAACCAGGGACTGTAGTGACGCCTCTTTCACTGAGATGCAGTGCCTTAGACCGCTGTGCCACTCGGGAGCCCTAATAATGCTACCCTAGCCTGATTTGCACTTCCCTTGATGTGTCCCCCCCACCCCCAACATGCTAAACTGGGGGCTAATATCTACAGTAATATCTAATGTCTTCTGAGTCTCGCCAGGGAGATTTCCACTGGATACTCACAGCGTCTGGGTCTGTCAGAGAGAGAGTCACGCTACACCCACAAGCCCTGGGCTGAGGCTGCCACTCCCTGCTCCATTATCAGTCTGTCTGCTTGTGGCTCAGACTGCTGTAGTGTAGCATGTACGTCCTGACCCAGTCACTACTCCCTACAGGACAACAGAGAGGTCAGTAGCCTTTCTGCTGGCTTCCTCACACACTACCTACCCTCTGTTGTACGTGGGTTAGTAGGGTCTGTCTTCACTGGAAACAATGGATAAAGACAAACATCGGGATCAATATAAACTGATGGTTAGGAGGGATAGGGAGTAGCCTGGCTGCTAGTTCAAATTCAGTTAAGTGTGACTCTTTCTTCAACAAACTGGTCCAACTCTTGAACTGGATACTGTGTGACCATGAGGCCATGGCAGGAGTGGTGTTAAGAGTTCAGAACGTGGTCCTGTCCGACTTAGTTTAGGGTCACTGAGACAAGAGCCAGTGAGGTACACAGCACACCAGATGGCTGGAACACAGTCTGTTTCTGTTGGAGCAGCGGGCCTCATATTTTGACTGACGTGTGTTTGAGCAGAGTGGACCCAAATGACAGACACATTGGGTCGCACAAATGATGCGTTGGCAGTTGGATGAATGACTGTGGAAACAGGCTTGGCTGATCCCAAAGAATCGAGAACTAATGTCATGATTGAGTATTCTGGGCTGGTATTCGAACACAAGGCAAAACAGTAAATCACGATTTCTAAGTTTTATTTACTTTGATTATTTAAAAGCCTGATGAGTGTGTCTAACCCATTAAATGGACCTAGGCCTGCAGGGAGGCACATTGTTTGATAGGGGGCAGCAATAAGCTGCTGAGAGGGTGACGTGGTTTAAATGGATCTCCAGCCAGTCAGATAGCCACACACTGAGGACATGCAGTCATGATTTTAAGTAGATCACACTCTTCCTAGTTTGTCCCATTTTGTCTCTGTTTGATTCTGTCAGCTTTAGAACGTATCACCAAGCAAAAGACAAACTGCTACATCTTTTGCTACATCTTTAAACATTTTTGAGCGTCTGCCAGCACTTTCGGGGTTGTACTCAATTCACCAAGAGAGTTAATTTGTCACTTTGGAACAAAGCATAATTTGAGATATAAAAAGGCTTGTAGCTCTAGGCATTCCAGTATTGTGCAATTGTTCCCTGTTGTTGACAAGGAGAGTACAGTGCTGAAGATGGGTTGAATGAGACTTTATTTTCTCTATAACTCTTTTCAGATTGTTGTACAGGTCCTCAAGGCCATTTTATCACCAGGCCTTTTCCACGTTGAAGAGACAAGCTCTCAGCTCACATGCTTTATGTGCCTACAGAGCCACCTGCAGAGTTTACATCACCCCAAAGACACAGACTGTGAAAGGTGATACCGTCTATGACAGGGAGTAAAGACGGGGCCACTCACAGGTTTCTGCTTTTATTTCCCTGTCTTCATCCCACTGCACTGGCCTTCTGTGGTGATGCAGGTTACACATCTCCAAGGTCTATGCCTGAGCTCCACTTAGGTTAGATTTAGTTGACGTTCAGAAAGTGTACTACTCTTCATACAGTTCAATCCTTTACAACAGTGTTATAACCATAGGTAGAAACACTACCAGGTTCCTGACTATTTTATACATCGTGGGACTTAACATTTGCCTTTATTTCATGGCTATCTTCCCAGTATAAATCATATAAAAGCAGTTCTCTTCCCAGTATAAATCATATGAAAGCAGTTATCTTCCCAGTATAAATCACATAAAAGCAGTTATCTTCCCAGTATAAATCATATAAAAGCAGTTCTCTTCCCAGTATAAATCATATAAAAGCAGTTATCTTCCCAGTATAAATCATATGAAAGCAGTTATCTTCCCAGTATAAATCATATGAAAGCAGTTATCTTCCCAGTATAAATCATATAAAAGCAGTTCTCTTCCCAGTATAAATCATATAAAAGCAGTTATCTTCCCAGTATGAATCATATAAAAGCAGTTCTCTTCCCAGTATAAATCATATAAAAGCAGCTATCTTCCCAGTATAAATCATATAAAAGCAGCTATCTTCCCAGTATAAATCATATAAAAGCAGTTCTCTTCCCAGTATAAATCATATAAAAGCAGTTGTCTTCCCAGTATAAATCATATGAAAGCAGTTATCTTCCCAGTATAAATCATATGAAAGCAGTTATCTTCCCAGTATAAATCATATAAAAGCAGTTGTCTTCACAGTATAAATCATATGAAAGCAGTTATCTTCCCAGTATAAATCATATAAAAGCAGTTATCTTCCCAGCATAAATCATATGAAAGCAGTTATCTTCCCAGTATAAATCATATGAAAGCAGTTATCTTCCCAGTATAAATCATATAAAAGCAGTTATCTTCCCAGTATAAATCATATAAAAGCAGCTATCTTCCCAGTATAAATCCAATGAAAGCAGTTATCTTCCCAGTATAAATCCTATGAAAGCAGTTATCTTCCCAGTATAAATCATATAAAAGCAGTTATCTTCCCAGTATAAATCCTATGAAAGCAGTTATCTTCCCAGTATAAATCATATGAAAGCAGTTATCTTCCCAGTATACATCATATAAAAGCAGTTGGATGATCTTTGGTGATCATCAACAGCTCCAATAGTCTGGAATGTGGGTCGTTATGAGACTGACCGGATCTCCTCAGTGTTCCAATATTGCAGTGTTGGCCTCCCTATCTCTCACTCCCCTCAGTGGCAGACAACCAAGATGGATGCTATGTTGCCAGGTCCAGGGGGTAAGAGAGGGAGGCAGCTCATTATAAGGTCCAGGGAACTGGCCGTTCTAACTGACAACCCCCATCTAGTGTACTCTCCTATTTAGGTCTGTAAACCGAGGTTGCATTGGGCCAAAAGGTCCAGGCAAGAGTTCATGCACTTGAGCTTATCATGTTTACATTCCTTGATAATCTCAGTAGATGTGTTCATGATATTTTTCCCTCATTGATTGTCTTTAGTTATTTTTACTCTAGCCTCATATCAGGATTGCCATGGCCTGATTTAGAGTTGATGTTGTTTGACCGTGTCAGAAACATTCAGTGTTTTCTTCTTGCTAATTATTTGATCTATAATAGATTAGAATATTATAGATATCTATAATATAATAGATTAGATATAATAGATTGTATCTATCATATATTATAAAGGTCATAAAATATTATATTTGAAACAAATTCCACATATTTCAGTCCAGGCTAGTGTTTTATACACTAAAAGTGAAATTATAATATGAAAACAAATGCATTTTTGTATTTCTGCCGTGTCTATTATATAATGAGGATAAATATAACTTTGTTTGGGCAAAAAGTTCAAAGACTGAACCAAACCATTGTAGATGCTGCGGCTGTGCTCTGACCAGACAGAAATTACCAGCTCTGTTCCCCTGGTAAACCTTTCAAAAAACCTAGGCCACGTAATTTAGAGGGGGATCCATTTCCACCGGTCTCCATTTACTTTTAACTGTTTCAGCCGCACTGTCCCACACCTGGCCTCTGAGTGTGCCAATGAACAGAGCCTGCACTGTTCTGCACCAAGACAGAACTGCAGAGCCATGCGGAAAATAAATCAGATCTGCGTTCATTACACAAAAGCTGTGGGCAGATTTATTTCATTATTGGACCTTTCTCATTCTGAGCCACCACTTCACTGTTTTCTTTCTTTCTCTCCTTTCCCTCACAAGTGAACCTCTAGAGGGGGCAATGTCTATTAGTTTTGCATATCCACCTCCATGCTGTTTTGACTGTGGTTTTGGAGTGGTCGGAATAACACTGGCCAAGCCACCCAAATGACCCTGTAATGGCTGTGAAATGTCCCCTATCTGGAGCGAATCAACTCCCCGAAGACAAACCTTCATAAATACGCCTCTCTCCCCAGATCAAGAAGGAAGGCCCGTGGATATAATTGAGGTCAGATTTTTCAAAGTGTGCTACCTTCCCCAGATCCCTTGCTTATTGTTCTGATACAGCACCCACAGGCCCCAGTCCCCTGCAAGCGCTTGTGATCAAATCCAAGGGCTGACTCTCGCCCTCTCTCAAGTCATAGCACATTGATGAAAGTGTTGATTGAATATAATTCTGTCTTGACATAGCTGCTGAGTTGAGGTCAAAGTACAGAGAAACTGTGAAACCACAGAGTCCAATCTACCATCCTAACAAAAACAAACAGCAAGACGGTTCTTCAGAGAATCACACTGAACAAAATATGAAGACGATAGCACAGTAAATATTTCATTAGTTTATACATTTTCTTCTCATTGAATGAGATCTAGTGGAATTATCCAAATAGGCATCAATTATGTGTCCAATATCTTGGCCAGAGAAGCAACATGAAAATGGCTCAAATGGCAGAGCAGTGCTCTCCAGTGTCATCATTGATTGTGTTTGTGATCAACAATGACAAGAATCACAAACATACAGTGGGTTTCAGCACCCATTCAGACATTGCACAGCTTTTAGCTAATACTGTAGGCACCAGCGGCTCTACCAGATGCTCAGAGTGGCACCCAGCAGCAGCAGTGGTGAGACACTGAATGGGTAGCCTACGTAAAGTCACTATCAGTGCCGAGAGCATCCTCTCAGGAAGGAAGCAAGCTATGTTAGTGCCCCTCTGGCTTCACAGCATCAGCTCCTGCGGTGACAGCGGTTGTTTTTGGACTGTGGGGGGGTCATGTTACGACTATGAGAAGACCCCTCTGACAGGAAATCACCCATCGCAACACCCAGCAGCTCCAGCATTCTTGGCACAGAGCCAAGGTGGGGCTTGCTCGCCCCAGGACTGGACAGTACAGGAAGAGGACAGCCTGAAAACCAAGAGAAGAGGCCTAATGTATCTTTGTATCTTTAATTATTTGTTATTCTTTTATCTTACTTTTTGTAGGTATTTTCTTAAAACTGCATTGTTGGTTAAGGGCTTGTAAGTAAGCATTTCACTGTAAGGTGAATACAACACATGTTATATTCGGCGCATGTGATAAATAAAATTTGATTTGATCTCATCGTCAACTCTAGCTGAACTCTTCTCAATACCCTCAGCCCTCTACTACGTACGGTTGTACATGCAATGTAAACCCCAAGGCATTTTTAACTCAAATACTTCTAGTAAGTTGAACTCAAAGTCGACGAAAAGTAATTTTTACTTCAAATGTTACATAGTACTGACTAAAAACTAAATGAGAAGTCACATCAACTACATTTAAGTTATGATAACAAATTAACTATTTTCCCAGCACACTTTTTTGAATTGTTTTTCATATCTGTGTTTTTGCATGTACATTGAGTGATGATTGATTGATCTGATGCTACACAAAAATGAATAATATGCATTTTTCTAAACTAATCCAATCTTTTAGATACATTTCTTGCACCCGTTACTGAAATGGTTGTTCCAGTTTAAATGGCACACTGTTCCTAACCCTGGCAATCAGTATGAATGCAGGTTGAGGGTGAATAAAAATGTCAACTGTTGTATATCCTAACTCTGGTTGGATTCCAATAGGAATTACACATCACGTTGAAGCCCGCAGAATGTGACTTGAAGGTATGGCTGCAAAATTATGTTGTTTTCCAGAAATCCTTCATAATGAGTAATTACAATGATACAATTCACCTAGGAACACACTTGTTGAAGGCCACAAGACTGAAAATGAATGAATTCAACAACCACGTCTCTGTCACTAACAAATACAATTCACTCG
Organism: Oncorhynchus tshawytscha; assembly: GCF_018296145.1. NCBI lineage: Eukaryota > Metazoa > Chordata > Actinopteri > Salmoniformes > Salmonidae > Oncorhynchus > Oncorhynchus tshawytscha. The sequence goes on from NC_056441.1 coordinate 69,985,029, forward strand.
AAAAGCCAAAGTACACTGGGAAATGATATTGGAGGTGTGGCTTAGTGGTGGTGTTACTCAAAATGTTCAAACTGATACAATTTAAATCTGGACCCCCTACAGGGTCACAGTGACTCTATCGGTTTGAGGAATGACTGCAACATGACTTTAAGTAACTGTACTCAGATTAAGAGCAACAGGTTTCCGTCAAAGTTTTGAGTCACGACAGCACATTGGTGTTTACAGTGTGGACATGGAGAGATCCAATGTGTTGTGGCTTGAGGAAACATTTAGGTGACTCCTATGGTTCTGTAAGTGATCTAGTGAAAGTTAATAGAATTTGACATGAATCAGATCACCACATGGCAAAGCAGTGACATGTTGTGATATGTGTTTGGTGAAGGCATTCCTGAGGCTGGGTTAGGAACCACAGAGTTACTACGTGGGAAATATCAAAGGCTTAGCACACACCACTGCTGTAGCAGAGAATGTAGGAGGTTTACGAAAAACCCAGGATCCCAACCCATTCATCCTGGAAACGTGTGTGTGTGTGTGTGTGTGTGTGTGTGTGTGTGTGTGTGTGTGTGTGTGTGTGTGTGTGTGTGTGTGTGTGTGTGTGTGTGTGTGTGTGTGTGTGTGTGTGTGTGTGTGTGTGTGTGTGTGAATATATGTGTTTGTGTCTGTGTCGCCAAAGTAGTCATTTATTGGCATCCCATTGATCTGACCTCAGAGTGTAGAGGTTGTTTCTCCAGAGCAATTTCAGCAGCTCAGGTTACACTGTCCACCCTGAGAGAAAACAAGATGGAGAACACTCCCCTGAGACTCCTCCCTCTCCCTCTCTCTGCCATGCCATGCCCTGTCTGTCCCTCACAACACATCACAACATATGGGATCCATTAACCCTGTTAGGTAGGGCCACATAAAAGTTTATTTCAATTTTCTACAACCCCACTCCTCACTGAGGCCCCAGCAGACAGTAAATTAAATGCTTCAGGGCCCATGATTGCTGCTTGTGAACAGCAGGGGAGATTTGGGTAGGCTGAGGTGACACTTCAGATCACCTGGCTCACTAAGACTATTACACATCATTTTTTGGGGGGGGGTGACCTTGGAAACAGAGATCTGGATTTTATCTTCCGACAATAGCTGACGAACGACAGAGTTTGCCCTTAACTTTGCCTGACTTTTCTCCTCACACAACAATAAGTATTTTATAGAAACATGTTTTCTGTATTAAGTTCAAATGCCATGATACCTGACACTGTGATAGATGCTGTAAACGTGTGTATCTTTATGAGACTGAGTAGTACTACCCCAGAATGTGAGGTTCAGCTCTATGAGTGTGGTGGGTCAGTTCAGAACAATGAAAAGCAGTAGTGTTTTCAGGGTCTATGAATGTTACTAACACAGCAGGCATTTCATATAGTATTTATCGGTCTGGTTTGTAACTCTCAAACCACTACTCTACTCATGTAATTTACCTTCTTTACAATATAATTGTATGGCTGGAAAGGGAATATGAAAAGATTGGAGGAAGCTTAAAACAAATGAGAAGAAATTAAGTTAAAGTCGAAGTCACTTGTCTGAGATATCATATTCATCGGACGGGGGGTGGGGGAGTTGACCCCCCCATGCTCCTCCCACACTCCCCTGGCCTAGTAGTGGAACAGCCTTCATTTAAACCCACTGGAGGGTTATGAATGGTCTGTCTGGTTCTCCTACACCCTTGAAGCGCCAGCTGCTTCACATTACAGAGAGAGAGTGAGAGAGAGTGTGTGAGAGAGAGAGAGAGAGAGAAACAGAGAGAGAGAGAGAGAAACAGAGAGAGAGAGAGAGAGATGTAGCTCTACTCTGATGAGGCCCAGAGTTCAGTGTGCTGAGGAGGAGGTAGAGGAGGAGGGGGAGGCAGAGTACAAGGGAGGGGGAGGAGAGGGAGAGTGAATAGGAGGAGGAGGAGGTTGCGAGGAGGAGGGAGGAGGATGAGGGGGAGGATGGGGGGAAGCGGGGGGGGTTGCTTCACTTCCGGACCTAATGTGTCCATCCCAGCCTAATATCTCTATTTTTTCCTACTCCCCTGTTCATATCATTCATCCATTTTATTGCTTTTTCTGCCCCTCTTTCTTCACCTGATGTTCCTCTAATTTATAGTAATCAATGAAAAGTGTTGTCTCTTTTTGTGAGCCGTAACCATTACTTTCCTGGCAGCAGACCAAATGTGAGAATGGGAGATTTGAGCCTTCCAGACTGTTTGGGCCAGTTTTATGAAAGTATATAAATCTGAGTGGCAGCAGAGACGTAGATGTTAAATCCACTGGCCTTATGTTCTCATGTGTTCTCCTTCAGGAGACAGTGGGGGGTTGGGGAGTAAATTAAACAAAGGAAATTAATATAATGTCACGTTATCACACAACGAAGAAGGAGAGCTTTAATTTGATGTATGTTTGGGTTTATGGGTAGATTAGACTATCCAGCAAATATCAGATTTGTAAAATACTTTTTAGGACTTATATTTCCCTTTAGATTGACGATGTGAAAAGCCATAAATGCACTTCACCACAAATAACCTAAATGGGAACCATCATGTAATAACCCTACACACCACCACAACGGTTACAGTCCATATTCAGACCATCTGCATTATATTTATGAGTGTCAGAAAGCTCTGGGTGACTGACACTGGATAGCAGATCGTTGTGGTCATAGCAAGGCAGAGATCATGTCCACATTTATGGTTTGATGTAACTATATTGTTTATTGGACAATGTGGTTTAGATTGAGCCCACTCAAAAACATCATCCCCCTCCTGCGTTCCCATGGATTTAGTAAATTGCTTGATTTACGTAGTAGGGGATTATATTCTCATGCCCTCCCAGCTACCAGCAAATCCCCTTCAAACTGTGTTTTTAGTCTTTCTCTCATAAGCAACATGCTCATTCACAATAGCAGATCACTCTCTCTCCACCCCCTGCACAGCACAGCTCAATGCAGAACATATGCTTCCAATGAGCTTCCATTTGTTGTAAATGAGGGTCCTGTAGATCCTACCCTCTCTCGTTCACAGATACAGACACACACACACATAAAATGCTCACTTATTTTCTAAATTGAATCTTAGGATGTCATTGAGGTTTGCCCCTGGAGATGTAATGTAAAACAAATCTGACAGAGGGCCCCCTTCCACATGGTGCAATTCTCAAACACACCACTAGAGGAGCCCCTACCTCACCAGACAAGTTCAGATAACCACTACCAGTTTTTGTGGTGAAAAGCACAAAGCATTGACAAGCAGGTAACATAATTTCAACTACATGACTTAGTGATATTGTTAACTACTTGTAAGAAGAAGTTTCCGAAACTTCCCTCACAGACACATGACATGATATGGCAATAAGCTATTTTATCTAAGATTTTCTCAATTAGATTTTATTTTTAATATTTTTTAAATCACCTTTATTTAACCATGTAGGCTAGTTGAGAACAAGTTCTCATTTGCAACTGCAACCTGGCCAAGATAAAGCAAAGCAGTGTGACACAAACAACAACACAGAGTTACACATGGAGTAAACAATAAACAAGGCAATACAGATTGCTGTATTGTGAATGTAATGTCAGAGCCCTGTGAAATAAATGTGCTATTTTCTAACAGGTAGGCTAATGATGAGTCAGAACTTATTTACCTACCCCATGAAGTGGATAACTACCAACAGGTAGGCTAGGTTATTTGTATAATTGTTTAGAATGACTAGTCATACATGATGAGAGAAGGTGCGCTAAGCCAGCAACAGCTCACTGGAGTCATCTCACCTCTCTCGTCCCGTCTGCGGCAAGATTTCCTGAGGCCAAGATGGTGTCGTTGTAAGCAGAAGCCAAGATGGCGTCGTTGTCAGCAGAGGCCAAGATGGCGTCATTGTGAGCAGGGGCCAAGATGGTGTCGTTGTAAGCAGGATCTAAAAATTCCTAAATTCAAACAGAAATTGAAAGGTTGCCACCAACTATGGAAGGTGTGAATAAAAAGACAAGACAAACAACTTCTCTCATCGATGATGAATCTAACTTTTAGCTTCTCATGACAAAAATAGTAATTCGAACACAAAGGCATTGGCCATGATATGACCTTGTTTTCAAGATTTTCTGATTGACTGATGATGATCATCGGGATCACATAATCAGAAGAGAAGACAGTTCTGATCAATTTGTTTTGTCCTTTTCCCCAGGTTAAGTTTACACACCCTCTCCTGGCGAGGAGACATTTACAGTAAATCACCTTTTACACAGGTAATAAACAACTTCAACTATATAAAATCATTTCAAATTGTATTTGTCACATGTGCAGAATACAACAGGTGTAGACCTTACAGTGAAGTGCTTACGTAAAAGCCCTTAACCGATAATGCATTTTTAAGAAAAATAAGTGTTAAGTAAAAAATTGATAAGTAAAAAATACAAAAATACAAAAATTCAAGAGCAGCAGTAAAATAACAGTTTCGAGGCTACAGATGAAGTCGGAGGTTTACCTACACTTAGGTTGGAGTCATTAAAACTTGTTTTTCAACCACTCCACAAACTATAGTTTTGTCAAGTCGGTTAGGACATCTATGTTGTGCATGACACGAGTAATTTTTCCAACAATTTTTTACAAACAGATTATTTCACTTCCATAGTTGGTGGCAACCTTTCAATTTCTGTTTGAATTTAGGACATTTTGCCGACATCTTAGTTCCTGCTTACAACTGTATCACAGTTCCAGTGGGTCAGAAGTTTACATACAGTAAGTTGACTGTGCCTTTAAACAGCTTGGAAAATTCCAGAAAATTATGTCATGGCTTTAGAAGCTTCTGATAGACTTATTGACATTATATGAGTCAATTGGAGGTGGCACTGTGGATGTATTTCAAGGCTACCTTCAAAGACAGTGCCTCTTTGCTTAACATCATGGGAAAATCAAAAGAAATCAGCCAAGACCTCAGAAAAAAATTGCAGACCTCCACAAGTCTGGTTCATCCCTGGGAGCAATTCCCAAATGCTTGAAGGTACCACGTTCATCTGTACAAACAATAGTATGCAAGTATAAACACCATGGGACCACGCAGCCGCCATACCACTCAGGAAGGAGACGTGTTATGTCTCCTAGAGATGAATGTACTTTGGTGCGAAAAGTGCGAATCAATCCCAGAACAACAGCAAAGGACCCTGTGAAGATGCTGGAGGAAACCGGTACACAATTATCTATATCCACAGTTAAACAAGTCCTGTATCGACATAATCTGAAAGGCCACTCAGCAAGGAAGAAGCCACTGCTCCAAAACCGCCATAAAAAAGCCAGACTACGGTTTCCAACTGCACATGGGGACTAATATCGTACTTTTTGGAGAAATGGCCTCTGGACTGTTAAACAGTTTTTAAAAACTGTTTGGCCGTAATGTCCATCGTTATGTTTGGAGGAAAAAGGGGGAGTCTTGCAAGCTGAAGAACGCCATCCCAAACGTGAAGCACGGGGGTGGCAGCATCATGTTGTGGAGGTGCTTTGCTGCAGGAGGGACTGGTGCACTTCACAAAATAGATGGCATCATGAGAAGGAACATTATGTAGATATATTGAAGCAACATCTCAAGACATCAGTCAGGAAGTTAAAGCTTGGTCGCAAATGGGTCTTCCAAATGGACAATTACCCCAAGCATACTTTCAAAGTTGTGGTACAATGGCTTAAGGACAACAAAATCAAGGTATTGGAGTGGCCATCACAAAGCCCAGAACTCAATCCTGTAGATAATTTGTGGGCAGAACTGAAAAATCGTGTGCGATCAAGGAGCCCTAGAAACCTGACTCAGTTACACCAGCTCTCAGGAGGAATGGGCCAAAATTCACTCAAGTTGTTGTGGGTAGCTTGTGGAAGGCTACCCGAAACGTTTGACCCACGTTAAACAATTTAATGGCAATGCTACCAAATACTAAATGAGTATTTGAACTTCTGACCCACTGGGAATGTGATGAAAGAAATAAATGTAAAAAATAAAAAATATATAATTCTCTCTACTATTATTCTGACATTTCACATCCTTAATAAAGTGATGATCCTAACTAACCTAAGACAGGGAATTTCTACTAGGATTAAATGTCAGGAATTGTGAGAAACTGAGTTTAAATGTAGTTGGCTAAGGTGTATTTAAACTTCCTACTTCAACTGTATACACAGGGGGTACCAGTACAGAGTCAATGTGCGGTGGTATATTGAGGTAATATGTACATGTAGGCAAAGTTAAAGTGAATATGCACAGATAATAAACAGAGAGTAGCAGCAGCGTAAAAGGGGGGGAACAATGCAAATAGTCTGGGTAGCCTTTTGATTAGCTCTTCAGGAGTCTTATGGCTTGGGGTAGAGCTGTAAAGAAGCCTTTTGGACCTAGATTTGGCGCTCTGGTACTAATTGCCGGTGGCTGGAGTGTTTGACCATTTTTAGGGCCTTCCTCTGACACCGCCTGGTATAGAGGTCCTGGATGTACCTACTGCTTTCTGTAGTGCCTTGTAGTCTGAGGCCGAGCAGTTTCCACACCAGGCTGTGAATGCAACCAGTTAGGATGTTCTCAATGGTGCAGCTGTAGAACTTCTAGAGGATCTGAGGACCCATGCCAAATCTTTTCAGTTTCCTGAGGGGGAATAAGGCTTTGTAATGCCCTCTTCACAACTGTCTTAGTGTGTTTGGACCATGATGGTTTGTTTGTGGTGTGGACACCTGCTTCACTACAGCCCTGTCAATGAGAATGGGGGTGTGCTCTGTCCACAATCATCTCCTATGTCTTGATCACGTTGAGGGAGAGGTTGTTATCCTGGCATCACACAGCTAGGTCTCTGACCTCCTCCCTATAGGCTGTCTCATCGTTGTCGGTGATCAGGCCTACCACTGTTGTGCCGTCGGCAAACTTAATGATGGTGTTGAAGTCGTGCCTGACCATGCAGTCATGAGTGAACAGGGAGTACAGAAGGGTCCTGAGCACGCACCCTTGAGGGTCCCCTGTGTTGAGGATCAGTGTGGTGGATGTGTTGTTACCTACACTTTTTTTATATATATATATATATATATTTTAACCTTTTTTTAACCAGGTAGGCTTGTTGAGAACAAATTTTCATTTGCAACTGCGACCTGGCCAAGATAAATCATAGCAATTCGACACATACAATAACACAGAGTTACACATGGAATAAACAAAACATAGTCAATAATACAGTAGAACTAAAGAAAACAAAAAGTCTATATACAGTGAGTGCAAATGAGGTATGATGTGGGAGTTAAGGCAATAAATAGGCCATGGTGGCAAAGTAATTACAATATAGCAACTAAACACTGGAATGGTAGATGTGCAGAAGATAAATGTGCAAGTAGAGATACTGGGGTGCAAAGGAGCAAGATAAATAAATACAGTATGGGGATGATGTAGGTAGATAGATGGGCTGTTTACAGATGGGCTATGTACTGGTGCAGTGATCTGTGAGCTGCTCTGATAGCTGGCGCTTAAAGCTAGTGAGGGAGATATGAGTCTCCAGCGTCAGAGATTTTTGCTGGCCGTTCCAGTCATTGGCAGCAGAGAACTGGAAGGAAAGATGACCAAAGGAGGAATTGGCTTTGGGGGTGACCAGTGAGATACACCTGCTGGAGCGCGTGCTACGAGTGGGTGCTGCTATGGTGACCAGTGAGCTGAAATAAGGTGGGGCTTTACCTAGCAGAGACTTGTAGATAACCTGTAGCCAGTGGGTTTGGCGTTGAGTAGAGTGTTGGAGGCTATTTTATAGATGACATCACCAAAGTCGAGGATCGGTAGGATGGTCAGTTTTACGAGGGTATGTTTGGTAGCATGAGTGAAGGGTGCATTGTTGACATATATGGAGGCCGATTCTAGATTTAATTTTGGATTGGAGATGCTTAATGTGAGTCTGGAAGGAGAGTTTACAGTCTAACCAGACACCTAGGTATTTGTAGTTGTCCACGCAACTCCCCGTGCTTACCGTGGGGAGAGAATGACTGGTCAAGCACCGTGTTATCCGGTTCTACACACCATGGCTTCGGTGCGCAGCCACAACCCGGTGCACTCTGTGCAAGCTCCCCGCAGTGGCCATACTAGAGAGTGCATTCAGCCAGGACGGATTGGGCCGGCTCAGCGTTCCTGGCCTCCGGTGCGTCTCTTCGGCCCAGGTTATCCTGCGCCAGCTCTACGCACGGTGTCCCTGGTTCGCCAGCAAAAACCCAGTGCGGCCTGTTCCAGCTCCCTGCACTTGCTGGGCTAAGGGGGGTATCCAGCCAGGACGAGTTACGCCAGCTCTGCGCTCCAGACCTCCAGTGCGCCTCCACGGTCCAGTGTGTCCTGCGCTGGCTCTACGCACTATGCCTCCAGTGCGCCCTCATAGCCCAGTGCGTCCTGTGCCAGCTCTCCACACTCACCGAGTTAGAGTGGGTATCCAGCCAGGACGTGTTGTGGCAGCTCCACTCACTAGGCTGCCAGGATGTCTCCTTAGTCCGGTGAGACCTGTTACGGCTCCACGTTCAAAGCCTCCAGTGATGATTCATGGCACGAAGCCTCCAGTGATGATCCATGGCACGAAGCCTCCAGTGATGATCCATGGCACGGAGCCTCCAGTGATGATCCATGGCCCGGAGCCTGCAGTGAAGATCCATGGCACGAAGCCTCCAGCGTTGATCCTCGGTCCGGAGCCTCCAGCAACTGTTTCCAGTCCGGAGCCTCCAGCGACAGTCGCCAGTCCGGAGCCACCAGCGATGGTCCCTAGTCCAAGCCTCCAGCGACGGTCCCCAGTCCGGAGCCTCCAGCAATGTTTGGTGGTCTGGTTCCTCCGGCGATGATCTGCGGCCCGGTTCCTCCAGTGAAGGTCCATGCACCAGGGCTGCCATCAAAGCGAAGGGATCTGCGGGCGGAGGGGGTTCTATGTCCTGCACCGGAGCCACCGCCATGAAGAGATGCCCACCCGGACCCTCCCATTTAGAGTCAGGTTTTGCGGCCGGAGTCCCCACCTTTGGGGGGGGTACTGTCATGCCCTGGCCATAGAGAGGCTTTTATTCTCTATTTTGGTTAGGGCAGGGTGTGACTAGGGTGGGCATTCTAGTTTCTTTATTTCTTGTTTTCCATTTCTTTGTTTTTTGCTGAGTGTGGTTCCCAATCAGAGGCAGCTGTTTAACGTTGTCTCTGATTGGGGATTACATATAAGTTGTCATTCTCCTTTTGGTGTTTGTGGGATCTTGTTTTTTGTTAGCTCTGTGAAGCCTGCAGAACGTGACGTTCGTTATTCTTTTTGTTGTTTTTCTTTGGTGTTCTGAGTCATTAAAGAATCATGAACACTTACCATGCTGCACTTTGGTCCATGCCTTCTGACGAGAGATGTTACATTTACTTTGCATTTAAGAGCAGTTGGAGGCCACGGAAGGAGAGTTGTATGGCATTGAAGCTCGTCTGGAGGTTAGATAACACAGTGTCCAAAGAGGGGCCAGAAGTATACAGAATGGTGTCGTCTGCATAGAGGTGTATCAGAGAATCACCAGCAGCAAGAGCAACATCATTGATGTATACAGAGAAGAGAGTCGGCCAGAGGATTGAACCCTGTGACACCCCCATAGAGACTGCCAGAGGTCTGGACAACAGGCCCTCCGATTTGACACACTGAACTCTACTGTCTGAGAAGTAGTTGGTAAGCCAGGCGAGGCAATCATTTGAGAAACCAAGGCTGTCGAGTCTGCCAATAAGAATGTGGTGATTGACAGAGTCGAAAGCCTTGGCCAGGTCGATGAATATGGCTGCACAGTAATGTCTCTTATCGATGGCAGTTATGATGTTGTTTAGAACCTTGAGCGTGGCTGAGGTGCACCCATGACAAGCTCTGAAACCAGATTGCATAGCGGAGAAGGTACGGTGGGATTGGTAATCTGTTTGTTGACTTGGCTTTCGGAGACCTTAGAAAGGCAGGGTCGGATAGATATAGGTCTGTAGCAGTTTGGGTCTAGAGTGTCACCCCCTTTGAAGAGTGGGATGACCGCGGCAGCTTTCAAATCTTTGGGAATCTCAGACGATACGAAAGAGAGGTTGAACAGGCTAGTAATAGGGGTTGCAACAATTTCGGAAGATAATTTTAGAAAGAGAGGGTCCAGATTGTCTAGTCCGGCTGATTTGTAGGGGTCCAGACTTTGCAGCTCTTTCAGAACATCAGCTATCTGGATTTGGGTGAAGGAGAAATGGTGGGGGCTTTGGCGGATTGCTGTATAGGGTGCTGGGCAGTGGGGTAGGGGTAGCCAGGTGGAAAGCATGGCCAGCCGTAGAGAAATGCTTGTTGAAATTCTCAATTATAGTGGATTTATCGGTGGTGACAGTGTTTCCTATCCTCAAAGCAGTGGGCAGCTGGGAGGAGGTGCTCTTATTCTCCATGGACTTTACAGTGTCCCAGAACTTTTTTGAGTTAGTACTACACAATGTAAATTTCTGTTTGAAAAAGCTAGCCTTAGCTTTCCTAACTGCCAGTGTATATTTGTTCCTAACTTCCCTGAAAAGTTGCATATCACGGGGGCTATTCGATGCTAATGCAGAACACCACAGGATGTTTTTGTGCTGGTCAAGGACAGACAGGTCTGGAGTGACCCAACCAATATCTTTTCCTAGTTCTATTTTGTTTTAATGGGCATGCTTATTTAAGATGGTGAGGAAGGCACTTACCACCTGGGGATGGCCCGTCTGGATGTCCAGGATCCAGTTGCAGAGGGAGGTGTTTAGACCCAGGGTCCTTAGCTTAGTGATGAGCTTTGATGGCACTATGGTGTTGAACACTGAGCTGTAGTCAATGAATTATCGCATAGGTTTTCCTTTTGTCCAGGTGTGAAAGGGCAGTGTGGAGTATAATAGAGATAGCATCATCTGTGGATCTGTTGGGGCGATATGCAAATTGGAGTTGGTCTCGGGTTTCTGGTATAATGGTGTTGATGTGAGCCATGACCAGCCTTTCAAAGGACATCATGGATACAGACGTGAGTGCTACGGGTCGGTAGTCATTTAAGCATGTTACCTTAGTGTTCTTGGGCACAGGGACTATGGTGGTCTGCTTGAAACATGCTGGTATTGCAGACTCGGTCAGGTGACAGGTTGAAAATGTCAGTGAAGACTCTTGCCAGTTGGTTAGGGCATGCTCAGAGTACACTTCCTGGTAATCCATCTGGCCCTGTGTTCTTGTGAATGTTAACCTGCTTAAAGGTCTTACTCACATAGGCTACAGAGAGCGTGATCACACAGTCATCCAGAATAGCTTATGCTCTCTTGCATGCATCAGTGTTGCTTGCCTCGAAACTAACATAGAAGTAATTTAGCTCGTCTGGAGGGCTTGTGTCACTCGGGAGCTCGCGACTGTGCTTCCCTTTATAGTCTGTAATAGTTTGCAAGCCCTGCCACATCTGATGAGTGTCGGAGCCGGTGTAGTACGATTCAAACTTAGTCTTGTATTGACGCTTTGCCCATTTGATGGTTCGCTTTGAAAGCATAGAGCGATTTCTTATAAGCTTCTGGGTTGGAGTCTTGAAAACAGCAGCTCTACCCTTTAGCTCAGTGCAGATGTTGCTTGTAATCCATGGCTTCTGGTTGGAGTATGTGCGTAAAGTCATTGTGGGGACGACATCATCAATGTACTTATTGACGAAGCCAGTGACTGATGTGATGTTCTCCTCAATGCCATTGGAAGAATCCCGGTACATATTCCAGTCTGTGCTAGCAAAAAGTCCTATAGCTTAGCATCTGCTTCATCTGACCACTTCTTTATTGACCAAGTCACTGGTGCTTCCTGTTTTAGTTTTTTCTTGTAAGCAGGAATCAGGAGGATAGAATTATGGCCATATTTGCCAAATGGAGGGCAAGAGAGAGCTTTGTACGCATCTGTGTGTGTGGAGTAAAGGTGGTCTTGAGATTTTTTTCCTTTGGTTGCACATTTAACATGCTGGTAGAATGAGGTCAAACGGATTTAAGTTTCCCTGCATTAAAGTCGCCGGCCACTAGGAGCGCCGCCTCTGATTGAGCGTTTTCCTGTTTGCTTTTGGCTGTATACCGCTCATTGAGTGCGGTCTTAGTGCCAGCATTGGTTTGTGGTGGTAAATAGACAGCTACGAAGAATATACATTAAACTCTCTTGGTAAATAGTGTGGTCACTGCTTATCATAAGATTCTCTTACCTCAGGCGAGCAAAACATTGAGACATCCGTGCTATTAGATTTCATGCACCAGATGTTGTTTACAAATATGCACAGTCCGCCACCCCTTGTCTTACCGGAGGCAGCTGTTCTATCTTGCTGATGCAGCGTAAACCCCGCCAGCTGTATGTTATTCATGTCGTTGTCCAGCCACGACTCGGTGAAACATAAGATATTACAGCTTTTAATGTCCCGTTGGTAGGATTTTCGTGATCATAGTTTGTTTGTTTTGTTATACAATGATTGTACGTTGGCTAATAGGACTGATGGTAGAGGCAGATTACCCACTCGTCGTCGGATCCTCCCCGATATCTCCGTCTCTTTCTCATGCGAATCAAGGGGATTTGGGCCTTGTCAGTGTCTGAAGTAAATCCTTCGCATCCGACTAGTTAAAGAAAAATGTTTCTTCCAGTACGAGATGAGTAATCTCTGTCCTGATATCTAGAAGCTTTTTTTGGTCATAAGAGACAATGGCAGAACCATTATGTACAAAATAAAATAATGCAAAAAACACACAAAATAGCACAATTGGTTAGGAGACTGTAAAACGGCAGCCATTACTAGTCTACACTACAACTTCAACTGATAGGTTTTGCTACTTGCACTATGGGTATTAAAAACTCCCAAATGTAACATGATTAGCCCAACCTAATATGTGATAGCGTAGCTTTACTATGGAAGCAAGAGTAAAAGCAGAATGGCCTACATTTCTGTGTAATGCTTACCTCAGCGTTAACAGCTTAGCTAGAACACTAGGTGAATCTCAAGGGCCACACATGCTTCAAATCTATATATCTCATCATACTATAGCTACTGTGGGCATTGTATTGCAGGCCTTGTAGTTTGCCTGCAACTAAAGAATAGCCCTTACTAACCCTTAGGCAGGTCTCCTTGGGTCTCTCTGCATACTTGGTGGATGATACTAACCCTAAGGGTGGATTGAAAAATCCTTTTGTCAGAAATCAGTTGGATAATCTAAAAGTCAGATTGCATTGCTAACATTTTCAATAACCCTGGGTGATAGGTTAACTCAATTCAAACATTGAGTGCATGCAGCACCATCAGCATCTCGGATGAAAACAAGGCTTCTTTTTTCTCTCAACATCATTCAATGTTCATACTGATGCTGATTTTTGTATGAAGCACATCATAGGTTTGTGTTCATGTTTAAAGTAAAGGCATATTTCTAGGCCATCATTGCACACGGTGATTCAATTTGCTGTTGCTAGGGCGACGCTCTAATTTGGCCCTTGTAGTAGACATTGTGGTTAGAGCAACAGGTGCCTGTTATTTTGGTCCCCTTAATGCATGGTGCTGTGTGTGTGTGTGTGTGTGTGTGTGTGTGTGTGTGTGTGTGTGTGTGTGTGTGTGTGTGTGTGTGTGTGTGTGTGTGTGTACCTTTGTGTCTTCAGAGGGACTGAAATGCACGCCCGCAAGCTGAGACAAGAGGGAGCAAATGAAGGCACTGCGGTTCGCCGAGCGCCGCACCCAAGGGATCCACAGCATTTGTTTACCGGCTCCCCGTGAAGGTGTGAGGCTTGAAAAAAGTGTGTGTGTGCTTAAACCTCGATAAGCACACACGCACTGCACATACAACAACTCATAGTCCCTTTCTACCTCTCTCCTATTCACTCAAAAGCTACCAACTGCCACCCAGTTTGACCTTTCAATGTTTCCATTGCACTGCTCGGGCAAGGAGGTGAATGCTAGGTTAGATCAGAGATTATGTAGGTGACAGGGTCTCTACACTGGTTAGAGTGCAGATTTTAGTTCTCTGGATTTGAGTGGGACACACTGCTCTGCACTGGGTTTATACAGAGGAGATGCTTATTTCAGTCTCCCCCACCTGGACGGATACCATGGATATATTCAGTAGTCATTGCTTTACAAATACAACTGTCTCTTTTGCAAACTGTCAGCTTCATGTAGCTAGTTGTGTGACCTCTCAATAAGATACCATCTGAATTGATAGTAATTGCCATCATCTGGAACAGATTGGCAGGGTGTTCCATAGCAGATGTGAGTTACAGGGCCATGCTGACAGGAAAAGAGATGGCTTAGGCCAAGAGAGGAAGAAGTGAGAGGTTTTACTCAGGCCAAAGTCTCTCCAAGAAAATAAGCCCATGAAGTGAGGAATTTTTGTATGGAGGTCTAAAAATATAAAAACAATCTATGTGACAGTGTGTAATTTGGTCAACAAAAAAATGTAATTGCTCATTTTCTAATTGAGGCTTATTTAATTGAATATGAGTTTTGTAATGGTTAGGTTGATATGAACACACTGATATAAATTGATGCACATGGCATTTCGGCAACTTTGAAAAAAACGACTTTATATTGTAGTTGTGCCTGTTGTCAGAGAGATATATAGAGGACTCATCATGGACATAACCTGTTTTTGCATCGACTTTGCCATTGAGGGCTTCCACCATTTGAAAACAGTCAACTGGGTGTGGATTCCTATGAGTTGGGAGCATTCAGCCAATGAAGAAGAACATTTCAAATGGATTACTTTAAAATGGAGATATCCTCAAACGCGCTGCCCATGCTGTCAGAGACGCCATAATGGCACAGATGAAAGATGAGTCCTCTATCTGTCTCTATGGCCTGTTGTTCACATGCGTATCTGCCCTGTCATTGGCTAGAATGATCCCACCTGATCTCACCGTCTCCCGCCTGCCTTCCATCTTTGAGGACATGTATTTCCATTGTTAGATCAGTCACTTAACTATCTTGTCAATATAATAGACAATCGTTGCTTAGGCCCAGTCCTCTTGGAAATGGTTGTTCTGAGTTTTTCTCCAAAAACACCCAAATACGTCCTTTTAGAAACTGAAAAGCTCTCAGTATAGTGATGCATGTCTTTTGATGTTGTACACATGAAATTGTGTCACTCCAAACTATATCCATAATGTTATATTCCATTTTGTTGCAATTCGAGCGATACCTCTCCATCCATTGGAATGTAACGTTGTAGATGAAGCTCAGAATGTGTACAACTTCTAAAGACATGATGTTAACATCAAAAATAGAGATTTGGTTGTAAAAAAAAAGATAACTTCTCCTTTAAGTCTCTAACATGGAGGCACATGTCAGTTCTAATTGGTCTTTAGAAGTACCACAGCTCTCTTGTTTTAAGGGAATGGGGTCTACCCATACCCATCTTTTGAACTCTAGCTGTTGATCCACACTGTGGAGATGAGTTAAGGCCTGGTGTCTGTGGTCCCATATGAGTGGAGAGAAGGGGAGTAGTGTGTTGGTATGAGGGCTAGAATATTTATGGCCTGGTCTGGCCTGCAGCATGCTGCTCTGCTCTGCCCCTAGGTAGTTAAGGCAGTCAGCATGTCCACCTTTAAACCGCTGATCTCCTGGCTAAAGCCTGACACAGTTTGGGTCTGCAACTCTCTCTCCTCTCTCCCTGGTCTCCTGGACCATCTCAAGTCCCTCTGTGATATACACTTCCAGGGAGGGGGACTCCTCTGACCCTAACACAGCCCTCCTGAGACCCCTTCCCCATGAACCTCTGTAGGAAGAGGAGGGAGTTGGGTTGTGCCCACGTTGCGTGAGGCACCACCGGTGTTCCCTGCTCTGTTATTCCAACTCTCTGGTTACAGTCCTAAACCCAAGGGGGTCTTTAACGTCCTGGAGATCACGACCCTGGCTGTTAACAGCTACAAGGGAAAGACCCTCTACATTCTGCCCTAGACTCTCTCCATGTTACCAATCCCCTCCTGTGGCTAACCTAGTCCCTTGAGGTGTGTTGCCTCCCTCTAAGTATAGGAACCCTCTAGTAGACCCACAGTATTTGCTTGCTTTGACAAGGCCACTGAGATGATTGTTGGCCAAATAGGATGAGGAACTATTTGCTCTGCATATCCCAAAATCTTAAACCACTAACCACACACGTGGTACAGATCAGACGGTGAAGATTATGTTATGTCCAACCACTGACTTACAGTATTGTATCTTTATTTCATCAGATATTTGCACCACTGAGTCAAAAATTATATCTAGGCTACCATACAGTTAAAATAAATTGAAATGTACTTAGATTTCACAGTTAGAAATAGATGTTTGCCCCGGTAGTTTGAGAGGAAAAAACGCAATCATGATCATTCAAATAATATACTAAATGTATAGCCTAGTTTTCAACTGAATATTCCATTTTACTTTTGACCCCTGTTCTGACCTGGCCATTTGTCTTTTTGACAGAATGGCAGTTTTCAACCCAGTTAGAAATGTTGATTATCTCCCAGACTATTACCTTCTTATGTACCTCAGTTGAACTTGTTAGAGCCAATTGAAATGCTGTAATTGAAGCTTGATCCAAAAATTGCCCAAGGCCCTTTTGCTATGTTTGTCTAAATTACACCTGTCATTGTTTTTTACCTATGAGCATGTCTTTCAAGATAACGATTGTGTGTTGGCCGTGGGAAAGTTTTGTCTCCCCTGTCATTTGTGTGTGATCTCAAGTTCACTCACAGTGATAATTTAATCTCAAACGTATTCAACAATAAAGAGAGAGAGAGCTTGACATCAGGTGCTCAACGGAAAACCATTCCGTTCTGCAACCTCAGAAGCTCCTAATTCATTGACTGGAAGTTAAGTAAACTTTGTTTTAAATATACTGACTGATTAGATAATGTGTCTATATTGCAGAACAACTTGATACAGGCTAAAACAATCTACTTTGTATCTTTGCTTACAAACCACTACCAATGCACAAATGTGAGGCAATGCTTCCAGTTTGTGTCATTGAGTTCGACATTTTGGAGTGCATAGTGATGATCACATGTTACGTCTGGCCAGGCAGGGCAAGGATTTCCTCCTGGAAGTGTCTGGCAGGAAAGGGTGTGATGGTGCTTCAGTGGAAGGTTGGAGTCCTGTCTGAGGTAAGGAGCCCCCCATGGTGAGTAGCAGAGCTGCCCCCCCCCCTCCCTCTCTAGTCAACCCCCACATCTCCCACATCTCCACCGGCCCTCTCCCCTCCTCTCCAGTCCACCCCCACATCTCCCACACCTCCAACAGCCCTCTCCCCTCCTCAGGCTCTCCTACCGTCTCTCAGCCTCTGACCATGACCCCATGACCTCATGCACTGTGGGGTGGTTCTGGTTCCTATTTATAAAGGTGGGTTTCCTCCAATTCCATTGTCATCATCCCATCCTCCTCTTTCCATGGCTTCCCTTCCTCTTTTCATCTGTGGTCCTTTCTTCCCATTCCTGTTTGTGAGAGTCCCATAGCTGGCTGCCAGGCAGGCGGGCGGTCATCTTGGGAGCTGTTTGGTCATCTCTCCTAATTATCCATGGTTAAAGGCAGGGTGTGGAGAGAGAGAGAGAGAGAGAGAGAGAGAGAGCACACTGCCACTGGACCACTGAGTCATGTCTGGACCGGTTATATCCTAAACTCATCTTCCTGGCTGGCTCACAATGAGTTGGGATGGAGTAGGCCTATGTACACACACATCAATGGAAAGTTTTTTACTCCAGTCAACATCCACTTGATTGGTCATGCTATTCATTCTATTCATTTTGACATCCCTGTGCTTGAAGGTTATGGTTTGTAATAAATGTGGCCTATACTTATTTTTGAATATTCAATTTTTATCAACTTTGATACTGTTGTCTCTTGTATGTGGAAATATGTGTTCTCTGAATGTACTGTAAATAGGTCTATGTAACGGTTTTCTAGTGGTGATGAAGGAGAGTCGGACCAAACTGCAGCGTGTCGATTGAGATTCATGTTTAATCAAACAAAGAAACACGAACACTACACAAAACGTAATCAAAAAAGAAACAGCCTCTCTAGTGCAAACTAACCGAGAGTACACATAGGACACTAAGGACAATCACCCACGACAAACTCAAAGAATATGGCTGCCTAAATATGGTTCCCAATCAGAGACAAAGATAAGCACCTGCCTCTGATTGAGAACCACTCCAGACAGCCATAGACTTTGCTAGATAACCCACTAAGCTACAATCCCAATACCACCACCAAAACCCCAAGACAAACACACCACAATTACAAAAACCCCATGCCACACCCTGGCCTGACCAAATACATAAAGATAAACACAAAATACTTTGACCAGGGCGTTACAGAACCCCCCTAAGGTGCGGACTCCCGAACGCACAACCTAAACCTGTAGGGGAGGGTCTGGGTGGGCATCTGTCCGCGGTGGCGGCTCTGGTGCTGGACGTGGACCCCACTCCATAATTGTCTTAGTCCACCTCCTTAGTGTCCCTTGAGTGGCGACCCTCGCCGCTAACCTTGGCCTAGGAAACCTAACAACGGGCCCCACTGGACTGAGGTAGCTCGGGACCGAGGGGAAGCTCGGGACCGAGGGGAAGCTCGGGACCGAGAGGAAGCTCGGGACCGAGAGGAAGCTCGGGACCGAGAGGAAGCTCGGGAGTGAGAGGAAGCTCGGGAGTGAGAGGAAGCTCAGGCAGGTTGATGGATCTACCAGATCCTGGCTGGCTGGCGGTTCCGGCAGATCCTGGCTGACTGGCACTTCTGGCGGATCCTGGCTGACTGGTGGATCCTGGCAGACTGGCAGATCCTGGCTGACTGGCGGATCCTGGCTGACTGGCGGATCCTGGCTGACTGGCGGATCCTGGCTGACTGGCGGATCCTGGCAGACTGGCGGATCCTGGCAGACTGGCGGATCCTGGCAGACTGGCGGATCCTGGCTGAATGGCGGATCTAACTGATCCTGGCAGACTGGCAGATCCTGGCAGAATGGCGGATCCTCGACTGGCAGTTCTGGCAGATCCTGGCCGATCCTGGCAGAATGGCGGATCCTGGCAGAATGGCGGATCCTGGCCGACTGGCGGATCCTGGTCGACTGGCGGATCCCGGTTGACTGGCAGTTCTGGCAGATCCCGGCTGACTGGCGGATCTGGAAGAGTCTGGTTGACTGGCAGATCTGGAAGAGTCTGGTTGACTGGCAGATCTGGAAGAGTCTGGTTGACTGGCAGATCTGGAAGAGTCTGGTTGACTGGCAGATCTGGAAGAGTCTGGCTGACTGGCAGATCTGGAAGAGTCTGGCTGACTGGCAGATCTGGAAGAGTCTGGCTGACTGGCAGATCTGGAAGAGTCTGGCTGACTGGCAGATCTGGAAGAGTCTGGCTGACTGGCAGATCTGGAAGAGTCTGGCTGCCTGGCAGCGCTGGAAGAGTCTGGCTGACTGGCAGATCTGGCGGCGCTGGGCAGCCTGGCGGCGCTGGGCAGACTGGCGACGCTGGGCAGACTGGCGACGCTGGGCAGACTGGCGCGCTGGGCAGACTGACGGCGCTGGGCAGACTGACGGCGCTGGGCAGACTGGTGGCGCTGGGCAGACTGACGGCGCTGGGCAGACTGGTGACGCTGGGCAGACTGGGGGCACTAGCTGCTCCATATAGGCTGACAGCTCTGGCGGCTTCTTACAGACTGACAGCTCTGGCGGCTCCGTGCTGACTGGCTGCTCCTTGCAGCCTGGCAGCTCCTTGCAGACTGACAGCTCCTTGCAGACTGACAGCTCCGTGCAGACTGACAGCTCCGTGCAGACTGACAGCTCCTTGCAGACTGACAGCTCCTTGCAGACTGACAGCTCCTTGCAGACTGGCTGCTCTATGCAGACTGACATCTCTGGCTGCTTCATGCAGACTGACAGCTCTGGCTGCTCCATGTAGGCTGACAGCTCTGGCGGCTTCTTACAGACTGGCAGCTCTGGCAGCTCCTTACAGACTGGCAGCTCCTTACAGACTGGCAGCTCCTTACAGACTGGTAGCTCCTTGCAGACCGGCAGCTCCGTGCAGACCGGCAGCTCCGTGCAGACCGGCAGCTCCGTGCAGACCGGCAGCTCCGTGCAGACCGGCAGCTCCGTGCAGACCGGCAGCTCCGTGCAGACCGGCAGCTCCGTGCAGACCGGCAGCTCCGTGCAGACCGGCAGCTCCGTGCAGACCGACAGCTCCTTGCAGACCGGCAGCTCCGTGCAGACCGGCAGCTCCGTGCAGACCGGCAGCTCCTTGCAGACTGGCAGCTCCGTGCAGACTGACAGCTCCTTACAGACTGGCAGCTCCTTGTAGACTGGCTGCGCTGAACAGGCGGGAGACTCCGGCCGCGCAGGAGAGGAGAAAGGCTCTGGCTGCGCTGAACAGGCGGGAGACTCCAGCAGCGCTGTAGAGGAGAAAGGCTCCGGCAGCGCTGAACAGGTGGGACGCACTGTAGGCCTGATGCGTGGTGCTGGCACTGGTATGCCGTGCATGCTATGCCAAGCCCACACCTTTCTTTCTACTCTGTCCAATACATCCTCCACACTCTCAGACTCAGCACTCTGCTTCGCCGACAGCTCCAATTCCATCCATGGCTCTGCCCAGGGTCCTTGTCCGTCAAGGATCTCCTCCCAAGTCCATTTATCCAAAGAGTGCAGCCTCCCCCAATGCTGCTGCTGCCTCTGTTGCTTCTCCTGCTGCTGCCTTTGCTCCTGCTGCTGCCTTTGCTGCTGCTGCTGTTGCTCCTGCTGCACCTGTCGCTTCTCCTGCTGCTGCTGTTGCTGCTGCCTCTGTTTACCACGCCGCTTGGTCCTTGGTTGGTGGGTGATTCTGTAACGGTTTTCTAGTGGTGATGAAGGAGAGTCGGACCAAACTGCAGCGTGTCGATTGAGATTCATGTTTAATCAAACAAAGAAACACGAACACTACACAAAACAATAAACGAAACCGAAACAGCCTATCTAGTGCAAACTAACCGAGAGTACACATAGGGCACTAAGGACAATCACCCACGACAAACTCAAAGAATATGGCTGCCTAAATATGGTTCCCAATCAGAGACAAAGATAAGCACCTGCCTCTGATTGAGAACCACTCCAGACAGCCATAGACTTTGCTAGATAACCCACTAAGCTACGATTTTATTTTTATTTTTTTATTTTACCTTTATTTAACCAGGCAAGTCAGTTAAGAACAAATTCTTATTTTCAATGACGGCCTAGGAACAGTGGGTTAACTGCCTGTTCAGGGGCAGAACGACAGATTTGTACCTTGTCAGCTCGGGGATTTGAACTCGCAACCTTCCAGTTACTAGTCCAACGCTCTAACCACTAGGCTACCCTGCCGCCCCAATACCACCACCAAAACCCCAAGACAAACACACCACAATTACAAAAACCCCATGCCACACCCTGGCCTGACCAAATACATAAAGATAAACACAAAATACTTTGACCAGGGCGTGACAGTCTAATTCTTTTCTAAAATGAAAATCTCAATTTGTCGTACTTTATTAAATGTGACTTTTTTTGGTTGGTGGTGCGGAAAAACATAGCTTTCTCAGTTGCATGATTGAAAAACAGATATTTTTTAATGACATGATTTAATGTATAGGCTTATACCATGTAAGGCCCCTCCATACAGAGATATACCAAACAAAGAAGTCTTATAAAAGTTAGCAACTTTCTTCAGTAGTCAGGAGACCTTTATTTCTAAATCTATAAAGAATAAGGCTAGTGCTAGCAGCATAGTTGTCTCTGATTACAGAGATTTCTGCCAGTCCCAATTAAGATCTCAGGTCCCCAGAGAAGCCTTTTTATAGTCAAACAGGAACCTACGTTCCCCTCTGGGCTTTGCTTCATCTGTGGGCATGACACACTTTCTTCATATTTAGTCTGCTTTTTTCTCCATTGTTTTGACGTCTTCCATTTGATTGACAGCTAATCTGAGCCAAGATTGAAAATATTCATATTTTTGTTAATGAAACGACAGTGTCGAAAGGTGAGAAACTAGAATGTAGAAATGTTTTAGTGCCTTAATTCAAAAAAGGAAGTTTCATGTAAACATCACATGTGCTGGAATGTGCAATGTTTACTCAAACATTGGACAAAGTGTTTAAATCAACGATTTAATATGAAGAATGCAAAGTTGATACAATAATCTAATAAAGAAATTCAACAAATGAATTCAAACTCAACAAAGAGCTAGAGAATGGTGATAATGCATGAATGGTTGACCATTGATACATATTTTGTTCTTTGCTGCCTCTCATCAACTAGGAACTGATGCAAACGGCGACGTGCAGAGGTAAAAGCATTGTGACAATGGATCAAAATGAGACCCCAGACAATGGACCCCCAAGTCCCTGACAATGTTCCAGGCCTTGTCCAGATCCAGATGCTTGTCCCGTCCTGGGCTGGCCGGACGGACTGAGAAAACGTGTATGGTTTGATTACTTGGACCTTGTGTTTGTTTGAGCCAAGGTTACGGCCCACCTGGATGTAAAAACGCCCAGTCAGACACTCTGCTTTTATCTCACACAGACATCTGTTGCTGTGAGCCTCCCAGATGTTTCCTGCCCGGCTGGGCTGCTGGTGTATGGTAGTGGTGGTAGTAGAGCACTGGGCCCAACCCTGCTCACTCTCCTGTTCTCCTGGGCCTTTCATGCTGATAGTATTTTGGCAACTTGACTGAACAATTCCAAAATATCATCATGCGGAGGACGTTGATATTTTTGTAGTCAATATGACTAGCATGTCGGCTCTTCCATGAGGACAAACAGGAGTGATGTCACTTTTCATTGTGAAGTGTTCTTATCCAGATACATTTTGTAATTGTACTAAGAACCAGTGTGTCAAGTTGTCAACTACACTGCGAAGATTTAGCTAAAACAAAATGAATCAGGAATTAGGATTGCTAATCTGGCAGGTTCTGTATATCAGTGTAGGCCTACGTGACAACCTCCACACCACTCTCTCCTTTATAAAGGCCTTTGTTTTGGTTTATGGACATAACTTGGAGAAGCGCCAAAGTCACCTTTGCTCTAAGTACCCTTCCATACTGGAAGGTAAGGGATCATTCAGCCATTATATTTAATATGCTCAGACGGAGATGTGTATCTGCTCCTCAACCTGTTGGTATCAACAGGAGTCTAGACTAGTACACACTACCATTATTAGAATCGTTCATTATATCACATCTTCATAAAATCTGTTTTTAAGTGTCTTACCTTGGGTAAATTAATTTATAGAAGAGTAGGTGTGTACATTCATCCACCCAATGTAAGATATCTGTCAAGCCCTGGCCTTAGTATTCTGTGTTTTCGTTAGTATTTTGGTGAGGCCAGGGTGTGACATGGGGATTTATGTGGTTTGTTTTGTCTGGGGTTGTTTGTAGGTATAGGATTGTGGTTAGAGTAGTACTCTAGTTAAGTCTATGGTTGCCTAGAGTGGTTCTCAATCAGAGGCAGGTGTTTATCGTTGTCTCTGATTGGGAACCATATTTAGGCAGCCATATTCTTTCGGTCTCTTGTGGGTGATTGTTCCTGTCTTTGTGTTTGTGGCACCAGATAGGACTGTTTTGGTTTTTTCTTGTTTTGTAGATTGTTGTATTTTCATCTTTATTAAAGATGTACAAAACTAACCACGCTGCATTTTGGTCCGCCTCTCTTTCACCAGAAGAAAACTGTTACAATGTCACTGCAATATTATTATTATTATTATCATCATTTCATTCTTTATTACTATTTTATAGACATTTATGTATTTTAGGTATAACATGTTTTTATGTGTAACATGTTTTTATGTGGCTTTTTGTAATCGCATTAATATGGAACATGTTGATGTTAAACAAATAGTGTTTTCTGATTGATTTCTTCTGCTCTCATTCTTTTCCTTTACTGTGTACACCAACAGTTTATCCAGCCTAGTGGCTAGTTGTTATTCAAGCTAAATTATATAGGTACAGACTTTGAAAAACTGGTCCAGGACTTTGAACGTTGAACTCATTTCCACAACTGTTAAGTAAATTGGCTCCTTCTGAAGTGAGTATAGACTTTACAGTTACCGCAGTCTGATAGTAGGAGACAGTGCTCTTACGACAGGGAGAGTCACTCTATCATCTGTCAGGCCTGGAGTCTGCCTGCTTCCCTCCTCCCTAGTCTTTCCCCAGTCTGGGGTGCTGGATGAGGGGGAGCTATCTATGATGGAGGGGGACAGATAACAGTGTCTGGAGCCCAGAGGGAGCCATGATTCCATACAGTACACAGTGGCTAGAACCACATGAATCCCCAGAGAGGTTCAGACACATGAGGACCTGTCACAGTGAGCCTTTGGTTTGCCTCTCTGGCTCCATCTAACTTTAGCCTACATAGCCCAAATCCTGCCAGTATTGTTCGCTAGTTGTACGTTTATTTCAGGCTGTAGCGACCTGGTTGTGTATAGCTGTGTGGGTAATGTACCTGTATATAGATCTTGTTTATATACAGCTCTACAGTTTGATTATCCTATCCATTAATGTACAAACAATCTCAACGTGTGGTTTGATCGCATTGCCCCAAGAAACTAATTGCATTCCATGTGAGATTTTCCTGTTATGGTATCACGTATCAAGGTAAGACGCAAGTGCAGACTGTGTGAAGTAACAATGTTTATTGTAACAACAGGGGAAGGCAAATTACAGGTCTAGGCAGGCAGGGGTCGATTATCCAGAGTAGGAGCAAAGGTACAGGATGGCAGGAAGGTTCCGGGACAGGCAGAGTGGTTAGGCGGGTGGGTACAGGGTCAGGACGGGCAGAGTGGTTAGGCGGGCGGGTACAGGGTCAGGACAGGCAGAGTGGTTAGGCGGGCGGGTACAGGGTCAGGACAGGCAGAGTGGTTAGGCGGGCGGGTACAGGGTCAGGACAGGCAGAGTGGTTAGGCGGGCAGGTACAGGGTCAGGACAGGCAGAGTGGTTAGGCGGGCGGGTACAGGGTCAGGACAGGCAGAGTGGTTAGGCGGGTGGGTACAGGGTCATGACAGGCAGTGGTTAGGCGGGCGGGTACAGGATCAGGACAGGCAGAGTGGTTAGGCGGGCGGGTACTGGGTCAGGACGGACAGAGTGGTTAGGCGGGTGGATACAGGGTCAGGACGAGCAGAGTGGTTAGGCGGGCGGGTACTGGGTCAGGACGAGCAGAGTGGTTAGGCGGGCGGGTACAGGGTCAGGACGAGCAAAGTGGTTAGGCGGGCGGGTACGGGGTCAGGACAGGCAAGGCAAGGGTCAATAACCAGGAGGACGAGGAAAAGAGAGGCTGAGAAAAGACAGGAGCTGGAAGGACAAACGCTGGTAAGATTGACAAACAAGACAAACTGGCACAGACAGACAGAAAACACAGGTATAAATACCCAGAGAATAAGTGGGGAAGATGGGCGACACCTGGAGAGGGTGGAGACAAGCACAAGGACAGGTGAAACAGACCAGGGTGTGACAAACAGTTCTTTGGCTAATGGTTTCTTTGTATGTTAAACACCATCCACTTGTTTGCTCTGTCTCGTAGTGGAAAAAAACATATGGCTGAGTGCACAGAGAAGCGTGAGGTGCCTGTCACACTATCATCACATGATATCTGAGGGGCTCTATATCTAGACAGATATCAGAGAGAGACAGTATGTCACACCCTGGTCTAAGTATTTTGTGTTTTCTTTATTATTTTGGTCAGGCCAGGGTGTGACATGGGGTTATTTATGTGGTGTGTTTTGTCTAGAGGGTTTTTATAGGTTATGGGATTATGGTTAGTGGGGTTGTCTAGAAAAGTCTATGGTTGCCTGGAGTGGTTCTCAATCAGAGGCAGGTGTTTATCGTTGTCTCTGATTGGGAACCATATTTAGGCAGCCATATTCTTTGAGTGTTTTGTGGGTGATTGTTCCTGTCTCTGTGTTAGTTTGCATCAGAATAGGCTGTTTAGGTTTTCGCGGTACTTTTTGTATTGTTCGTGTTTTATCTTTTAATAAACATGTATCGTAATAACCACGCTGCATTTTGGTCCTCCTCTCCTTCGATGAAAGAACCGTAACACAGTAGTATTGCTTGGTGTATTTGTTTTTAGCTTGCAGATTATGCAGAAATGTAGCTGCCATCTTTCCTTTCCTCACCCACAAGTAAAAAAAACAGAACTGAATTTTCATTAGTTAATTCTCATTTTTAGTGTAGACAGGTTTCTGAAGAATGACTGTTATGAATGTGACTCTGAGATTGTTAATCTGCTCTGATGTTGGCAGACAGCCATGATAGACTTAGATGCGGTTATTGACTCTAAAGTTTGATGTTCTATAATGTACCCATATGGTTAATGATTTTGCAATGTTTTGTCACTGAAGTTTTTGTGCTTGTACCACCCCAGGCTCAACATCATTTATAACATGGATTTCACTCACCGCATCACATGTTTCAGGTAGCTCAAATATGCATTGCTTGATTACACTTATTTGCATATGAGATCTGAAATAAATAAGCAAATGATCAGCCAAATGTTCCTGCACATTGATGGTAATGCATCATGCTTGGTAGACGACTGTTGACAAGACAATGGCTGACATACAGGCCCAGTGTGCATGCTTTCAGGTATTTACAGTGTCACTAGTTCAGCCTGGGCATTTTCTGAACCGTTTTTGAATTGTATTGGCTTGGAGGAACTGAAGACCATTTGAGGTGCTGCTAGATGTGAATCTGTGATAGATTCAGAGAGCTATTTCCAGTGAGCCTCTATTTCTAGTGAGGAACTGTACCTACTGGCATTGATATACAGAGGCTTTAAGGCATTGGGATCTATTTAATATCCTCCTACATTTCATTTGAGTTATAAGGATCACAGGATATTTATAGTACTGCCAAGATGTGTGATTCTTTCCAGACAGCTTGGCTGGGCTTTGGGGAGTGCCCAGGCCCAGCAGATGGTTATTTTATTCACCTTCTCTCTCTTCTTTTTCTTCTCTCTCTCCCTCTATGTACTTTTTCATGAAAACAATCAGCTGAGTATTTTGGAAAAAGGCGAGGAAATCCATCAGATCTGCAAACCAGCACCCAACCCCAGTGTCATCAATTCTGGATGCTTCAAAGTAGCAGGAAGTGGAGGCCTAATAAGGTGTATCCTCCAGGCTTCCTGTTAGGCTAACCCTGGAACCCTGGGCCAAGTTACTTTAGACCTGACACTGGATCCTCCCATTTGACCCTCACACTTAAACTGGGGCCATTATGTGGTCAAGGCAGCAAACTCACCACTCAACATGTCTCAGTGGTCATTTTGCTTTAGAGTAGACCGCCAAGGTAGATCTTTGAGTCATTGTTCATTAAAAATACAATCCCATTACGCATTTAATGCAATGTCTAGAATTACTGGAAGAAAGTACTTTATATTATTTTCTCATCAAACTAAGAAAACACACAAAAGCCCAAGGAAGGTCCATGATTTAATTCCTATGTTCCTCTGCTCTCTGGGGACTGCAGCCTAGTGATGAAGGGGTAGACTTAGTCCGTCAGCAGGAGACCCCGCCCACCCCAGGGGAGGAGGGGTGGCAGTGGGTTGCCGTGTGCATCAACACTCATCTCAGCTGGGCTGGAGTGTCTGCATGGTCTCATCTTCAAATTGAGCTTGGCTTTGAACCATTAGGATCAGCCTCTCCTCGCCCGGTTCAGAGATAAGATGCCTAGATTAGACATGTTGAAAGGATATGTTTTCAATTTGACTCGTGCCACCCTCCTCCTCCCCCACATCTCCAGCTCCCCCACCTCTCCTCTTCCCCCACCTCTCCTCCTGGCTCCCCTCTTTCCCTTCTCCTCCCTGTCTGCCTCCCTGTCTGCCTCCCTCTGTCTGCCTCCCTGTCTGCCTGGGCCATGTGTCTGACTGCTGACTAATTCTCCTGTGGAGAGGGGGAGCCAAACGGTGGATCGATAAATAATTTCTTTATGCATCTGCAGGTAAATAAAAAAACCTGTCTCTGGTTAAAAATACATGAATCCCTTGTGTGCTGTGCCACAGATGCTCCACGTGAATGTCTTCCTGGCCTTCCCCGGAGTAGCTCTGTCATTTCTAAACTGGTTTTACATGCAGACCCAACAGACATGTTTTATCTCCACAATAGCACAGAGCTCTGCAGACCATTAAACCAAATGCAATGTTCAAGATGCAAAATGTCTCCCAGAACATAGCTAGTGTGTGTGTGTGTGTGTGTGTGTGTGTGTGTGTGTGTGTGTGTGTGTGTGTGTGTGTGTAAGCACAGGTGTGTGTTGCGCATGTATGTACTGTATGCACATCTGTTGAAGCAGAGTTGCAGCTATTTAAGCTATTCAGGTTGACCCCAGTGGGCTAGTGAGTTGATAGTACACAGAAATTGTTTTAGTCAATTAAAAGATCCTATATTTCATTTTTCTAAGTAGGTGTTTCTTTCTCATAAGCTGCTTCTATAAGCCTTGCTAGTAACTATACTTCATAAACAATCTAGCCCTGGTTGGGTAAATCCAACACTAGCTGCGGGTTGTAATAATTGTGTTTTTGTGTGAGTCCCTTTGAGGCTTTCCTTATTACATTTAACAAGGTCTGAAATATTCAACAATATTCAACAATCCAGGAGAGCTCTCTGGCCTCTAGGTCATCAGGCTGCTGATTATCCCACACACCTCTCACCATCGTCAAGCGCACCCGCGCCTCATGACACTCACCTGGACTCCGTCACCTCCTTATTTATCTCCCCTATATCTGTCACTCCCCTTGGTTCGTTCCTCAGGTGTTATTGACTCTGTTTCATGTCGGTGCGTTGTTTGTGTGTCGTGTTTATTGTTTTGGTTATTTATTGAAACACTCACTCCCTGTACTTGCTTCCTGACTCTCAGCACACATCGTTACAAGTTCATTGAAAAGCCCATGTGGGTTTTGAATATTTTTCTCATGAGCAAGGCATGCTGTTTAGTACCCCACCTGCACACACTCTTTATCCCTCCAGATGTTCTCTCTAAGCAATGCAGTGTTGGGAGATATGGATCTCTGGCTCTGGTCTGGTAGCTTGCTGATAGTCATCAATTACAGTATAGTAATGACAACACACTCTCGTCTCATTGGAGCTCCTCAAGCCCCAGAGTTTACTTTCAAAGCAGCTGCCATCGCTGGAGAGAGTCTGCTATAAACAAACGTCTTTAGGCTGAGAACAGTTTGGTTTGAGACAATGTGTTTACACAACCAATGTACCACGCTGGTGTAGGTCAGGATGGGTTTTCAAATGATATGAGATTTAGTAATGAGATGCAGATGTGTGTCTGTAAATTAATTTGGATGCAAGACACTTTTGTTTACAGTTGCATTCATTTTTCTTGAAGCTTCTTACGGTCCAAAAATACTTGAGAATAGCGTTGGGTTGCAGGTCCCAGAGAGTGGTGTTGTTTTAGTTCAAACGCGGTGACAGCACAGAGCTCTGTGTTGTGGTGCGCTGCAGAGATGTCTTCTGGGGTGTTGTCGCGCTGCGATGTGTGCCTGATAAAGGTGGTTTCCTGCCACTGCTCTACTTAGCTGGGAGAGATAGTGAAAAGTGCAATCACAGCTGAAAGGGAAGATCCAGTGTGTGCACCCACATGTGTATGTTCATTTTTTAAAATTTAACTAGGCAAGTCAGTTAAAGAACAAATTCTTATTTACAATGAGGGCCTACCCCGGCCAAACCCGGACGTAGATGGGCCAATTGTGCACCGCCCTATGGGACTCTATCACGGCTGGTTGTGACACAGCCTGGAATGGAACCAGGGTCTGTAGTGACGCCTCTTGCACTGAGATGCAGTGCCTTAGACCGCTGCGCCACCTGGGAGACTGTGTGTGTGTGTGTGTGTGTGTGTGTGTGTGTGTGTGTGTGTGTGTGTGTGTGTGTGTGTGTGTGTGTGTGTGTGTGTGTGTGTGTGTGTGTGTGTGTGTGTGTGTGTGTGTGTGTGTGTGTGTGTGTGTGTGTGTGTGTGTGTGTGTGTGTGTGTGTGTGTGTGTGTGTGTGTGTGTGTGTGAGATCAGCGGAGCACGTCCTCTGGCCATTGCAGGTAAGGAGTGGCGATTTGAACAGCCCCTGTTGGCAGCTCTACAACACACTGATGGTTGCCAGGTTAATTTACCCAAAAAACAGACCTTTTCTCTCTCCTCCCTTATCTACTTTGCTGCATGGGGGGAAGAGAGAACGGGGTGTTCAAGCTAGAGTAGCACTCTTTTTGGTGCACATCTGTCCTTGGGCAGTGCAGTCTAAGTTTGGAAAGTTGGTGTATTTGTAGTCTGCAGAGTATAGAATTGCACGTATTCATCAGCATGAACATTTCAGGAGGAGTTTGTTCTTGTCCACGCAAGCCGTTGTAACAAGAGAAAACCTCTCTCACTAGTATGTATGCTGCAGTCAGTGACTGTCCTGTTGTAAATCAGTCTATCATATCACCTAAAACTACTCACACCACTGCTGCACTGGTTGGCTCTCCCCTTCCCTGCCTCTCTCCTCTGCACTGGGGCTGGAGGCTGGAGCACGGGCCAAGTCCCCAACTACACATCTGCCTTTGGGCTGATCCGAGCCTTCTTGCTGTGCTGCAGGGGGAGGATGTGAGAACGGTGGGCCCTGGGCTTTCCCAGCCAACAGCCACGGCCCAGGAGATTGCCATAGAGCGAGTCCGCCTTGCCTCGCCTCGCTCAACCCTGTGATGTGGGAATGGGAATCGCCTGGGAGGGAGGGAGGGAGGTTGTTGTCCCACTGAGTGGACTGAGGCACCCAGCCCGGCCCGCACAGTTAAAGATAGTTTGCTCTGTGTGTGTTTTCTCTTCTGTTGTTTCGCCTTGCCTCATAGACCGAACAACAGTGCCACACAAGTGGTCGGGACTGGAGTCTCCGCGGCCAAGTGGCTCCAGGGGTTATGACCTCTTTCTGACTTCATTTAGGAGCCGTGTGTAAACATGTTAGCATTGTTGCAGAAAATGGTCACTCCAAGGTTAATAATTAAAGTTATTCCCCCTTGTGTTCCTCATTTGTTTTTCTAGCATACTACACTTTCTGCCCTTTGTCCTTTTTCAACTCGTTGCTGTAGTTTCTCTTTATTCAGCTATCACCTCTCTTGTTCTTACTTCAAACAACTGTCAGAATTATTACAAGTATCGAAACCACTTACATTGTGTTATGACTCAGATCCAGCTACCTCAATAGACTGTTAGTGTGTATGTATTACACAACCACTATCATAACTGAAGAGACTACAGGGTGGTTTGTGAGTAATCTTTAGTCTAACCCCACCATGTTACACTGATAAGGAGCAGGAGTGTCTGCTCTGGCTCAGACCTGAGAACCAGACCCCCCTCCTCCCCTCGTTCCCTCCCAACACATCTCTGCTAGACGCCACACCCCCGAAGAGAACACTGGGGGCAACCTAAGGGCCAAACTTAGACCAGCAACCTTCATCTGGGCTTAGTGAGTTTCAACATCCCTGTTCAGTCTATAGTGCTATGAGAATCAAGAGGACTACCTCCTTCGCCTACACCTCCTTTGTCATGAAGCTGTCATTCCTAGAAGCATTCCAGTTCCGACTGGAAAATAACTGCTTTTGGGCAGTCACACACACTCACAAACACATACACACACGCAGACACACACACAGACACATACACAGACACACAGATATAATACACAGACCCACACACATATACACAGACACACACACACATATACACAGACACACACACATATACACAGACACACATGCAGTCACACAAAGTTATGGGAAGTTCTCCCAACACTAACTCAATGTCCATATGTCAGTGGGATCCTTGTGTGGGAAAGTGAGTGACCTGAGCTGAGTTTGTCTGCTATGCAGTGTGTGAAAAACTGCTTTCCTTCCTTCCCCTCACGTTCCCTCACTATTGATTGTATGTGTTACATTGTATTTTCTCTCTTGTCTTTTAAAGTTTAATTGACTCAGTGGGGTGGTACCCAGCTGGCACAGATAGACGCCTAACTGTGGTTTATAGTAGGCCTTAGTCACTTGGAGGACCCTGTTTATATTGCTGCCTGAGTCTGGGCAACGCATGCTTGGGAAGCAGACCCAGGGAACCTTTCCTCACTATTTTTTATACTTTTTCTCTCTGGCTTTCATGAGATACACGCAATGTAGGCCTAAGGGCCTTGGGGGTGTATGGGAGGGGGGGGGATGCTAGGTCATAGGAGGGAGTTTGGACAGTGTCTTGTGATGTCACTCTCTGACACAGTGAGAGAAGGCTGATGTGTCTACTTAGTCATACAGAAAGATTGTGTGGAAAAATACTACTGGCAACGTGGCGTAGTTGATTGCATGATTTCAGCTTCCATGGAGAGATGCAGTGGTACTTACCAAACTATATTCTAGGTATTGTACACTGTGGGTGTGTGGAATGTTGCCATCCACTGAAAATAACCAGGGGAGATTATGATTTTGTAGTGTGATCGTGAACAAGGAAAAATATGCCACTGACTAACTTTATAGCAACTTCGGGAATGACTTCAAGAAACCTGTTTCCAAATGTAGACAGTGTTACCCTTTGAACTACAGTGAAAAGAGAACATGTTTCCATGTTCTTGACAAACTGAAACCTTATCTAGCCATAATCACCTGTCTATTAACTCCTTCAGATGTTTCCATATTACATCAGTAAGGTTGTGACATTTTAAATACAGAAAACAAATCAATGAAAACGTAAGGGTGACTATGATCTCTGACCTTTAGGAGCTCTTGAGAGTTCCCTTGAAGAACATTGTATTTCCATTAGCAACTGTAGCACCAAAGAGCATTGATGTGGAACTCCACCTGTGACCAACTTCTGCCGTTGAGATGCCTACTCATGGGCAGAAAACCACTCAAACCCACCAAGTCCCATTGGCCTTCTCCCCTGGCACCCTAGCTGCCCTGACCACTGGCAAAGCCACCGACCAGCAGACCAATCAATTCAGGAATGTTTTCTTGTGTAAGTTTTTGCCCGCCTAGTTTATGGTTCAAGGCAGACGAGAGATATTTTACTGTATTATTGCAAGAAAATTAGTTCATTCATGTTGTGTGAGTTAATTCATGTTGTATGAGTTCATTCATGTTGTGTATGTCTTTGTTCACACAAACTCTAAACGCTCTTGTCCTTCCCCACAAAGCTTTAACCTCTGAGATGCCAAAGGTTGTCACAGATTTACTCAATGTGGCCATTGGAAGAGATAGGGAGGGTTGAATTCCTCCTGAGGACAGTATCTGCTGTAACTCTCTGGTGTTTTCAGTCAAAGTAAGACTGTGAACATTTTGCAGTTTTTTTCTGTTAAACTGCTTACAGTTTAAAGTGTTACCCAGTTTGGGCTGAAGTCTTTTAGCTTCAGATGAGGACCCATTTGTTTGGCAGCTGTAGAGGTGTACTTTAAATTGACAACATAATTAATCAGCCTTAAAAAGATAGACAAATACTCAGGGCTCTAATAATCCCTATTGCTGAAGCGATTGAGCCAACATATGCAACATTTACCGTGAATGCTGTTTTTGCCAATGAGGGAGCATTGCCTTTAAAATGTCATTGGACTTTAGCGCAGAATTTCCATGATATGGATTGAATAGAGCCCTTTACTGTGAAGCGAGAAAGAAGCAGGTCACCAATTCCCCATGAGTCACTAAGGAATGTGGGATAGCAGGTGCTGAATATACTTTCATTTATTTTTCCCTTCTTCTGCTTAATTAATTAGCACAGGCTGCAGTCACACACATTCATCTATATTTATATTTGTGTCCATGTTTTTATTTTTGGTTATTGCCAGCGCTTGCACTCTGGCATCCTGGTCAGCCACCTCTGAGAGGGAGACCCCAATTCCCACAGTCAGAGGTAACCAAAGGGACACACAACTCTTCTACTTTCACAAGTGCCTGTGCAGCAACTACAGGAAAGAAGACGGTCAATTAAAATACTCGTAATGTTTTATTTGCGTTCAGGTTGGATCAATGAGATTGACCAGAAAATGTCTTAGGCAAAAGACACAACCTAAAAACCCGGTCTGTAGTTTTACCCTAGTTCCCTCTTGACAGAGATAGTAGATTTAATGCCAGTCCAGGCCAGCCCTGAGATTACCCAGGAAGAGCAGTCTGCACTACTGGGCACTAAATCACAACAGCTTCAGCAGGAGCTTCAGCAGCAGCAGGCCAGAGAGTCAATGAAGTTAAGGGTCGAAGGTCAATGGGAAGGAAGCTCAAGCACAGTCTGCATCTACTTCTGAGGTTACTCTCTGGCACTCACTAGAAAGCAATGACATGTGTTTGTGCCTTAGAGCTAATATGTTTGTTGTACCCTTTATCAGTGGCTGTTCAGGAAATGATGGTAGTGTGTGGTTCAATTCTGGCATCAGAGCTACAGTGTTCGTTGTCCTTGATTTATTGATGTATACAACATCCATTGTGTTTGCACTGCACAGTACAGGTTGAACAGAACATCTTCATGGGATTTGGAAAAATCCTTATCCTTTCTCTGACTAACATTTCTCTCCAAAAACCTGTTTCCCATGTTTAGCCTTGAAGCCTCGGAGTGGTTATCTGGCAGAAATAATACAGTAAGACAGCCTCCTTAGCGTGTGTGTTTTTCTTTGCCTACAGTGATTCGCCATGCTTATTTCTGAATATGTATGGAAAGTACCTGCTATGATAAGCAGGGTTTTCACTATTTATTGATTTGATCTGCATGGTTGAAAGTCACACAAGAAGAGCTACAACTGACCACACATGAGGCTGAAATAGTTGAATTAAGGGGGAGGAGCTGGGAGTTGAAGTTAAAGGGGGAAAGGCAAGCTACATATGAAGAGAAAAGAGAGCGAGTAGAAGTCAAGGGGCTTTGGTGAAGAGGGTTGACCCTAGCCCTGTTTTCTCAGGGAGAGGGTGGGAGTGGGATTCCATGATCTAGCTGTGTGCGTGAGTGCGTGTGTTTGCGTGTTCACTTTAGCTCATTTAAGATATTCACATCTGATCCACTCTCTCTTTAACTACCCACAACTCTCACACCCACAATGGAAAACATCTTAACTCTCAAGCCAGTTATATTTCTAACCAAGGATATTAGAGAATAATATTGTTTTGATTTATTGTAATAATGACTTTATAACATTTAATGAAATCAACTTAATTTGCTGACAGACTCAATGTCCCTCAGACAACGCTAGACCATTAACCCTTCCCTTATTTGTTGAAGGTTGTTTGAAAGGTTTCATACTCCTTATGAATGTAATGCAAGGAGTTGTTACAAGCGAGAAGTGAATAGAAAGGGAGAGGGAATGGAGGTTCCTAGCGGAGAGAGAGAGAGGACTTGTGGGCCTTTGAGGGGTGGGCGGCAATGGCAGGAGTTGAGGGGGTGGCCTGCATGGGACTGGTATGTGTTCGTGAAAGCCAGACCGGGGGGTGGGGGGGGGGCTGCTCGCTGACTGTGATTGGAAACAGATGTTGGCGAGAGCCAAGGCAGAAAATAAAATTTGGGGGAAAATTCTCAGGCCTTCTCTTTCTGGGCCCTGGCTCCAGAAGCCAATCACAGCACAGCACACGCTGGTCTGAGGGGTGTTCAAAACCGTCTGATTGGCCAAGGGCTCTAACGTGGGCGCTCTGAGCAGATGTCCTGGGAAAGTTGCTGAATCCCAGCCGACCCGCAGTAAAAGAGAAGAGAAAAAAATGTGGTCCTACAACTGGACAGTGACCAAAACCTGTTCTAATCCAGCTGCACACACACACGCACACAGGCAAGCTGACACACACACACACACACACAATCCACTTGTACGAAGAGAGGAACACATGCATGGAATCACATTCTTATCACATTCTTATTTCCAACTGAAACGCTTCCTATAGACCTATACATTTAGACCTATAAATATAGACCAAAATTGGAAATTACCTTTATTCAAGAAAATAAATGGCGTATTACCTTTCCCCTTTGTTGTTGTCGTCTGGAGTATGCATTTTCTAATGAATGCAGGAGAGTGGCTCAATACCTTCACGACCACCCCTTCACCCCACCAACCCTCCTCACTCTCCCCTTAACCAGGAAAGACCACTCCAGTCCTCAGACACACATCTCCTCCTTCACCTCCTCACAAAGAAGCCCCCTTCATTGTGGCCCTGTATCTGACAGGTGCTGTAGTGCATCAATCAATCACCATTACTAATGGAAAGTCCACATTACCATGTGAAGCCAGTCCATTTCCTGCCCAGAATGTCAGGTCCCTGGTACCCAAGCCCTCATGAATGCAGGGTGTGTGGCCCACCAGCCCCAAGACTGGCTCTCATTTCAACAGGGCTACCAGGAGGACATGGGGTGCCTCTGGGAGTCAACGGCATATTAACTGGGGATGCGACAACAGCAATAAAAATGTAAATTGAAGCCCAAGCTGAGGATGCCCCAGCCGTGACCTTCATAAACCTGTATAAAACAGTCCTCCACCTGCAGTGACATGTGGGTCAACCCATCTCCTCCACCACAATACACACAGCTGAATGAGAAATAAAATAAAAAAGCAGGAGATTGACTACCTCCTTTTCCCTGAGTGGGAAGTCAGAGTAAATCAAATGTATTTTTTTTGTGTCAATGAAGTTTGTTACTTACATGTACGTTTCATAAACGTCATTCTGCTTTATGGGTGCTTACTCAGTCTCTGACCACTGTGGTGATTGTGTGAATCCTCCATCTCTGAGTGATGTTCGGTAACAGCAGGACACATGAGAAGAGTCAGACCGTTGGAAAATATGTGGTCTCTTGTAACAGGCATGGGGTAATGTGTTTATGTGTTCCCCAGACACCACTCCTACCCTGGGTCCATATTAACCCAACCAAGGAGACTCTACCATGAAGAACAATTCTATTATTTTACCTTTATTTAGCTAGGCAAGTCAGTTAAGAACACATTTTTATTTTCAATGACAGGCTACGTACAGTGGGACAGATTTTTACCTTGTCAGCTGTGGGATTCAATCTTGCAACCTTCCAGTTACTAGTCCAACGCTCTAACCACTAGGCTACCAGCCACGCAATAAGACCAGAATAGAAACCACTCTGTTGTGTTACCACCAATGGGGGGCCGAGGGGAATGTTGGTCATATTTCATGCCTTCTCTGCATAGTGGAAGCAGTGAGCTGTATCTGTCTGCGTCACACTCTCCCTCTCTCCCTACAGAGGAGCTGTGATTAAGTACTGAAAGAGGCAGAGATCAGGGAGGCATCGTGGATCCTACCACCATCCTGTGTACACATTTCTTAACCAACTATGCAATAGCCCTGCACAACATACTTACTATGTAGGGCTAGGAGTTTTTCCTGTTTAGGTCAGGTGGTTATGGGAATCTCATGGCCACACAGCCAGACAAACCTCCTATCCTCCTCCTACTTTCTTCTTCCCCTTCATCTCAGTCTTTTCAGGTTAACCATGTCATCTTTAACTGTGTTGAGCAACACATTTCACCAGCCTATATAGCGCAGCTATCTATCTGAACCTTCGTGTGTACCATCCTCATCCTCCTCCTCTTCATCTTCCTTCTCCTCCTCATCCTTTCTCACTCATGGGAAGACTAGGCGTAGGAGACAGATGAAGCTTCGCAAGCGAGGCCATTAGATAAATATTTGGGTTGAAGTCTGACAAATGCGTCTCTCCCCGTTTCTGGAGCGGAGTAAGCTGTGAGCGACATGGGGTCTCAGGCAGGGAGGCAGACATCTCCGTCTCGGTGACACCGCCAGGCGCTACGGTTTTATTTTCTATTCCGCTGTTCGGTTCTCTCTTTTCTCTTTACACCAGTGATTATAGCAGTCTGTGAGTTGAGTGAGATTCAAAAAAAGAACCATGTGAAATCCCCACCTCGTCTGAATGTCTCTCTCTTTGGTTGTGAAACCAGCAGGTGTGAATGGTATCATAATGTGTTGGGTTATGTTCCAGGTTCTTTGGCACAAGGGGCTCCCAGAGCTTCCAGTGAAGTGTTTAAAGACTATGTTGCCTGGTTATAGTGTCTGGTCTGGATCACAGGCCCAGGGGGATGGAATGCTGAATGTTGGAAGAACAACCTGCCTAACTTAAGCTACCCTCTGCTAAATATATATTCATCCTGTCCAGGGGGAAATTAGCCAGCAGTACAGTATGTATGTGTGTGTATGTGTGTGTATGTGAGTGTATGCGTGCATGCGAAAGTGTGTCAGTATCTACATCCTGTCTGCTATATTTATAGAAAGTTGCAGGTACGGAAAGTTTTAGTCATGTTGCATCCAAGTCCCAGTAAAAATAATACACTTTATTTTGTTAAGGAGTCTGAGACTATAGTTTTAACACTTCCTACAAATGTTCTATCAATGTCTCATTCAATGTTCTCCTGTTCTAACCTAAAAGTATTCACTGCAGCTTATTTGAACCAAGAACATACTGCACGCTATGATGTACTAGACAATTGTTCTAAATATGGTATGGATTTCAAGGACTAGCCTATGTCCTGATGTGGCATCTCAAACCAAGCCAATATACAGTATCATCCCAGTAAAGGAAAATAAAATATTTAATCTTTATGCCAATAACTTATCAAGTTTAGTTTGCTACAGACCATTCTGGGATAAAGACACTAGTCTGTATTGGGACTGGTCCTTGGCCTTTTGCCTTATGTGCTGTTCTAGAGGAGCCAGACAGCTGTGCTGTGCTGTGTCGGCCAGGGCAGTGGCTGGGGAGAGGTCACGGCATCTATGTTTTTTTTAATCTATAGTGGAATTACTAGGACCCTAGGGCTACAAACACATGAATGGGCCCGGCGTGCCTGTTTATACTTTGACGTCACCCATCGCCGTGGAAGTGACACTCTTGTTAGGCAGGTACACACCAGCGACATCCCAGCATGCCTTTCAGATGGGACCTGGATCTGCCACCAGGCCCAAACTGGGTTCTGAGACCGAGAGACCAATCAATACATACTGTTGATCTGCACATTGTAGATGTATTTGGGTAGCCCAATTCAGATAGTTTTTCTACTAATTGATCTTTAGACCAATCAGATCAGCTCTGAAAAAGATTTGATGTGAAAATATCTGATTTTACTGGTCAAAAGACCAATTAGTGGGGAAAATATCAGAATTGGGCTGCCTTACACAGTCTTAGTGTTATCATGATTGAGTGAGATACTGACTTGCTCAGGCAGGTATTGGATGTGAATAGGCCTAGATGTGTTCATCCAGTACATGCACAGGTGGTTATTAACATGAGTACGCAGAATTATTTTGAGGATAATGTGTAGGTACTTCTATTATGTTTACAAAACGATAGACTAACTGACCAACCTATCTTTTCGCATGTAGTCAAGGCCAGGAAGCCAAGTAAGACTGCAATCTGCGAATCTGCTTTCTTTAATAGATATTTAACTAGTTTCCAATGTACTGTAAGTAACAGTATAGATGTAATGTTTCAAAAGCCGTTTTTGCTCTGGTAATATTAGAAGAAATAACCACACAATACACACAAAGTATGAAATATTTGTTCACATATATTTTTTTATAACGTAAATTTTTTTAAGTACATTAAGAAATAGAAGCAACAGTTTATAAAACTTCCCAGCAGAAATCAATGATGGGCCAGCATCAGCCTTTTTCCTTAATAGACAGGTAGGTCTATTCTCTATATCGAAAGAAAATCGCTAAATT
Source organism: Oncorhynchus tshawytscha (assembly GCF_018296145.1). Taxonomy (NCBI): domain Eukaryota; kingdom Metazoa; phylum Chordata; class Actinopteri; order Salmoniformes; family Salmonidae; genus Oncorhynchus; species Oncorhynchus tshawytscha. The sequence continues at coordinate 70,024,641 of NC_056441.1, forward strand.
TTTTTCCTGTGCTACCTTTATTTCCCATGAAAGCACCAGCTGTCTGCGTCTTTTTCTTTTATAAAATATAAATTATTGAAAAATATTCAAATGTTTGTGAACTAAATACATAAACAATTATCTCATTAACAAAAATACAGAAACACTATAAAATATACAAAAAAACAACACCATCCATAACAAAAAAGGTTTCCTAATGGATCAGTCTGAGATATGCTAATATCGCAAGGTATCTGTGTATTTATGTATTTAGTCCATTTAGAAAGATCTGTGCAATACTTGTGTCCACAACTTAACGTATATGACATTTACTGAAACAAACTTGACTTGAAGTCCAAACAGACACAGTATATGTTCCATTTAAACAAAGATAATATATTCTGATCTACTCAAAATGGTGACTGGCTAGGAGCTGGAAGGCATCATCAACAACAAGTTAAGCATATATTTAAACATGAACAGTTGCCCTAACATAAAACATTTTTTGGAGGAAAAATATCTGAACAGTAATAATCAAACAGTGATGTGAATCCTGGAAATGTAGCGTGCATAATGAACCACAGAGATTGGGTGGATTGATTTGTTCAAGAGAATTCAATCTTCTCTACACAAGATTATGTGTGTGTGTGTGTGTGGTGTGTGGTCTGTGTGTGCGTGTGTGTTTGTGCTGACTGACACTAGAAAAACCAACCCTGTGGTCAGTTGCCCAACTAAAAAGTAACTAATATGGACAGAAATCCCTTTCCTATAATCTCAAGAGGGAACTTCAGTCAGTCCAGCCAAATATCTTCACTGAGTCCTAACACTGAGTGCTTTCCAACAAATCAAAAGATCAAAGCAGAAACAACACTTTGAATGTGAGGGAATAACAGTTCCTGTCCTCCAGGATGGTGGACATACCCAAAGCTCTATCTATCGCCCAGACCTCACATGGGTTTGGTTATTATTCCTGCTTTGTCTCTTGCTTATTTGTTTCATCTGGGTCTTAATAAAGCGTTATGAAATACAATCTGTACAAATAAACATTTCAAAACCTATTTTCATCAGAATGGGTAACATTCAGCCACTGTAAACAATAACATTTGTATTTTAAGATTATATTTCTTGACTTTGGCTTTTCCCATAAGACCTGCGTATAGTCATGTTCCCACTGACGACATTACTCAAAACCCAACCAGCACAACTACTGTGGCTCTTGAGTAAGCTGCACAAGTACATACAGTATTCAGGGCATGTCATTTCATTGATCCTTTCCATATACTGAATTGGGTGTCCTTATGTCTTAGAAATAGAACAGCATGTACAAAGCATGGTAAGAAAATAGCATATAATGCCACATCTCTCCCAGTAGTCCTTTAGCCCAACTGTTTATGGTAGTCCTGTTTCCTGTCGATCTCTACCTCCTCATTGGTGAAATGGAGCATCTTTACAAACATTTCAGTTAACAAAAGACTCCAAGCTATACAATAGCACAAGCATTAATATCATCCTCATGCCATAATGATGATAATTCTCTTTCAGCCACTACTGATTAACTTCACAACTCCACGGTTCCCTCCCAAAACTACCCAGTCCTCCTCTCATCTCCCTCTTTTTTAAACAGTCATCCAAAGTTTACACTCCTTGCTTTGAACCCTTCTCTTTTCACCCTACTACCATCATGCACCTTGATATACCTTACCTAGCTATGGCAGCTTCCCTTCATTCAGAGAACACCACGTAACACACACATATACAGTACACTCTACATTCCTAAGCTTTGTCTTTTGACTACAATACCCATCCATCGTACATGGCTTGCAATTCAATTTGTCGACAACAGGTGCCTCCCTCTCTGCTCTCTTCTAAAGCAACGCTAAAATGGGGGTTTGGAAAACCACTCAATGTACAGATTGTGATGGGCACATTTGACTCTTTCATGTCCAAATACTTTCAAAACTCACCACAGAAAGGGTGTCTAAGGATTTGTATTACTTGTGGTAAGACAGTATATTTCTATAGTGGATCGGCAAATGTGCAGAGCTGAAAGCGTCAGTTTTAAAGCAACGGTTACTTTCAGGTGTCTATCAACCGTTCTTGGTATGAGTAAGTAACTCTCCATCCAACCTATGAAAATTAGTAAAAAGGCCTGTGTCTAGTGTCATCTGATAGTCATATCAGCATGTTTCAGTTATTGGGCTTTCACAGAGAGGAGACAGGACTAACTTAACATTAAATGGTGCAACGTTTGGTTTCATAATACCTTCATAAAAAAAAATGTAAAAAGGGGGAACCCTGGTCGTACTGAGACTAAACAGCACACCAGGAGTTGAATCTCAACGATAATACTGACACATTATGCTTCTGAAACAATAGTAACAAAAACAACACTTTTTTGGTCCAAGCTGAGAACTCTACCCATGCCTATTGTGTGGAGTGTGGCAGAGAAACAGTGATCTATTTCCATTACTTTCCATTTTATATTTGGCAACAGATTTCATAGCAGGAAATCTCCATTCATGTCCTTCCTTATAATGAATCTTTCACTGTCTCTTGGCCCCCTTCCTCAATGTCAGTTTCTTGTGCTACTTAGGCTAAATGGCCACTCTATTCTAACTGATAGCTTTCCATGTGTCTTGAGCTACTAAGTAATACCAGTATATACATATAGCTACCATACACACTATCTCAAATGCAACATATTATAAATGTTCACGTTTGGCATGTGCTTCCTTTTTGAACGTCATCTGACAACAGCTCAAAATGATACAGACCACAGTTTAGGTTTGGTCCCAAAATGGGCACCCTCTTTAACCGGACGGCATCAATCTCTGAGCCCTAGTCCCCTCGGCTCCTTTACTCTCCTATTCTTCTACTATTTCTGTTCTCTCATCCCTCTGTTTTCACTCGTCCACATCAGGCTTGACGTCCAGCATGGCGTGGAGCTCCTCAGGGGTATATCCCAGCAGGCTTTTTAAGTCACAGACAAAGCGGTAGACATAGCGCTTCCCTGATGTCTTGTGGATGATGTTCTTGTCGTAGTAGTAGCGCAGGCCTCGGCTCAGCTTTTCGTAGTTCATCTTGGGCTTGTTTTTCCTCTTCCCCCACCTCCGAGCCACCTGAGTCACAGAGGGAAAAGGCACCCAGTTACACCATGTACCAACCTTGAGACAGAGCTATACACTAACCTCACATTACAATATTGTCGTGTACATGTCTTCTCTTGACATGGACCAATATTTAATGTAGCTAAATACCGCAAAGGTTTCTCTGAATCTAAGTAAGGCAAATAACGCTGTTGTTGGCGTCACATTAAAAAGACATCAAGCTCAATATCCAGGCTGCATCACATCAGGCCGTGATTGGGAATCCCATAGGGCGGCGCACAATTGGCCCAGCGTAGTCTAGGTTTGGCCGGGGTAGACCGCCATTGTAAATAAGATGTTTTTCTTAACTGACTTGCCTAGTTAAATTTAGTTTAAATAAAGTTTCAATAAAAAAAATTTTAAAAATCTGTCTGACTGTTTAGGGCACCCATGCCATGTGAGGTCAATGGTGGTGACCTCTCACCTCGTCGGGGTCGGACAGCTTGAACTCCCAGCCATCTCCCGTCCAGCTGATGAAGGACTGACAAGACTTGTCCGTCAGAAGCTCCAGCAGAAACTGCCACAGCTGGATGGGACCGCTGCCTGCAGAGCAGAACCAGGAGAAGGGAGAGAGACGAGAACAAGGTTAGAACACAGAGAGAGGAGTCTTGTTTTCAGTATAATACAGATGAGAATTACTGAACATGACATCATCAGCCGCATGTAAACACAGCATATCTGTGACTGACTGTTCTCCTCATGCTTCTCATTAACTACTTGACTTGGGGTCATTCATCTCCGACTATAAAAATATAAATACTGCACTCAGAATCAGACATGTACAAGGCATGATAGTGGAGAGAAAACAGTGTTTTCACAGACAAGGGTCCCATTCATCATGAATCCCTTTGTCTACACTTTTCCCACTGCAGTATGTGGAGCTGGGCTTCACAGTGTGGTTTTGTCTGGCTGTATGAATTTCATGGCAATGAAATCACAGTGTTTAAAATAAGAGGGGATCTTCATATGAGGCCTTGGCTGTGTGTGTGTGTGTGTGTGTGTGTGTGTGTGTGTGTGTGTGTGTGTGTGTGTGTGTGTGTGTGTGTGTGTGTGTGTGTGTGTGTGTGTGTGTGTGCATGCGTGCGTGTGTGTGTGTGTGTGTACAGTGCCTTGCGAAAGTATTCACCCCCTTGGCATTTTTCCTATTTTGTTGCCTTATAACCTGGAATTAAAATACATTTTTGTGGGATTTGTATCATTTGATTTACAAAACATGCCTACCACTTTGAAGATGCAAAATATTTTTTACTGTGAAACAAACAGGAAATAAGACCCTTAAACAGAAAACTTGAGTGTGCATAACTATTCACCCCCCAAAAGTCAATACTTTGTAGAGTCACCTTTTGCAGCAATTACAGCTGCAAGTCTCTTTAGATATGTCTCTATAAGCTTGGCACATCTAGCCACTGGGATTTTTTCCTATTCTTCAAGGCAAAACTGATCCAGTTGGATGGGTTCCTGCTGGTGTACAGCAATCTTTAAGTCATACCGCAGATTCTCAATTGGATTGAGGTCTTGTCTTTGACTGGGCCATTCCAAGACATTTAAACGTTTCCCCTTAAACCACTCGAGTGTTGCTTTAGAAGTATGCTTAGGGTCATTGTCCTGCTGGAAGGTGAACCTCCGTCATAGTCTCTAATCTCTGGAAGACTGAAACAGGTTTCCCTCAAGAATTTTCTGTATTTAGAGCCATGCATCATTACTTAAATTCTGACCAGTTTCCCAGTCCCTGCTGATGAAAAATATCCCCACGTCATGATGCTTCCATCACCATGCTTCACTGTGGAGATGGTGTTCTCGGGGTGATGAGAGGTGTTGGGTTTGTGCCAGACATAGAGTTTCCTTGATGGACAAAAAGCTTAATTTTAGTCTCATTTGACCAGAGTACCTTCTTCCATATGTTTGTGGAGTCTCCCATATGCATTCTGGCGAACACAAAACGTGTTTGCTTATTTCTTTCGTTAAGCAATGGCTTTTTTTTCTGGCCACTCTTCCGCAAAAGCCCAGCTCTGTGGAGGGTATGGCTTAAAGTGGTCCTATGGACAGGTTATTTTTGGTCTCTTTGTTGCCTCTCTGATTAATGCCCTCCTTGCCTGGTCCGTGAGTTTTGGTGGGCAGCCCTCTCTTGGCAGGTTTGTTATGGTGCCATATTCTTTCATTTTTCAAAATAATGTATTTAATGGTGCTCTGTGGGATGTTCAAAGTTTTGGATATTTTATTAGAACCCAACCCTGATATGTATTTCTCCACAACTTTGTCCCTGACCTGTTTGGAGAGCCCCTTGGTCTTCATGGTGCCGCTTGCTTGGTGGTGCCCCTTGCTTAGTGGTGTTGCAGACTCTGGGGCCTTTCAGAACAGGTGTATGTATAGTGAGATCATGTGACAGATCATGTGACACTTAGATTTCACACAGGTGGACTTTATTTAACTAACTATGTGACTTCTGAAGGTAATTGGTTGCACCAGATCTTATTTAGGGGCTTCATAGCAAAGGGGGTGAATACATATGCCCCCACCACTTTTCCGTGTTACATAAAAAAGAAAATTGAAACAAGTAATTTTTTTTCATTTCACTTCACCAATTTGTACTATTTTGTGTATGTCCATTACATGAAATCCAAATAAAAATACATTTATATTACAGGTTGTAATGCAACAAAATAGGAAAAACGCCAAGAGGGGTGAATACTTTGCAAGGCATTGTATGTGTGTGTGTGATGTAGTGTAAACTCCCAGAGATCAGCCATTAGAAACATTACATTTAATCTCATTTGTAAACAAATGCCGCTTGATTTTCTGTTATGTTCAGGTCTGTATTAATAATGCAATGTACCGTAAAAGCAATTGAATGCATTTACCTACAATTTGATTGACATTTTTTACATATATTTGTAGATTAAACAAATGGACCAAATGTGACGACCTGAACTTACAATCGTGTTGAAAAGAAAAATAAATAGTAGCGGGAGAGAAAAACTAAGTTTGGTTTGTGCTGCACTCTATTATCTTCTGTACTCTTTGATCTTGTGGTTTTCTGTACAAACAAAAAAGAACTACCTAGTTCAAATCACACCTGGCTATGCAGCGCCTACTTAGCAAAGCTGTAGCGGAGCGGAGCTGTTACCTCCCAGACATGCCTCATAAAATCATACGACACACATCAAAGCTTTCAGAGAAATTGGAGTGTGGGTTGAACACCTGAAAGCAAAATAAGTTGTTTTCAGTCCAAGGCTCCTACTCGCTTCCCTCAGTTATGAATATGAATGCAAAGACGCAATACTCACATTTCAGAAAATAATAACCAGCTATATTCAACTGACTACTGTACAGTAGCTCTCCTCCAGATGAAGGCACATTCCAAAAAGCCTGCTACTGTAACCGTGGGCCCACATAAGGGTGATACAACAGTGCCCCATTCCAGCCCCCTCAGGCTCTCTCACACGAGAATGTTTGGAGACCCTAAAATGTTTTCCCAAAAATATGTTAAATGCCCCCATGTACAATGGGCCTCATTGAAAAAGCATATAGTGTGGAGAAAGGGTAGGGGGGCTTGCATTCATAGTACTGTTTAGGATCTGCCTTTAGGCTTTACAGATGAGACTGTAGCCTATGCAGCGTGGACAGAGAGATGGAGAGAGAGAGAGAGAGAGAGAGAGAGAGAGAGAGAGAGGAGGCTGTAGACAAGGCACAGTGAATGACTGCCTGCTGCATCCCCAGAGGTGACAGAAGTGTGATTGGAGATGAGAAACACAGTCAACCTCAGAGAGAGCTGATGACTGACTGAGCCTCACTTATCTCACACCTTCTTTATCACACCAGCTCATCACTGTGTGTGACTGGGAACCGTGTGTGTGCCTGTCAGTGCACAGCTACTGGGGAAGGAAGCCAAAAAGCTATTTGAGATATTACATAAATGTTTTACTCTTTTCTGGGGAGATTCTCTCTGTTTTTCACATAGTAATAAAATGCATTTGTTGTTTGGGGGCCAAATGGGGTTGATCTTTCTCTTGGCTGCAGGACAGCATACAGGGTAATAACAGTTAATAACAATGGTTGCTGCCAGCTAGACACTTCATATCTGAATCATATTGAAGTATTTTTACCACTTATGTTCATTTTCTTCTCTTTAGTTCTGCATGACTCTAAAAGCTCTGATAAAGTATTCTGACTAAAATGAAAACATTGGAACATGGATTAGCCTCTGAACATGAGTCTATGGTAGTTTTATAACCAATGCTACATCATTAAACACATACAGTAGGGAAGTGAATTACTTTGCAGAAATGCATGAATGATGACATGCAGAAAATAGCATAAATATGTAGGATCTTAATTTGAGACAATTTGCTACAGCAGGAAAATAATCCTGCAGCAACAGGAAATGTTAAATATTATGTGGATTATTAAACCATTTTTCGCAAGGGAAAATAAAGTCTGAAATGTCATAGTGGCAATTGCAAACTTCAGAAGACTTTTTAAACCATTGCAGGAAAGTTATCCTGCAACAGGTTGGATCAAATGAAGATTCTACATCTGTACCACTAGCTGGCATTGTATTACAAATGCATACTGTAGCCATGTAAACGCCTTCAATTAGGGCATGTCAATGTTTTATATCTGTCTTTCATTTGATCTTAAATGTCTAATGTACATCTAATGTACGTCTCTGTAGGTATGCAATTATGATCCAAAGATGAACGCATGAATGAAGAAATTGACATAATTGACAACTTTAGTACAGACAACTTTGCAGATGACAAATTACCATGAGATGCCAATTGTAGGCAATGAGTAATGCAATCTGAAGTATACATTGTCAGTGACGAACACTGTGTGTTCTGGTATTTCCCCTCTCCTCTACTAGCAACCTTGTGACTGCAATTTAACACAGAGGGGAGAAAGTCCTCAAAGACTAGATAGAAAATGGGAGACATTGTAACTAGTGTGTCTAGTGCATTAAAGATATTGAGAGACAATTTCCCCTTAAATTGCTTCTCAGTCTCCATAGATGTATAGAGTGGATTTCGAAAGTATTCAGACCCGTTGACTTTTTCCACATTTTGTTACATTACAGCCTTATTCAAAAATGTAAAACAATAAATTTAAAAAATCCTCACAGTCTACACACAATACCTTGTAATGACATAGCTAAATCAAATTTTTTGACATTTTTGGAAATATCACATTTACATAAGTATTCAGACCTTTCACTCAGTACTTTGTTGAAGCACCTTTGGCAACGATTACAACCTCGAGTCGCCTTGGGTATGACGCTACAAGCTTGTTACACCTGTATTTGGTCTGTCCTAATCTTCTCTGAAGATCCTGGGGAGTGTCGCCGCACAGCTATTTTCAGGTCTTTCCAGGGATGTTCGATCAGGTTCAAGTCCAGGCTCTGGCTGGGCCATTCAGGGTCATTCAGAGACTTGTCCCGAAGCCACTCCTGTGTTGTCTTGGCTGTGTGCTTAGGGTCGTTGTCCTGTTGGCAGGTGAACCTTCGCACCAGTCTGAGGTCTTGAGCGCTCTGGAGCAGGTTTTCATCAAAGATCTCTCTGTACTTTGCTCCGTTCATCTTTCTCTCGATCCTGACTTGTCTCCCAGTCCCTGCCGCTGAAAAACATCCCCACAGCATGATGCTGCCACCACAATGCTACACTGTAGGGATGGTGCCAGGTTTACTCCAGACGTGACTCTTGGCATTCAGGCAAAATAATTCAATCATGGTTTCATCAGACCAGAGAATCTTGTTTCTCATGGTCTGAGAGTTTTTGGGTGCCTTTTGGCAAACTATAATGTGCCTTTTACTGAGGATTGGCTTCCGTCTGGCCACTACCATAAAGGCCTGATTGGTGGAATGCTGCAGAGATGGTTGTCCTTCTGGAAGGTTCTCCCATCTACACAGCGGAACTCTGGAGTTCTGTCAGAGTGACCATCGGGTTCTTAGTCACCTCCCTGACCAAGGCTCTTCTCCCCCGATTGCTCAGTTTGACTGGGTGGCCAGCTCTAGGAAGAGTCTTGGTGGTTCCAAACTTCTTCCATTTAAGAATGATTTAGGTCACTATGTTCTTGGGGACCTTCAATGCTGCAGAAATGTTGTGGTACCCTTCCCCAGATCTGTGCCTCAACAAAATCCTGTCTCTACGCACAATTCCTTCGACCTCATGGCTTGGTTTTTGCTCTAACATGCACTGTCAACAAATCATGTCCAATCAATTGAATTTACCACAGGTAGACTCCAATCAAGTTGTTGAAGCATCTCAATGATGATCAATGGAAACAGGATGCACCTGAGTCTCATAGCAAAGGGTCTGAATATTTATGTAAATACGTATTCATTTATTTCTGCAAAAAAATTCAAAAACCTGTTTTCACTTTGTCATTATGTGATATTGTGTGTAGATTGATGATGGAAAAAATATTTAATCCATTTTAGAATAAGGCTGTAACATAACAAAATGTGGAAAAAATCAAGGGGTCTGAATACTTTCCGAATGCACCGTATATACTTGTGCTCTATGTTGAAACATGGAGAATTCAATTATCTTACGGAAAGAACACATGAATTTGTGTGTGAAGTCATGTGATTTTCCACAATCATGTAGTTTTTCTGTAATGGCTATAGGTCCCAAAATGTAAAATGCGGAATAGGGATTTAAGTAGAAAAAATGTCAACTTTATCACTACGTTTTTACAAAACAAACTGAAAACCTTGCCATAAAAATAATACAAAAATAGAATGTGCCAGACCTTGGATCTTTTTTTAAACTTCTAAGATGTGTTTCTTTGTGTTTGAATAGAAGATAGAGTAGCTTTTTCATCAGGCACTGTAGGTAGAAAGGGGCCTTAACAGATGAACAGATATATCTACTCTAGTTTTAAGTGCAGGTATTGTTTTGTGTTTGCACCCAGGTTGCCAAGACGACCTGGAAAATAGGTTGAGATGCGGCCACAGATAAAATGGTGCAGATGAGAAAGTCAGAGGTGCAAGACGAGGCGAGATGGAGAGAAGAGGCTGAGAGCAAATGTCTTGGTTTCCTGTGAGTGCATGACTCTGGAGCTGCAGTGCCACAGGCTGTTACAGAGGTGTGTATATAAACGCTCTCAGCCAGAAGCTGTGCTGCCAGTTAGAGACACCTACAGTATGTACATCAGCTGCAACTGCCTGGCAAACATGTAACATAGGGCTCCATTGGGTGGCATAAAAACGCCTGTAAGAAGTAAAAAGGATGAACGTTTGGCCATATTTATTGTAGTTGATCGCACATTTTCCAAACTGTAACCTGTATTTTCTTCATTCATTTCGACTAACCTGTGTATCCTGCCAGTGCTGCGGCGGGGATGACAGGTTTGTCCTTGCTGAGGTCTGAGCACTCCCTGACGTAGTCCTTGAAGGTTCCCTTGGGCTTGTGTCCATGCAGGGTGCTGGGGTAGTCCTCGGAGTCGAAGCTGTCATACGATGGGACGCGCTGCAGACTGCTGAAGGAGGACTGGCTGCTCCAGGACTGGGTCAGACGGTCACAGCTTTCAAAGCTCTCGTTGCTCTCAAACGAGTCCTGGCCTCCCAGCTTACCTGAGAGACAGAGAGGTGGAGAGCAGAATCTGTTAGTTTTATTGCCTCATAGTGTGAGAAGGAATGAAAATAGAACCTGAAAGTAAATAGTTTAGAGCAGTGACATTACGATTTGACAGAGGACAATATTTATGGCAGCAATACACAGACATTGGCAGTAAATTACACTCTCACTGAGCTTCTTTGTTCTGTATAACGTAATGGTATGGTCCTGGTCCCTTCATTTCACACTCAGTTTAGCATGTGCAACTGCGATTTGGTTTTGTCTAATTGGAAGAAGATCAATGCAAATTTCCTTGCTATTTCTGGCCTCGGCAAAGATAAAAGGAGCATTTCAACTGAGAGCTATTAAAGAATGAAAGATAATCCAGTGCCTCGACTGATACTGAAATCTTCAATTGCACAAATTGAAGCCACATGTGGTTTTCGGTGGTGCCACAAATACTTTCCCACATTTAGAAAGCACAATGTGCTGCCAAAAACCCTGGGATTTATTATGTACGAGGCCTGGACATACCTTGCAGGCGAATGCCCAGTCAGTCCACTGGACGGGCCTGTGTACTGTAAACTCCCTGACAGCCCTTACTAATTTGTTAAACCGGGGGATTTGAGAAGAAAATCCTTGCTTTATTGGTATTAATGTAAACCACGTTGTTAATTCTTCTCCAAACTATCAGTAGGAAAGCAAACAGTGGTGCATGTGGCAGGTAAACAGAACGATTCATGAGAAAGAAAAACCACGCTCTGACACTCTCTGTCACTCTCTGTCACTCTCTGTCACTTTATGTCCTTGCTGAGAACCACCTCAAGGTTGAGAGAAAAAAAAAATGAGAGAAAAAAATGTGGTTGTTCTTGAAGGTTACATCGCTTGGGCTGTTTTACATGAAAGCTATAGGGACAGACAGCGCTAACACACCGTGTGGCTTTGTCCTCTTCTCACTCTGACATAAACGATTGACTTATTATCTCCTCGAGACGGGTTTGCTTGAACCACAAGCCAGCCTTAGGGCCTCCTTTCTTCTTTCGTGGTACATCCAGTGATGTGGCAGGGCAAGATTGGAGGGCGTCAGCGAAATCACACGCACACAGTGATGTTCACAAACCCAACCCAATAAGCTAGACCTCAAGTTACAGTCAACACCGTAGAATGACTTATCATAGATTCATACTGTATGGACTGAATCAGAATCTCAGTCTTATGCACAACTAAGACATGGACTATAGGCCTACTCATATAATGACCACAAGTTACCCAAGTTAACTTGTTCCTCTTTGAGATAGGGCACCTAATACACAGCAGCTGTAACAGCCACACTTCACAAAATCTTTATTTCCAACCATTTCCTTCACTGTCTTGTTTGTGACCCCTCACCTCTGCTGATGCGGCCCACACACATGTTGTCGGGGGAGACCACCTCCTGCTTGACTGAGAAGTAGTCCCCTTGCAGTGTGTTGAGGGGCATGTCCCTGAGGATGACGTTTGGGTATTCGCTCTCGTACTTGAGTGACAGCAGGTCTTCGGAGCTGATTGGGTGAAGGGTCTGGTAGGACTCTGTGATGAAGCCCGGCTCTGAGTATTCAGATGGAGGAACGCACTGGGCATTCTCAATGCCATAGCCTGGAGAAACACAGGAGAAGGAGGAGGAGAGAGAAAGAGGGAGGGAGGGAGGGAGGGAGGGAGGGAGGGAGGGAGGGAGGGAGGGAGGGAGGGAGGGAGGGAGGGAGGGAGGGAGGGAGGGAGGGAGGGAGGGGGAGGGAGGGAGGGAGGCGGGAAGAGAGTGAGAGATAGAGACAGAGAGGGAGGTGGATAGAGAGAAGGAGGGGGCGGGAGAGAGTGAGAGAAAGTAAGAGAGAGAGAGAGAGAGAGAGAGAGAGAGAGAGAGAGAGAGAGAGAGAGAGAGAAATGGAGAGCTCAGTGTAACTGCTACAACAAAAAGTCACTGGACCTAATGTGCTGAGTCATATCCCCATTCTTTCTGTATAGACATTGATTGACGTAACATATTACATATTAACAAGCCATTAGTGCATTAGAGCCAGACTACGTACATAGGATTTAGTCTCCTCAGTGATACTTACTGACAAAGTAGTCTGAGGTATAGTGGGATTCCTGGAAGGTGGAGGTCAGGCCGTTGACAGGGAAATGCTTTGTGTCTTCTTCATGAAAAATAGATATCAACAGTCACTGACCCTGTCATTGATTTAATGTATCCTATAACAGTCGTAAACTCACTGCATCCAGTATGGCTGATTAAATATTAATGACCAGGAGGAAATGGAGGTCTTCCTCTTCATCTCAGATTACCATGTAAATGCTAACAGCGCTAACACTTGAAACCGTTTTGCACAAAGAGACTACAGTGCCAATGCTGTGCTTCAACACACACTACAGCTAATGTGATAGGTACAGTAGGCATTTCTGAGGCTTATGATTGATACCAGGGTTGGGCTCAATTTTGAATTGAAGGCAGTCATTTCAGGAAGTAAACAAAAATTGTAATTCAATAATCTTAAAAGGTCATTTATGTTCAGCGATTTCTCAATGAACTGAAAAGTAGAAGCTATTTATATCAACATTTTGGAAATTTCAGATTATTTTATTAAAATCCCTACCTGAATTGACTGCCTTCAATTCTAATTGAGCCCAACCCCGATTGGTATGTTGTACAGAGCATTGTGTGTACTGTAGTACATCATGCTACAGCCTGGGCCTACCTTTCTGAAGCATCTCTAGATGTTCCCAGAGGATGTCGCCCACATAGTCAGGTGCTAGATCCAGGAAGCGTTCCTTCCCCAGGGCACACATACTGGCCCCGTTCATACAGAACTTGTGGAAGTCCACGCTCTTCAGGCTAAACTCGTTCACCGTCCACGTTAGCCACTCTCCCACGTGGTTCTCTGTCCACTGTCTGGGGTCTGAGAGGGACATGGGGGGAGAGGGAGGGACATGTCACTGAAGGGCTACCTGAGGTCACAGTCATATACATGGTGACAAGAAACCTCCACTCAACTCTGTTTTAATCTACCATCTCCTGAATTAGAATGGAGGTGAGGTATTATCAGGCCACAGAGCCATTTCTGTAGCACATTCATTTTCATTAACAGTTTCAGTGGGTCATATTTTAGACGTGCTGCTTCTGCTATTATAGGTAAGAGGTGAGGTAGTGCAGATAAGTGGTGATAGTAACAATAGACTGACAGTGAAACCCCAGCTATTTGCAGACTGGCTGGGAGGGCTGGACTGGGGAAACCAAACAGACATGCTGCATCCTATAATATCAAAATGGTGAGCTCTGTGGTATGCCTCAATCGAAGAACCATCATTAATCATTTCTGTCTGTCTCTCTACCCAGGCTTTCTCTGAATCCCACAGTCTGTCTAACAACCAATACACTCAATCTGTCATTTTGTATATAATGTCACCACTTAGCAGTCTTTAGTCATACTGAGAGGAGGGGTTTAGATTTTGAGTGTGTGTAGGGAAACATGTCACAGTGGGTAATCAAAAAGTATGCATGTAAAGTGAGAGATAGGAAGAGAAAGAGAGAGAAAGTCACAGAAAGAGAAAGTAAGACCTTGTTTAAGTGCTTTACCTTTGGGAATGGCTAGTCGTTGCTGTTCCTTTGTGAAGCCGCTGAACGTGTCCTTCAGAGCCTGAGACATCATCTCTTTACTCCCTGGAGTGAGCAGGGGCACGTCTCCACACTCCAGATCTGTCAGTCACACAGGAAAGAGAGACTAGCAGTCAGACTCACAGCACACAGAACCAGGGCCACACACACACACTCACACACACACACACACACACACAAACACACAGCCGCCGTGATGAAGCACTTGGCTGAACAATTACATCCTGTCCAGACAGACAGTGTATCGACTTGGGAGAGAATCAATTATACTATGGCAGCTGCCGCAAATGCTTTGGTCACATACACGTGCACACCAACAACACATGCTCCAGCTTCCGCTGTCCGTGTTGTCCAAGTGCCTCAAAGCAAAGGGTTGTTTGTTTGGCAATATATTGCATGAATACCTCACATATGGACAAGGTAGAAGCCATTCTCACTGGGGATCCAGTGGGTAGGACTCACAGAGTGGGGCTGATACCTATCACTGTGACCTCTTATGCCCCCTTCCCACCAGAGGTCAGGGACGAGGCGATGATGTCACCCTAAGCCCTGCCAGGCTGGAGGGGGTGGGGGTAAGGGGTCAAGGGGGGTGGGTGGAGGGTGAGTGTCTCTGTGGTCCCGGACACACAGGCCCACTGTTCTCCCCTCACAGCCAGTGGGCATCCAGCATGAGACAGAGCACTCTTTGATGGCTTTAAACAGTGCCTGATGACTCGCATTGATCTAATTAGACTCTACCAGGCTACAGAGGGGTGGATGGAGGGAGGGGGAGAGGGAAAGCCCCCAGGGCAGGAGCGCTAAGCTAGAGTGCTAAAACTTTACTTGGATCAAGACAGCAACAGAAAAAACTAAGACATGGAAAGAGAGAGAGAGAGAGAGACAAACACACACACACAGACAGACAGACAGACAGACAGACAGACAGACAGACAGACAGACAGACAGACAGACAGACAGACAGACAGACAGACAGACAGACAGACAGACAGACAGACAGACAGACAGACAGACAGACAGACAGACAGACAGACAGACAGACAGACAGACAGACAATGACTGTGACAGTCTATTGTGAATGAATATATAAATCACCACATTTCATAACAAAGAAAGACATAAATGATTACCACGGCTGTATGTCACTCTGTCTCTATCACCCCTCGCTGTGTGAGGTAAAACTACCAGATCACAAGCAGGCCCGGAGGGAGGCTGGAGATATTTTGTCACCCCTCTGCTGTCTCTTGACGCCATAAATGTTCTGGCATCTCTGCCCTGGTTTGATCTGCCAGCCCATCGAAGGGGAGGCCTTGGCGATGTGAAGTTCATGCGTGTTTTCACTGCTCATCGACGTTCCCAACTTCGTCTGGAATGCACAACAGCTGTCGTTCCTCTGTGGGCTGTGGAACTGTAACTCAACGCTGCCCGTCTGGAACCCAAGGCTCTCTCTCTCTCTCTCTCTATCTAACCGCTGGAAGCTGACAGGCCAAATTATGCAGAGTGCCCAAATGGAAGCGAACCATAACACTGCCGGTGTGTGATTCGATTAGGCCTCCATGCTCCCTCTCTCTCCATTTGGAAGTCCTGATTATACTACATATTACAGTAACAACTCTATTGGCTTGGTTACGCATTTCTACAGTATCATGGTATTTTAGAATCATATTACAAAAGACTGAAGAGGCTATTGTCAGACAAGGCCCATTCTGAAATTAAAATAAAACGAGACCTGATGTCCATGTCCCTGACTGCACGGTCGTCTTAACCATCTCCACTGTGACGGCTGGTTGTTGATTGACTACGTAGGGTTAGATAGCGCTAGTGGAGCGCGCTCGCTGGCTGAGATGAGATGGAGCTTGCTCAGTCAGACTGTGCCTGGGCTTTGATATCTATCAAAGACAGAGACGGAGAGAATGTTGAAGTTTATTTTACATGGATCGAGTGGAGTTTGTCTGCACTTTGGAACCAGCTCGCGCTGCCCTCTCGTCATCCCCACGCTGGGCTTCGCAGGCCTAAAGCTGTCTTAAAACCCATCAAAGACACACAGCTCCCTCTGGGTGAGCAGGTGGGGGTTCATATTGTACAGACGCCCACCAGCTGAAACAGGCTTAACCATTGTGAGTGTGTCTGAACTGCATAACATTCATGTTTTAACTTCAACATGATATTTCCTGGTGCATGAAGCTTTTATAGACTGAACTGAATTTGATTCTGTCTTACACATGACAAATGATTCCATTTCATACAGTATTCCATTAATGATACTCACTCTCTCTCTAAACGACCCATGCAGTTCTCTGTAAGATAGCTAATGTACTGTGCATCTAATAACTGGGGAGGCTGGCTTGGGTATAGAGTCTCTGCTAAATTATGAGGCCCTGATATGGTTTCAATGCCTGGGAGTCTGATTAGGGCAGGTTGGGCAGGGTCAGTATCACTGAGCATTAAGTATCTGCCAGCCACCTTCACACACAGAGTGGTAGTCTGTCATAGGATAAGACCCATCCATTTAGTGGACTGATAGTGTGATTGGGTTTAATATGTAGTGTGATTATGACAGAAGGAGGGTAAGGTTGGTGATCTATGACACCCACAACTTAGATTACAGTGGAGAGAGGGAGGACCGTGCCTGCATGTGGCTTATGCTAAATAGTCTTATTGCCTACCAATTAGGACAAAATATGGATCATTACATTTTTTATTAGAAGTGGTATGTAAAATGGGACTATATTATCATTGACAGACAGCAGGAGAGTGATGTCCTGTAGATTTACTGTAAAATATATTGATAGTCACTGGTTGGTGTGCAGAGTGCCACAATGATATCTGTCCCCAGAGAAGCCCACTGAATAGATGCTGTGCCTGCCGGAAAAGCATCCCACTTCCCCCACTCCTAACCTTCCCTGCAGACAAAGGTTCCAGTCCACACCTCTGGCCCACAGGTCTATTAGCAGCGGGGAACAGGAGGAGGGAGACACACGTGAACCAAATTAGTAGCCTTCTTCACCTGTGCGGCGGAGCGAGGATGTGAAATTGGGATTTTGCGGCCGGGGCCATGGCCCTAAGGAACCGTGGTGGGGCAGGGCAAGTCAGGGTGGGTTAGGGTGGGTGAGGGGAGTGGAGTGGAGGGAGAGTGAAAGGATGAGTCATTGAGCTGTAATGTGAGTCGATCACAGGACTGACTGGGGGGAGATGAATGAATGAAGAAAAGGGAGGCCTCAGAGTGCTCCCTCTGTCTGACATCAGAGTGGGAACGGTGCCATCTCCCTGCCTCTGGCTGAGACTGCTGTGTTCATTCATAAACCCCCTGCTACGACGCTGCCTCTGCTTCAGATGATGCAACGACATGCATGGAGCAGGAAACTTCTACTGACACAATGGGAGAAAGAAGCACTGTGCTATCATGTGGCTATAAATAGTCCTAGACTGAGTGTGTATGAATGTGTGGGTATCCATTTAGGTCTGTCATTGTGTGTGAGAGAGAAAGAGAGTTGGTGTGAGATCAAAGAAGGGAGGACGTCTACGGGGCTATTCAGTGGACTGTCAGATATTTCAGCAGTGAAATGCTTTTAAAGCCATAAAGGGCTGATTTATTTCGGTCTAATGTGAGATTAACATCTTGACAATACACCTGTCTTTCTCTTTCTCTCTCTCTGCAGCGCTTTGTGGGTGGTACGGCTGTATTTATGTATGCGACTTGGTTCACTTCCTGAGGCTAAGGTGTCACTTCCCAGAGAGAGAGAGAGAGAGAGAGGTGAGAGGTGGGTTGAGCTGGTTGGGCCTTTCAGGGCCAACCCAGGTTAACCCCTTTACCGTTTATTAGGCAGCGGTGGTGGGTACCACCAGGGGGTCCAGCCAACTCAGGGACCCCCTGTCCAGAGGTGACGCTACTATCTGAGAGAGGCTTTGATGGAGTTTTGTATCAGTCCCAGTCTGGGAGCACAGGGTCATAAACCCCGCTGACATAAAGAGAGACCATTCAGCCATGCAGAGTGGTGGGGTTGGGGGGGGTCAGAGGGCACTCTAAGTCCTGAGAGGTCCGCTTGTTCTGTCGCTATTTGGAATTCCATGTGAGGGCCAGGGCCAGGGCCAGAGACAGGAATAGAAGTGACCGCTTGCCACTCGCTAGAGGAGGCTGCCGGGCCGGTAGAGTAGTGGTGTTACAGCAGGACCGACAGTGGGCCAGTGCCAGATGAGTTACAGCAGGACCGACAGTGGGCCAGTGCCAGATGAGTTACAGCAGGACCGACAGTGGGCCAGGGCCAGATGAGTTACAGTAGGACCGACAGTGGGCCAGGGCTAGATGAGTTACAGCAGGACCGACAGTGGGCCAGGGCCAGATGAGTTACAGCAGGACCGACAGTGGGCCAGGGCCAGATGAGGGCCAGGGCCAGATGAGTTAAAGCAGGACCGACAGTGGGCCAGGGCCAGATGAGGGCCAGGGCCAGATGAGTTACAGTAGGACCGACAGTGGGCCAGGGCCAGATGAGTTACAGCAGGACCGACAGTGGGCCAGGGCCAGATGAGTTACAGCAGGACCGACATTGGGCCAGGGCCAGATGAGTTACAGCAGGACCGCCAGTGGGCCAGTGCCAGATGAGTTACAGCAGGACCGACAGTGGGCCAGGGCCAGATGAGTTACAGTAGGACCGACAGTGGGCCAGGGCCAGATGAGTTACAGCAGGACCGACATTGTGCCAGGGCCAGATGAGGGCCAGGGCCAGATGAGGGCCAGCCCAGGCGCTGCTCTGAGGTCACAGGTTGGGGCTATCCCCCCATTCATCTAGCCATCCATTTCATCCTGTTGAAACACGGTTGCTATTCTTAGGGCTCCACTGCTGTCTGCTGGGCACCCTCTCCCTTCACAAACCTGTGGTGCACAGCCTCCAGACCAGACCTGTAACTACTATTACTGTTGACCAGACCTGTAACTACTATTACTGTTGACCAGACCTGTAACTACAATTACTGTTGACCAGACCTGTAACTACTATTACTGTTGACCAGTCCTGTAACTACTACTACTGTTGACCAGACCTGTAACTACTATTACTGTTGACCAGACCTGTAACTACTATTACTGTTGACCAGACCTGTAACTACTATTACTGTTGACCAGACCTGTAACTACTATTACTATTGACCAGACCTGGCAGTCTCTATGAGGGTGCAACAGGGTTTAATTCTTGGGACGACTCTCTTCTCTGTATTCATCAATGATGTCGCTCTTGCTGCTGGTGATTCTTTGATCCACCTCTACGCAGACGACACCATTCTGTATACTTCTGGCCCTTCTTTGGACACTGTATTAACAAACCTCCAGACAAGCTTCAATGCCATACAACTCTCCTTCTGTGGCCTCCAACTGCTCTTAAATGCAAGTAAAACTAAATGCATGCTCTTCAACCCATCGCTGCCCGCACCTGCCCGCCCGTCCAGCATCACTACTCTGGACGGATTTGACTTAGAATATGTGGACAACTACAAATACCTAGTTGTCTGGTTAGACTGTAAACTCTCCTTTCAGACTCACATTAAACATCTCCAATCCAAAATTAAATCTAGAATTGGCTTCCTATTTTTCAACCAAGCATCCTTCACCCATGCTGCCAAACATACCCTCGTAAAACTGACCATCCTACCGATCCTCAACTTTGGAGATGTTATTTACAAAATAGCCTCCAACACCCTACTCAGCAAATTGGATGCAGTCTATCACAGTGCCATCCGTTTTGTCACCAAAGCCCCATATACTACCAACCACTACGACCTGTATGCTCTCGTTGGCTGGCCCTCGCTTCATACTCATCGCCAGACC
Organism: Oncorhynchus tshawytscha; assembly: GCF_018296145.1. NCBI lineage: Eukaryota > Metazoa > Chordata > Actinopteri > Salmoniformes > Salmonidae > Oncorhynchus > Oncorhynchus tshawytscha. The sequence goes on from NC_056441.1 coordinate 70,044,783, forward strand.
CACTGGCTCTAGGCCATCTACAAGTCTCTGCTAGGTAAAGCCCGGCCTTATCTCAGCTCACTGGTCACCATAGCAGCACCCACACGTAGCACGCACTGCAGTAGGTATATATCACTGGTCACCCCCAAAGCTAATTCTTCCTTTGGCCGCCTCTCCTTCCAGTTCTCTGCTGCCAATGACTGCAACAAACTGCAAAAATCACTAAAGCTGGAGACTCTTATCTACCTCACTAGCTTTAAGCACCAGCTGTCAGAGCAGCTCACAGATCACTGCACCTGTACATAGCCCATCTGTAAATAGCCCATCCATCTACCTCATCCCAATACTGTATTTATTTATTTATCTTGCTCCTTTGCACCCCAGTATCTCTACTTGCACATTCATCTTCTGCACATTCTACCATTCAAGTGTTTAGTTGCTATATTGTAATTACTTTGCCACCATGGCCTATTTATTACCTTACCTCCCTTATCCTACCTCATTTGCACATGCTGTATAGATACTTTTACTACTGTATTATTGATTATATGTTTGTTTATTCCATGTGTAAATCCGTGTTGTTTTATGTGTCGAACTGCTTTGCTTTATCTTGGCCAGGTCGCAGCTGCAAATGAGAACTTGTTCTCAACTAAACTACCTGGTTAAATAAAGGTGAAATAAATAAAAAAGTAATAAAATACTACTACTGTTGACCAGACCTGTGACTACTACTACCGTTGACCAGACCTGTAACTACTACTACTGTTGACCAGACCTGTGACTACTACTACCGTTGACCAGACCTGTAACTACTACTACTGTTGACCAGACCCATAACTACTACTATAACTACTACTACTGTTGACCAGACCCATAACTACTACTATAACTACTACTACTGTTGACCAGACCCATAACTACTAGTATAGCTACTACTACTGTTGACCAGACCCATAACTACTACTATAACTATTACTACTGTTGACCAGACCCATAACTACTACTATAACTACTACTACTGTTGAACATACCCATAACTACTAGTAGAGCTACTACTACTGTTGACCAGACCCATAACTACTACTATAACTACTACTACTGTTGACCAGACCCATAACTACTACTATAACTACTACTACTGTTGACCAGACCCATAACTACTAGTAGAGCTACTACTACTGTTGACCAGACACATAACTACTACTATAACTACTACTACTGTTGTCCAGACACATAACTACTACTATAACTACTACTACTGTTGACCAGACCCATAACTACTACTATTGTTGACCAGACCCATAACTACTAGTATAGCTACTACTACTGTTTACCAGACCCTTAACTACTACTATAACTACTACTACTGTTGACCAGACCCTTAACTACTACTATAACTACTACTACTGTTGACCAGACCCATAACTACTAGTATAGCGACTAGTACTGTTGAACAGACCCATAACTACTAGTATAGCTACTACTACTGTTGACCAGTCCTGTAACTACTACTACTGTTGACCAGACCTGTAACTACTATTACTGTTGACCAGACCTGTAAATACTATTACTGTTGACCAGACATGTAACTACTACTACTGTTGACCAGACCTGTAAATACTACTAGTGTTGAACAGACTTGTAACTACTATTACTGTTGACCATCCCTGTTACTACTACTACTGTTGGCCAGACTTGTAACTACTATTACTGTTGACCAGACCTGTAACTACTACTACTGTTGACCAGACCAGTAACTACTACTACTGTTGAGACCTGACCTGTAACTACTACTACTGTTGACCAGACCTGTAACTACTACTACTGTTGACCAGACCAGTAACTACTACTACTGTTGACCAGACCAGTAACTACTACTACTGTTGACCAGACCTGTAACTACTACTACTCTTGATCAGACATGTAACTACTACTACTGTTGACCAGACCTGTAACTACTACTGTTGACCAGACCAGTAACTACTACTACTGTTGACCAGACCTGTAACTACTACTACAGTTGACCAGACCTGTTACTACTACTACTGTTGAACAGACCTGTAACTACTACTACTGTTGACCAGACCTGTAACTACTATTACTATTGACCAGACCTGTAACTACTATTACTGTTGACCAGACGTGTAACTACTATTACTGTTGACCAGACCTGTAACTACTATTACTGTTGACCAGACTTGTAACTACTACTACTGTTGACCAGACCTGTAACTACTATTACTGTTGACCAGACCAATAACTACTACTACTATTGACCAGACCTGTTACTACTATTACTGTTGACCAGACCAGTAACTACTATTACTGTTGACCAGACCTGTTACTACTATTACTGTTGACAAGACCAATAACTACTACTACTATTGACCAGACCTGTTACTACTATTACTGTTGACCAGACCAGTAACTACTATTACTGTTGACCAGACCAGTAACTACTACTACTGTTGACCAGACCTGTAACTACTACTACTGTTGACCAGACCTGTAACTACTACTACTCTTGACCAGACATGTAATTACTACTACTGTTGACCAGACCTGTAACTACTACTGTTGACCAGACCAGTAACTACTACTACTGTTGACCACACCTGTAACTACTACTACTGTTGACCAGACCTGTAACTACTACTACTGTTGACCAGACCTGTTACTACTATTACTGTTGACCAGAGCAGTAACTACTATTACTGTTGACCAGAGCAGTAACTACTACTACTGTTGACAAGACCTGAAACTACTCTTCAGTCTGTCTGTCTCTCTTTACAAAACAAGCACATAGCTCTCAAGGAACACCACTCTGATGCTAACAGAGACTAATGCTCCATAGCTGCTCTTCTCTCCTTCTCTATCTTTGAAATCACATTCGTTTCTGATGTGTAGTAAGTGCATTAAGTCCATATTGTTTACCAGTCTTAGTTCTTGCGTGATGACATTAGCTGCCTTTTTCAATTGATCGCTGGCTATGCCTGGTGGAGTGTATTTCTCTTGAATGCTGGTGGAAATTCCCTGCTTTCTGCAGAAGGGATAAAACCGAGACAAAGCTCTTACTAATGGCTTGTGGTCACCATATATGCTGCTCACAATCATACACTCAATGCTTCAATCATAGAGAAAGACCAGATGGTTTTATGCGTCTTCAAAATAGAAGTAACGACTGGGTTACAAAATGTCTCACTCTGCAAAACTACATACACAGATTGTGCAATGCCCCAACTCTCTTTGAAAAACACCTACAGCACATTTCAGCATTTCACAGCTCTCCAATCCACCCAAGGCAAGGAACAATGGATAAAAGCAGGAGAAGTTTGTTCTATGTTGTTTGTGAGTTAACCAGGGCTCTGGCTAGCTGTTAGAGTACATGCTAGAGAGCAGAGCAGGTGGTGTGAGATTAGCGGCATGTAGCAGCTTTCCCTGGCCCCAGCCTTGCTGTAAACACACAGGGGATGCTCTGGGGGAACTGTTTAGGCGTTAAAGCAAACACACAAAATATCTGACAAACAGTTTACTCGCTCGCTTGCATTCTTCTAACAAACCCACCATGCCTGGCCCCCTTTTGTCTAAACTGCAACATTCCGTGAGTACAGTTTCCTGACACCATTCTGAAATATGGCGGGAAGCGATACCGACTGAAAGTAGGGGGAATCCGTCCTATTAATGGAATATTCATTCATTCAACAGTTCTCTTTGTGACATTCTACGCACACAAACACTATGAGCCATGGATACAATTCTACATCACACAGCTTAATGCGCTCTGCTCATTCTAAAGTATGGGAGACAGATAGTGGATAAATAAATTCCCTGCAGACCACATTGTTTTCCTGTTGCGTGCCATACATTCCTCTGGTGTTTTACAATCACTAATGTGTTTCTCACAGCTTTCTTGTGTGCCTTTAGTGTGACCGAAAATGACTGTGGCCCTCTTAGAAAATGGTTGGAGGTCAAATACTGTAGTTGAATTACCCTCTATTTTGGATGGAACGTTGTTGTTTTCGAGTTGAAATTAGTGTTTGTAAAACATATCAAACGTCTGGTTACATCTTCTTCTTTTTTTTAACCTCTATCTCAATAGAGGTGGTTTTTGATACAATGCAACACTTCAGAGAGATATAGCTGTGTGTGTGCTGATCAAATGATGTGTAACAGATAACAGCAACTCGTGGAAAATATGCACGGAAGAGTACATACCCTTACACTCACTCACACACTCATCCAAATGCAGGTATAGGAAAAACATTGAGTAGATGTGACTCACACTGTCAAAGAATGACTGGACTTAACATTGTGTTCCTCTTGCCGTGAGTAAACATGACGAAATAAATTAGGCTTTCTAAAAGAATGTTGTTATTTACTCACTATTTGTAATTTATTCCTCAGAGGTTCCCATAAAAACACACTGGAGTCTGAGGTCTGAGTGTTGAGGCAGGAGCATGTAGAGAGACCTCTTAATGTGGTTTTATGAGAAACTGCCAGTGGACTGTGTCCCAGCAGCTCTTTAGTGGTAGAAGTGAACGGTGTCAAAGACAAGTTCTCAATAGGATGGGCCCTTGGGACTCCTCCAGATGCCGACAGTAACTGTTATTAGCAACACTCAGTCTGGAGATTGCCAGGCCAGGCCACTCACTCCATCCAAAATATGCAGATATGAAGAAAGAGAGAGAAGGAGTTCTAAATGAGAACTTGTTCTCAACTGGCCTACCTGGTTAAATAAAGGTGAAATTAATTAATTAATTAAACATCTAAGGCATCCAGCTGTTACAAACACCCAAATCCCAACCAACCATAGCCTGAGCCCCAACCCCAGCCCCAACCTCCCTTCCTTGGTGTGCCAGAGCAGAGCACATGTGCCTCCGATTTGACTGTGCCTGCATCACTGAGGCTCGACTCGACGTGAGAGCGCCACAGAGTCTCACCTACATCATATAACTCTCCTCCCCCACCACAGCTTTCCTTATTGTTCTCTGCTAAGGAGAGCAGACCTGCTTGTCAATACCCCTCTGATGTAGTAGGGTTGACATACAGTCTGTGGCTCATGGGACGTTCACTACTAGCCTGATTACAAAAGCAGCCCACATGCTGACTCCAAAAACAGGTGGTCTGCAGAAAACTGAAAATGCTTCCCGAAAGGAATTAGGAAAATCTGGGCCACTGGCCGTAAGCAAACGACTGGGCCTTCCGCAGAGGACACAGAGGACACAGATTGATGTCTATACCAGACAAAGCATCGTTTACTCTGGGCAAACAACCTCCCGATGAGGAACTTTAAAACAGCAGTATGGGGACAGAAATACATGTAGTGCAACACACAGGGAATGGTGGGACGTGTGGGAGGTGGTTGGCCACACCTCCAGACACAGCTATGGTTTGGTTAGGCAGCGTGGAGCCCACCAGTTAGCTCTCCCAGTCAGCACAGTAATGTAGAGTAATGGGGAGAGGAAGGGCCTGTGGCGGCAGGAGGCAGCCGGTGGCACGCGGTGGTGTGGCGGGTGCTGTGACTCAGTGATTAGCAGAGACTGACAGACGGCTGGGATGAGACAGGCCGACGCCACATCAAGGCCTGAGGTGACGTTAGACTGAGAGATGCTCATGTGGCCCACAGAGGGGATGGAAAAGAGGAAGGAGAGGGGGAGAGGAGGAATGAGAGGGAGGAGGCTGTAAAAAACCTTCAAGCTTGTTACTTCTTCTTTTCTAACTCGTGGACATGCTGTTTCTTTGTTTTGGTTGGCGTCTCGAGAAGGCTTATTGGTGAAGGCTACACTCCAAGAGATGAATCTACTCTGTTTTTGACAAGGTCTAAAGAAATCATCTTTCAAGAAGTTCACATACCGTTATAGAACTTCAAAAAGATTTAGAGTACAACCAAATACATTTTTCAACCCGATTCCACACATGCCTATGCTTTCAGCACATCTTACAGTATGTGCCACACCTTCAAATGCCTTTATTTGCGCTCACTCTCAACATATGCTTACTATTTAGCACACTGATGTATCACAAGGTAGCACGCCTACTTTTATATGACTAAGTTCTGAAAGGCTAAATTAATGCGTGTAGTCACAAGAGAGACATCCCGATTTTGCCCACGCACGATAATGTTTCACAGATTAACAGGGCAGGACTAAGGTCAGAGAGATGAATGAACGAAGGAGGAGAAGGAGGAGGGAGGAGATACCCATTTAATGATATTATAGGGTGACATCATAGCCCATTCACAGCAGAGACACTGGGTCATTGTGGCCAGTAGAAAAGTATTCCTCTTCATAGACAACCATTCTACCAACAGACCAGCCTTTGAAACATCTGCCCCACATGAGATGAGTCTGAGGCACATTCGGGAGACTGGGCATTCAGTGTATCCACTGGGCACAATGGCAGCCTGGCATCATGGAGACATTGTTTAGCTAAACACTGTCTAATTACTATGGGCAAAGCACCAAATACCAGACACCAAAAAGTGCTTTTTGATCGAACATCCTGGTTGGCCATTACTTGATTCGGCAAAGTGAAATGGACTTCAGCATACCTGTTTGTTCTGTTGGGTCCAGCAGCACCAACCCACATCAGAGGAGCCTGAATCGCCCCACCGCTATTTGCACAGCTGCCAAACGGCCAGGCGGGCTCAAACACGGGCACATTTTGCATTTTACACAGCACTACTGGAGGAGTGCTGACACTGTCAAACCAGCCCTGAGCTGACACATGCTTATTTTAGCCACCCTGCCCAGAAGGAAAACACTCCTCACCATACCAACAGGCACCAAAATGGGGAGGGACAGTCGGGCGTCAGCCTCTGGCTCCTGGCCCATTGTGGACCCTGGCTGGCTGTATGTGACATGGGTGTGTGGTGGCATAGGGGGCCCTGAGTGTAGCCGCCCAGCCCGGTGGTGCAGCATGCCAGTTAAGACAAGCAGCCGCGTCTTAACCAGATAAAAGGGAGACTCGCACCCAGCAGGCCTGCCTGCCACACACATTCCTCTCAGTCAATGAACCCTGACCTGCAGACCTGAAGAACAGAGAGAGAGGGATCCTAGACCATGCAGGGAGGACTCAGTCAGTACATGAAAGCACATGTCCTTCTACACAATACAGAGTGGTAGGAATAGTGTAAGTACAGTACTGTAAAGAAGCCATGAGCTACATTCTTTTGAAATCAGAAAAAGGGGCCCTGTTATTTTGCAATCCAACACCCCCCATCTTGAGAAGGAATCGGACTTATCTCAACATTCGCAGCTCCACTCCTTAGCTTTATCGTTTTGTTATGGCTACTTGATAAACTGAGTAATCAGCTACTGCACCATGCTCTACATTGGACTGGGCTTACAGTCAAATCTAATTCAATATAGCAACACTTTATTGCCAAGTATTCACTTGCTTGTAGAAATCTTTCACTAGTATTTCCCAATATATCATTGACGCTACTCATTTCAAATCTGACTTCTGTGTGGGAATGAAGGATCTACTATGTCAGTACTTATACAGTAACACTCAGGAACCTGCTTTTTGGTATATAAACAGCTTTGTTTGGGATCACCCCTAACCTCCACAGTCTGTAGGCACTTAAAATGAATTATCTCAGTGGGATAGAGTGAAAAAAGCTTCAGTAAACTGACACTCACTGCACCTTCACAAAGATAGAAAAATAAACAAGACAATGAGATGTACTCCAACCACTTAATCCTATTGTCTTGCTGTGTGTGTGTGTGTGTGTGTGTGTGTGTGTGTGTGTGTGTGTGTGTGTGTGTGTGTGTGTGTGTGTGTGTGTGTGTGTGTGTGTGTGTGTGTGTGTGTGTGTGTGTGTGTGTGTGTGTGTGCGTGCGTGCGTGCGTGCGTTGCACCCTCTACAACCGTTGTGATTATTACTTGACCCTGTTGGTCATCTATGAACGTTTGAACATCTTGAAGAACAATCTGGCCTAAATGGCCATGTACTATTATAATCTCCACCCGGCACAGCCAGAAGAGGACTGGCCACCCCTCAGACCCTGATTCTTCTTTAGGTTTTTTCCTACGTTCCTGCGTTTCTAGGGAGTTTTTCCTAGCCACTGTGCTTTTACATCTGCATTGCTTGCTGTTTGGGGTTTTAGACTGGGTTTCTATATAACACTTTGTGACATCTGCTGATGTAAAAAGGGCTTTATAAATACATTTGATTTGTGTGTGTGTGTGTGTGTGTGTGTGTGTGTGTGTGTGTGTGTGTGTGTGTGTGTGTGTGTGTGTGTGTGTGTGTGTGTGGTGTGTGTGTGTGTGTGTGTGTGTGTGTGTGTGTGTGTGTGTGCACATAGATAGAGAATAACAAAATCCTCTGCCTAGGTATCATCACTCTATGGCTCACTTAAACCTTTCCACCATTCACAAAGATCCTGTCATGTTCTGTCATGCCTACTCAGTATAACTCAGCCACGGGGGAACATCGCAATTTCCTCTTTTGATCAGAAGGGGCAGGAAGGGTTCACTTCATCAGTGGGCCACTGGTCTACTGTCCTATTTGCAGTGAGAGAAGCTAGCTACATGGAAACGGGGAAGGAGTAGATGTAATGTGTATGTCTGATATAGAGAGTCTTGGCAGCTACAGCCTGACCCCAGCACACACGGTCGGCAGAGAAAGCTAGCATTGCGAAATGGCTTTGCAAGATAGCGGTATGTTTTGGCAACCCCACTGCAGCTGTCAGCAACTTTTTGATATGAGTGCGTTACCATGAGTGTGTGTGCGTATGTGTGTATGTGCGCACACACGTGTGTGTGTGTGTGTGTGTGTGTGTGTGTGTGTGTGTGTGTGTGTGTGTGTGTGTGTGTGTGTGTGTGTGTGTGTGTGTGTGTGTGTGTGTGTGTGTGTGTGTGTGTGTGTGTGTGTGTGTGTGTGTGTGTGTGTGCGTGCGTGCGTGTGTGCTCTCCTCCTGCAGGTGTAATCTGAGTTAAGGTGGTGAACACATCTCCGGTGCTTGACCTCAAGGAGTCATTACACTTTCTTCTTATTTTTCTGCATAACGGGTTACGGAGAAGTGTATGTATCATGTTTCTTTGGCATCTCAAGCCTTTGCCACCTTAACAGCTGTCACACTTCTGAAGCCATAAATGTATAGATTTGAATATTAGCCTAATGTTAGCTATTAAAGCCCAGCCAGCCCTCTCAATGAAGGAAGAAAGAGTGAAATCAGCCTGACTCTGAATGTAAAAGAACAGTGTCACTTTGAAGGGAATTAAACCACAGAGTTCTAAATACAGACTCAAACACTGTGTTGTGTGGGCTTGCACTCCATGCCCCAGCCCAGTGCAACCATGACCTGGCCTTACGGGCAACAGGCAGGATATCCAGCCTTCAGGCCTGCACACTCATCAACCCCGTCTGCCTCTGGTTCTCTCTAAACCACTCAGCACGAGGAGAAGAGGAGAGGGGGAAAGGAGAGGGGGAAAGGAGAAGGAGAGAGGAGAGGGGGAAAGGAGAGGAGGAGAGGGGGAAAGGAGAAGGGGAGAGGAGAGAGGAAAGGAGAGGAGAGGAGGAGAGGGGGAAAGGAGAGGAGGAGAGGAGAGGGTGAAAGGAGAGGGGGAGAGGAGAGGGGGAAAGGAGAGGGGTAGTACTGATGACTGGGCACCAGTGGTGGTTTCCCATGCAGACAGCAGCATGCCTGATATGACACCCCCTCCCTGGACTGGGGCTACTCTGGGTGGCCAGGGAGGGAGATGGGATTATGATAGTAGGTGCCCGGCAAGGCACGATCTACTCAGCATGAAAGAGAAGGCTGACTCTAGAGAGGGAACTAATTTGAAAAGGGAAGAAAATACACCAAAGGCACATACAAAAGGCACATACTAAAGGCACATACTAAAGGCACATACTAAAGGCACATACTAAAGGCACATACTAAAGGCACATACTAAAGGCACATACAAAAGGCACATACTAAAGGCACATACTAAAGGCACATACTAAAGGCACATACTAAAGGCACATACTAAAGGCACATACTAAAGGCACATACTAAAGGCACATTCAAAAGGCACATACTAAAGGCACATACTAAAGGCACATACTAAAGGCACATACTAAAGGCACAAGGCTACTGTACAGTTCCACCAATAATGTGTTCAAATTAACAAACGTTTTATGACTGAGTAGAAGTGTCAACTCAAATTAACATATATTTTTTTAAACACACAGGAACTTTTCAAACACTAGTAGGCAGAATGTCATACTGATTGCTTTAGTCTCATCATGTTCTTTGCCATAGTTGAACTAAGTGTTCATATAGGTTAAATAGTTAAATCATGACTCCTCGTAAATTAACTCTTCAAATCAAATAAAATGTTGTTGGTCACATACTCCTGTTTTTTATGTAATAAATCCTGCCTCCTCATAAATTAACTCTTCATCCATGAAATATGATTGTCAGTCTAATGCAGGGTTCAGCAGCTGCAGCTTTAGCCTGCAGTCTAGCCGTGTGACACAGAGCATTAGACCGGTATGTTGAGAACATGAGATGGACGATTAAGAAATACAATTATGTAAACGGTATTACCATTTAGCCTAAATTGCATAAGAGTAATAATGTATTTCCCCTTGTCCCTTGTTTTATCCAGCACAACTTTATCCAGCACAACTGATCCACAAACATTTATCCAAAAACGTTGTCTTATTCGTTTACACAATAAACAAATGAATGTTTTGCATGCACAACAATTGTGAAGACCCGATAGGACACGGACATATCCCGTTAGGCTAAATGATGGCTTTATCATAGAAAAATACTTATTACCTCCACTGATACATGTTGCACTACATAGGATGGCATTTGCCTTATAAAAGTTGACCAGAGTTTTAAATGCAAGCCGCTATGCGCCGCACAACTTGAAACATACGGAGCGATCATAGGCAACAGTAATTACAATGTTAGATGTCAAAAAACAAAAGTTGCTGTACTCACCGTCCATTCTTTCAGACTTTATGATGGTTAATGTCGGTTTCATATCGACAGCTGCCGTCATGATCATCAGATCAATTTGTTCGATAACGGGATGATCAATTTAGTCTCTCTCTCTAACACAAGAATTCCGTGATAATTTACAAAAAAAATGCTTTCTTCCCTTGCCGTCCAATAAAGTTTTGATTTACTCAAAAACAATATTGCGTTTTTCCTGTCCTCCCGCTTCAATTTATCTCCACCAAAATGTATCCAGTAAATCTACAAACGTCTCTTTCAATCGCTCTCTGTCCGCTACTCTCTCTCTCTCTCTCTCTCTCTCTCTCTCTCTCTCTCTCTCTCTCTCTCTCTCTCTCTCTCTCTCTCTCTCTCTCTCTCTCTCTCTCTCTCTCTCTCTCTCTTTCTCTCTCTCTCTCTCTCTCTCTCATTCCCTCCCTCTATCTATCTCCGTCAGGGCGTTTCTGTCGCTCTGACTGAGCAGTACGAAAGAGGTTGTGTTCCGTGGAGCCTAAATGTACCACCGGCATCTGAAGGGGCGGCGTTTCTACCGCCAGTGGTCAATCTCGTTTTGCATGGCCCGGTTCCCCGGGTAGCCATAGTTTTCATTTTACACCATTCCATTGGTCTTTAAGTGAAATCTCCAACATACCGGAGCATCGGGCCATGCAAACGAACTCCACCAGTGATTCACAATTCAATTACATTCTTGCCTGCTGTCTTTCTATGAGAATCAATCATCCGTATGTTCCCGCAAATTAGTCCAATTCGGAGGCTGGTAGTAGGCTATTTTGGACAGCTGATTAGTTAGGCTATTTCTTAGGTCTGAATACTTTCTGAAGGCACTGTAACAAGCATTTCAGGCTAAGGGGACCATCTGTGTCCAACTCCAAGGGTCCAAGCATCCTCATAAACACCTCAGAGTATTTCCTGTTCACCTTGTACTGATCAATAAAAACCAAGCCTGTCTTTTTACAGAACTGCCTCTCAGGCTTTTGAAAAAGGATGACGTCTTGGGAGAATGCACAGGATTTGATGCTGCTGAAACTTGAAACATCCTAAATCAATCAGTGGCAGTGGCAACCTGTCATTCAGGGCAGGTGGGGCAGAGCATATTTTGCCCCCCCCCCAAAAAAAAAATATAGATTTTTTTTTTTTTTAAATGTTGCCCCTGTTTTGCATGTTATTTTGGCACTAATATGTGTCAGATATCAGTTTGCAAACAATGTAAAAAAAAATTATCATTGAGTTAATAAAGCATCCATACAAACAGGTGTTTCAGCCTAGCTCAGTGCTTTCTGTGGTGATTGGGCAGCCAGTGGAACATATGGAGTGTAGGGGTTGGTAATGTTCTGTAGTTGCACCTGTGATTGGCTCAGTGTTCTATCACTCATTGGGACACTACGCCACCGCAAAATCTATGGGGAGAGCTTGAAGATTTAAGCTCCTTGGGTGCTGCTATGACAGGGTTACATTAGAATTGCCCATCCAAGAAGGCTCATGGTCATTGGCGACATATAAAATGATGTCAAATCACGTTATATCTACCGTAGCTTTGATTGGACTGATTATGTCGACATCATACTTTCAAAATCTTAGCTAGCAAGCTAGCAGTCATCATCATGAATCAAATCGACAACCTACTGGAAAATCCTTTTCATATGAAGAGAAATTATACATAAAACGTATTGGTGCTCATCGACCATTGGTTAACTGCAAGCATTGCAAAGAAATCACTAGCCTGCTATTCAGTGGAGTGGGCACGTGGTCCAAATCTGGGTTTAGGGGTCTCTTTCACAAGCTTGAAAGGATAAACATTTAACATTGGGCATGTTGTCAATCCAGCTGGAAACTTGGAACCGGGAAATCTCATACTACAGTCAGTTCAAGACAACTGGGAACACTTGAAAAAAGAGCATCCAACTCAGAATTCCAAGTCGGGATTCTCGGGCCTCTTTCTAGAGCTTCGACCTGAAGATCACTGACGTCATGATTCAACATTGTTTTTTTCAGAGTTCTCAGTTGTCTTGAAAACCCCATAAATACAGAGAATGCCAGACTTTCATGATGAAGTTTGATGACAAAATTAGCCTACGAAGGACCGCCGCACCACCTTCCTGTTGAAGTGAGCAAAGCACAACAAGGCTGAATGAACTGTTTCGCTGCCAGACAAGGCTCTGCTAATATCCAGGTGTAGCAGTGGTAGGGTGTTGGGACTGCTGTTGGGACTCTGCTGTTGGGACAGCTTTATGTAGGGCCCAACAGTTTGTGGGCACCGTTTGACACCATTATAGTGCAATTCATGTATTGTTTAGTGTTGTGTTGTGTAGTGGATTTCCTGGCATGCATAAAAACATCTTGGGGGGAGTTTGCCCCACCAAGATTTAAATGCTAAAACCACCATTGCTCAGTGGACACAGAAAATTCCAAATAAATTGATCTATTGGCTCTTTATCGACACAAATCAAATTGGGGCCCCTGTCATCATGGCCATCACAGCTAATTTGATTTCTAAGGGTTACTGTTTTATCTATAAGTTCCATTTCATGTGTTAGTCAGTTTTTTAGGCTACTCCGATGAGGGACAATCAGCGTGTAATTTCAGAAATTGAATCAAGATTTAGTTCTGCCTCTTATAGGAAAATGGCTGAATATATGAGCAAGAGTGAAAGGGTGCTGGTGCTCCACTTGGAACAAAGACAACCATATGGAAATTACCTGCCATGGCAACAGATTGTCATTGCAATTGTCACATGCAGGTCTCGTTGCTTCTTTAGTGGAACCTAGCGATGTTGACAACAGTAAGACGGTCTGTCCAAGACAAGATTGCTGGTAGAAGTAGACAGCTAAAGTACAATCGTTTCATTGTTTGTGAGATGTGGAATTAATTCCTCAAACAAACAATAGTGACATTGGATATAGCCAGTGTATCAGCATCCAATGTACACAGGTCTGCATACACAAAATAACATAGTTAGCTAGATAAGTCGATATGGTCCATCCTAATATGCAAGGCAACATGATTATGCATGTACGTAGCTACAGTATACCTCTAAATGGGATTGGGAGTTAGGGGAGCCAGGGGTATTGATCATGTATGGATTTTTAAATAGAGATCTTTCACCATCTCCATTAGCGAACCTGGATAATGTTTCACTTGACAGATATCAGCCGTAGTGGAAATGCCAGGCAGAGATGTCGTGTGGCCTCTGCGGTCTCACTGCTCCTCACAAGGGGCCGTCAAGAGGGTGGGAGGGATGGTTTAAGGGTACCTTTCAATTCATTTCAGTCAGTCAGTCACTCTCCTCTCTCTCCCTCTCACTGCCCATCTTTGTTTTGGCTTAATGAGCTCCTTGTATCTACTCTTAAAAGGACAGCCCAGATCCTTTGTGCCTGAGAAGAGCCATTAAGACTAATAGCGTTGCTGACTAATATCTGGACTGGAGCTAGCAGAGTGGCCTTTTCAATGGGGGTGCGTTATGCCCCCTCTCGCTCCCTTATATGTATCATCCATGTGTTAATGGTGAACATTTAAAGTGGGTATTAATCTATCTATGTACTTAATATATTAGCTTGAAACTTACTCAGTTCTGCAAATAGGTCAAGTTGAATATACATTTCTGTTTAATGTTTTGAGAGCTCCATAGACACATATAAGCGCAGGCAGACTGATGTACCCATTTTCTACTTGGTTGATACACTCTAGTCTTCATTCAGTATTATCTTTCTGACCTGCTAAACTCATTTCCATGAGCGTTACAACAAGTGAATAAGAGCTGGGTCTCCCTTTACTAAAACACTTCAAAGACAGAATCTGAGAGGAAATATTAAAATAAATAAAACATTATCATTCTAAAAGCCAGGTACAGATGTAGGATATTAATTTGCAGGAGTGAAATTCAGGATATGTATTTGAGGTTTAAAAAGTCTTCTGAAGTTTGAAATTTACGAAAAAAATGTATCAACCCCAACAAAAATGTCCATTAATTGTAATCCACATAATCATTCACATTTCCTGTTGCTGCAGGAAATGTTATTTTATGCTTTTCCTGCTGTAGCAAACTGCCTCAAATGAAGATCCTACATTTGTAAGAACTAGGGCTATTGTTGTTTACCCAAAGATGCAGTTTCCTGGATACTACTACGTCAGGTAGCCTAGTGGTTAGAGTGTTGGGCCAGTCATTGAAAGGTTGCTGGATTGAATCCAAGGTAAAAAAAAAAAATGTTGTTCTGTCCCTGAGCAAGGCAGTTAACCCACGGTTCCCTGGATGCTGTTAATGTTGATTAAGGCAGCACCCAGCACCTCTCTGATTCAGAGGGGTTGGGTTAAATGCAGAAGACACATTTCAGTTGTACCACTGACTAGGTTTCCTTTCCCAAATATGTTAGTCACTGGTCATTGTACTGTAATGTATACATTGTACAATTACAGGAAGAACGGGTGTTTATGGGAATTAAAAGGTCTATACATGTCATTGTACGTGTAAGTGACAGCCGTCCCATGGGACTGAGCAGCAGCACCACCATCATCTCCCACTGATCAGGCAACATGTGCACTTGGGTTTCAATGTCTAGCTTCTTTACCTGGCAAATGCTGTTGCCATGGTTTTGACAGTTAGGGGTTCATGCAATAGCATTGCAGTTTAGCAGCTATAGCTAAAGCTGATCCTCAGGCACAACTGTTATGGCTGCCTGCTTTTCCTTAATCCAGACATATAACTGGTACACCTGCTGCTGCTGCTGCCAGGGGTTAATTGACAGCTAGCTAGCTGAAAGGACCAACTGTTGCTACCAGAGGTTAACTGACAGTTAGCTAGCTGAAAGGCCCTGCTGCTGCTACCAGAAGTTAACTGATAGTTAGCTAGCTGAAAGGCCCTGCTGCTGCTACCAGGGGTTAACTGACAGTTAGCTAGCTGAAAGGCCCTACTGCTGCTACCAGGGGTTAACTGACAGTTAGCTAGCTAAAAGGCCCTGCTGCTGCTACCAGAAGTTAACTGATAGTTAGCTAGCTGAAAGGCCCTGCTGCTGCTACCAGGGGTTAACTGACAGTTAGCTAGCTGAAAGGCCCTACTGCTGCTACCAGGGGTTAACTGACAGTTAGCTAGCTAAAAGGCCCTGCTGCTGCTACCAGGGGTTAACTGACAGTTAGCTAGCTGAAAGGCCCTACTGCTGCTACCAGGGGTTAACTGACAGTTAGCTAGCTGAAAGGCCCTACTGCTGCTACCAGGGGTTAACTGACAGTTAGCTAGCTAAAAGGCCCTACTGCTGCTACCAGGGGTTAACTGACAGTTAGCTAGCTGAAAGGCCCTACTGCTGCTACCAGGGGTTAACTGACAGTTAGCTAGCTGAAAGGCCCTACTGCTGCTACCAGGGGTTAACTGACAGTTAGCTAGCTAAAAGGCCCTACTGCTGCTACCAGGGGTTAACTGACAGTTAGCTAGCTGAAAGGCCCTGCTGCTGCTACCAGGGGTTAACTGACAGTTAGCTAGCTGAAAGGCCCTACTGCTGCTACCAGGGGTTAACTGACAGTTAGCTAGCTAAAAGGCCCTGCTGCTGCTACCAGGGGTTAACTGACAGTTAGCTAGCTGAAAGGCCCTACTGCTGCTACCAGGGGTTAACTGACAGTTAGCTAGCTGAAAGGCCCTACTGCTGCTACCAGGGGTTAACTGACAATTAGCTAGCTGAAAGGCCCTGCTGCTGCTACCAGGGGTTAACTGACAGTTAGCTAGCTGAAAGGCCCTGCTGCTGCTACCAGGGGTTAACTGACACCAGGCTAGCTGAAAGGACCTGATGCTGCTACCAGGGGTTAACTGACACCAGGCTAGCTGAAAGGCCCTGCTGCTGCTACCAGGGGTTAACTGACACCAGGCTAGCTGAAAGGCCCTGCCGCTGCTACCAGGGGTTAACTGACACCAGGCTAGCTGAAAGGACCTGATGCTGCTACCAGGGGTTAACTGACACCAGGCTAGTTGAAAGGACCTGATGCTGCTACCAGGGGTTAACTGACAGCTAGCTAGCTGAAATAACCTGCTGCTGGTACCAGCCAATGGGTATGGCATGACTGGATTGGCCTCCCTGTGCTTAGACACCACTTAGCGAGTAATTGATCAATCACTCATTGACACACACACACACACACACACACACACACACACACACACACACACACACACACAGCACACTGGTCTCTTAGCCGTCAGGGGATGCCATAAACTGGATGCAGTTCTGCTGAGATCATAGGCCTCGAGTAGGGACAGGACCACAGGCTGTGTGTGTGTGTGTGTGTGTGTGTGTGTGTGTGTGTGTGTGTGTGTGTGTGTGTGTGTGTGTGTGTGTGTGTGTGCACATGCACGACTCTGTGTGTGTTTGAGTGAGTATGCTGGGGGTGGTTCTGGGCCTCCCTGAACAAAAGCTCTTCCTGAACAATTGCCTTCGCTAAAAAGACGTATCTTCCTCCATTAGCGCCACCACGTGCCCCCCATCACTCCATTGTGCAAATAATTCAATTACCCCCCCCCTTCCCCCGGAGTCTCTGAGCCTCCCAGGTCTCCCTCCTTCTTTCCATCCCTCCGACCTTCTCTTTCACAGAAAGAAAGAGAGAGAGCTCACTGATGAAGCTCAACCACCACCCGCAGCTAAAGGAAAGCCCCTCGTCTCCCCAGTTAGACTACAGCCTGTTTATTATAAGCTGGTCTGCATTACAATATAGTGTTAACATCACTAGATGGATTCATTGGTTGACTGTAAAAGCTCACAATATACCAAATGTGATATGATTATAATACCATTATGATAATAACAATATACTAATTTCCCATTATCTACACTGACACATTGTTCAGTCCTGACACACTCATACGCGTATAATGACAGTAGGTATTACTAAGCCACATAATAGCATTTTTACAATAGAGGTCTTTTCTTGGATCATACCCACATGTTCCACCTTTCTGATGAGCTGGCATTAGTTGCATCACCTCTTCCCATGATGGTACTGTATTTCCTTGAAGACTGAATGTTCTGTATATGTGGTCACTTGTTAGTCACCGTAGAGGAATTGACCCCACTTACCCTTACCAGAACTGGTCTATGCAGCTATGTACAGAGGCTCTCTAGAGAACCATTTTTACATATGCCTAATGGCTGTGCCATCCCCGGCCCAATGCCAGCTTATCAGCTATCCCTACAAACAAAGTCAATGTCACTACTACAACCCCTCACAAAAACATAGCCTAGCGAAGTGGGGCTGTTTTGCGACCCTCTGCTTCAGAGTTGTCTCTCTTTTTTCCCCTCATTTTGTTTTATTGTTGGGGGAAGTGTGCTTCGGCCTGATTAGCATCGCTGTTTCCTCCTTTCCCATAACCTCCAGACCCCCGCAGGCTGCTTGTTTACTCTTAGAAAAAATAAATAGGCCTGCGCCCGTGAGGACGTGCCCCTCATCAGAGGCGAAGACGCCCACCCCCCCTGTCCCCAATCTCTCCCCCCTCCCCTCCTTTACTCCTTTACTCTCCTCCTCCCTCCCTCCCTCCCTCCCTCCCTCCCTCCCTCCCTCCCTCCCTCCCTCCGTCCCTCCCTCCAAACCACCACCCTCAGCCCTGGCCCTGTGACCATCCCCCTCCCTACTATCCAGCTGTTAAATCACATAAAATAAAACCCAGGCCAATGGTCCCTGGGTTCCATATCACAGCTGTGTTCTAAATGGGAGTGGATGTTTAAATGTACAGTGAGATCCTGAGCGCCTGGGAGTGGATGTGTGTGGAAGTGGGCTTTTTACTGAATGGGAGGATACAGTAATACAATACATGCCAGAGAACTGGTGTGAATTAATGAAGGACTATGTGGGGTGTGAGCGACTACCGGAAGTAAAGTGTGTGTGTATGTGTGTGTCTGTGTTTCTGTGTTTCAGTGAGACTGTGCAGCACACACATCATGAATCTATAAGTGGGTGTTAATGATCAGACCCAGCGGTGTGAGAGTGGCTAGGTTTCTGTGAGTGGAGAAGAGAGGAGTGGAGAAGAGAAGAGTGGAGCAGAGAAGACTGGAAAGGAGATGAGTGGAAAAGAGAGGAAAGTGAGAGGGGGGTTATGGTACGGCGGATGTCAGGAAGCTGTGTGTGACAGTGGGCTCAGGGTCAAACATGCAAATGCCCTTTAACATACAACATCCCTTCACCACATCAGCTCTCAGGTCTCTCTCACAGTTACTGTAGCAACAAGCTATAAATCCAAGCGATGTAAACTAAAAGGGTGTTACAGTACTGTGTTAGGAACTCAGTCTTTCAAACTTTAAGTTGTGTTCCTCTATAAAAAAGTAGAGATCATTTTCATTACCGGCCCCAGTACTCAGTGCACCTAGCTGTCATTTCTATGAAAGAGAACCAGGGCAGTTTGTATTGGCCGTATACATAGTAAAACACAAAGAGGTTCTTCACAAGTTGTATACTGTATTGGACATTCTAGATGGATGCTGACACACAGGCAGTCATTTTCCATAATGTCAGCGTGACTAAACAGCAGTTGAGGTGGTATCTGTGTTTAATTGCATTGGTTCCACAAAAGGAAACATGTAAAAGCTGACAAAATATTCATTAGCAGAAATATGTCACCAATTAATTGTGCGCAGTGACTTGGGCTGTAAAATATGAAAGGGAAGCACACGCAAATGTGTTCAAAGCTAAGCAAGGTGTAGAAGTGGTCTCAAGCCAAACTTACACACACGGTAGAGCATGGCTTCAGGAAAGGAAGAGCATGTTTGCTGGTGGCACAGACAGCCAAAGAAGACTTCTTCACTTCTATCCTTACTATATAGTTGGTTTTCTCAACAGGTTATTGAGATGACCTCGAACGACTGTGGTTAAGAAGTCAAAATATTTTAGTTTGAGAAACATATAGGTCAGATCAACGGTTTTAGGAAGTTGAGTATGTCAAGGGTTACTGGTTAGGAGGTTTCAGCTCCATACACTGGGAGGCTACACTTCAATGACAGCAACAACATGTATATGACACTGTGGGGTCACCAAATTACTCTAATTGCGTCTACAGGTGGTTGCATTGCGCGGACGAATGAACGGCAGTGGTTTGCTTGATCACCATCAGGAGGGAGAGGAGGTCAACTGGAGGTCGTTTTTTTCCATGTGATAATGTTTATGTCAACGGTTTAGCACTGGAACCACTGGAGGCTCCAAAGGAGTGTGTCTCCAGCAACAAACATCAGCAAATCCCATCAGATCAAGCCCCGACCTTATCCCCCGGGGGGAACCAGAGGCTTGGGAAAAAGACGGCTGTCCTTTTGTCCTCCTTTCCCCTGTGCCCCTGCATCCAGCCTGGGAGGAGACGGAAGAAAGCTGGTGCCTGGCCTAAGCACCACCCCCCCAATCCCCCATGGCGTGTGTCCCAGTCCCCTGAATAAATCACTCTTAAGAAAGAGGGAGGCCAGAGTCAAACAGAGGCAATGCACTGGGAGGAATGTTCCAGTTTAAAATAAACGGCAGAAAAAAGCAGAGTGCAGGCAGAAAAATGCGGGGCATGTGGAGGTCCCCAGAGGAGGAGAGGAGGAGGCATCTGGTAAAGGCATTCGGCCCTGGGGTCAACGTCACCATGGTCCCCAGGGAGGAGGAGACCCACAGGGGGCCTCGGGGCTGCTCAGCCGGCCGCTCTGTATGCAGCACTCTGGAGCAAGACAGACTGCCTGGACTGGTGTGTGTGTGTGTGCGTGTGCGTGTGCGTGTGCGTGTGTGTGTGTGTGTGTGTGTGTGTGTGTGTGTGTGTGTGTGTGTGTGTGTGTGTGTGTGTGTGTGTGTGTGTGAGATGTGGTGGACGAGGTGTGTGTGTGTGTGCCTGTATGTGAGTCACAGTTAATTTGCCACACCTCTCCACACAAAGTAATTTGTTTGTAGTGAACACTTAATCCACAATAAACAATCTCTTTCATCCCCAATCTCAGTTTCATTTTACCCCAATATAGTTTCTGTTTATATGAGGCTATCCATGTGTTCCTTTGAGCAATTTAAAAGGCAGATTTCACTTTGCTTGCTTAATTCACTGTATTAAGTGCAGTGACCTGAACAAACAGGCAAACAACTGTGTTCTGTAGGATTTGTTCTTAGTCAGAGGCTTACTTTGGCTCCTACCTGTGGGTATGAGGTCGTGTCCATTGGGGACCTCCTGAAGGGTGATGTCCTGGGGGTAAAGGGTTCTGGGTGGGGGGTAGTGCTGCTGCTGCTGGGGGTGAACCACCATACCAGGGAGCTGGGTCAGTGGTCCCATAGCCACCCCTCCACTCTGCCTCTGTAAAGGCAACACAAAACAGGGGGTTAACTAACTGAGCCTGGAAATGGTCTAGGGCTTGTAATTTAGCCCAAAATATTATATCACAATATGTTTCTTATTTTTGACAGTATGGTGGTATTTGGTGGTATTTTATGTTTCTGAATAACATGTTTTAAATGTTTTATGAGTAGTGCATGACCCTAGGATGGCAACAAATGAATTCTAAGTAGTTTTAATGGGCTTTCTCCATCATGATAGTTTTATAATCAACCAAACTAGGACAAACCTGACAGTGAAGTAGTCCAATTTGTAGAACTTTTCATTTATTTAACACTGTATTAAAATACCTTTATATTTAGTACTGTAAAAATCCATACCGGTATGTGGATCCATACCTTAAAAGATGATATATCGCCCAACCCTAACCTGGTTCCTACTGCACAGCAACAGCCAGGCATAGATGCAGTATATCTCAACCTCACATTTTGTTTACTTTTAAACTGT
The DNA here is from genome assembly GCF_018296145.1 of Oncorhynchus tshawytscha. Lineage (NCBI taxonomy): Eukaryota > Metazoa > Chordata > Actinopteri > Salmoniformes > Salmonidae > Oncorhynchus > Oncorhynchus tshawytscha. The sequence goes on from NC_056441.1 coordinate 70,066,473, forward strand.
GTTTGCTTACTGTACATGTGAGTAAAAGGTTTACTGACATACTGTAAGAATGTCAATGAGCTCGATTGTAAGGGGGGAGAGACCAAGCTAGAGTTTTAAAAATACTATTTTGGAGTGGAGATGGTTTTGTTTTGCACTTTCAGTACAGATAAAATGAAGGCTAAATTGGATTCAATAGGTTTATCTTTGTTTCAATCTGTTGTCCCCTCAGATTGGACTGAGGGGAAGTCCAAAGTGAATGAGTAGTTGGGAGGAGGACCATATAGGAATACTGTACGTATGTGGATACAAGAAATAGCAGGAGAGTAGATAACGGGTCAGGACTACTCTGAGAACATTTTCCATTGACTCAAAATCGCACTAAGCAAGCACATGGAACATGATGCAGTTCTGATGCAGTTCTGATGCACTACTTCAAGAAATGGGTGATCATACTCTGGTGACACTCTGAAAGTGATATCTGATGCATACCTGGTAGGGATGTGATGACCAGTAGCAAGAAGCATGGGAGCCTCTACAGTAGCAGTTTCCATCTATCAGCTCTATCAGCTCACCATAGGGACAATAGTGATGTTTCCTGTAACCTCACCACTTAACTGACTACCGCCTGGTCGGTCTTCACAACAGGCATGGCTAGGAGTAGAGACCTCAGATCAGGGTACCTGACTGCTCATCTGATAAGGACTCTTGTTAAAGCGATGCCGGGTTTATCAGTAGGCTGTCAGCTTTACAGCCAGCTAATAGTGAGAGGGGACTATGGAGTCTAATCTAGGGAAGTCTCTAGGGGGTACGTGGGCCGATGACGGCACTATCAGTCCAGTCTGGCAGGGAGAGGGGAGTGATAGCCAGGGGAAGCGGGCAGTCGTATCGGCACTGTTAAGCACAGGAGGTGTGTGGCACCTTAATTGGGGAGGACGGACTCATGGTAATGGCTGGAGGGGAATAAGTGGAATGGTATCAAATACATCAAACATATGGTTTCCATTTGTTTGATGCCATTTCATTTGCTCTGTTGCAGCCATTATTATGAGCCATCCTCCCCTCAGCAGCCTCCACTGCTTTAAAGTGATATTGGAGGACCAGCAAAAGTAGATTGCCATGAGTCCTCCATCCCTTGTGTGGATGAACCTTTGATGCCACACATCTGATATGTGAAAGTAGGAGAGTCAGGGGCAATTCAACTACAGCCTCTTCCACAGTCTCATTTTACAGGACATGGTCACAAAACATGGAAACCTTGGCCATTTCTTTCACATAAACAACCTCTTTGCATCCAGAATAACATGGAAAATCACAAAAGCAGAGGGCGGGGAAATCAGAGGACCTTTCTCTACTAATACATGTCAATTCATAGGAAAATCTGTGGCATCCTAGGTTCACCTTTTGACCACGTCTGGCCTCGGGTACAGTAATCTCAATTTCAAAGGCATGCAGAACCACCTGAGCCAATTAGGGGCGAGGGAGCTTTATCCCTCCATGTTTTGTACCAGAGCCAGGTTGGGTTGATATTTGCATGTGACCTCGTCCTCTTTGTCTAACAGGGCTACATTCTGCATACAAATGGGAACATTTCTGCCAGCGCTTCTCGGCCTTCACCTTTCAGAGCTCACCTGACAGGAATCCCAATGTCCCTGATTCCTGTGATCTGACAGGCTGTATTCATATGGTCCTTTCATTTGGATGGTGTTAAAAAGACTGTGTTTACAAATAGCCTAAATAACCTGCTCTATAGCACATCAATATGGTATTACATGGTAAAGTGTTTTCCTGTGAGGGTGCTCTGCATCACTCCAAATAGACTCAGTGATGGTTGGGCCCCGCACTTCTAAGTATTTACTGCCGATATGGTTAGGAGGTAATAATTGTTTTGCAGAGCAGTGTTGATTGAAACTATTGGTTTCAGACCTTGGTCTTCATCGTCCATCTCTTATTCCACTCCAGCCTCCCAAGACAATGTTAACCTTACATTCACCTCTGGTCCATAGTGGTCTAGAATGAATAACTGATAGTAGCATTTTTTTAACGACAAATAAAGTGCCGATTTTTTATAGTAAACTTAACAACGCTCCAGTGTTGCAGAAGGTTGATGGAATCCAGAGGTGCATTGCTAACACACACTTGCATACTCCTCCTACACCGTGGCATGTGGTAGGTAGCTAGCCCGTCCACAGGCTGTAACAGGAGTGTGATTTATGGTGGTCGAGGTCTTACCATCGCGCCCAGACGGTCACAGGGGTGAAGGGTCGAGTAGGAGGAAACTGGATCCATGTAGTAACTCATCCTGGGGTCTGGATGGAGCAGCAGGCCTGTGGAAGGGATCAGCATACAAACAGCCGAGGCGGGGCCCCTATCAATCACACACTGTTTACACTGTGTGTGTGACTACAATAAGCTGTCACCACAGTTCTACAGAGTGGCACCACCCACACTGCCCTGTGTAACATCTAATGCAGACATCCCAAACAACATTGCGATAATTCTTCCTTTTTGCAATGTTGACTTTAAATGACATAATCACTTGATGGAAATGCGTTTAGAAATAGAGGATCTTTAATGAATAACAACTTCATAATTTCCTCCTCTTTGCATGGGCCAAAAAATAAATAATAAATTAGCATGGACAACAATGCAATAACAGATACTAAATTCTAGCTGACAACATCCCAGTCAAGATTAAAATGAATTCAGTTGCTAGTGTGTCTCCATATTTGGACATTTATATGAGGCAGCTTTTTCAATATTCAGGGCTGAACATGTTAAGTCACACTATCTCCAGCGTTGATAGATAATTCTTTGCCTGATCCCCCCCTTCTTTACCTCCCTAGTGCTCTCCTCCTCCTCCGTCCCTCCCTCCCTCCCACTCTCCTTCCTTTCCTCCCACTCACTTTGGGCATCTCATTATCATGTGTTTACTAGTAGAAACATCAACAGACGGGGAACAGGAACCCAGCTGAGAGGAGAGCGTTTCCAGGGGAGCTGACAGACAACGTGGGTAGGGACAAGTGGCCTCGAATGTATGCCTTAATTTACCACACATCACAAATAGTTTATCATTGTGATAAGTGATAACTATTGTAATTGACTACAAGAGGAAAATATGTATCATAAATCTCTGCAGCCAAAGTCACAAAATTACATTAGGACACCAATAGTTAGCAATCAATTCAAGGTGTATTGTGAGGTAAAACATTTTATATAAACATATTTTCCAAATGACTGGGTCAATGGCCAATGACACAGCAGATAATCCAAACAGATACGCACGTGATATGCTATTGCATATCAATGCAGATATACCACAAATATTATTAAGCTGTAATTAACATTTTTTTCAAAACTATTTTTTACGTAGGTTTGCTCAAATGAACGCGGTCTTCTCCGTTTAGTTCAAAATGCACCAGATTGCACAGTTCATTCACGCTCCAACAGCATTCCTCTCGGGAAGCACGACTGCACTTCAAAGCGAGCTTTACAACCCGACAGACACATCACACTCCTGTTGTTTCTCCTATTTATATGTAAACAATATTATTTTCTACCAACATATATCTACTGGATTTGTAAAATTGGTAAGAGTATAAATTTACCGTGTGTTGTGAGTGAAACTTCCTGCAGGTTGGTTGAGTGGTGCGCTCTGTAGGCTAGTTGGCTGTGACAGTTCAGCTGTAGACAGACTCAATGCACTGATGCTGTACCTGGGCTTATAGTGAATCCAAGGAGGAAGGAATATGCACTTGCCGGATTTAAGTCCCACCCTCGAATCATACCGAGACCCACTCAAATTCCCTTTGGGGTTTTCCACACAATCGCTGAGTACCCGAACTGTTACTCCAAATAGAAAAACGTGTTATTGTTTAGTGACACATCTGGGTTTTCACCATCAGTCCTATGCAGGTTTGTCAATCATATAGACTTTTTTCAGTGTCATCTTGAATTATTACCATCAAGCCAATGATATGATCATCTCGCTTGGTTTTGCAGGTGTAGTTGGTACTTGGTGACAATGGATAGGCTTCCTGTGTGGCCTGGAAAAAGTCCCCAATTATTGGCACACAGGCCACACAGTATCACATTAGTGAAGTGTCAGGAAAGGGTGAGACCTAGGGAGTGGTCAGTCAGTTGTTAGGACATACAAGCCAAGGGCCCTTTCTATCCTGCCTGGTGTCAGAAGGCATGTGCTCATCAACAGTGTGCCACCACCAAGGTGTCTCAAACAGCACATGTAGTTGCGGCACATGGCTGCCTCCAGGTCTATAAAGGATACCTTTGAGAGGTATCTGGTTCCTGAATATTTGTCATCTATTTGCCCCTCCACAGCTCTCTAGTGGCTGGTGCCCCATCGCCGTTCAGCCCCATCCCAGGCCATGCGTGTGTGACGCTGATTAGAGCCTTGACGGAAACCTCAGCCAGTAGTCTGCGAAATGAGAAGAGGTGATTCCACACGCCAGGAAGTCTACAAGCCCTCTGTATCTGATAGGGTGCTGTGATACACAGGAAACAACATGATATGTATCTATTCATTTGGTTATTAACTGCACTATAAGTATTTTTCTATCTGTAAAAAAGCATTCTACTGGAAAACATGATGGTGAAATGCGAAAAGCAGGGATTTATCAACTCAACACTTGCGACTCATCCGAAACACCCTGTGACTCTGTGATGTTCTCCTGACCCTGGTAGAACATTTGTTTGAATGATAAAGTACCAAGCCCCTGGCAGATGCCGCCTCTTTAAAGTACATCTTGTTCAAGTCCAAGGTGAGAGGCGTGAAGGAGTGCTGTAGATGAGGAGCCCAGTGGCAAGCTGGGATGGGGCGCGTGATCTGCGCTTTCTCAGCACCCCGTTTGAAGCTCTGACTCGGCCCCCCGGCCCCCCCTGTTCTCCCCTGGCCCCCTCAGGGCACAGATGGACAACACGTCGGGGGCAAAAAGGGGAGGGGATGAGTAATTGCCATGCGAAAAGAGGAGATCGGGCTCGCCTCTCTGATGAGATAAATTGAATAAAGGGGCAGGAATGCGATCCAGATCTATTCTAATGCCCCCTCAATGCTGTTTCAATTATCGGCATTGGGAGTTCAAAGGGGAGGCCCCAATACACTTCTGCTCCACATGAAGCAGCTCTCATCACTTAACCTCATGCCATTGTTGTGCCACCTTTTTACGCTCAGTCACTCTCTCTCACTCTTTCCTTCTCTCTCTGGCTCAACTGCATTCATGCTTTACATTAAACAGACAGTGAACACCATGCCATCACCACCAGTAAGCCCCATAATTCAAAGAGTAGGAACTTTTTTTATTGCCAACTGTACCTTTCACCAAAGTCATGGTGTTACTTGACGTTCATTTTTTCCATCCTGTTTTTTGTCTTAGTGAAACTACAGTTGCATGTACTCTGGTTATTTATTTCACTATGTTTTACTTTGAGATGGCTGTTTGCTTTTTTTGCTTCATGGTTAGCTACGTCTTCTTCTGCATGAAGCCCAAGTCTACCCTACTGTTAGTCACTAGGCCATCAGACAGACCCTTCTGGGTATTAAAGGAATAGTTCACCCAAAGTTTGGCAGACATTTTCATACCTCAAACGTGGTTTGAAGTCAAACTGAACCCATTTCCACACCATCTGTTGTCTATAGGCATCAGGAGAGTTCTGCAGGTCTCAGTCCTCAGTGAACTGGCACAGGATTGGCATGGTAAAGTTGGAACACTATTGAAGTATAAAAACATCTAACAAACTAAGATTTTGGGTGAACTATTGTGTTTAAACTGAAGTGAAAGGTAAGATCAGTGCTCTCCAGATGAGCCAGTAGAACATGAGTAAATCAGTAAGAATATTGTTATGGCAAATAGAAATCAAACCTGGATGTTTTTCAAAGTTAGATGGGTGTCACGCTCTGATCTGTTTCACCTGTTCTTGTGGTTGTCTCCATCTCCTCCAGGTGTTGCTTATTTTCCCCAGTGTATTTATCCCAGTGTTTCCTGTCTTTCTGTGCCAGTTCGTCTTGTTATTTTTAAAGTCAACCAGTGTGTTTTCCTGTGCTCCTGTTTTCTATTCTCTTTTTCTAGTCTTCCCGGTTTTGACCCTTGCCTGTTTGTTCTGGACTTCGTACCTGCCTGCCTGACCCTTCTGCCTGCTCTGACATCCAGCCTGTCTGCTACTTTTTACCTCTTGGACTCAGACTCTGGTTTTGGCCTTTTTCCTGTCCACAACCATTCTCTTGCCTACTCTTTTTGGATTATAAATAAACTACAAACACTCTAACCATCTGCCTCCTGTGTCTGCATCTGTGTCTCGCCTTGTGCCCTTATAATGGGAGAGTTGAGTGGTGCTGAAGGGTGGGACTGAAATATACTGTATCAGTAAAATGTACAGTATATAGGTTCAGAACTTTTGTGAAACAGCACAGTTAAAAATATATGGCAAATAGAAATCAAAACTGGATGGTCTTCAGAGATATATGGAAGGGGTTGTGGGTAGCTGGATGGGATTCAAAACAAACAAAAGATAACTATTGTAAAGTATACTTGTCTGCAAAATGTAAATGGAATGTATAACCTGGAAGTAAAATCCTAAGTGTTGTTGTCCATTAACTTACTCCAATTAGGGTGGTAGGGTTAGGGGAATATAGTAGGGTTAGGGGAGTATATGGGAATATGGTAGGGTTAGCATTATTACAATTTTTATACTCCCCTAACCCTACCATATTCCCATATAGAGGTTTGGACACCTACTCATTCAAGAGTTTTTCTTTATTTTTACTATTTTCTACATTGTAGAATAATAGTGAAGACATCAAAACTATGAAATAACACGTATGGAATCATACCAAAATAGTGTTAAACAAATCAAAATACATTTTAGATGCTAGATTCTTCAAAGTAGCCACCCTTTGCCTTGATGACAGCTTTGCAGTGTGTTGGCATTCAATCAACCAGCTTCACCTGCAATGCTTTTCCAACAGTCTTGAAGGAGTTCCCACATATGCTGAGCACTTGTTGGCTGCTTTTCCTTCACTCTGCAGTCCAACTCATCCCAATTCATCTCAATTGGCTTGAGGTCGGGCGATTGTGGAGGCCAGGTCATCTGATGCAGCACTCCATCACTCTCCTTCTTGGTCAAATAGCCCTTACACTGCTTGGAGGTGTTTTGGGTCATTGTCCTGATTGTCCCATTAAGCGCAAACCAGAGGGGATGGTGTATTGCTGCAGAATGCTGAGGTAGCCATGCTGGTTAAGTGTGCCTTGAACTCAAAATAAATCACAGACAGTGTCACCAGCAAACTAGCCCCACACCATCACACCTCCCCCTCCGTGCTTCATGGTGGGAACCACACATGCAGAAATCATCCGTTCACCTACAGTACTCTGCATCTCACAAAGACACGGCGGTTGGAACCAAAAATCTCACATTTGGACTCATCAGACCAAAGGACAGATTTCTACCGCTCTAATGTCCATTGCTCGTGTTTCTTAGCCCAAGCAAGTGTCTTCGTCTTATTGGTGTCCTTCAGTAGTCGTTTCTTTGCAGCAATTTGACGATGAAGGCCTGATTCACGCAGTTTCCTCTGAACAGATGAGGTTGAGATGTGTCTGTTACTTGAACTCTGTTAAGCATTTATTTGGGCTGCAATTTCTGAAGCTGGTAACTCTAATGAACTTTTCCTCTGCAGCAGAGCTAACTCTATGTCTTCCTTTCCTGTTGCGGTCATCATGAGAGCCAGTTTCATCATAGCGCTTGATGGTTTTTCCGACTGCACTTGAAGAAACTGGCAGGTGTGCCAGGCCGGATTGACTGGCACACCGGCTAATTGAAATGCATCTCAGGTGACTACCACATGAAGCTGTTTGAGAGAATGCCAAGAGTGTGCAACGCTGTCATCAAGGCTAAGGGTGGCTACGTTGAAGAATCTCAAATATAAATGTATTTTGATTTGTTTAACACTTTTTTGGTTACTACCTGATTCTATACGTGTTATTTCTTAATGTTGATGTCTTCACTATTATTCTACAATGTAGAAAATAGTAAAAATAAAGAAAAACCCTTGAATGAGTAGGTGTGTCCAAACTTTTGAATGGTACTGTATATATATTTACAAAACAAATATATGGGGGATTGGAAATAATGCACACAATTACATTGATGGAAACTACAATCTATCTGCAATATTAAATAAATATTAAATATTAAAGCTGAATTAAAAATAAGAATATAATTTAGAAGATCTCTCAGTCCTGTGTGTTGTACTTATGTCGCCTCATTGACAGTATGCCTTTGTCATCCCAATTCCCAATATTGTTTTAATCAACACCCCCCCCCCTCTCTCCCCAATGGTATGCTGTGGTATGTTGAGTGGGTGTAGACCAAGAAACCTTTGTCTCACTTTCTCATTTTTGAATATTCTAGAGATAGAGCTGACAGGTGGTATTAAAGGTATTTTATTAGCAGTGTTCTGATTGCTCTAGGTAAACCTGCCTGGGCTGCGTTTGTCTCTTTCAGGGGAGAGAATGACAATGGGGAGTTCTCTTCCCGCTCCCCTCACACAGGAGATGGCCATTTTCTTTGATATGACGCCCGAATCCTTTCCCCACCGAAGAAACTGCCCCGCAGATGTTGCTAGGCCAACTACAAAGAAGGAGCTCTTTATGAGGAGAACGTCTATTTGAGTTCCTGTGTGTTTCTGTTTCCGAGATGTGGTGCTTTGAGAGGCAGAGGCCTAATCTTTCTGCTCAAAACATGTTTTATTCCTTGCCGAGATATTTTTAGATTAAAAACACAATTCAAATGACTAAAGTGAGGATGTAGTGTTTTATGACAGTATCAATGTGCGATCACTATGGTAGAGTTTTAGGTCGTTGAAAAAGCTGAGACGCTATATTGGCATTGGTAAAAAGAAAGAAACACTGGAGTACTAAACTCAATGAATACTCAAGTCATGGAAAGGCTCTCTGTATTGGTTTGAGTGGGTTTATACAGAAGTGGCAGTGGATAGATAGGTTAGGTCACACTCTGACCCAAAGAACTGTGACTTTGTTGCAGTCTGACTATGAAGCAGAGGTCTTGGGAGATATATTATCTTTAATTAAGGAACCAATCCCTTTGGCAAGTTGTCTAAACAGGCCTAAATAGGGCTACTAAATCAGACTAACATCCTCAGTATTTGATAGTTTGGGAGCGTGCACTCGCCCCAGATGGTTCATGTTTCTGTACCCAGGACAGGGATCTTCTGTTTAAGCGTTGCCTTGACAGACCCGGTTCCACAGAATCACATGCTGAGTCTGCATCACATGCCCCCCCGCCCCACCCCCCCAGTCAGGGACTGTGTTTAGTTCAATCTGAAGAGCATTGTTCCCTGCATCTGACCTGGGATCAGAGGATAGTGGTTGACTGTTGCTCAGCTCAGCAGACAAGTTGTTGTCTTGAAATATGACACTGACACTGTCACAGTACTATTAAAACAAATGCTTCCCACTTCACCTCTTGAGTGAAGGACCAGAAAGTAAAAGTAAAACCTTTTAGAAGAGCAATTCACATGTATGGACTTGACTTGCCATTTTTGGAGATGGTGGCACGTGTACAGAGTTAGATTTTGACCCAATAGAATGTTTGTTCTCAGAATTTTTATTCAAGATCATCAAATGTACCAAGTGACTGCAAGTTGCAACACAGGGATTAAAATCATCCCCTCCTTATGTCTCTTTTCAAATACAACAGTGTGATGAAACATTTCAGTGAGTTAACTAACTGCATTAAACGTAGTTCTAGCTCAAGAAGCAGAAAAGAAAGATGAGAGAAGGGGGAGACAGACGGGAGACGGAGTAAAGTGGAGGGAGAACAAGATGCTCAGTCCAGCGTGCCCTTGATAAGCTGCTGGCAGAGCTCCAAAACAAACACCCACGCAGCCCCCCCCTCCTCTGTTCAGCCCCAGCCTGGGCCCCAGTCCCAGCGCCAGCACTAGCTATTCTTCTTCATTAGCCGCCCAGAACTGCTTGCCATGTAGTTAGAAGAGGGGTTTTCTGAATGCTTGTGAAACACACTCTCATTAGAGACGTGCAAGAAAGCTGGTGAAGAGAGAAGAGGGCTGGAGAGGAGGATGAGAGAGAGGGGTCAGCTGGAGGTGCTTGCTTGCTTTGAAAAAAGAGGGAGATGACAGTGTAAAACAGCCTCCCTTGTGACTCCCTCTTCGGTGTGTTTTGGACAATCAGTAACTCCATCCTAGTCCAGTTGTGTTAGCACTGATAGCAACATAAGTGGCACAAGCAGATCTGTCAGCCTCACTCAGCTCATCTACGCTGTGATCTGTGAAGGTGCAGCGAGGCTTATCAACTGCAGGGCGATGAGAGGGAAGACGTTGCTGCTTGTCAGTGAGTGATTTTCACCAGGGTCTGGGTAGTGTCCAGTCCAGAGCCTGTACTGTCTTCCTGTCTGCCCAGGGAAATACATCACTCCTGCCACCCCTCACTCATACTCTCCCTTATTCTTACCAGGCCTTGATTTCATTAACATATCTGAATGGATGTGAACTTTTCTCTACAACCCTCCACAATACTGCAGGTACTCCAGCTGTAATAGCAGAGTTCAAGACAAGACACACTTTCCCAACAATGGAGGCCTGCTAAAGCTCATCCTGAGAAAAGCAGAAGCCCCTAACCCCTGGTTCCCTCTTCCCTTCCCTCCTCTCCCTCCACTCCCTCCTTCCCCTCCATCAGGCCAGGCTTAGAGAAGTGTTTACAGAGCCAGAGCCTGTAATTAATGACAGGATAGTTCATTTGAGTCCTGGTTTTGTCCTGTGGAGGTATATAGATACAGCCAGGGGTTAAATTACAACCCCCCCCATCCCATCTCCTCTCCATCTCGCCCCTTCTCACTCACATTCAGTCTTATCCCATCACAACCGTCCTCCGGAGTAGAGTTTCTCACTAGCTTCCTCCTGACTGTCCCACTTGGCTCCCCTTCCCATGCCCACCTAACCCCCCACACAATTTCCTCCCATCCCCTTACCGTGCAGCGCCGGGGGTATTTTTATCCCAGAGTTTATGTTTTAAGAATGTATAGACCATCCTTTACCGTGAATCTCTCTGTGAGGAAAGGGGCTGCTCTCTGTCTTCCCCCCTTCTTCTTTCCATCCTTCCTTGCCTCCCCTCACATTATCTCTCCTTTCACCACTCTCTTTGATTAGCCCCCCCCCACTCTGTCTCTCTCTCTCTCTCAATTTGATTCAAAGGGGCTTTTTTAAAAATGTTGTTTACATTACCAAATCAAGTTAAATACACAATAAACAAAAGTGAGAGGAAACACAAAATAACATCAACCAAATGTTTTTTTTTTTAAATGTACAGTATTGTACTCATAATCAAATTTCAAATAAAATTGAATTTATTTACAGTATATAGCCCTTCGTACATCAGCTGATATCTCAAAGTGCTGTACAGAAACCCAGCCTAAAACCCCAAACAGCAAGCAATGCAGGTGTAGAAGCACGGTGGCTAGGAAAAACTCCCTAGAAAGGCCAAAACCTAGGAAGAAACCTAGAGAGGAACCAGGCTATGAGGGGTGGCCAGTCCTCTTCTGGCTGTACCGGGTGGAGATGATAACAGAACATGGCCAAGATGTTCAAATGTTCATAAATGACCAGCATGGTCAAATAATAGGTCTGGGACAGGTTGCACGTCCAGTGAACAGGTCAGGATTCCATAGCCACAGGCAGAACAGTTGAAACTGGAGCAGCAGCACGGCCAGGTGGACTGGGGACAGCAAGGAGTCATCATGCCAGGTAGTCCTGAGGCATGGTCCTAGGGCTCAGGTCCTCCGAGAGAGAGAAAGAAAGAAAAAGAGAAAGAGAGAATTAGAGAGAGCATACTTAAATTCAAACACAGGACACCGGATAAGACAGGAGAAGTACTCCAGATATAACAAACTGACCCTAGCCCCCCGACACATAAACTACTGCAGCATAAATACTGGAGGCTGAGACAGGAGGGGTCAGGAGACACTGTGGCCCCATCCAATGATACCGCCGGACAGGGCCAAACAGGAAGGATATAACCCCACCCACTTTGCCAAAGCACCGCCCCCACACCACTAGAGGGATATCTTCAACCATCAACTTACCATCCTGAGACAAGGCCGAGTATAGCCCACAAAGATCTCCGCCATGGCACAACCCAAGGGGGGGCGCCAACCGAGACAGGAAGATCACATCAGTGACTCAACCCACTCAAGTGACGCACCCCCCCTAGGGACGGCATGAAAGAGCACCAGTAAGCCAGTGACTCAGCCCCTGTAATAGGGTTAGAGGCAGAGAATCCCAGTGGAAAGAGGGGAACCGGCCAGGCAGAGACAGCAAGGGCGGTTCGTTGCTCCAGAGCCTTTCAATTCACCTTCACACTCCTGGGCCAGACTACACTCAATCATATGACCCACTGAAGAGATGAGTCTTCAGTAAAGACTTAAATGTTGAGACTGAGTTTGCGTCTCTCACATGGGTAGGCAGACCATTCCATAAAAATGGAGGTCTATAGGAGAAAGCCCTGCCTCCAGCTGTTTGCTTAGAAATTCTAGGGACAATTAGGAGGCCTGCGTCTTGTGACCGTAGCATACGTGTAGGTATGTATGGCAGGACCAGATCAGAGAGATAGTTAGGAGCAAGACCATGTAATGCTTTGTAGGTTAGCAGTAAAACCTTGAAATCAGCCCTTGCCTTGACAGGAAGCCAGTGTAGGGAGGCTAGCACTGGAGTAATATGATCCATTTTTTTGGTTCTACTCAGGATTCTAGCAGCCGTATTTAGCACAAACTGAAGTTTATTTAGTGCTTTATCCGGGTAGCCGGAAAGTAGAGCATTGCAGTAGTCTAAACCTAGAAGTAACAAAAGCATGGATTAATTTTTCTGCATCATTTTTGGACAGAAAGTTTCTGATTTTTGCAATGTTACGTAGATGGAAAAAAGCTGTCCTTGAAACATTCTTGATATGTTCGTCAAAAGAGAGATCAGGGTCCAGAGTAACGTCGAGGTCCTTCACAGTTTTATTTGAGGCGACTGTACAACCATTAAGATTAATTGTCAGATTCAACAGAAGCATCTCTGTTTTGTCCGAGTTTAAAAGTAGAAAGTTTGCAGCCATCCACTTCCGTATGTCTGAAACACAGGCTTCTAGCAAGGGCAATTTTGGGGCTTCACCATGTTTCATTGAAATGTACAGCTGTGTGTCATCCGCATAGCAGTGAAAGTTAACATTAAAGGTAAAAAAACACTCATAAAGGTTTCAAAAGGATAAAGACATTTCAAATGTTATATTATCATCTACAGTATGTACAGTGTTTTTAACAATGTGCAAATAGTTGTAGTATGAATAATAACGGAAGATAAGTAAACAGATAAGTATTGGTTGTATTTACAATGTTATTTGTGCTCCACTGTTAGCCCTGTTTTCATGGCAACAGGTCACAAATCTTGCTGCTGTGAGTGCACATTGCAGGATTTTGCCAAACAGATATGAGAGTTTATCAATGTTAGATTTGTTTTCTTTGTGGGTCTGTGTGACCTGTGGGAAATATGTGTCTCTAATATGGTCATACCTTTGGCAGGAGGTAAGAAAGTGCAGCTCAGTTTGTGGGCACCTAGTCTTTCTTCTTTCGAGAGCTACGTCTGCCTATGGCGGCCTCTCTCAATAGCAAGGCTATGCTCACTGAGTCTGTACATAGTCATGGATTTTCTTAAGTTTGGGTCAGTCACAGTGGTCAGGTATTCTGCTACTTTCTATTCTCTGTTTGGGGCCAGATAGCATTCCAGTCTGCTCAGTTTTTTTCTCAAGCGAAATGTGTCTTCCGCTTTTAACCCAACCCCTCTGAATCAGAGAGGTGCAGTGGGCTCCTTAATCGACATCCATGTCATTGGCACCCAGAGAGCAGTTCATTTTGGAGGTTAACTGCCTTGCTCAAGGGCAGAATGGCATATTTTTCTACCTTATTGGCTCAGGGATTTTGAACCAGCAACCTTTCGGTTACTGACCCAGCACTCTTAACCACTAGGCTACGTGCTGACTTCCGAGTCTAGTACGGTGAGGCGGGGTGCTACAGAATGTTCTAGTACCCTTGCCAAATCATTTATATACTGTATATGTTGAAAAGAGTGGGGCTCAAGCTGCATCCCTGTCTTACCCCACAGCTCTGAGGAAAGAAATCTATGTGTTTATTGCCCATTTTAACTGCACACTTGTTGTTTGCATACATTGATTTTATAATATTGTATGCAACACCATTGTCCATTATTCCAAATCGAGTCAAAAGCTTTTTTGAAATCAGTCAAGGATGTGAAGACTGCTTTTGTTTTGTTTTGTTTGTTTGTTAGTTAGAGTGTGTAGGGTGTATGCCTTGTCTGTCATACAATATTTAGGTAAAAAGCCAATTTCACATATGCTCAGAACATTATCGGTGTCTGCTGTTGAGGATTTTTCAGGGGTTCCTGTTGATGCGGAATCCATTGGTAATTATTGGGGTCAAATTTGTCTCCACTTTTGTGGATTGGGATGATAAGACATTGGTTCTAAATATTGGGGAATATGCCAGAACTGAGGATGATGCTGAAGAGTTTAAGAATGTGGTCTGCATATTTTATCATTTTGTTTAGTAAACCATCAACATCACATTACTTTTTGGATTGGAGGGTTTGCATTTTGTTCTGTAGCTCATACAATATAATTGGAGAATCCAGTGGTTAATAGCTGGTTCTAAGTTTTGCAAATGATCATGAATATGTGTTTGCTTTTGGTTCTTTGTTACAGTTGAAGTCGAAAGTTTACATACACCTTAGCCAAATGCATTTAAACTCAGTTTTTCACAATTTCTGACATTTAATCCTCGTAGAAATTCCCTGTTTTAGGTCAGTCAGAATCACCACTTTATTAAGAATGTGAAATTTCAGAATAATAGTAAAGAGAATGATTTATTTGATGATTTACTTTCATCACATTCCCAGTGGGTCAGAAGTTGACATACACTCAATTAGTATTTGTTAGCATTGCCATTAAATTGTTTAACTTGGGTCAAACGTTTCGGGTAGCCTTCCACAATTTTCCCACAATAAGTTGAGTGAATTTTGGCCCGTTCCTCCTGACAGAGCTGGTGTACCTGAGTCAGGTTTGTAGGCCTCCTTGATCGCACACGTTTTTTTCAGTTTTGCCCACACATTTTCGATAGGATTGAGGTCAGGGCTTTGTGATAGCCACTCCAATACCTTGATTTTGTTATCCTATGCTTTGGGTCATTGTCCATTTGGAAGACCCATTTGCGACCAAGCTTTAACTTCCTGACTGATGTCTTGAGATGTTGCTTCGATATATCCACATAATTTTCCATCCTCATGTTGCCATCTATTTTGTGAAGTGCACCAGTCCCTCCTGCAGCAAATCGTCCCCACAACATGATGCTGCCACCCCTGTGGTTCACGTTTGAATGGTGTTCTTCAGCCTGCAAGCCTCCCCCTTTTTCCTCCAAACGTAACGATGGTCATTATGGCCAAACAGTTTTATTTTTGTTTCATCAGACCAGAGGACATTTCTCCAAAAAGTACGATCTTTGTCCCCATGTGCAGCTGCAAACCGTAAACAAGCATTTCGCTACACTCGCATTAACATCTGCTAACCATGTGTATGTGACAAATAAATCTGATTTGATCTGACTTTTTTAATGGCGGTTTTGGAGCAGTGGCTTCTTCCTTGCTGAGCGGCCTTTCAGGTTATGTCGATACAGGACTTTCTTTACTGTGAATATAGATACTTCTGTACCTGTTTCCTCCAGCATCTTCACAAGGTCCTTTGCTGTTGTTCTGGGATTGTTTGCACTTTTCACACCAAAGTACGGTCATCTCTAGGAGACAGAACGCATCTCCTTCCTGAGCGGTATGACGGCTGCGTGGTCCCATGGTGTTTATACCTGCGTGCTATTGTTTGTACAGATGAACATGGTACCTTCAGGCATTTGGGAATTGCTCCCAGAGAAGAACCAGACATGTGGAGGTCTGCAATTATTTTTCTGAGGTCTTGGCTGATTTCTTTTGATTTTCCCATGATGTCAATCAAAGAGGCACTGAGTAAGTTGGCCTTGAAATATATCCACTGGTACACCTCCAATTGACTCAAATGATGTCAATTAGCCTATCAGAAGCTTCTAAAGCCATGTCATAATTTTCGGGAATTTTCCAAGCTGTTTAAAAGCACAGTCAACTTAGTGTATGTAAACTTCTGACCCACTGGAATTGTGATACAGTGAATTATAAGTGAAATAATCTGTAAACAATTTTTAGAAGAATTACTTGTGTCATTCACAATGTAGATGTCCTAACTAACTTGAAAAAACTACAGTTTGTTAACAAGACATTTGTGGAGTGGTTGAAAAACAAGTTTCAATGACTCCAACCGAAGTGTATGTAAACTTCCAACTTCAACTGTATATGGCGGAAAAGGTTGGATAAGTGGTTTATCCATACATCTCCATTTTGGATAGATAGCTCTTCGTGTTGTTGTTGTTTTAAGTGTGTTCCAATTCTCCCAGAAGTGATTTGATTTTATGTATTCTTCAGTCACATTGAGCTGTTTTCTGACATGTTGTTCCTTCTTTTTTCTTAGTGTATTTCTGTGTTGTTTTAGTGTTTCCCCATAGTGACGGCGTAGGTTCTGTTTTTTGGGGTCTCTGTGTTTTTGGTTGGATAGGTTTCTGAATTTCTTTCTAGGCTCTTCTCCATCAAACCATTTCTCATTGTTAGTTTTCTTAGGTTTTCTGCTAGAATTGTATTTATTTGATATGTTAGCTGATAGGTCAAATAAACTGCTCAGGCATTCTACTGCTAAGTTTACACCTTCACTATTGCAGGAAAATATTTTGTCCAGGAAGTTATTTAGGATCGATTGTAATCGTTGGCCAACTGTTTTTTGGTCGGTTGTCTATACTACCCTCCTTCCATCTATTGCATTTTTTAATAACTTGCAGTTTGTTCGTCTTCAACACCTCATGGTTGAGTATTGATCTTTTCAAGAAGATTGTGATTTTTTTTCTGTGGTCTGATAGGGGTGTTGTTGGCTGACCGTGAACACTCTGAGAGACTCTGGGTTGAGGTCAGTGATAAAGTAATCTACAACACTACTGCCAAAGGAAGAGTTGTAGGTGTACCTACCGTAAGAGTCCCCTCAAAGCCTACCATTGATTATTTACTGACCCAGCGTGCAACAGAGCTGCAAGAGTTGTGACCCATGTTTATTGTTTATTTTTGCGTAGTTGTGTCTAGGGGGGCATATTTGGGAGGGAATGGTGTCACCTGCAGGTAGGTGCTTGTCCCCCTGTGTGCTGAGGGTGTCAGGTTCTTGTCCAGTTCTGGTGTTTAGTGACCACAGACTTGTACATGTCCCTGGGCCTGGAAACAGTTAAGCTCCCCCTCTAGGATGGAGAAGCTATCTTCATAAAAGTATGGGGGATCTAGTGGGGGGATTTAGGTAGCACACAGAAGGACATTTTTCTCTGTTAAGATTATTTCCATTTTCATTTCTAGCCAAATGTAAAATGTTCTTGTTTTGATTCATTTAATGGAATAGGTTAAGTCTGATCTATACCAAATTAGCATACCCCCTGAATCTCATCCTTGTGTAACACCTGGTAGTTTGGTGGATGGGACTACCAGCTCTCTGTAACCAAAGAGGACAACCAGGGGGTCCATCTCCTCTGGACCATGTTTCTTGCAGGATGACAATGTCTGTATTTCTGAAATCTGGGTTCCTGATTTTTAGACCAAAGGCAGATGACCTCAGACCTTATATATTCCAGGATGAGATAGTAAAATATTTGTTTTGTGTTCCATAGTGTCCCTTGTTGTTTTTGTGTGGTTTAGGCATGGGCCATTACTTTTTCTCTCTCCTGCCCCGTTGCTGATTGTGTAGACTCAGAGTGTTGTTATCAGTGTTGGTGTCATTGTGGTTTCTTCTCTGTCTATGTTTAATCTAAGCCTCTCATCATTCTGCCTGCTCACCCTCACCACCAGAACCGTCTGTGGGGGCCAAGGGCGCTGTCAGCACACCACTAGGTACATCATGTACCTTTATTCTGTACATGTTAACTGTTTTATGTTTGTGGAGATACAGGTAACTGACTAAATAAAGGAAACACCAACAGAAAGTGTCTTAATAGGGCGTTGGACCACCACAAGCCAGAACAGCTTCAATGCACCTTGGCATAGATTCAACACGTGTCTGAAACTCTATCGAAGGGATGCGACACCATGCTATCAAGAGAAATTCCACCATTTGGTGTTTTGTTGATTGTGGTGTAAAACGCTGTCTCAGGCGCCACTCCAGATTCTCCCATATGGGTTCAATTAAGTTGTGATCTGGTAACTGAGACGGCAATGGCTTATGGTTTACATCGTTTTCATGCTCATCAAACAATTTAGTGACTACTCTTGCCCTGTGGATGGCGGTATTGTCATCCTATGGAGGCATAGCCATGGTAGCTAAAATAATGGCCTGCCCAGCATTTTTATACATGACACTAAGCATGATGGGATGTTAATTGCTCAATTAACTCAGGAACCACACCTGTGTGGAAGCACCTGCTTTCAGTATACTTTGTATCTGTCGTTTACTCAAGTGTTTCCATTATTTTGACAGTTACCTGTATATTGTAGGTGATTACCTTGTTGAGTCTTACTTAGTCTTCTAAATGCTATATTCGCAACTGCATGTATATGCAGGAGGTATCCATTTCCATACAGTATGTCATAACACTGACTATCAAGAACACCTGTGACTAAACTCTGAACTCTGATCTCTGGGCATGTTTGGTCCTCAACTCTAACCCCATGTCTCTGCTATTGGAAACTGAACAGACCCAGTAAGATTGGATTCGTCTCTCATGTCAATCATATCTGTTGTCACTATGCATAAATGATTCAAAGTCTAAATGTTTTTAAAGTTGGTCTATATTATGTTTGTTCCAATTCATTGCAGTCAATTTCTTTATTACTTATAATGGTCCTCTGGTTACTAGCATACTAATGGTGAATAGACTTACATGAGGTTCTCAGTTTGTTCCAAAGCTCAACTGTGCCCTCTATCAGTGGAACGCCACACTACGGCCATTTCTCAGCCAGTCCTCTCAGTAGCATGACAAAGTGAAGAAGTGCAGCACTGTTTCAAGTGGCAGATTACATTTGGATAAACATGTTTTTCATGAGATCTGCTCAAGCTGAGATAATTACTTTGACTCAGGCATTTTCCACATTTGAGTCTATTTATCTTTCCCAAAAACAATTTAATATAGGATTTTTGTTTTTTACACCAAATGACTAAAGTGGCTATGATCAAACACAGTGCTGAGTAAATTGTCTTTATGTACACAAAGCCCATTATAAGAACTAGTATGGCCACCTGCTGGTTTCAACTTGTCTTACAGTCAGACCCAGAGAACAGCACCATATGTTAACACTTTATTCTCCAGATACACATATAATGACACTGACACTGTCTCTATAAGAGGCAGGCATGAACGCAGTGGTTTTGCCCAGGCGTTTGGGGCACTTCCCTCACAATTGCACACAAACGCAACCTCTCTCTCTCAATTCAATTCAATTCAATTTGAGGGCATTATTGGCATGGGACACATATGTTAACATTGCCAAAGCAAGTGAACTAGATAAAAAACAAAAGGGAAATAAACAATAAAATGTACAGTAAACATTACACTCGCAAAGGTTCCAAAATAATAAAGACATAAAAAATGTCATATTTTGTGCAAATAGTACAAAAGGGAAAAGAAATCAACATAAATATAGGTTGTATTTACAGTACAGTGGTGTTTGTTCTTCACTGGTTGCCCTTTTCTTGTGGAAAAAGGTCACAAATCTTGCTGTTGTGATGGCACACTGTGGTATTTCACCCAATAGATATGGGAGTTGATCAAAATTGGGTTTGTTTTCTAATTGTTTCCGTATCTTAGGATTTCTGAGGGAAATATGTGTCTCTTATATGGTCATACATTGGGCAGGAGGTTAGGAAGTGCAGCTCAGTTTCCACCTCATTTTGTGGGCAGTGTGCACGTAGCCTGGCTTCTCTTGAAAGCCAGGTCTTACAACGGCGGTCTATCTCCATAGCAACGCTATGCTCATTGAGTCTGTACATAATCAAAGCTTTTCTTAAGTTTAGGTCAGTCACAGTGGTCAGGTATTCTGCCACTGTGTACTCTCTGCTTAGGGACAAATAGCATTCTAGTTTGCTCTGTTTTTTGTTAATTCTTTCCCATGTGTCAAGTAACTATCTTTTTGTTTTCTCATGATCTGGTTGGGTCTAATTGTTTTGCTGTCTTGGGGCTCTGTGGGGCCTGTTTGTGTTTCTGAACACAGCCCCAGGACCAGCGTGCTTAGGGGGCACTTCTCCAGGTTAATTGCTCCGTAGGTGATGGCTTTGTTTTGGAATGTTTGGGAATCGCTTTCTTTTAGGTAGTTGTAGAATTTAACATCTCTTTTCTGGATATTGATAATTAGCGGGTATCGGCCTAATAATGCTCTGCATGCATTATTTGGTGTTTTACGTTGTTACACTGAGGATATTTTTGCAGAATTCTGCATGCAGAGTCTCCATTTGGTGTTTGTCCCATTTTGTGAATTCTTGGTTGGTGAGCGGACCTCAGACCTCACAACCACAAAGGGCAATGGATTTATGAACTGATTCAAGTATTTTTAGCCAGAATGTCATGTTCTGACCATAGTTCTGTTATTTTATCTTTGTTTTAGTATGGTCAGGGCGTGAGTTGGGTGGGCAGTCTATGTTTGTTTTTCTATGTTGGTTTTTGAGTTCGGCCCAGTATGGTTCTCAATCAGAGGCAGCTGTCAATTGTTGTCCCTGATTAAGATTCATACTTAGGTAGCCTGGGTTTCAGTTTTGGATGGTGGGTGTTTGTCTTCCGTGTCAGTGTTTGTCGCGACACGGGACTGTTTAGTTCATTTCACGTTTATTGTTTTGTATTTCATAGTGTTTATGTTTTAAAATAAACATCATGGACACTTATCACGCTGCGTTTTGGTCCTCCGATCCTTCTTGCTTCTCCCCTCAGAAGAGGAGGACGAGGTTCGTTACAGAAACACCCACCACAAAAGGACCAAGCAACGTGGTATCGGGCAGCAGCAGCGATCGCAGGACTCATGGACTTGGGAGGAGATTCTGGACGGCAAGGGACCATGGGCACAGGCTGGAGAATATCGCCGCCCCAAGGCTGAGCTGGAGGCAGCGAAAGCCGAGAGGTGGTGGTATGAGGAGGCAGCACGGCCACGCGGCTGGAAGCCCGAGACAAAAATTTCTTGGGGGGGGTGGCACACGGGAAGTGTGGCGAAGGCAGGTATGAGACCTGCGCCAACTTCCCGTGCTTACCGGAGAGAGAGAGGGACCGGGCAGGCACCGTGTTATGCCGTGAGGCGCACGGTGTCCCCGGTGCGTGTGCATAGCCCGGTTTGGTACATCCCAGCTCCTCGTATCGGCCAGGTGTGGGCATCGAGCCAGGTGCCATGAAGCCGGCTCAGCGTATCTGGTCTCCAGTGCTTCTCCTCGGGCCGGTGTACATGGCACCGGCCTTACGCATGGTGTCCCCGGTTCGCCAGCACAGCCCAGTGCGGGCTATTCCACCTCGCCGCACTGGCCTGGCTATGGGGAGCATTCAACCAGGTAAGGTTGGGCAGGCTCGGTGCTCGAGACCTCCTGTGCGCCTTCACTGTCCGGTCTATCCGGTGCCACCTCCACATACCAGCCCTCCGGTGGCAGCCCCCTGCACCAGGCTGTCTCTCCGTCTTCTCCCTACAGGTGCTCCCGCCTGTCCAGTGCTGTCAGAGCCTTCCTCTCCAGCGCTGCCAGAGTCTCCCGTCTGTCCTGAGCTGCCAGAGTCTCCCATCTGTCCTGAGCTGCCAGAGTCTCCCATCTGTCCTGAGCTGCCAGAGTCTCCCGTCTGTCAGCCAGGACCTGCCAGAGTCTCCCGTCTGTCAGCCAGGACCTGCCAGAGTCTCCCGTCTGTCAGCCAGGACCTGCCAGAGTCTCCCGTCTGTCAGCCAGGACCTGCCAGAGTCTCCCGTCTGTCAGCCAGGACCTGCCAGAGTCTCCCGACTGTCAGCCAGGACCTGCCAGAGTCTCCCGTCAGTCAGCATGGAGCTGCCAGAGCCGTCAGTCAGCATGGAGCTGCCAGGGCCATCAGTCAGCATGGAGCTGCCAGAACCGTCAGTCAGCCAGGAGCTGCCAGAGCCGTCCATCAGCCAGGAGCTGCCAGAATCGCCCTTCACTCCGGAGCTACCGGAGGCGCTGCCGGAGGCTCATGCCGGTACTCAGTCCGAGGTCGGCGATGAGGGCCGCCGCTCTTCAGAGGCCACGGAGGTGAATAGAGAGGCGGAGAAGGACTATGGTGGAGTGGGGCCCAAGTCCCGCACCAGAGCCGCCACAGCGGACAGACACCCACCCAGACCCTCCCCTATAGGTTTAGGTTTTGCGGCCGGAGTCCACACATTTGGGGGGGGGGGGTCATGTTCTGACCTTAGTTATTTTGTTATGTCTTTGTTTTAGTATGGTCAGGGCGTGAGTTGGGTGGGAAGTCTATGTTTGTTTTTCTATGTTGGTTTTTGAGTTCGGCCCAGTATGGTTCTCAATCAGAGGCAGCTGTCAATTGTTGTCCCTGATTGAGAATAATACTTAGGTAGCCTGGGTTTCAGTTTTGGGTGGTGGGTGTTTGTCTTCCGTGTCAGTGTTTGTCGCCACACGGGACTGTTTTGTTTATTGTTTTGTATTTCGTAGTGTTCAAAGGGCTTTATTGGCATGGGAAACAAATGTTTACATTGCCAAAGCAAGTAAAATAGATAAAACAACATTTAAATAAATAATCAGAAATTAACAGTAAACATTACACTCAAAAGTTTAAAAAGAATAGAGACATTTCAAATGTTACATTATGGCTATGCACTGTAACGGTTTTCGTCATCGGATGAGGAAGAGTAGTCGGACCTAAGCGCAGCGTGGTAAGTGTTCATGTTTGTTTATTGAACTGAACACTCATACAAAATAATAGAATAAATGAAACCGAAACAGTCCTATAAGGTGCAAACACTAAACAGAAAATGACTTCCCACAAAAACCCTGTGGGAAAAAGCTACCTAAGTATGGTTCCCAATCAGAGACAACAATAGACAGCTGTCCCTGATTGAGAACCATACCCGGCCAAAACAAAGAAATACGAAAACATGGAAAAAGGAACATAGAATGCCCACCCAAATCACACCTTGACCAAACCAAAATAGATACATAAAAAGCTCTAAGGTCAGGGCGTGACATGCACAGTGTTGGAACAATGTGCAAGAATGTAAACTACAAAAGGGAAAGTAAATAAATATGGGTTTTATTTACAATGGTGTTTGTTCTTCACTGGTTGCCCTTTTCTTGTGGCAACAGGTCACAAATCTTGCTGCTGTGATGGCACACTGTGGTATTTCATCCAATAGATATGAGAGTTTACCCAAATATAATTGTTTTTTCATTCTTTGTGTATCTGTGTAATCTCAGGGAAATATGTGTCTACAATATGGTCATACATTTGGCAGGAGGCTAGGAAGTGCAGGTCAGTTTCCACATAATTTTGGAGACAGTGTTCACATAGCCTGTCTTCTCTTGAGAGTCAGATCTGCCTACCCGGCCTCTCTCAATAGCAAGGATAAGCTCACTGAGTGTAAATAGTCAAAGCTTTCCTTAATTTTTGGTCAGTCATAGTGGTCTGGCCAAATGGCATTCCAGTTTGCTCAGTTTTTTGGTTAATTCTTTCCAATGTGTCAAGTAATTATCCTTTTGTTTTCTCAGTATTTGTTTGGGTCTAATTGTATTGCTGTCCTGGGGCTCTGTCGGGTCTGTTTGTGTCTGTGAATAGAACCCCAGTACCAGCTTGCTGAGAGGACTCTTCTCTCGGTTCATAGGTGATGGCTTTCTAATGGAAGGTTTTGGAATCGCTTCTTTTTAGTTGGGTGTAGAACTTAAAGGCTGTTATCTAGATTTGGATAATTAGTGGGTATCAATGTATCATACTAATTCTGCTCTTCATGCAATTATTTGGTGTTTTACACGGAGGATGTACAACGTAACATTTTGTGAATTCTTGGTTGGTGAGTGGACCCCAGTCCTCACAACCGTAAAGGGCAATGGGTTCTATAACTGATTCAAGGATTTTTTGCCAGATCCTGGTATGTCGAATTTTAGCCTAGAAAGCCCTACTTGCCTTGTCTCTCAGATCGTTCACAGCTTTGTGGATGTTACCTCTGGTGCTGATGTTTAGGCCGAGGTAGGTAT
Organism: Oncorhynchus tshawytscha; assembly: GCF_018296145.1. Classification (NCBI taxonomy): domain Eukaryota; kingdom Metazoa; phylum Chordata; class Actinopteri; order Salmoniformes; family Salmonidae; genus Oncorhynchus; species Oncorhynchus tshawytscha. Next base: position 70,090,811 of record NC_056441.1, read on the forward strand.
CGTTTTTCGTGTGCCCTAGGTCAACGTTGTCTTGATGGAATTTGTATTTCTCTCTCTCTCTCTTCCTCGATCTCCTCTTTGAAGTCTTGTCTTCTGGAAGAATGTGTGTTGTTGTTGCGGCCTGGCTGTCTGGCTGGCTTGGCATCAGTAAACTGCAGCGTCTGTTTACCATTTCACACATTTGTTAGTACTGCAGGCGAACTGGGGGGGGGGACAGAGAGAGAGAGAGAGAGGTGGGAAGCTCTGCTTTGTACCATTGTTATCTTTTGGTTCATTAACAGCTCAACCTTCTAAAGATGTCAGATAGGAAACAAATACACTTTCTTTTCATGTTGAAGTTGAGTCAGATACCTAATTTCAGCACTTGACTTTTTTGTTTTAAAATACTTCACTAAAGTATAGCAGATCTGATCAGTCTGTATTTTGGGGAATAATGAGTGAAAGGATAAAGGCGTAGTAGGATATACTAATTTCTTGTCAAGTCTCATGCAGATCTGCCAATGAAACTGAACATAATATTGTTCACATCTATAATTACACGTCTTGCGACTGCTTCTTATCTTCAAAATGCTTTGTAAGATGGCTACAACACTAAGCTAGGTGAGTTGCTCTAGCTTGGACCAGAGAGCCCTCTAGTGGTCTGAGGATGTAACAACTCCTAAAAGAGGGAGATCAGTAGTGGGTTTGTTTATTAGATCCAGATTTGACCGAAAGCACAGATTAATGATTTTTGTAGTCTGGTAAACAGCCCACATTGAGAGAGTTCAGGCTGTCAGACATATCTGGGGGGGACGGGGGCCTCAAAATAAATCCCTGAGAATGCATGGCATGGTAAACCTGAGAGCCCTACCGCCTTCAGCCACCTTCTTCAGGAGCAAAGCAGTTAGACCAAAATGAGAGGTGACAGCATATTCATTTCAGCCTGTGTTTTTCTTTAAGTTCTTTTTAAAATGCTGTAGAAGGATGAGCGGTCAGCAGATTTATATTCCAGGGATGATTTAGGCTTCCTAAGTGGCAGTATTCTCTACTGGTCGCTCCCTCTTTTTTTCATGCAGTATATGCCTTTTTGAAGGCTTTATTTCATTCCCATGTAGTTTATACAGGGATGAATCCCCTTGAGTTTTTATATTTTTAGTAAGTGTGTAAAACAGCACCTTGGTTCCCATATGCAGTAAGGAAAAATGTCAGCCTTCTTTGCACTTTTGTACTCACACAGAGAAACATATACACACAGGATAAGTACTATTTGATTACAAGGGGGATACACGTTGAAGGTGTGGTGAAACAATGGTAAGGCATGAATTCACCACACACAGCCATCCTTTCAGGGATTTTGATTAAACGGATAGCAGAACATGTTGTGTATAATGAGAGCAATGTATTTTGTCTCCACGCCAAACTTTGATCTAAAGCATCAAAGGTCCTCTCCCAAAGTGCTGTCTGAAAGATAACCCCCGAGCCGAAGCCAGCGAGGCCTTCATATAAGGGACTGCTTATGCCTCCATGAGGTCAAAGAGGGTGTATTATTGATATTCTCAGAGCGTGATGAGTGGCAACACATCAGGTGGCTCGCCGGCCTCCCGTTAATTTATAGGGATGCCGTTACCTTCATAAATGGTTGCCTCATGAAATTACTGCAGCGCTTTAATTTAATACTTCCCCTGCTAATTAATATGACACATGTTAGCGTGCCTCTGTTTACACAGGGTGGGATTGATGGGGGCATTTTCCTCTCGTCGTCTATGAATTTATACTACATACCATGAATCTGGAGGATTCTTCTTCAAGATATTCAACTGTAACAGTCTTTCATGAAAAGACGAATGATGAGACTTATATAGGTCTTATAGTCTTCTCTACTCATAGTCCATAAGCCCCCCTCCACCCCACCCACTCCCTCCTTACCCCTCTCCTAGGACCAGAACTCCCTTCCCCAGAAGTCACGGGTCTTTGGGTTTAACTGCGCTGCATCTGGGCTTGACGGGGTCTACCATGAAAATATGTCATATTCCGCCCTGCCTTGCCTTGCCTGGTGCCACACTCCCATTTTCTCTGCCCCTGAGGAGTTAAAAACAGGGCTGCGGTGGGAGCTATCTCCATCTCCAGATCATCTCTCCTGGTAGCTCCTCCAAATAAATAACCAATTACAGTTCAGAGTCAGTAAGGGGCTTCATTTACTCCAGTCCATGTAATCAGAGCTGTCTGTACGACATTGCTGCCACAAAGTCCTAAACACAACTGTTTTGGTGAAATCCCAGGAGAGGGTGTAGAACTCTGGAACAACCCATGATGTTAACACCAGTCAGGGGGCCATGGCCTGCCAGTGGAATGGAGATGTGGCACAGACCTGACTGAAGACATGTTTCTTACAGAGCAAGACAACGTGAATGGCTAGAGCCAAGAGGCACAAAGGGAAAGCTAAAGCTTAGCTACTATAACAATTGAAAATATGCAGATTGTGTAACTGTAACATCACAATGACCATCCTCAGGTGCACAACTAGCTTACAATTTAATACAAATCTAAGCAATGGTAACTGTGAGGTTGTTTTTCTTAGAAACTTTCTGAAGTTAGGTTGGAAGGCAGATTGGATGGCATCTCTCTGATTTAGCATCAGATTAGCATTACTATGGTTTTTATTTTTTGTGAAAAATTGTTTTTATTGTGTCACAAAGGCAATAATAACCCTACCTCCCATCCCAAACATACCCCTGGTAGCCCCACCCCATCCCCAACCTGGGTCAATGCATAACATATATAAAAATATATATATATTTTTTTTTAAATACAACTCTACAATGAAATAAAAAGTACACACAGTTAGATTTATGACCAGTATAAATAACAACATCAAGAAAGCCATTTTATCCCAAACCTGCACCTTCTCCAGCAAATGAGAGATTTCTGAAGCAGCTTCTTCCCACATTTCCAGAGTAGTATGTTTGGCTTTATTCACCTGGGCAGTGGATAACTCCAACATAACCACATCCTGAAAGTATACCAAGCATCCTTATATGAAGGTCATGTGGTGGCAACTAGCATTGAACAACAAGTATTTTGGCAGCAATCAACCCAGACAACCAAACCTTAAATGTGTTTTCATTCAGCTACAGACCAGAATAGACATTAAAGGGAAAAACATTTTTACAAAATGTGGACTCTTATAGGAAGCAACCACTCCCCCCATTGTTGCCTAGAAATTAGCTATGGCTGGGCTAATAACTCACTAACTAGCAAAGAATATGAACAAATGTGCACAGGTGGGTACATGCAGCTCTCGCTTTGATATCAAAAGAAGCGCATCTACTCGTGAATGCCCCACTCAAGCAGTTCTCTGGCCATCAATCGTTACTTTTTGTTTTTGATCATATAGACCACTTTCTGTCTTTGCAAAGGGCGATGGGCGCTGTGCAAGTTGGTGGCAGAACAAAGGATAGTTCTTATACTTAAAAAATACTTCAACTTCAACCAGTAAAATGTCTCTTTGGCTGTCTTTTGCTACAGCCGATATCAATGAGCGTTAGCATTCAGCTAACAACTGCTGCATCCAAAATAGTTATTTTGCAAAGATCACAACCAAATATAGTCTTAGTGACTGTTCAAGCAAGAATCAAAACACAATTGTAAGCATATGAGAACCCAAAAAGTTATTTTTAAATGTAATAAAAATGTAAATCTAGGCTATGTTGAATGGGTTTCTGATGGCGATGGCTTTCTTACTGCAGCCAATATGTCAGTGTGTTGTGTACGGAAAAAGGTCTATAAATACAGCAATTCAAAGTGAATTGCACAGATCCATTTATGGCAATGGCTATTTGCATATCGGCCTAGTGTAGCTCTCCCACAGTTAGTTTTCCATACTAAGTCTTGCATAGTTTGTTTTGTTTCGGTATGTTATATTGAAAGTGGCTAATATTGCGTTGATTCAAGCACAATTCCCACAGTTGAGCAAAACATTGATAGTGTTAACTAAAGGGGAAAACTCTAAAAAAGTTGAGAGAAAGTTGAGTGACGTTCAATCTAGTGTGTGCCAACTATGCAGTTTAGAGGGTGCATTGTTGGTCAGTCTATGTTATGGAAAGAGCAAGTGTTCTTAATGTTTTTTATACTCAGTATGTGAAAATGCACGTTTCTATGTTTTGCAGTAAAAAAGGATAGAGGAAGTTAAGCGTTTCCAGTGACATCATCAACTAATTAGTATGCAATTAGCAGGCATTGCCTACTCATAATTAGTTAAAATCACATACTGAGTTGCACACAGATGATGTCATTGCAAACACTTATCTTCCTCACTATTTTTTACTAAAAAAACATAGAAACTGCCATTTTCACATACAGTGCCTTGCGAAAGTATTCGGCCCCCTTGAACTTTGCGACCTTTTGCCACATGTCAGGCTTCAAACATAAAGATATAAAACTGTATTTTTTTGTGAAGAATCAACAACAAGTGGGACACAATCATGAAGTGGAACGACATTTATTGGATATTTAAAAAAAAAAATACAAATCAAAAACTGAAAATTGGGCGTGCAAAATTATTCAGCCCCTTTACTTTCAGTGCAGCAAACTCTCTCCAGAAGTTCAGTGAGGATCTCTGAATGATCCAATGTTGACCTAAATGACTAATGATGATAAATACAATCCACCAGTGTGTAATCAAGTCTCTGTATAAATGCACCTGCACTGTGATAGTCTCAGAGGTCCGTTAAAAGAGCAGAGAGCATCATGAAGAACAAGGAACACACCAGGCAGGTCCGAGATACTGTTGTGAAGAAGTTTAAAGCCGGAATTGGATAGAAAAAGATTTCCCAAGCTTTAAACATCCCAAGGAGCACTGTGCAAGCGATAATATTGAAATGGAAGGAGTATCAGACCACTGCAAATCTACCAAGACCTGGCCGTCCCTCTAAACTTTCAGCTCATACAAGGAGAAGACTGATCAGAGATGCAGCCAAGAGGCCCATGATCACTCTGGATGAACTGCAGAGATCTACAGCTGAGGTGGGAGACTCTGTCCATAGGACAACAATCAGTCGTATATTGCACAAATCTGGCCTTTATGGAAGAGTGGCAAGAAGAAAGCCATTTCTTAAAGATATCCATAAAAAGTGTTGTTTAAAGTTTGCCACAAGCCACCTGGGAGACACACCAAACACGTGGAAGAAGGTGCTCTGGTCAGATGAAACCAAAATTGAACTTTTTGGCAACAATGCAAAACGTTATGTTTGGCGTAAAAGCAACACAGCTCATCACCCTGAACACACCATCCCCACTGTCAAACATGGTGGTGGCAGCATCATGGTTTGGGCCTGCTTTTCTTCAGCAGGGACAGGGAAGATGGTTAAAATTGATGGGAAGATGGATGGAGCCAAATACAGGACCATTCTGGAAGAAAACCTGATGGAGTCTGCAAAAGACCTGAGACTGGGACGGAGATTTGTCTTCCAACAAGACAATGATCCAAAACATAAAGCAAAATCTACAATGGAATGGTTCAAAAATAAACATATCCAGGTGTTAGAATGGCCAAGTCAAAGTCCAGACCTGAATCCAATCAAGAATCTGTGGAAAGAACTGAAAACTGCTGTTCACAAATGCTCTCCATCCAACCTCACTGGGCTCGAGCTGTTTTGAAAGGAGGAATGGGAAAAAAATTCAGTCTCTCGATGTGCAAAACTGATAGAGACATACCCCAAGCGACTTACAGCTGTAATCGCAGCAAAAGGTGGCGCTACAAAGTATTAACTTAAGGGGGCTGAATAATTTTGCACGCCCAATTTTTCAGTTTTTGATTTGTTAAAAAAGTTTGAAATATCCAATAAATGTCGTTCCACTTCATGATTGTGTCCCACTTGTTGTTGATTCTTCACAAAAAAATACAGTTTTATATCTTTATGTTTGAAGCCTGAAATGTGGCAAAAGGTCGCAAAGTTCAAGGGGGCCGAATACTTTCGCAAGGCACTGTATGTTAATGTTGGGGTGGTGCTGGAGAGTTGTACAATTTTGCCATTTTCCTTTAAGGCTATTGTAGATAACTATTGAAACCTTCTCAATTTAACTTTGGTAGTCCTGCATGAAATGACGACCTTGATGAGGCTGTAAAATCCAATGCTTGGTCAACTTTTTTTCACGGTGAATTGCCCAACATCCTTTGAGGGACTCTTGGGTGGAGGATAAGGGCACTGTGTAGGAAAGGAAGTTGGTGAACTGAGTGGGGTCAACTGAACAGGAAAGACTCTCACTGGAGACGCGTGTTTCTGTCACGAGGCCGTGAAGCGCGGATCCTGCTATGGCTGCAGTTATTCCTGTGGGGCGGGAACTATCACAGGAGGCAATGGAGCATGAAAAAATATATGCCCCAAAGAATATCTGCTTTGCTGGAGATACATTCCAAAGTAAAATCTGAGAAATTCGGATTTTTTTTCTAATGGATTGGCATTTAATTAAATGGGCCTGCGCTGTTGTAAATGCGTAAAGGGGAGGAGAACGAATTCCATCAGACATGATGTTAGCACTGTTTGTTTGTGAGATAACATGATGTTAAACAACAGAAACTGTTTCATAGGGATGATATCAATAAAATATCATTTGTGGTTTCAAAGTTGGCATGATATTTATTTTGATAAAGCATTTTATTTACCTTTTGTACAAAGTTCAATCGATTTCCTGTTCTATCCATAACATACACATAGCCTGCATGGACAGGTGTGTAAAAATGCCTATATTTTATTTAGTCAATAGCTTACGAAAGGAGGGCGGAAGGACATTAAGCCGTAGTCTTTTTCACATTTCAAAGGACCTGCTTTTTTTATGGTGCTGTTCCTACGTCTTCTAGATTTCTTCTATTTCATGTTCAGTTGATTTGCAACTCCGGCTCCCTAACACACTAAACGCAACGAGAAGTTTTTCGCTCTCTTCCAATTGGTTGCCGACTGGCGGCTCTCAGTAAGGTTCTCATTCATACACCCTGTGTACGCCTTCTAAAAATAACTTACTGTCATCCATGGTACCGACTTTGAATAGACGGGACAAATCATTTCAATTGGGGAATAATTAAACTGAAAGAATAGACGACTGACAACATAACGACAGGTGGGTGAGGAAATTCCATTCGTAAGAATGTTACTCGTTGTCTTGTCTTTTCTAACCATCCACAAACCTGTGCATGCAGCATGTTTGGTGACCATAAATCAATTCCACTGTTTTGTTACTAATTCTAGATTCATGCCTTTTCATAAAACTATCTAATTTATCAAGATTCCATGCCAGTCTTCGGATCTGGTTTAATTTAGCTTAAACAAATGCTTTTCAGGCTATCATCCGATAAAAATGACATTTTTTCGTTTACAAGTTTGTTTTCGAAATGTGTTTTGGTTTGCCCTAATATAACTCGCTTTCAAGGTTTCTAGATGAGTGAGAACTGTGGTTAGAAAAAGTGCATAGATTAGGGAAAATCAGTTCGTTCTCATTTATGATGGATGACAGCACGCGCTTGTGCAAGGTAAGATGCTTAAAATGTAACACTAGAGGCTTTCAGCCCACGGGCTGTCTCGGAGGAAAGCCACTGCAGTTATTCAACAGTCCTCCTGAGCCGCTAGTCGCCTAATTGGCTACAGATGCGGAATTCTATGCTCTTTTACCGTTTAGAAATTGGATGCATTTGGGAAACTTTATGAGGCGAGCCTAACGTTTGCCTGCAGACGCTGAAAATTAAAAAAATAGTGGTCACCAACAATTATCAATAGTGCCACGATCAAAAGCCCCTTAGATAATATACCAGTAGCCGAGGTGATGCGGCAGAAATTCAATCACCAAAACATTTCAGCCAAACATGAAAGTATTCCATAAATATGTGAGTGTGGGCCTTTAAAATATCTGATCACACACTAGTCAGTTCGTGTGTTTCATATTTACTTATTTAGAGATTGCTATAACATGAATTCTGGATGTGTAGGGGTCTATCTGTTTTCGTCGTATTTTTGCTATGTGGTTGTTTTTAACATAATGCCGCTGTTGTTTTGGGGTCCCCGCGCCATGTATTGTAGGCCTATATTGACAAGTGCTACCTTGCCTTTCGTTATTCACAGTTTTCACAGTGACAGTGAGTGTCTCCTGTCAACGGACGAGTCGAAATTAATTATGCTATGGCTGCAATCTGCATTGACAATAAAAAGTTAGTTTTCATTATTCACTCGTTCTGTTTTTGGAGACCAGTGTTTGTCTCAGTGTAATTTGCTTGATGTTAGGAATGTTAAATGTTGCACGTGCCAATCTTCTTAATCATTCCACACCGAGGGAACGGCCAAAGACTTCGTCCTCGATCTGCCCTTTCACCCTAGACTTTGTAAGCTGCACTTATTAAAGAGAAAAGTGTTTCAATATGTGGTAAGCTTTAGGGAGAAAAGGAAGGAAGGTTGGGGTTTGGGATCTCCACCTGAGTTGTCTATCGAGCAAGTTAAAGTCATTCAACCATGGTAGTGATTCCGATCATCATGAACAGTGGTATTATGGATGCGAATATGTGACTGGTTATTAGATTATCATTGTGCCACTAAATATGTGATGAAGGAAACAACAGTGCACGGACGGTCATACGGCTGAATGAATCAAGTCTGAGTCCAGTAATTTACAGTGGGCCTATGAACCAAATCTGAACCTATTATATATTTTGGTGGAAGTGCTTTCACAGAATGGAACGCAAATCACAAAACCGCAAGGCGCTCCTGGCGCGCTCCAGAGATCTCTAGCTGTGTTGGTTATTGATAACTTTGTCAATAACTTACCCTGATATCACAACAACATGAACAATAGCAAAAGGCTTCCGAAATATTTTTTTTAAATTTAATGTGTGGCCTGAGGCTTCTGCCTATACATAAAAAAATAATTTAACTTGAGGGCGATTAGAAAAAATATCAAAACAAAGCTAACGTGATAACAACCAGAGTGCAGAAAACGGAACTATCAGCCTGAGGGGAAGATTTTCAGGAGGTATCACTGCCATTGAACATTCACAAAAGTTTGCATGGGGCCCTGAAAATACAAGTTATTTAATTTAACATAAAAAAAATTGCTTGCAAAAGAGTCAATGAAGTATGAGTTAATGGATGAATGAAGCTTGAATACTGGATGTGTGGATATTAGTGCATTATGAAGAAAAGTTGTTGATGGTCTAATGCATTACTGAAGGAGTGGGCGGGAGAGTTTGTGATTCCAGTGTTACGTCTAGCGGGAGAGTTTGTGATTCCAGTGTTACGTCTAGCCTATACTATAGCTCTTTACCAATAGGAAGCTGAGTCATTCTTCCACCAATCAGACATGACATATTGCCATGACATAATATTTATTATTCCCCACACTATAGGCTTTATTTGTCATTACATTGTTATTACATTATTGATTATTTTCGTCTGCATTGAACCACAATTGATGATCAATATGCCCATAATTATTATAAATAGTATTATTGTTCACATTAGCCAACTAGTATAATTATTGTGCACATTATTAGCATATTATTACTATGTTTTACAATTATATTTATTTGCGTGTTTATAATTATTTTATTGCCTTATTATTTTAGAATATATTGCTCTTTTTCACTTTTTCCCCTTTTTTGTGCTAATATTCCTCTCCCCAGGGCCCGTTGAACAGTGTTGAAGACCTCTCGACCCTCTCGGTTCTATGAACATGTTTCAGACCGTACCTGACACTTCGTCTTACGTCAAGGTAAGACAATATCTTCTCTTCGAGCAGGTAATTTTGCTGGACGGTCTGGGTCCTCCCTAATTTCCTATTCATGATGATCCTTTGTGAATAATTAGCATCTTCTTGTCATTCTTTAAATAGCTATCGGTAAGCATACCCTAGGCCTAATATGATAGGTATCAATTAAATCGTGTCACAATTGTCTCTCTCTATTCGGTTGTTGTTACCATGTTATAACCGTTATGCAAGAATAGCCCTGCATTCAAACATTTTATGGTAGACTACTGTATAATGTGATTCTCTGCATTTGTCTGGACATCACGATTAATTGAATGTCTTTGCCTCCAGTGCGGGACGGTTATAGCACATTGTTATATTTGACATCATGCAGTTTTTTTCTTTCTCCGCCACAGTCTCAAAGAATGTAAACAAAGCAAATAGTGGACATCTTGTTTTCACGTTTAAAACTCTGTCCATTGAATCACGTGGTACAACGTGGAATTCCTGCAACCTGACAATGTATAGGCCTTGGGACGATTTGTTGGAAACGAAATATGCACTCCCATTGTTAATCTTATAGCCTATATTAAAGTGCACAATCCACGGCATGCCATAACCTACGTTTAAGAAACTATCAGTGTAAGTGCAGTCGCCATGTATTATGGGAATGTATGCCTACCTGTCATTGAGTGCTCACCATAACACATCAACATTTCCGTAGGCTATTATGGGAATCTGGCTGTTTTAAAATAGTATAGGAAATGTGATGCCATGTCTTTCTGTCATAGATCATTGGTCGAAGACCAATTGCCTATAGGCGGAGCCTGTATGCTTATGAAAATTAACATTTGTGCTTAGTCAAGCATTTGTGCTTAGTCAAGTAATAATATCTTTATACTCAAAATATTCCAAGAGTGACTTGTTGTACTTTGTCGACTTATTTCCCTTTGCATATAAGGGCTCTTTTCATACATCCATACCGTTTGTAGCGCTCTGCAGAAAATGTCACTGGCCACATTGCTTGAGTTCTCTGATTTGTTTTGGGAGATTTGAACAGCAAGGAATGTTTGAGGAGAAAATATGCTTTGAAATGAGCCTTTCTGCTCCCTAAATAAGACAACAAGTCAATGACAGGGAAACAAATCCAGGAACCTGTGTAAAGTATTCTTAGGTGAACCATTGAATGCTTACGATTGCTTAAACAACCAATATTGAACACCAAGTTCGTCAGTTCAATTAATATCACATTGCCCTCGTTTTAATCTAAACCTTCACTGAATTATTTTGCATTTGGGGGAAGATATTAATTGTTCAGAATGTGAACCAGGCACTTCTCAAGACACATTTGTAAGAAATATTCTGCTTCATGGTCTAGCATTGGTTTTGTTTGATTAAGGCCAGGCGAGACTCAAGCTCTCCAATAAAAGTACATCTCAAATTAATTATGGCCCGGAGCAAGGGACCAAACGGTTCGGTCTCTCTTTTTTTCTGAGTATTTTTACTTGGGCTTTATTTTTGCCGGAGAAAGAGAAGGGACTTACCTGAACTCTCAAGTCTAATGAACAATCGTAAATGGCCGATCCATGTCTATGTCTATGTAGTGGTTAGAATAATAGGCCTAAAACGTTTGTCACATAAATGAATTTATAGAAGTCACAACAGACAACCTGTAGGCCTAGGCCTAATGGAATTTGTTTTGTCTTTTATGAATTAATATTTGTTCACGAATAATATAAACATAGGCCTCTTTCAGTAGGCTAATAATCTTGCCTAATAATTCAAATGAAAACCTATAATAATACCGTCATAATGATCACCGTCATAATTTATCCTTGGATCATTTGGTAACTTAATGGATACGTTTTAGGTCTATATCGGCTATTATTGAACATTTGTAAGCATGTGAAGTTGTGAAGTGCTATAAATTCACGATGAGCATAAACTGAAACGAACCCACGTGTATTGTCCAATGGAGGTGCTAGGGCTTCCCAAGGCTCGTGGTAGGAAATGTCTGGCTGTCAGATTTCAGCGTCAAGTCAGATGTTCTGTGGTTCGCTGTATAAACCAACTTGCATCTGTTTATTGGCCTCCGAAAATATTTGTCACCACTCTCTTTGCATAAGCATGCATGTTCCGTGCGTAATGGAGTGAATAATTTGATTAGCTATAGCCTGCTCTTACTTAGTCTTTAGTTTGTTAGCGATTGCCTCGGTTATTGTGGCTCTGTGACCAACTCAATCAATAGTGCTAAGTGATTTCAGAATTTGGTCACATTATATCTGAAGTAACCTTTGGTGTCAACGAATCACATAAGATTTTGTTTGCGTTTTACGGGGTATTAGGCATATTTGAAATAGGCCTACTTATATGGCCCATACAATGACAGTCATTCACTATTAGGCCTACTAGCCAACAGGCTATTAAAAATAATAAACATATATTATTTTCAAAACGCTAAGCCATACCAATGCCCTCTGCTATTGCAAACGGGTCTAAAATGAATGGAATCTATAATTACGCAATAACGCACGAGGAGGTGTGGTATTGCGGAGTGCCTGGATACAGCCCTTTTTAGCCGTGGTATATTGGCCATATACCACAAACCTCCAAGGTGCATTATTGCTATTATAAACTGGTTACCAACGTAATTAGAGCAGTACAAGTAAATGTGTTGTCATACCCGTGATATACGGTCTTATATACCACGGCTGTCAGCCAATCAGCATTCAGTCCTTGAGCCACCCAGTTTATAATGAATAGACCATGACCATGACATTCATTCGGCCTACTTTCTTTCGGCCTAACTCCAATACAAAACCAAAACAGGAATCTTGAATAAGAAAATGTAACGGCCACTAAATAGTTAAACAAGGTGTCTCCCTTAATTACACGAGGCTGAATTGGCCTCAGGCAGGAGAAGCCTTGACCCCAAGCAGGATCCAGATGTGGTGGTATAGAGGGGGCCTCTCCCCCAACAGACCCCCAAGTCGAGAGCAGACAGGTCGGCCAGTCTGTCAGTGGCAGCGTCGCAGGCTCCGTTTGGCCGCTCTGTGGCCTGGCCGCTCCCCCAGGCAGAGCCCATTGGTCTGGTCACGTTCAGGGCTGGCTCCATGTCTAGCATCTGCGCTGAAATTGTGTCTGAAATGACAAGGACAATTTCCAAATGTAGAGGGAAAATAGTTGGGGATGGGGACTAGAGATTTTTGTCCATGGGTCCAGTAGCTTAAGAAAGTAGTTCAACTATAGCCTAGGTCTAATAATAATAATAATAACAACAACAACAACCAAAATAATATTACAAGCCTATAATAATGTAATAACAATGTAATAACATAACATGGGAGTAAGTACACTTCATCATTACTTTAACGAAAACCATACACATTTACTCATTAACTAATCTCCAAACATATTAAGAGACGGGATTCCCCTTAGCAATATTTGGAAATATACAATCCATTATCATTCCCTCCTGTGTTTGATGCAGACTCACACGTGTAGAGCAGACCTTGATATTATGCCTCTGGGGCGCTGCGTGCTTGGGTTTTATTAGGAAAACTTCACAGAGGCTTGGAAGGCTATAACAAAGAGTAGCCTAGATCGCAACAACCCTCGCCACAGGTAGTTCAAGTTCGTATTCCTCTTGGTTTGATTTACAGTTCATTTCATCAGCACTCTCGAGGAAAACATCTGTCTGCTTTGAAAGTGAAACGCTATTTTATATATCTATCTCGCAGTGGAAACGTGAATATAAAAAGTTAAATAGAGTTGGGAATGATTTGGGCTACAGTAAAATCATAATTGTGGAAAAATGTTTCACGCATTGCTTTAAAGCAATACATACGGATATTATAAAACATAATGGAATCCCATAACAGCCTATAGCGGTTAAAATTATAACTTTTTAATTGGAAAGTAAATGTAACATAATACATGTATATTGATGGAATTGCTGAAACAAACTCATTCGCCAGTGTCTGTGACTTTTGGATAACAAAAATGCTCAAATGTAGCCTACAGCAACATATGCATAACGCTGGCAACCATTCTATAAAAGTTTCCGAGTAAAAACATTAACAGGGGGGGAACACGCAATTGTTTTCCCTGCTTATCTCTTTGTGACAAGTATCCTGCTTTTTGGAACTGCAATGAAGGCAGGGCTTGAAGTGACACACATAGCTTCCTTCTCAAAAGCGGTGACTTCCCTTCCCAAATGTAGAGAAAAAAAAACATCCGGTTAACTGTCTCTTTCTCGCTGAGATATATCGGGGGCTGGAATTAATTCAGGAGCGTGTCATGTTTGGAATATTGTTGGGGTCCGCTGAAAATTGCGCAAAATGGACGGAACTATTAAGGTAAGGGTGGAGGACGGGGTGTACGAGTTTGTGAAAGCTTTGCTTTTCGGAGTTGCGCCTCCTTTTAGCATGAGTTGCTATGTCTGTGAGTAGTAGCCTACAATGTTGGGCAATGAACGGCTTTTTATTTTGCTCCGAAATCGGTAACCAGATGTCATTCTATTTTCCTCTTTATCTCGAAGTTTCCTTTTCCTTGAGGAAACTCTGAAAGTGAAAATAAGATTTGGTTGGATGCGAGCGCGTAGACTCACGTCTGGAATTAAACAAAGTGCTTATTTTATTCAGTGAAAAGTATGTATTTATATAACAAAATGTAGGGCAATTATATTTCTCCAGTTGATATAGTGATGAGAAGGGATTAAGCAATATGTAGGCGATATATGGCTGTACTGTTAGATGAACGTGCGTTTCTTTGTCAAGTAATGTATGATGTGTCAAAGAGGGGCTGCGCAATAGTGGTGGCACGGTGACCGGGGATCCTCTCGCAGTTCATGGTTCAAAACGTTAATGATGGTGTTTTGGTGGTTCATGTCGTTCATTATGCAGGATATACAAGGAAGTACAATCCCTGCGTAAAACCATATATTTTATACGCATATTTTCGGTTGTAAAAAGAGTGTTAGAACAGTTGCCATTTTTAGTAGCCTTGTCAATGGCCAAAATGTAATTTGGAAATATCACGGGTTAATTGAGAAGCGAAAACTGCTTGTAATTCACTATTAACAAAAGGTTCACATGCTCACCTGGGTATTTATGCTTATATTGAACACAAAAAGTAATTAATTACAGGGAGGGTGCATATTTTACTTTTGAGGGACGGGTATTCAAGCGCCGCGGTCTTCGGTTAGCCATGCAGCCTCCGGTTTTGAAATTCCAGATGCATTGCTATGCAGATGTTTGATGGTTAGGTCCCTGCATTTCACACCACGGTATTGTGTCTTGAGTTTGAGTAGACATGGCCGATTGTCCTGTAGACATGGCCGAGTTATTTTGCTCCGATATCCAACGAACTGGACTATTATAATAGCCATGTAAACGTATTGTCTGTCAGTGTGTTTTCTGTGCTGGTTGAAAGAAGCTGGTTTGTGTGGTTGAAGTGGTGGCTGGGTGAGGTGTAAGTTTTTGAACAGTATAAGCGTTGACTGCACAGAAATGTTTAATTCATATTAAATAATTCTCACCCGACTGGTTTGTAATTGTTTAACACTCAAACATGCAAAATAGAAAAATGTATGCCTTGTGAAATGATTGTTTAATTATATTATCCTAAATTATCATGTATTGATGACAATACTATAACAACAATAATGACTCATTATTATAAATGTATCAGGACTGTGTATGTCTCTCTGTGTATATTTGATTGACTACTAACTGTATTCCGACTTTAGTCATCTAAAAAAAAAAGGGGGGGGGTGTTATCGAGCCATGAGAGCTTCCTGTTCTACACAATCTGGTTTCCTGACAGGTTTCCCTTTCCTCCTCAAACAAAGGACAGGAATGCCCCCTGAATCGCAACGATAATGATGAGTGTGTGTGGACAACAAAATAGACCTGTGCAGTCTGGAAGTAGCGCACTGGGCACTGGCGCACAAACCCTTTAACAGAACGCGACATGATGCATTTGCAGGCAGGCTGTTTGGCTGTAAAGCATCTGTGGTGGCCTAGGCACGTGGCAGCTTCCACTGTCAGTTGCCCAAGAATAGTTTGGAAAGATCTGTTAGTTTATGAATGAGAGTGGTGAACAACATTACACTATTTTGAGATGATAATGGCACCCTATGTACCATTTAATGATTGATATGTACAGTAAATAATTTAGAGAAAGCAAGACTTGGAGTGCAGTTATTATTGTTCCCTGAGAAAAAAATGGTAGGCTACTTGAATAGCCTAGATGGGAAGGGTTGTTGGCACAAGATGTTCAGAAGAGACAAATGTAGATCAATTAACTGTATCTCTGTCCCACCCGTACCATAGACGTGTGTGTGTTCCACACTGATACAGAACACACATACCAAATAGACTCAGAGTGGTGTGTTAGACTGTTTGGAAGTGCATACATTCACACTATTTTTAAAACCTGTAATCTTGATCGGCACATGCCACTTGCCAATCATGGATTACATGGCAGGGACTGATATGTCAGTGTAAATGTAATGTGCAACAGCCATAATAGCAGAGCTGCACATTCCCTCACTGCTCTCAACATATAATCCACAGCCCTGGCCAGCTGCTGAATAAACCACTCTGATAGGGTATATGGCTGCCAGACTGCCAGTGTCCAGCTACAGTATGATGGTTTGACTGATGAAATCACAGGCATGTCTGTCCAACTCTGACTGCGTTATCTGATGCTGTCTCACAGTATCATCCCTCTAGCCCTCCCAATGAATGGCCTCAAAAGCTGTCACCTTGGTCAGTTTGGAACCTCTGGCATATCACGGACACATACAGTCAGTGTTAGTGAATGTACTTTGTAGCATTAGTTTGCTGAAACGTACTGTAAGTGAATATAATATGTGTATTCTTCTGATTAGCGGTGAAGATAGACATCTCAGGAGATGAGTACACAGGCTGTAAACAGCAGACTGGCCACTGTATGTATCACTGGAACTTCAGGCTAACTCTGCTTCACTTTTTCACTTGTTAGGACTCATTGAAATGTAGCACTACTAGCCTTTTTTTTTATCCATGTTTGCTATTTCATGAACAAAGTCTTTTGAAAGTGTTTTGATGCGTACATACCTTGTTGTTCGACATGGGAAGAACTGTGTGCTAATGGCACATCATTGTCTTGATCGAGTATGTTATCTTTGAACATATCTTTAATCCCCCAGGATTACAGATACCTCTGTCTAATCTGAGACATCAGATGCTATCAGATCAGATGTGTGTCAGACGTGAGCATAATCCTTGAAATGGCTTAACTTTAATGACTCTAGATCAGTTTGTCTCTATTGCTACTGCTTTGTTTCATTAAAATGATTCATTGACAGAGCTGAGGCAAGGCAGGCCTCACCAGCTCCTTATTCATAGTAAACAGAGGGTTTAAAACTGATTTAGCTAAGAGGCTGCCCCAGTCTATACAGGCAGCCATTTACCTGTATATCTCATAAATACTCTACATCTCTTTGGCTCTGTGTATAGGTTATTGTATGTCACATCATTGTGAATAGCAAGTATTGTATTCCTATTAGCCCATATACATCTCTGACAATGATAGATCTGGTATGTATTCCATGCATCAGTTACCAGGCATGAGACGGAACACGTGGACACAGACAGAGGAGTGTACCAGTGGAGACGTTTGTTTTATTTAATAAACGTACATTGCTCCAGCAGAGCTGTCAATGTAGAACTGATCCCATCGCTGATCCAGTTGAGTCTTCAGCTGCCATTCCTTCTCTGTGGAAGGAAAACTCAGACTAGATATTTTTGTGTGTAGTAGTCATCCGAATTGTAGTCATGTTTGAAGTCATGGTAACATCAACAGGAAGCTGTAGTTGCTAAATAGGCCCAATTGCTCTATACACAAAGCACTTAGGATGCCAGATTGTGATATGAGACATAACTGCACATAATTACTCTAAACAAAATGTGTCTCCAACAAGTGAGAGATTGAAGTTGTGAGATCACAGGTTCTCTCTGTTGTTCTAGAGGAGCCCTGCTATAACCTGCTCCTCCTCTGGCCTACAGGAGGCACTGTCAGTGGTGAGTGAAGACCAGTCCCTGTTCGAGCCTCCTTACGCTGCTGCTGCCCCTCTACCCAAGACAGACATGACTGCATCTGGCACACAGGACTACGTCCAGCCCCACAAAATCCACCCATTACCCCCTCAGCAAGAGTGGATTAACCAGCCAGTCCGAGTCAATGTCAAGAGAGAGTATGACCACATCAATAGATCCAGGTATGTTCAGCAGTATGCAAAGTCCATCTCACTAGACTCCAGGTTTCGTCTTGTCCCTGTATGACTTAATCTATGCTGATTAGAGTTGATGTTCCCTAGATTAGTCTAGATTCAAAAGGACAGTTGATCAAAACAATTGCTTGTGCACAGTTAGATACCATTTTTGGCCACTTGCAGAAATTGACACATACATTCCATTGGGCTCTCTAGCTCCACTCCATTGGCCCTGTGGTTGTCTATATGTCAAAACATTTTCATCTCCCTTTAATACACACTTTGAGACAATATAAAGATGTCTCTCCCTGACATTGACACTGTGTGTCTGTGCAGCAGGGAGTCCCCAGTGGACTGCAGTGTGGGGGGTAAATGCAATAAGCTGGTGGGGGGCAACGACACATCTCAGATGAGTTACGGAAGCTACATGGATGAGAAGAATGCTCCGCCCCCCAACATGACTACCAATGAGAGGAGAGTGATCGTCCCCGCAGGTAACAATGACTTCTATGATACAAACCACATGGTATTTCTTTATAATTAACAAACATTTCATATTGTTTTTATTTTATTTCTCATGTTATTAATTGTTCATAAACTAGACCTACAAGTTGTATGACTCTCCATTCCAGCCTGTGAGAAATGTTTATTTCTCAGTAGTTTTTCTTCATAGTCAGATGGAGGGCGTATAAACAGGCTCTCAATTGGCATTCATTTTCTGATGTCATAGAAATGTTTTTATTAGCCTCAGATCTATTTAGCTGGGCCACGGGGGAAGGATCTTTGATGCTTTTGTAAGTCATGTTTTAGCTTACTCATGGGAGCATGACTCAACACATAGAGGCAACCGAGGTCTGTTCAGTCAAAGAGCTCTTTACATTAGCTAATTGATTCACATATTACAGAGTGTTATTTATGAGGGATAAATGCTTTAGGAAACATTCTCTCTCTGTCAGTCTTGGAAGAGATTTATTGTACATCAGATATACTGTAGAATATATGCAGGTGCATGATTACATAGGCTACACAATCTGGGAAAGGATGGGTCACATAAATTCATTGAAAGATGGATGAATGAATAACTAGATGAATAAACAAGTGACAATAACGGATGAATACATTAGCCATCATTTGGAAATAATTATGACACTAAAACTTGAATTGCATTCTCAATCACTGTGAAAATGGTAGATTGTCCAGTGATGTTTACAGTACATTACCTCTGTCCCCTTGTCTTCCTCCAGATCCATCGTTGTGGTCTCAGGATCATGTCCGCCAGTGGCTGGAGTGGGCCATCAAGGAGTACGGCCTGCTGGAGATGGACACGGCCATGCTCCAAAACACAGACGGCAAGGAACTGTGTAAGATGAGCAAGGACGACTTCCTCCGACTCACCACCATGTACAACGCTGAAGTCCTGCTCTCTCATCTCAATTATCTCAGGGAAAGTAAGTTCTGGCAGCCATTTTAATTGATCTATACTGAACAAAAATATAAATGCAACATGTAAAGT
This sequence comes from Oncorhynchus tshawytscha, assembly GCF_018296145.1. NCBI lineage: Eukaryota > Metazoa > Chordata > Actinopteri > Salmoniformes > Salmonidae > Oncorhynchus > Oncorhynchus tshawytscha. The sequence goes on from NC_056441.1 coordinate 70,110,286, forward strand.
GTTGGTCCCAGCTAAAATAAAAGATCACAGAAATGTTCCATATGCACAAAAACCTTATTTCGCCAAAATGTTGTGCTCAAATTTGTTTACATCCCTGTTAGTGAGCCCTTCTTCTTTGCCAAGATAATCCATCCACCTGACAGGTGTGGCATATCAAGAAGATGATTAAACAGCATGATCATTACACAGGTGCACCTTGTGCTGGGGACAATAAAAGGCCACTCTAAAATGTGCAGTTTTGTCACACAACACAATGCCATAAATGTCTTCAATTTTGAGGGAGCGTGCAATTGGCGTGCTGACTGCAGGAATGTCCACCAGAGCTGATGCCAGAGAATTTAATTTTAATTTCTCTACCATAAGCCGCCTCCAATGTCGTTTTAGAGAATTTGGCAGGACGTTCAACCAGCCTATGGCGTTGTGTGCGCGAGCGGTTTGCTGATGTCAACTTTGTGAACAGAGTGCCCGATGATGGCGGTGGGATTATGCTATGGGCAGGCATAAACTATGGACAATACATTTTATCAATAGCAATATGACTGCACAGAGATACTGTGATGAGATCTTGAGGGCCATTGTTGTGCCATTCATCCTCTGCCATCAACTCATGTTTCACCATGATAATGGACGGCCCCATGTCGCAAGAATCTGTATACAATTTCTGAAAGCTGGAAATGTCCCAGTTATTCCATGGCCTGCGTACTCACCAGATATGTCACCCATTGAGCATATTTGGGATGCTCTGGATTGACATGTACAACAGCGTGTTCCAGTTCCCGCCAATATCCCACAACTTCACACAGCCATTGATTAGGAGATGGACAACATTCCACAGGCCACAATCAAAAGCCTGATCAACTCTATGCGAAGGAGACATGTCGTTCTGCATAAGGCAGATGTTGGTCACACCAGATACTGACTGGTTTTCTGATCCACACCCCCTACCTTTGACCAACAGATTTGACCAACAGACTGCATTCCCAGTCATATGAAATCCATAGATTAAATTAACTGATTTTCTTATATGAACTGTAACTCAGTTCATATAATTGTTGCATGTTGTGTTTATAATTTTGTTCAGTATATGTCTGATGGATCATAGAGGTGTAGAACTGTAGTTTCATAGAGATCTTTGTTCTCAATGTCGTAACAAACAGTGATAAATTGACCAAAACTGAAGTTCTCTGTCTCTTCCATTAGACAGTTTGTACTGCAGTCTCACATTGACATACTGTACATCAAGTCTCGTTCACCCGGGTATGTGAGAATGCCATAAAACGCGGTTTACCCGTTTGTAATGTTTTACATTGGTATTTTGCCTGGATTGTTTTTTCATAAAGAGTAGAGGAGGCTTAAATAGCACAGACATTTCAGTCTGTTTCTCAGCCCATCGCCCCTGTTTTTGGATGTCAACTGAGGGTAAGAATGCCAAACCAAGGGGAATAATATGACTCACTGTGTTTTGTCATCATAGTCATCGTTTTACATTCGCCAGACAATGATACAGCCTTACTGGAAAATGGTCGCCCTGCAGGCCTTGGCACATATAGCCATTGCAGCCATGAGGACTTAAGAGTTTTTTCCCTGTAGATAACCATTACCTCTGGACTGTAACCCGTTCTCCCTCCACTTAGGAGTGCCTTATTCCACATATGTCACAGTAAGATGAAGCCCATGTGCATTGCCTCAGGAATCACGCGAGCGAGTGAGGTCTGTGTTCAGCAGAGCACAGGAAGTGTATCTGTAATATACAATGGAGGCAGCTTTGCTGATTAATTGGAAGGCCTTTTGTACATTACGGCCTCGCATGTTTTGGCAACGAGACACGGCTGTAAAGAAACAAGGTTTCTCTGCACCATAATGCAAATGCCATCTATACGCAAGATATCAGGAGGACAGGCAGCATCTGGCATAGCGTACAGATCATCGGGACTGTGTACCATTCTGTGCTGTGCTGTATAATTCAGGTTTTATAGACATCCACTGCATTGTATGGAGTTGGTGAATGGCCATCAAAAAACAGACTAAGCCATAATATTGGATGCCATCCATAAAATCAGTTATTTCAGTAAACCAGTAAATATATCTCACCCTCTACTGTATGTATGACGGTTATCCTCTGCTGCTTGCACTGTACTGCAAGAGCTGCAGCTGCAAAACTCCACCATTTGGGTGGAGCCCCAAATGGTTAACTAATGGTTTAACATTTCTCTTAAAAATTGTGATGGGTCTTGCTGTGATGTAATGGGAACTTTATTCGGTGGGTGTCAACAGTTTTCTCTGTGCTGTGTGTGGCGTCTGGGTCCAGGGAATGGGGATGGCTGCCGTGAGTATAACAGCCCCATTGTGTTACAATTGCAGCATGGACTGGAGCCTCTGTGTGTCTTGACTGACCACCACCGGGCCCTCTCTGCAGAGCAGTTTTCATTAGGAACGGTTGCTGCGGGACTTAGCCTGGCTTAGGCGTGCTGCACTGCGTCTTCTCCCCTCACCACAATTCTTTTGATTTAGTTGTTATGTGTTTTGGAAACAGAAGAGATGTCTCGGAATCCTCCGCTCGGCCATTGAAATTGCTTTGGACCCCTTCCCAAGCCATGAGACAAATGCTCTCTCCTCGTCCCGTGCCTGGCTGACCAGTGGCAGGCCTTTTGAGAAATGAGCAGCAATAGGGCATATATTGGGAGGGGGGCTCAGATTGAGGTGGGAGGAACTGTGTTAGTAAAGGCACGACGTCGGATGAGGGTAGAGAGCTTCCAGGGTTTATTCTGGAAACTGAAGCCGATCTCTTCCCCCCCTGCAGCACAAACAAACACAATCACAGACAAGGAGCTAGCCCATCCAGAATGCAGACCACTGGCTTCACTCACGAGGAGAGCTGGAGCAGAGCCGAGCTCTCGGTTCAGACTCAGACACACATATAGAAGGAAAGGGAAAAGGAGAGGGAGAGGCAGGCCCTGGAAGTTTTTAGTGATTACAGGCAGTCTGATGCCTCACCCTCTCCCATCCTCCCCCCTCCACTCTCTTCCCAACCCGACGACGGTTCGTCCTCGACGAGCTGGCATCATTTCATACACATCTGTGTACACCATGTGTGTTACTTTGGGGTCGGTTTATTGAAACTCTGATTAACATTCTTCAGTGTCATTAAGCTTGTTCACTGTAGGCCAGAGAAGGGCATGGACATTTCCCCTCCCCGCGGCTATAAGCTAACAGGAACATCACACACCTGTCTGATTACTCTTAGTCATACTCAGGGAGTAATATTATAAATGCACATGCAAGCAAGACATTCTGCACATATCTGAATCTCTGTCTCCAGCTGCGAACAGTAATAAGGGTGGTTGCCCGTGCATTATTTTGGCCCCATAGTTGGTCACTTATCCAGATTTTTATACGCGATGGCCGCCTTTTCTGCAATGTGCTTTCAATTTGGGGCGCAATTTGAGAATTTGTTCAAATTAGTCTGTCAGGGAGGGACTGAGGACTGTTTGCTTTATTGCACCCATGTAGGTCGGTTTGATACCACGTGTGCTGGAACAAAGCACAGAACAGTGAAACCTCCATCAAGGAGAGACTGTATCCTCAGCCACAGAGACAGGAGAAAGGGGGGAGAGAGAGAAAAAGAGAGAAAGAAAGAGTGGGAGTTTTTATTGAAGTGCGTGGAAATGGCCTGAAGTGGCTTTGATTGAGTGCCATAGGAGAATAGCTGCATTGCTTTCTTTCCCAGCTGTCCCTGCTCTGGTCTGGTCTGCTCTGTGTGGCTGACTGTGGCTGGATGGATTTACAGGAGGGAGTGGAGAAAGTGATAAGTCTGGGCTCCCAGCCTCCCAGGCTGCCTCTGCTCCTGATCCAGCCTCCCGGGCTGCATCTGCTCCTGATCCAGCCTCCCGGGCTGCCTCTGCTCCTGATCCAGCCTCCCAGGCTGCCTCTGCTCCTGATCCAGCCTCCCGGGCTGCCTCTGCTCCTGATCCAGCCTCCAGCCTCCCAGGCTGCCTCTGCTCCTGATCCAGCCTCCAGCCTCCTGGGCTGTCACTGCTCCTGATCCAGCCTACAGCCTCCCGGGCTGCCTCTGCTCCTGATCCTACTGCTGCTGCTGGTGCAGAGTGGGGAAATTCTCAAGCCCTCAATAGTTTATGCAGACCATAAACATCTGGGCTGAAGAGGAAAAGGTGGTTTTGAGTGCTCTCCTTTGCAGCCATTCTCTCTCTCTCTTTCTCTCTCTTTAGGTTTTTATGGAGGTCTCCCTGCATTAGTTCTTTCTATTGGCAGATTAGCACTCCAGTGTAGGGGCTCAGAGGCCTGTCTGCCTGCCTCTGTTGTTAGCTGTTAGGTACCATTACACAGTACCCCTGGTTGGTTTGGATTGGACAGGGAACTGGAATAATGTAGTCTAGTGAATGGGGTCTCCTAGCCCTCCTTTTAAGGGGCACTAGTCTCACCGCCCACGTGGGTGCCCCTCAGTTTGTTGATGGAGAAAAGGGTATTTACATGTTTGAGGGGGTAGTATAGATTTTAGCTTGGTAGGATCAACAACAAGCCAGGACTCAGCAAAGGCCAATGACGTCTAACCATCTCACAGGGATGTCTGTCAATATTATGGTTGAAGGGCAGGGGGCATTTTAAAGAGTCATCATTCATTGAAAAGAAAATTAAACAATGCTATTGAAGTTATTTTGTAATAGAGGGTAATAGAGGAACAGACTCTGGGCAGATGTTGCTTGGTTGGAGGAGGCTGAACATTAGCCAGTCATCCCAATGTGCAGTCAGATTACTGGGAAGTGTTTGTTTTTCGAGGGTGAAGAGCGCGCCCAAATAAATAGGCGGTATAGCCAAGCCTCCCCCGCCTAAAGTGTCAGTGTTGGCGTTCCCCATTTCTCTCTCTCTCTTTCTCTCTCTCTCTCTCTCTCTCTCTCTCTCTCTCTCTCTCTTCCTTATATTCACTGTCCCAGTGTTCTCTTTTGGATCTGTTTTCTCTGGGGCGGCCCCCATGTGGAACGCAGTAGGGGAGGGGTTTACCATACCCCCCTTTCTCTCTCTCTCATTCTCTACCTCTCCCTCTCTCTCTCTACTTCTCTTATTCTCCCTGAGGAAGAGTCGGTGCCGTGCCTGCCCCATGCGCTTACACTGAGAGTGTGGAATAATGTTAGTATGGGGAGCTGCGTTTGATTGCTGTGTAGGGACCCTATCTCACACAATGCTTCCCCTGTTCAGCGGCCACAGGTCCAAATCAGGACCAGAGCCTTGGGGTGGGGTCGGCTGGGGTGGAGCGAGAATGGGGTTTGGGGTTAGAATTTGTGTGTAGAGCCCCCCTCCCCCGCCTCCCTCCTCCAGCCCCCCTAAAAACAGCCCCCAGATCTGCCTTGCTGTGGGCCCTCTCATTCCCCTACACCCTCCAAAATGAGCCAAGGCACGCCACTCCAAGGCTTCCCAAGTTATAGCCTATACTGTTATTCATCTCTCCATCTCCTCCTGCCCATTCAGAAAATCTCCTAGAGTTCCTTTCTAACTAGCAACTCCCCATAGTAGTAGTCTTTATATTCAATCTTACACTCTCCATAGCAGTAGTAGCACTGGTGTTTTCCCAGTGCATTTTTGGTCTGTTTTTCCTCTCTGATTTATGCCTAGGGGCAGCTAAAATTAAGAGAGCGTTTTGGTGCTGCTTGTGTCAGCAGAGGAATGCGGAGCACAGTTCTGCTCTATAAGGTGAAATGAAAAGCAATCATGCTATTATACATACTGTAGTCTTGGTTTCTGGACTTTAATAGTCAGGGGGTTTGTGGTGGAATTGTTGACTCAGCACAGCGTTCCGAGTTTAAAGGATTACATATTAAAATATTGCTGGGTTGATTCTTTATTGGGTAGAATGGATTAATTGTTTACAATGTACCATGGGCAAGTTTTAAGTATAATTTTAAGAGGCATCTCAAATGAAAGGAAATTGAGATCTACTTACAGAAATCAATGATCTTCTTACTGCCACCCTCTGGGTATTGTCCAGTGTTACTACTCACAGCTAACCGTTGTACACTGAGTGTACAAAACATTAGGAACACATTCATAATATTGAGTTGAATCCAATGCTTCCCACATGTGTAAAGTTAGCTTGATATCATTGGGTGGTGGACCATTCTTGATATACCCTTCTTGGAAACTGTTGAGCATGAAAAACCCAGCAGCATTGACGTTCTTGACACACTCCAACCGGTGCGCCTGGAACCTACTACCATACCCTGTTCAAAGGCACTTAAATATTTTGTCTTACCGATTCACCCTCTGAATGGCACACATACACAATCCATGTCTAAAATGTCTCAAGGCTTAAAAATCCTTCTTTAACCTGTCTCCTCCCCTTCATACATTGATTGAAGTAGATTTAACAGGTGACATCAATAAGGGACCATAACTTTCACCTGGTCAGTCTATGTCATGGAAAGAGCATGTGTTCCTAATGTCGTGTACACTCAGTGCATAATGAATAATGAATCATTAAAATTAATACTTGAATTAGTATACTATACTGTATAACCTATTAGCCAGTATTTTTTATTAATCATGCCCTATGCACAGATAACTGTGAACTTTAAAATCATACACCTCTGATGTTGTGCCTATCTGGCATGTTGCAGGTAGCTCATCATTATCCTACAACAGTCCATCTCACATGGATCAGTCTCCAAGCCTGGCTGCCAAAGAAGGTAGGACAGCATTATCTTCCAAAACCTTACTGCTAATGTTAAATATGGGCAACTGTTTTCTATTTCAGAGTGTTTTTTTTATAGGGGACTATGTTTCCTGTATTGAAGAGAGCCAGGTATATGTTGAGAGAGAGTGAGAGAGAGAATGAGAGAGAGGACAGAAAGAGTGTTCTCATTTAGCCAAAACAATAGAGCTGCGGCACGCCCCTCTCTGTCTGCTACCACAGAGGCAGCAGCTGCCCCGGCACCCAGGTCCTGGCAGCACCAGGCAGAGACATAGTTATTAACAGGTGAATCTTTTGTACAGGGGAATAATACCAGGCAGCACTACCCCAGTCTGTGCTGTTCATGGCCTACCTGCACATGGGGGAAAGTGAGTGCCACCTCAGAATGGAGGGGACTTAGCAAGACAAAAGGCACGCCTTGGCTAACCTCACTATCCACAGGAGGAGATAAAGCAGGATAGGGTGGGGGGCTCAGGGAGATAGAACGACTAAGGTCATTTTTTTGGAGGGGTGTATTTAAAGGACAGGTGGTTCAGCCACAATGCAAACAGAGAGGAGGAGACAGAAAGGGAGATGAGTTGTTTTTGTTTTCACAACTTTGACTCAATCAAGGAGGGAACATGTGGTGGTGGGGAGGAAAGGTTTTTGAGGGGATTTGTATTTGTTTGGGAGCGGTCTAGGTCACTGTTCAGTGTTTTAATGTGTAGATTAGCATTCTGTGTTTGGTGTTTATGAGGCTTGTTCATTCTTTCCGATCAGGTCGCTGGAAGACAGTTTTTTTTGCAGACAGCTAAATTGTGAACTTATTGTCCCTAAAAACCTCTGAATATATTTCAAAAACCCATTACAGTCTAAGCCATGTCTGGGGGGGTTCTACTAAGCTATATGGAATTGGTCATACCAAGGACCATGTGGCTATTTGATTTTGAATTGGAATACCCCTTGAAGTATAAAACAAGCCCATACAAATGCATTGAACAACAGATTCACAACAGACAGTCCCAAAATTAAAATCTAAAGGACGTTTGTTCTGAAGTGTGCGTCCTATATTTGAGAGATATAACCCCTGATTCTTGGAACTAAACAGTCTCCATATAGACTTCCATACATTTTTTCAACTGGCACCGGGGGACCTTGTGTTTTGTGAGGCCTGTGGACGTACTAGAGCAAAGCAACCCACATGTACTGTAGGTGTTCGTGAGAGTCATAATGAGTAAGGATAACTTGGCTATGTACACAGGGTACCAGTACTGAGTGGATGTGCAGGGGTGTGAGGTAATTGAGGCAGATATGTTCATACTGTATAACTAGGAATAAAGTGACAGACAGTAAACAGTAGCAGCAGCATATGATGAGTCAAAAAAGTTAGTTAAAAAGTAAAAAATGCAGGTAATCTAGGTAACTATTTGGTTAACTATTTAATGAACTATTTAGCTGTCTTATGGTTTGGGGGTAGAAGCTGTTCAGGGTCCTGTTGGTTCCAGACATGGTGAGTCAGACCCACCTAAGCCTATATTAGTGTCTGTGAAATGAGGTACATATCCTTTACGTGTGGACTGTGAAGTCACCACCACATACAGTACACTAGAACAGGCTGCAATAACAGTGATATCCTGGATCACAGGAAAAGGGTGTATCTAGGTAGGGGGAGAGGAAGAGACAAATAAATGTTTAACACACCCCTCCAGTCCAAAGCTGAGCTACACTGTTCTGTTCCCTCTAGTCCACCGCTGAGCTACACTGTTCTATTCCCTCTAGTCCACCGCTGAGCTACACTGTTCTATTCCACCGCTGAGCTATACTGTTCTATTCCCTCTAGTCCACCGCTGAGCTACACTGTTCTGTTCCTGCTATTCCACCGCTGAGCTACACTGTTCTATTCCCTCTAGTCCACCGCTGAGCTACACTGTTCTATTCCACCGCTGAGCTATACTGTTCTATTCCGTCTAGTCCACCGCTGAGCTACACTGTTCTGTTCCTGCTATTCCACCGCTGAGCTACACTGTTCTATTCCCTCTAGTCCACCGCTGAGCTACACTGTTCTGTTCCCTCTAGTCCACCGCTGAGCTACACTGTTCTATTCCCTCTAGTCCACCGCTGAGCTACACTGTTCTATTCCCTCTAGTCCACCGCTGAGCTACACTGTTCTGTTCCCTCTAGTCCACCGCTAAGCTACACTCTTCTATTCCCTCTAGTCCACCACTGAGCTACACTGTTCTGTTCCCTCTAGTCCACCGCTGAGCTACACTGTTCTATTCCCTCTAGTCCACCGCTGTGCTACACTGTTCTATTCCCTCTAGTCCACCGCTGAGCTACACTGTTCTGTTCCCTCTAGTCCACCGCTGTGCTACACTGTTCTGTTCGCTCTAGTCCACCGCTGAGCTACACTATTCTATTCCCTCTAGTCCACGACTGAGCTACACTGTTCTATTCACTCTAGTCCACCGCTGAGCTACACTGTTCTATTCCCTCTAGTCCACCGCTGAGCTACACTGTTCTATTCCCTCTAGTCCACCGCTGAGCTACACTGTTCTGTTCCCTCTAGTCCACCGCTAAGCTACACTCTTCTATTCCCTCTAGTCCACCACTGAGCTACACTGTTCTGTTCCCGCTAGTCCACCGCTGAGCTACACTGTTCTATTCCCTCTAGTCCACCGCTGTGCTACACTGTTCTATTCCCTCTAGTCCACCGCTGAGCTACACTGTTCTGTTCCCTCTAGTCCACCGCTGTGCTACACTGTTCTGTTCCCTCTAGTCCACTGCTAAGCTACACTGTTCTGTTCCCTCTAGTCCACCGCTGAGCTACACTGTTCTATTCCCTCTAGTCCACCGCTGTGCTACACTGTTCTATTCCCTCTAGTCCACCACTGTGCTACAGTGTTCTATTCCCTCTAGTCCACCGCTGAGCTACACTGTTCTGTTCCCTCTAGTCCACTGCTAAGCTACACTCTTCTATTCCCTCTAGTCCACCGCTGAGCTACACTGTTCTGTTCCCTCTAGTCCACTGCTAAGCTACACTGTTCTATTCCCTCTAGTCCACCACTGTGCTACAGTGTTCTATTTCCTCTAGTCCACCGCTGAGCTACACTGTTCTGTTCCCTCTAGTCCACCGCTGAGCTACACTGTTCTGTTCCCTCTAGTCTACCGCTGAGCTACACTGTTCTATTCCCTCTAGTCCACCGCTGAGCTACACTGTTCTGTTCCTGCTATTCCACCGCTGAGCTACACTGTTCTATTCCCTCTAGTCCACCGCTGAGCTACACTGTTCTGTTCCCTCTAGTCCACCGCTGAGCTACACTGTTCTATTCCCTCTAGTCCACCGCTGAGCTACACTGTTCTATTCCACCGCTGAGCTACACTGTTCTGTTCCCTCTAGTCCACCGCTGAGCTACACTGTTCTGTTCCCTCTAGTCTACCACTGAGCTACACTGTTCTGTTCCCTCTAGTCCACTGTTCTATTCCCTCTGAGCTGAGCTACACTGTTCTGTTCCCTCTAGTCGCTGAGCTACAGTTCTATTCCCTCTAGTCCACCACTGTACTACACTGTTCTATTCCCTCTAGTCCACCGCTGAGCTATACTGTTCTATTCCCTCTAGTCCACCGCTGTGCTACACTGTTCTGTTCCTGCTATTCCACCGCTGAGCTACACTGTTCTATTCCCTCTAGTCCACTGCTGAGCTACACTGTTCTGTTCCCTCTAGTCCACCGCTGAGCTACACTGTTCTATTCCCTCTAGTCCACCGCTGAGCTACACTGTTCTATTCCCTCTAGTCCACCGCTGAGCTACACTGTTCTGTTCCCTCTAGTCCACCGCTGAGCTACACTCTTCTATTCCCTCTAGTCCACCACTGAGCTACACTGTTCTGTTCCCTCTAGTCCACCGCTGAGCTACACTGTTCTATTCCCTCTAGTCCACCGCTGTGCTACACTGTTCTATTCCCTCTAGTCCACCGCTGAGCCACTGTTCTGTTCCCTCTAGTCCACCGCTGTGCTACACTGTTCTGTTCCTCTAGTCCACCGCTGAGCTACACTGTTCTGTTGAGCTCTAGTCCACCGCTGAGCCACACTGTTCTGTTCCTCTAGTCCACCGCTGAGCTACACTGTTCTATTCCCTCTAGTCCACCGCTGAGCTACACTGTTCTGTTCCCTCTAGTCCACTGCTAAGCTACACTGTTCTGTTCCCTCTAGTCCACCGCTGAGCTACACTGTTCTATTCCCTCTAGTCCACCGCTGTGCTACACTGTTCTATTCCCTCTAGTCCACCACTGAGCTACACTGTTCTATTCCCTCTAGTCCACCGCTGAGCTACACTGTTCTGTTCCCTCTAGTCCACTGAGCTACACTGTTCTATTCCCTCTAGTCCACCGCTGAGCTACACTGTTCTATTCCCTCTAGTCCACCGCTGAGCTACACTGTTCTATTCCCTCTAGTCCACCGCTGAGCTACACTGTTCTATTCCCTCTAGTCCACCGCTGAGCTACACTGTTCTGTTCCCTCTAGTCCACCGCTGAGCTACACTGTTCTATTCCCTCTAGTCCGCTGAGCTACACTGTTCTATTCCCTCTAGTCCACCGCTGAGCTACACTGCTCAATTCCTCTAGTCCACCGCTGTGCTACACTGTTCTGTTCCTCTAGTCCACCGCTGAGCTACACTGTTCTATTCCCTCTAGTGTTCTACACTGTTCCCTAGTCCAGTGAGCCACTGTTCTATTCCCTCTAGACCGCTGAGCTACACTGTTCTATTCCCTCTAGTCCACCGCTGAGCTACACTGTTCTATTCCACCACTGAGCTACACTGTTCTATTCCCTCTAGTCCACCGCTGAGCTACACTGTTCTATTATTCCACCACTGAGCTACACTGTTCTATTCCCTCTAGTCCACTGCTGAGCTACACTGTCCACTGCTGAGCTACACTGTTCCATTCCCTCTAGTCCACGACTGAGCTACACTGTTCTATTCCTCTAGTCCACCGCTGAGCTACACTGTTCTATTCCACCACTGAGCTACAGTGTTCTATTCCACCGCTGAGCTACACTGTCCACCACTGAGCTACATTCTACACTGTTCTATTCCACCACTGAGCTACACTGTTCTATTCCACCACTGAGCTACACTGTTCTATTCCACCACTGAGCTACACTGTTCTATTCCACCACTGAGCTACAGTGTTCTATTCCACCACTGAGCTACAGTGTTCTATTCCCTGAGCTAGTCCACCCACCGCTGAGCTACACTGTTCTGTTCCCTCTAGTCCACTGCTATGCTACACTCTTCTATTCCCTCTAGTCCACCACTGAGCTACACTGTTCTGTTCCCTCTAGTCCACCGCTGAGCTACACTGTTCTATTCCCTCTAGTCCACCGCTGAGCTACACTGTTCTGTTCCCTCTAGTCTACTGCTATGCTACACTCTTCTATTCCCTCTAGTCCACCACTGAGCTACACTGTTCTGTTCCCTCTAGTCCACTGCTATGCTACACTGTTCTATTCCCTCTAGTCCACCACTGAGCTACACTGTTCTATTCCCTCTAGTCCACCGCTGAGCTACACTGTTCTGTTCCCTCTAGTCCACCGCTGTGCTACACTGTTCTGTTCCCTCTAGTCCACGCTGAGCTACACTGTTCTGTTCCCTCTAGTCCACCGCTGAGCTACACTGTTCTATTCCCTCTAGTCCACCGCTGTGCTACACTGTTCTATTCCCTCTAGTCCACCACTGTGCTACACTGTTCTATTCCCTCTAGTCCACCGCTGCTGAGCTACACTGTTCTATTCCCTCTAGTCCACTGCTGCTACACTCAGTGTTCTATTCCCTCTAGTCCACCGCTGAGCTACACTGTTCTGTTCCCTCTAGTCCACTGCTAAGCTACACTCTTCTATTCCCTCTAGTCCACCGCTGAGCTACACTGTTAAATTCCCTCTAATCCACCGCTGAGCTACACTGTTCTATTCCCTCTAGTCCACCGCTGAGCTACACTGTTCTGTTCCCTCTAGTCTACCGCTGAGCTACACTGTTCTATTCCCTCTAGTCCACCGCTGAGCTACACTGTTCTGTTCCTGCTATTCCACCGCTGAGCTACACTGTTCTATTCCCTCTAGTCCACCGCTGAGCTACACTGTTCTGTTCCCTCTAGTCCACCGCTGAGCTACACTGTTCTATTCCCTCTAGTCCACCGCTGAGCTACACTGTTCTATTCCACCGCTGAGCTACACTGTTCTGTTCCCTCTAGTCCACCGCTGAGCTACACTGTTCTGTTCCCTCTAGTCTACCACTGAGCTACACTGTTCTGTTCCCTCTAGTCCACTGCTGAGCTACACTGTTCTATTCCCTCTAGTCCACCACTGTACTACACTGTTCTATTCCCTCTAGTCCACCGCTGAGCGACACTGTTCTATTCCCTCTAGTCCACCGCTGTGCTACACTGTTCTGTTCCCTCTAGTCCACCGCTGAGCTACACTGTTCTATTCCCTCTAGTCCACCGCTGTGCTACACTGTTCAATTCCCTCTAGTCCACCGCTGAGCTACACTGTTCTATTCCACCGCTGAGCTATACTGTTCTATTCCCTCTAGTCCACCGCTGAGCTACACTGTTCTATTCCCTCTAGTCCACCGCTGTGCTACACTGTTCTGTTCTCTCTAGTCCACCGCTGAGCTACTGTTCTATTCCCTCTAGTCCGCTGAGCGACACTGTTCTATTCCCTCTAGTCCACCGCTGAGCTACACTGCTCAATTCCCTCTAGTCCACCGCTGTGCTACACTGTTCTGTTCTCTCTAGTCCACCGCTGAGCTACTGTTCTATTCCCTCTAGTCCACCGCTGTGCTACACTGTTCTGTTCTCTCTAGTCCACCAATGAGCTACTGTTCTATTCCCTCTAGTCCACGACTGAGCTACACTGTTCTATTCCCTCTAGTCCACCGCTGAGCTACACTGTTCTATTCCACCACTGAGCTACACTGTTCTATTCCCTCTAGTCCACCGCTGAGCTACACTGTTCTATTCCACCACTGAGCTACACTGTTCTATTCCCTCTAGTCCACTGCTGAGCTACACTGTTCTATTCCCTCTAGTCCACGACTGAGCTACATTGTTCTATTCCCTCTAGTCCACCGCTGAGCTACACTGTTCTATTCCACCACTGAGCTACAGTGTTCTGTTCCATCGCTGAGCTACACTGTTCTATTCCACCACTGAGCTACAGTGTTCTATTCCACCACTGAGCTACATTGTTCTATTCCACCACTGAGCTACACTGTTCTGTTCCACCACTGAGCTACAGTGTTCTATTCCACCACTGAGCTACAGTGTTCTATTCCACCACTGAGCTACAGTGTTCTATTCCACCACTGAGCTACAGCGTTCTATTCCCTCTAGTCCACCGCTGAGCTACACTGTTCTGTTCCCTCTAGTCCACTGCTATGCTACACTCTTCTATTCCCTCTAGTCCACCAAAGAGCTACACTGTTCTGTTCCCTCTAGTCCACCGCTGAGCTACACTGTTCTGTTCGCTCTAGTCCACCGCTGAGCTACACTATTCTATTCCCTCTAGTCCACGACTGAGCTACACTCTTCTATTCCCTCTAGTCCACCGCCGAGCTACACTGTTCTATTCCCTCTAGTCCACCACTGAGCTACACTGTTCTGTTCCCTCTAGTCCACCGCTAAGCTACACTGTTCTATTCCCTCTAGTCCACCGCTGAGCTACACTGTTCTGTTCCCTCTAGTCCACCGCTGTGCTACACTGTTCTATTCCCTCTAGTCCACCGCTGAGCTACACTGTTCTGTTCCCTCTAGTCCACCGCTGTGCTACACTGTTCTGTTCCCTCTAGTCCACTGCTAAGCTACACTCTTCTATTCCCTCTAGTCCACCGCTGAGCTACACTGTTCTGTTCCCTCTAGTCCACTGCTAAGCTACACTGTTCTATTCCCTCTAGTCCACCACTGTGCTACACTGTTCTATTCCCTCTAGTCCACCGCTGAGCTACACTGTTCTGTTCCCTCTAGTCCACCGCTGAGCTACACTGTTCTATTCCCTCTAGTCCACCGCTGAGCTACACTGTTCTGTTCCTGCTATTCCACCGCTGAGCTACACTGTTCTATTCCCTCTAGTCCACCCTGAGCTACACTGTTCTATTCCAGCTGAGCTACACTGTTCTGTTCCCTCTAGTCCACCTGTTCTATTCCACCGCTGAGCTGAGCTACACTGTTCTGTTCCCTCTAGTCTACCACTGAGCTACACTGTTCTGTTCCCTCTAGTCCACTGCTGAGCTACACTGTTCTATTCCCTCTAGTCCACCACTGTGCTACACTGTTCTATTCCCTCTAGTCCACTGCTGAGCGACACTGTTCTATTCCCTCTAGTCCACCGCTGTGCTACACTGTTCTGTTCTCTCTAGTCCACCACTGAGCTACTGTTCTATTCCCTCTAGTCCACCACTGTGCTACACTGTTCTATTCCCTCTAGTCCACCGCTGAGCTACACTGTTCAATTCCCTCTAGTCCACCGCTGAGCTACACTGTTCTATTCCACCGCTGAGCTATACTGTTCTATTCCCTCTAGTCCACCACTGAGCTACACTGTTCTATTCCCTCTAGTCCACCGCTGAGCTACACTGTTCTGTTCCCTCTAGTCCACCGCTGAGCTACACTGTTCTATTCCCTCTAGTCCGCTGAGCGACACTGTTCTATTCCCTCTAGTCCACCGCTGAGCTACACTGCTCCATTCCCTCTAGTCCACCGCTGTGCTACACTGTTCTGTTCTCTCTAGTCCACCGCTGAGCTACTGTTCTATTCCCTCTAGTCCACCGCTGTGCTACACTGTTCTGTTCTCTCTAGTCCAACACTGAGCTACTGTTCTATTCCCTCTAGTCCACGACTGAGCTACACTGTTCTATTCCCTCTTGTCCACCGCTGAGCTACACTGTTCTATTCCCTCTAGTCCACCGCTGAGCTACACTGTTCTATTCCACCACTGAGCTACACTGTTCTATTCCCTGTAGTCCACCGCTGAGCTACACTGTTCTATTCCACCACTGAGCTACACTGTTCTATTCCCTCTAGTCCACTGCTGAGCTACACTGTTCTATTCCCTCTAGTCCACGACTGAGCTACACTGTTCTATTCCACCACTGAGCTACACTGTTCTATTCCCTCTAGTCCACCGCTGAGCTACACTGTTCTATTCCACCACTGAGCTACAGTGTTCTGTTCCACTGCTGAGCTACACTGTTCTATTCCACCACTGAGCTACAGTGTTCTATTCCACCACTGTGCTACATTGTTCTATTCCACCACTGAGCTACACTGTTCTATTCCACCACTGAGCTACAGTGTTCTATTCCACTGCTGAGCTACACTGTTCTATTCTACCGCTGAGCTACAGTGTTCTATTCCACCACTGAGCTACAGTGTTCTATTCCACCACTGAGCTACAGTGTTCTGTTCCACTGCTGAGCTACACTGTTCTATTCCACCACTGAGCTACAGTGTTCTATTCCACCACTGAGCTACAGTGTTCTATTCCACCACTGAGCTACAGTGTTCTATTCCACCACTGAGCTACAGTGTTCTATTCCACCACTGAGCTACAGTGTTCTATTCCACCACTGAGCTACAGTGTTCTATTCCACCACTGAGCTACAGTGTTCTGTTCCACTGCTGAGCTACACTGTTCTATTCCACCGCTGAGCTACAGTGTTCTATTCCACCACTGAGCTACAGTGTTCTGTTCCACTGCTGAGCTACAGTGTTCTGTTCCACTGCTGAGCTACAGTGTTCTATTCCACCACTGAGCTACAGTGTTCTATTCCACCACTGAGCTACAGTGTTCTATTCTACCACTGAGCTACACTGTTCTATTTCACCGCTGAGCTATACTTTTCTCACCCTGGTTCATACCATCAGGCCAATGGGCATGCTCGATAAGAATTTATTTTTAAAAATGATTTGATTTTGGGAGTTTTAGACAATAGACATAGACAAAAAACAATAGACATGCTCAATAAGATTCTGCAGTGTCACCTCAGCCCGATCCTTCCTGGTTCTCAGTGGCTGGTATTCTGAATGGCAGACCCAGCAGGTGAACTCCCCTCAACACCATTTCCCCAACACACAGAAGTGATTTCTATTATGGGCTACCATAATAACAGTGCTCCTTTTGCTTCAAGAAATGCCAGCTTTGAGACGTTTATCAACTTTCTATCGCCAGATGTTCAGTCATATTGCCTGTAGAAAAGGGTCACATACCATCTCAGCTCTCTCAGGGTATAGTAAGCACCATTATTCAGCAGGAGACCTCCAAATCTTTTCCAGACTGTCTGATGTAAAAAGCTAGATTATGAATAGTTAGCAAATAAAACATGGAATGCAGCAGCCATGAAAAGTGTGTGTGTGTGTGTTCATGTGCTTGCTTGCATGTGTGTTGAGCTAAAGGGTACAGGGAGATAGTTTGGAGATTCAGTGATTTGCCACATGGCTCCTCAGTGTTCACAGAGAGGGAAGCTTTAGAGATTGATGGGCTATTATTTGTCTTTTATCTTTCCCTCTATGGCCTCCCAAGTGGAGGACTGCTGATTTACATTGGTTGTACAGTATAGCCAGGCATACACACAACACTTTATCCATTGTATGTCCATTGTGTCTGCTAAAGATTGGCATCTGCCTCTTCCTCAAATACCTATTTCCTTTTCTCACACAGATGGCTTTTAATAAAGCACCTGTATACAGTATAAAGAGCCATGCTCTGTCTGAGTCTGTGTCTTTGGCTGAGACTGTGGGTTAAAAATGGTCCATGACTAGACTTCTCTCTCGCTGGTTCTCAGCCCTTGTTTTGAATAGCTGGTCTGCAGTCAAGTCTCCCAGGACGAGTGAGCGTTGCACCACACCCCAGCCCAGAGTGGAAA
Organism: Oncorhynchus tshawytscha; assembly: GCF_018296145.1. Taxonomy (NCBI): domain Eukaryota; kingdom Metazoa; phylum Chordata; class Actinopteri; order Salmoniformes; family Salmonidae; genus Oncorhynchus; species Oncorhynchus tshawytscha. The sequence goes on from NC_056441.1 coordinate 70,127,883, forward strand.
CTGGCTCCACTCAGAGAGAGCCTGGAAAAAGAGGGAGAGGGACTCCGACGTGCCATACTTCTGGGGTGTCTGTTGAGTTTGCATGGCTGACTGTGTTCCTGACCTGCTGTGCTCATCTGGACTCTGGTCGTCCTTCCCAGTCTGTCTGCCTGGCTGCCCCCTCTCCTCTCCCCACCTCTCCTCTCTTCCTCATCTCTCCTCTCCTCTCATCTCCTCTGCTGAATGGTGTCCCACTTTACGTCTCATGTCCACCCCTGCCCCTCTGGTCTGACTCAGACCCTAATCTAATCAGGTATAGGAACTTCCCCACTGTCTATAGCGGTGAACCCTTAATATGAGGATATTGCAGGCATGTGACCCTCTCTCATGTCAAAAGGCTACATAGTGGAGCCGAGCATAGTCTATCCAACCACATCCTCCACTCTTTATCAGACAGTAGCGGGATACAACGCCATTGTTTTCTTTTCACATTCCAATGTTGTGTTTCGTCTGCCTGGGTCTCTTGGTTCTCTCTCTCGCTCTCTCACCCCCTTCTGTTTGTGACACTTCTGTTGGAAGGAGGTAGACCCTGTATGTTTTTTTTTCACAGGAGGGGGGGGGCAGTAAAACAAAGAGAGGTTGTCTGCAGGCGAGGCAGGCAGGAAACACAACTCTCTTAGGACTCTCCTCCAGTCGTTGCTCCTAGACTATCCCACAAGCCCACTGCAGCATGGACCTGACCGCCTCTGCTGAGACCCCGACTGTTATTTTCTCTCTCTCAATTCAATTAAGGGCTTTATTGGCATGGGAAACATGTGTTAACATTGCCAAAGCAAGTGAACTAGATAATAAACAAAAGTGAAATAAACAATAAAAATTAACAGTAAACATTACACTCAGAAAAGTTCCAAAAGAACAAAGACATTACAAATGTCATATTATGTGCAAATAGTTAAATTACAAAAGGGAAAATAAATGAACATAAATATAGGTTGTTTTTACAGTGGTGTTTGTTCTTCACCGGTTTCCTTTTCTTGTGGCAACAGGTTACACATCTTGCTGCTGTGATGGCACACTGTGGTATTTCATCCAATACTTTTATAAAGCACAAACACACATGAGTACAAGGAAATAAGTTTAAATAACATCCTGTGAAAGTGTTCCGAGATGTGATTGAATGCGAAATGTTTTCCAATTTTCATTGTAAATTTATAATTTATGAGAGACAATAAAACACTTTCTAGTGATATTGCCTTCTAGAAAGCCATAGTGTTTTTTTCTATTACAGCTTTGAATCAAGTTTGTGGTGGAGAAGTACTCAACACTAAAGTGAACATGCATTTTGATTTATTCAATGTTGGTTGAAGTAAACCAGTGGAAGGTCTGCATTTCCAAATGTTTGTTATATAAGATCAGCATGCTTCAGACCACAAGAGGGCAGTGTTGGATAATGTTTAGAGAGGTCATGACATGGATCTCAACCAGTTCTAGATGAGTCAGAGGGAGCCACATTAGTAGGACATTATATCAGTTATATGTCATATTAGTAGTACATAATATCAGCTATATGTAATATTAGTAGTACATTATATCAGCTATATGTAACATTAGTAGTACATTATATCAGTTATATGTAATATTAGTAGGACATAATATCAGCTATATGTAACATTAGAAGTACATAATATCAGCTATATGTCACATTAGTAGTACATTATATCAGTTATATGTAATATTAGTAGTACATTATATCAGCATATGTATCATATTAGTAGTACATAATATCAGCTATATGTAATATTAGTAGTACATTATATCAGCTATATGTAACATTAGTAGTACATTATATCAGTTATATGTAATATTAGTAGGACATAATATCAGCTATATGTAACATTAGAAGTACATAATATCAGCTATATGTAACATTAGTAGTACATTATATCAGCTATATGTAATATTAGTAGTACATTATATCAGCTATATGTAACATTAGTAGTACATTATATCAGTTATATGTAACATTAGTAGTACATTATATCAGCTATATGTAATATTAGTAGTACATTATATCAGCTATATGTTATATTAGTAGTACATTATATCAGCTATATGTTATATAAGTAGGACATTATATCAGCTATATGTAACATTAGTAGTACATTATATCAGCTATATGTTATATTAGTAGTACATTATATCAGTTATATGTAACATTAGTAGTACATTATATCAGTTATATGTAACATTAGTAGTACATTATATCAGCTATATGTTATATAAGTAGGACATTATATCAGCTATATGTAACATTAGTAGTACATTATATCAGTTATATGTAACATTAGTAGTACATTATATCAGCTATATGTTATATAAGTAGGACATTATATCAGTTATATGTAACATTAGTAGTACATTATATCAGCTATATGTAACATTAGTAGTACATTATATCAGCTATATGTAATATTAGTAGTACATTATATCAGCTATATGTAACATTAGTAGTACATTATATCAGTTATATGTAACATTAGTAGTACATTATATCAGCTATATGTAACATTAGTAGTACATTATATCAGTTATATGTAACATTAGTAGTACATTATATCAGTTATATGTAACATTAGTAGTACATTATATCAGCTATATGTAACATTAGTAGTACATTATATCAGCTATATGTAACATTAGTAGTACATTATATCAGTTATATGTAACATTAGTAGTACATTATATCAGTTATATGTAACATTAGTAGTACATTATATCAGCTATATGTAACATTAGTAGTACATTATATCAGCTATATGTAACATTAGTAGTACATTATATCAGCTATATGTAACATTAGTAGTACATTATATCAGTTATATGTAACATTAGTAGTACATTATATCAGCTATATGTAATATTAGTAGTACATTATATCAGCTATATGTTATATTAGTAGTACATTATATCAGCTATATGTAACATTAGTAGTACATTATATCAGCTATATGTAACATTAGTAGTACATTATATCAGTTATATGTAACATTAGTAGTACATTATATCAGCTATATGTAACATTAGTAGTACATTATATCAGCTATATGTAACATTAGTAGTACATTATATCAGCTATATGTAACATTAGTAGTACATTATATCAGCTATATGTAACATTAGTAGTACATTATATCAGCTATATGTAACATTAGTAGTACATTATATCAGCTATATGTAACATTAGTAGTACATTATATCAGCTATATGTAATATTAGTAGTACATTATATCAGCTATATGTAACATTAGTAGTACATTATATCAGTTATATGTAACATTAGTAGTACATTATATCAGCTATATGTAACATTAGTAGTACATTATATCAGCTATATGTAACATTAGTAGTACATTATATCAGCTATATGTAACATTAGTAGTACATTATATCAGCTATATGTAACATTAGTAGTACATTATATCAGTTATATGTAATATTAGTAGTACATTATATCAGCTATATGTTATATTAGTAGTACATTATATCAGCTATATGTAACATTAGTAGTACATTATATCAGTTATATGTAACATTAGTAGTACATTATATCAGCTATATGTAACATTAGTAGTACATTATATCAGTTATATGTAACATTAGTAGTACATTATATCAGCTATATGTTATATAAGTAGGACATTATATCAGTTATATGTAACATTAGTAGTACATTATATCAGTTATATGTAACATTAGTAGTACATTATATCAGTTATATGTAACATTAGTAGTACATTATATCAGCTATATGTAACATTAGTAGTACATTATATCAGCTATATGTAACATTAGTAGTACATTATATCAGCTATATGTAACATTAGTAGTACATTATATCAGTTATATGTAACATTAGTAGTACATTATATCAGTTATATGTAACATTAGTAGTACATTATATCAGCTATATGTAACATTAGTAGTACATTATATCAGTTATATGTAACATTAGTAGTACATTATATCAGCTATATGTAACATTAGTAGTACATTATATCAGCTATATGTAACATTAGTAGTACATTATATCAGTTATATGTAATATTAGTAGTACATTATATCAGCTATATACATTATAACATTAGTAGTACATTATATCAGCTATATGTAATATTAGTAGTACATTATATCAGTTATATGTAACATTAGTAGTACATTATATCAGCTATATGTAACATTAGTAGTACATTATATCAGCTATATGTAACATTAGTAGTACATTATATCAGTTATATGTAACATTAGTAGTACATTATATCAGCTATATGTAACATTAGTAGTACATTATATCAGCTATATGTAACATTAGTAGTACATTATATCAGCTATATGTAACATTAGTAGTACATTATATCAGCTATATGTAACATTAGTAGTACATTATATCAGTTATATGTAACATTAGTAGTACATTATATCAGTTATATGTAACATTAGTAGTACATTATATCAGCTATATGTAACATTAGTAGTACATTATATCAGCTATATGTTATATAAGTAGGACATTATATCAGTTATATGTAACATTAGTAGTACATTATATCAGCTATATGTAACATTAGTAGTACATTATATCAGCTATATGTAACATTAGTAGTACATTATATCAGTTATATGTAACATTAGTAGTACATTATATCAGCTATATGTAACATTAGTAGTACATTATATCAGTTATATGTAACATTAGTAGTACATTATATCAGTTATATGTAACATTAGTAGTACATTATATCAGCTATATGTAACATTAGTAGTACATTATATCAGCTATATGTAACATTAGTAGTACATTATATCAGCTATATGTAACATTAGTAGTACATTATATCAGTTATATGTAACATTAGTAGTACATTATATCAGCTATATGTAACATTAGTAGTACATTATATCAGCTATATGTAACATTAGTAGTACATTATATCAGCTATATGTAACATTAGTAGTACATTATATCAGCTATATGTAACATTAGTAGTACATTATATCAGCTATATGTAACATTAGTAGTACATTATATCAGCTATATGTAATATTAGTAGTACATTATATCAGTCAGCTATATGTAACATTAGTAGTACATTATATCAGCTATATGTAACATTAGTAGTACATTATATCAGTTATATGTAACATTAGTAGTACATTATATCAGCTATATGTAACATTAGTAGTACATTATATCAGTTATATGTAATATTAGTAGTACATTATATCAGCTATATGTAACATTAGTAGTACATTATATCAGCTATATGTTATATAGTAGTACATTATATCAGTTATATGTAACATTAGTAGTACATTATATCAGCTATATGTAACATTAGTAGTACATTATATCAGCTATATGTTATTAGTAGTACATTATATCAGCTATATGTAACATTAGTAGTACATTATATCAGTTATATGTAACATTAGTAGTACATTATATCAGTTATATGTAACATTAGTAGTACATTATATCAGCTATATGTTATATAAGTAGGACATTATATCAGCTATATGTAACATTAGTAGTACATTATATCAGCTATATGTTATATTAGTAGTACATTATATCAGTTATATGTAACATTAGTAGTACATTATATCAGCTATATGTAACATTAGTAGTACATTATATCAGTTATATGTAACATTAGTAGTACATTATATCAGTTATATGTAACATTAGTAGTACATTATATCAGCTATATGTAACATTAGTAGTACATTATATCAGTTATATGTAACATTAGTAGTACATTATATCAGTTATATGTAACATTAGTAGTACATTATATCAGCTATATGTAACATTAGTAGTACATTATATCAGTATATATGTAACATTATATCAGCTATAGTACATTATATCATTATATCAGCTATATGTAACATTAGTAGTACATTATATCAGCTATATGTAACATTAGTAGTACATTATATCAGCTATATGTAACATTAGTAGTACATTATATCAGTTATATGTAACATTAGTAGTACATTATATCAGCTATATGTAACATTAGTAGTACATTATATCAGCTATATGTAACATTAGTAGTACATTATATCAGTTATATGTAACATTAGTAGTACATTATATCAGCTATATGTTATATTAGTAGTACATTATATCAGCTATATGTAACATTAGTAGTACATTATATCAGCTATATGTTATATTAGTAGTACATTATATCAGTTATATGTAACATTAGTAGTACATTATATCAGCTATATGTAACATTAGTAGTACATTATATCAGCTATATGTAACATTAGTAGTACATTATATCAGCTATATGTTATATTAGTAGTACATTATATCAGTTATATTAGTAGTACATTATATCAGCTATATGTTATATTAGTAGTACATTATATCAGCTATATGTAACATTAGTAGTACATTATATCAGCTATATGTTATATTCAGTAGTACATTATATCAGCTATATGTTATATTAGTAGTACATTATATCAGCTATATGTAACATTAGTAGTACATTATATCAGCTATATGTTATATAAGTAGTAGGACATTATATCAGCTATATGTAACATTAGTAGTACATTATATCAGCTATATGTAACATTAGTAGTACATTATATCAGTTATATGTAACATTAGTAGTACATTATATCAGCTATATGTAACATTAGTAGTACATTATATCAGCTATATGTTATATAAGTAGTACATTATATCAGCTATATGTTATATAGTAGTACATTATATCAGTTATATGTAACATTAGTAGTACATTATATCAGTTATATGTAACATTAGTAGTACATTATATCAGTTATATGTAACATTAGTAGTACATTATATCAGCTATATGTAACATTAGTAGTACATTATATCAGCTATATGTTATATAAGTAGGACATTATATCAGTTATATGTAACATTAGTAGTACATTATATCAGCTATATGTTATATTAGTAGTACATTATATCAGCTATATGTTATATAAGTAGGACATTATATCAGCTATATGTAACATTAGTAGTACATTATATCAGCTATATGTTATATTAGTAGTACATTATATCAGTTATATGTAACATTAGTAGTACATTATATCAGTTATATGTAACATTAGTAGTACATTATATCAGCTATATGTTATATAAGTAGGACATTATATCAGCTATATGTAATATTAGTATTATACATTATATCAGCTATATGTTATATAAGTAGTACATTATATCAGCTATATGTAACATTAGTAGTACATTATATCAGCTATATGTTATATAAGTAGGTACATTATATCAGCTATATGTAACATTAGTAGTACATTATATCAGCTATATGTAACATTAGTAGTACATTATATCAGCTATATGTAACATTAGTAGTACATTATATCAGTTATATGTAACATTAGTAGTACATTATATCAGCTATATGTAACATTAGTAGTACATTATATCAGCTATATGTAACATTAGTAGTACATTATATCAGCTATATGTTATATAAGTAGTACATTATATCAGTTATATGTAACATTAGTAGTACATTATATCAGCTATATGTTATATAAGTAGGACATTACGTCGGTTAGATGTGTGTCTTGCTTCACTGGCTGTTATATGTCCTCTTGTCTAGTGACTCTCTGCATGTGGTACAGTCTTAGCCGGTAACAAAGCTAACTGTCAGGGGTGCTACAGTCATTGCCAGCCAAATTAAGATTAAATTGTATCTACTTTCAATTTAGAATGTTGCAGTACTGCTTTTGATGCCTTGATGGAGAAAATATACATCCTCTTTTATATCTGCACATGTCAAGGAGACTGATTACATCTGGTATCAATCCAGCTTCCCAGACCACATTCAGTCAGTTGTGAACCACGCAAACGTGGGGCAATTCTTTCCAACTCAGTTACTTTTGCAGCATTTTACAATCATCCATTTCTAGGATGTCTATCTGTCTGTTGTGTGTCTGTATGTGTGTATGTTCCCCTCCTGTTTGTGTGTCTGTATGTGTGTATGTTCCCCTCCTGTTTGTGTGTCTGTATGTGTGTATGTTCCCCTCCTGTTTGTGTGTCTGTATGTGTGTATGTTCCCCTCCTGTTTGTGTGTCTGTATGTGTGTAAGTTCCCCTCCTGTTTGTGTGTCTGTATGTGTGTATGTTCCCCTCCTGTTTGTGTGTCTGTATGTGTGTATGTTTCCCTCCTGTTTGTGTGTCTGTATGTGTGTATGTTCCCCTCCTGTTTGTGTGTCTGTATGTGTGTATGTTTCCCTCCTGTTTGTGTGTCTGTATGTGTGTATGTTCCCCTCCTGTTTGTGTGTCTGTATGTGTGTAAGTTCCCCTCCTGTTTGTGTGTCTGTATGTGTGTATGTTCCCCTCCTGTTTGTGTGTCTGTATGTGTGTATGTTCCCCTCCTGTTTGTGTGTCTGTATGTGTGTATGTTCCCCTCCTGTTTGTGTGTCTGTATGTGTGTATGTTTCCCTCCTGTTTGTGGTCACCATGGTGCAACCTGCTCATGAAACTGTCCTTTTATCGAAGACATCTTGTTGGTTCCTCTAGTTTTGAGACATAGTTGTATGCCAGATAAACCCACATTACCTGGGCCAGATATCCTGCTGCACATGGTTTCTTGGACAGGCTTGGATAGGCAGGCAAACCTTTTTATAGCCGGCTCTTGGCATCATTTCCCTGCCTTTTTTCTGTGACAATCTCGTTGCTCGTATAAAGCCAAGTTGTGTTCCTGAGATGGGTTTGCTTGCAGATGGGGAGGTAGAGAGCACAGCCAAGAACATACACAGCCACATATCGAAAAGAGCCACTACCCCTTTTAATTCAGGACTAGTGTATATTATGAGATGAGGTGGAGGGTTCCTGTCGTCGAGTTAGAATCAGTTTATTTCTCACTCGTGTATAGGCTGCTTGGTTGTTTAGCAACAAAACCGATGTGTGCACAACTATGGGGCAAAACAGTCAGGGGTTGGTTTAGATTTTTGACAACATATAAACTATTTTCACCTCCAATGTTTATTGGAAACATAAATACATGGCAGCTTCTTGTAATTGTTGCTAGCTATCTGACAGTTCAGAATCATAACACCACACGGCCTTATGCCTCATCGATGCTTATGCATCATTTTCGTGACGATGTCAGCCAACCCGTCTATAGGAGAAATAAATGAAATAGTCCAATATTAAATGTTAGGAAGTGCAGTAAATTGACAAATCTCTCTCTGCTTCTCAGACCCATCATATGATGCTGTACGGAGGACTGGATGGTCGAACAACATGCACAATGGAAAAGGTAAACATACTCTTTACTTTACTGAGTCGCAGAAAGACTAACCACACAAGGAATTAATATATGGTCCTACACATCATGCATCATATTCTTTTTTGAACCTTTATTTAACTAGGCAAGTCAGTTAAGAACAAATTCTTATTAACAATGACAGCCTGGGTTAACTGCCTTGTTCAGGTGCAGAACGACAGATTTTGACCATGGGGATTTGATCCACCAACCTTTCGGTTACAGGCCCAATACTCTAACCACTAGGCTACCTGCCTCCCCACTAGACTACCTGCCTCCCCACTAGGCTACCTGCCTCCCCACTAGGCTACCTGCCTCCCCCCACTGCCGCCCCACTAGGCTACCTGCCGCCCCACTAGGCTACCTGCCGCCCCACTAGGCTACCTTCCGCCCCAAAGCTCAAAGCTTCATAGAGCAATTTGTGAGAGCCCACTCTCAGCCCAAGCACGCAATGATTGAATCCTCAGTCATCAAACCCTGAAATCTGGGAACTTTAAGCACTTACCCTCCAGTTACTGCCCTGTTTTCTTTGGAACAGGGCTGACGTGCCGTTAAGATGTGTACCGTGGTTTATCCATGACCGCCCAACTGACTTTCTTTCCTCCTGTTTCTTTCCCCTCCCAACCCCTCCCTCTTTAGGCTCGCCGGTGGTCACACAGAACGTGTCCAAGTCCACTGAACAGCCCAGACCTCAGCCAGGTAATGTATTTCACCCTGCTCATTCCTTCCATCATGTGTGTGCACTCCACCTAAGACAGTGGGTTACACCCATCTCATTGGGATGAGTGTCAACCTAATGTATATTGATAGATGCAGACTAACAGACCTCTCTCTCTCTCTCCACAGATCCTTACCAGATCCTGGGGCCCACCAGCAGTCGACTGGCCAACCCAGGTAGGTACGAGAGAATGTATGAGACCAATCATATATTCAATGTAAACTACATTGCCCAACATACATTGCTTCATTATGGCTCCTGTGTTTTGCTCTTTAAAATTGACATTTTTATCTAATGAGAATTGTTGGAATTCTACTTTAGAATTGGCATTCTACTTTATTGCAGTATTCAGGAAGTACATAATGAGTTATGGGTCTTTGATCAACTGGCTGTTAGGTGTTCAGTTATAGAACAGCTGTTGATTTGACCTGTGTGTGTCCTGGTCAGGTTCAGGACAGATCCAGCTGTGGCAGTTCCTGCTGGAGCTCCTGTCAGACAGCGCCAATGCCGGCTGCATCACCTGGGAGGGCACCAATGGAGAGTTCAAGATGACTGACCCAGACGAGGTGGCGAGGCGCTGGGGCGAGAGGAAGAGCAAGCCCAATATGAACTACGACAAGCTGAGCCGCGCCCTGCGCTACTACTACGACAAGAACATCATGACCAAGGTGCACGGCAAGCGCTACGCCTACAAGTTTGACTTCCACGGCATCGCCCAGGCCCTGCAGCCCCACCCCACTGAGTCCTCCATGTACAAGTACCCCTCGGACCTGGCATACGTGCCCTCCTACCATGCCCACCAGCAGAAGGTCAACTTCGTGTCCCCACACCCTCCCTCCATGCCCGTCACCTCTTCTAACTTCTTTGGACCCACCGCTCCATACTGGAGCTCCCCAGGGGGCATCTACCCCAACCACAGCGTCCCCCGCCACCCCAACTCCCACGTGCCCTCTCACCTGGGCAGTTACTACTAAACCCCACTGCACCGTGACATCTTCCCCCAACCTCCCCTCCTCTCCCCAAAACCAACCACACCAGGGCTGACCTGCACTCTCGCAATGAAATGAAACTAAGACCGAGAGAAAGGGGGATTCTCTGCCTCCACCCAAAGTCTGCTCTTAACTGGCAAAATGAAGGACGCTAACTGAAGTATAAAAAAAACTGGATGCTGTGATCCAAATGGAATACTACTTATTTACAAGACAATACTGTTTCCATGTTTGTTTTCTTTTGTTGATGTGCGTAACAGTGCGTCTGTGTTTTTTCTGCCTTTCTGTCCCCTGAAAGCTGCACCCATGGGCCAGTTCAGAGTGCCCCCAAAATCTGGACACGGTTACCCACACAGGCGCAGCCTTATCAAGAGACAATAGAGGCTCTCATACCTACTGTGTGCCTGATCACAGACATGGACCCATTCTCTATGGGACTCAATTTACATTTTTCTCATACAGTGAAACTCCTGCCTTGTTCCTCGTTTCCGTCTCTGGGGTCTCAGATCCACATCATGTCTGTCTGCCTGATGTTCTGTTATCAGTTTGTCAGTCCGCCTGCAACTCTTTATGTATGCGGAGCATCATCTGGAACTGTGGAGGAAGGGCTCCAAAGAAAAGGACTTCTCAGCACTGAATGAAAATGAAATATTGGCGACTGGAATAAGCCATTGATTCACACTTAACTTATCCTCCAAACTGGAAGTAGGCGAGTTGGAGACTAGAGTTGGATGTGAAACACTGTAGCTATGTTTTCAGGGGGCCACACACCAGTTGACTGTTGTTACAGTAACTATGTGTGTCCTCTTCAGCCATTGGTTCTTTCCATTCCAGGATATAAGTCATTATTAATGTGAATGCCCTCTGGTCCATGGAACACATCATCAATTTGACAATCACAGTTGTTTCTAGAAGAGCTACGTGTCTCACGGTGGTCTCTCCCTTTTCTGTCCAGGCCAGTCAAGTGTCGACACAGAGTGACTTACCACAGCACTATGTCGTGTCATGTCAACCCTCACCTAACTGTCTCTGTGAATTCATACAGCACTGCCATTTTAAAACGTGCATTTTCAGATGGTTAAAGTTTGTTGTATGAAAGAAACAAGTCCATTTAAACAGCTGAATCTGGACTTTGTCTCAGTACTTCTTGAAAATAAATGGTTTACTAAATAAAGAACAAAACCAGTGAAGTAAGAAAGGATGAAAACAGAGAAATCCTCAGATTCGCGAACGCTGTGCGTTTGTCAGACATATTTTTTATTGTTTTGTGAACATCGGTCAACTAGGCATTAAAGCAACTTACTGTATAAATTATGCAGAGTTATTTTCATATGTGACACAGTTTTAAAAAGTCAAGAGAATTAATACGAGTTGACCTCGGTCAAAAATGCAATTTTTTAAAAGTCCGTTACTGATATGTAGTATGTTCAACATTTTTAAACGTTTTATATCTGTACATTTGGGCAATACATTTTTACGTTTTTATTTTATTTTATTTTTTTAATTAGTGAACACAAGATTTGTTCTAGTTATTATCAAATACCACAAATGCCTGCTTGAATCATAATCCTATACTTATAGTCAATCTGTTATTCTGTATATACCATGATTATGGTTGCTTTTAATTTTAAAATAGGCCAACAACACTTTCCATGTCCATGTACCATTAAGCCAACCTCCCAGAAATTGGCAGCTTTTGTCTGTGCCTTTAAAATGGCCAGGTATATTATGCAAATGAGTGCAGACACCCCTAATATTCACAGGAAGCATCTCTTGAAGCTCCATTGGTTTAGTGGTTTGAACTAAAGGGAATTTGTTAAATTTAACATGAAGGTAATAATCTAAAATGTACCCTTTACACCCACCTCTCATAAACAGTAATGTTCAATGAAAGGGAACTGTTACTTCATATATGCAATGTATTTTGGATATTAAATATATAAATATTATGTAATTTTGCAATTAACCATTTTATTATTGTTGTAATTCCTGCGATGTATTAAGTAATACCTTTTGAAAATAGGATTTTTTGGGGGGACAAAATAAAAGTTTTTACTTCTGAACAGATTTACTTCTCTTGGTCCATTGTCTGCCAGAAAGTAGAATAGTGCTCTTTAGCTATTAGGCAAAGTTACAACATGAAATTCATAGTGTAGCTCTGTTTCAGTCAATACTTAATCATCATTACTAGCCATTTCAACCGGACTATAACCCAATTTCATTCATTTTTAGATTTTCAGTGTTAAAAAAATGATTTGTGGAGAAAATACATTTCCTCTGGAGAAGAGAAACAGGAAATACTTTATGGGTTTCTCTGATGTTTAGAATAATGACACCAACCATCAACCCAGTTTCCTACAGTACCTGTTAGCTGGGGGTTGTTAGAAGTGTTATGTAAGCCTCAGAAGGGTATATTGAGATTCCTTCCCAACTTGAGAGGTACAAGGATGAGAGGTGGGGCCTTTGTCCTCTTGTTACCATAGATGATGTCAGGTCTCTGTTAATGGTAACTGCATTATTTACAGTCATGTATTCAGTATACTGCCATTAGCCTACGCACAATGGAGTTGTACAAAATAACAGCATGGGTTGTCGGTGTGTGTGCACGTGCGTGTGTGTGTGAGAGAGAGGGGGAGAGAGGGGAGAAAAACACTTTCCTATCCTATACTATCAATTTAATTTATCGATGTATCATGTAAGGTCGGTTAAGTAACACAGGTGTCATCAGACAATGCGTTTCATGTGAAATTGATTTGATTTGATTTTCTGCATGGATTTAAACGCTTTGATTTTCTGCATGGATTTATAAAAGGTTGTGAAATAGCCTGGGTGTGATAAAAAAGTGATTGTATGCCATTAAACAGAGAAGGTCACATCCATCACATCCATCCCATACCACCTTTAAAATCAACAATGGCAGTCATGCACATCACCACAGGGGGAAAAGCGATTCACTGTCGCCACCATGTGGCTAGTATTGGCCAACGCGGGGGACCACTTCGCCGTGTAAACCACCCTAGATCAAGAGGTCTTCAACCTTGTCTTGCCCAGGGACCTGTGCCGTGACAAACCGGTGACCCAGGGACCTCCATCATATGTTAAGAAATGTCAGTTGTTCCACATGTCCTGTCTGATCATCAGTTGAATTATATTGGCCGTTAGAAGTAACCAACATTTTAAAATGTATATATTTCATAGAACAAAAAGTAACTCTAAACACATTTAGCTAAAAGCAGCTGTTTAGCTGGTTAAACAAAGGTGAGCCATGTGTTGGCAAAAAATATATGTCCAAGCCAAGAAAGCTTAACAGCAGCCAGTGGCACTTGTGTGGGTGCTTTTTCAAAGGCTATGTCAGACACTCCAGTGAGTGTAATGAGCGCCAGTGAGTGTAATGAGCGCCAATGATTGTAATTTCGTCAATATTAGGAGTTGAGAAATAAAGTTGACATCATTAGAAAGAAGATATTATATTTTCTGCTGTAGGTAATTTCAAATTAGCTTATTCTTTTGTTGCTAGCAATATTCATATAAACATACAAAAATCTTATTTTGTTTTGTCAATGCTAGTGTGGATCCTTGGGACGACCCTATCCTAAACTCTAACTCTAACCGTAACTATTACCCTAACCTGAACCTGAACCATAACCCTTACCTGAACCTAACCTTAACCCTTACAATTTTACATTTCAACTTCAATGAGGTAGGCACGTCTCAAGGATCCCAGATAGCAAGGACCATTTAGTAATGGACAGAATTGTCTTCAAGTTCAGTAGCCAATTTGGTGGGAAAGCATATTCAAGTCTTGTGTCTCAAAATGCTGTCACTGTGATGACATTTCAGGTTGGTTGAGAATTAACACTAATTTTGTTGTATTTAAATGAAGGCACAGTTTGCTATTCAGTAGCCTAAACAACAGCGTGGTATTGTTTAAAAGAGATGTTTTTCATTTAGTTTCCTTCATAATGTAAAGACAATGCTAATGGTAGCTGACTAAACTACATTCCATGGTGAAGGAAGTTTCTGATGAACACCAATGGAGTGGAGCAGAAACCAGGTTTTGTGGAACTCGCCCAAGCTCAATACTTACAATTTTTTTAAGGAAACGCTTACCTTGTACTGATGTTTGTGCCTTTGTTTGCTGAAATCAATACTTTTTCAATAAACGTTAATCAAATACACCGACTGTTTCCTCATTGCTGTTGCTCTAAGATGCAAAGTCCGCTCAAATGCACATGTGCTAATTGAATCTCAACAAGGAAACAGTCGGTGGTTGTATTTGATTTAACGTTTATAAAAAGAAGAATGGATTTCAGCAATCAAAGAAAGGGCCCAAACTAGAGAGGACAAACATACAGTTGAAGTCAGAGGTTTACATACACTTAGGTTTCAGTCATTAAAACTTGTTTTTCAACCACTCCACAAATTTCTTGTTAACAAACTATAGTTTTGGCAAGTCGGTTAGGACATCTACTTTGTGAATGACACAAGTCATTTTTCCAACAATTGTTTACAGACAGATTATTTCACTTATAATTCACTGTATCATAATTCCAGTGGGTCAGAAGTTTACATACACTAAGTTAACTGTGCCTTTAAACAGCTTGGAAAATTCCAGAAAACTATGTCAAGGCTTTAGAAGCTTCTGATAGGCTAATTGACATAATTTGAATCAATTGGAGGTGTACCTGTGGATGTATTTCAAGGCCTACCTTCAAACTCAGTGCCTCTTTGCTTGACATCATGGGAATATCAAAAGAAATCAGCCAAGACCTCAGAAAGGAAATTGTAGACCTCCAAAAGTATGGTTCATCCTTGGGAGCAATTTCCAAATGCCTGAAGGTACCACGTTCATCTGTACAAACAATAGTATGCAAGTATATACAGCTCATGAAGGAGATGCATTCTGTCTCCTAGCGATGAATGTACTCTGGTGCGAAAAGTGCAAATCAATCCCAGAACAACAGCAAAGGACCTTGTGAAGACGCTGGAGGAAACAGGTACAAAAGTATCTACATTCACAGTTAAACATGTCCTATATCAACAAAACCTGAAAGGCCGCTCAGCAAGGAAGATGTCACTGCTCCAAAACAGCCATAAAAAAGGCAGATTACGGTTTGCAGCTGCACATGGGGACAAAGATCGTACTTTTTGGAGAAATGTCCTCTGGTCTGATGAAACAAAAACATAACTGTTTGGCCGTAATGACCATCGTTATGTTTGGAGGAAAAAGGGGGAGGCTTGCAAGCCGAAGAACATCATCCTAACCGTGAAGCACGGGGGTGGCAGCATCATGTTGTGGGGGTGCTTTGCTGCAGGAGGGACTGGTGCACTTCACAAAATAGATGGCATCATAGGAAAGAAAATTATGTGGATATATTTAAGCAACATCTCAAGACATCAGTCAGGAAGTTGAAGCTTGGTCACAAATGGGTCTTCCAAATGGACAATGACCCAATGCATACTTCCAAAGTTGTGGCAAAATGGCTTAAGGACAACAAAGACAAGGCATTGGAGTGACCATCACAAAGCACTGACCTCAAACCTATAGAACATTTGTGGGCAGAACTGAAAAAGCATGTGCGAGCAAGGAGGCCTACAAGCCCGACTCAGTTACACCAGCTCTGTCAGGAGGAATATGGGTGAAAATTCACCCAACTTCATGGAAGCTTGTGGAAGGCTAGCCAAAACGTTTGACCCAAGTTAAACAATTTAAAGGCAATGATACCAAATACAAATTGAGTGTATGCGAACTTCTGACCCACTGGGAATGTGATGAAAGAATTAAAATAATAAAATAAAATAAATCATTCTTTCAACTATTATTCTGACATTTCACATTCTGTCTAAGAGGGAACTTTTACAGATTAAATGTCAGGAATTGTGAAAACTGAGTTTAAATGTTTTTGGCTAAGGTGTATCTCAGTTCACTGGCTGGTAGCATCCAGCAGGTGTATCTCACTGATCATCCCTAAAGCCAACACCTCATTTGGCCGCCTTTCATTCCAGTTCTCTAGCTGTGACCACAAAAATCCTGAAGTTGGAGACTTTTTTTCACCAACTTCAAACATCTGCTGTCTGAGCAGTTCCCCATACTGTTTTTATTTTTTATTTACTGTTTTTATTTATTTTTTCTGCTCTTTTGCACACCAATATCTCTACCTGTACATGACCATCTGATCATTTATCACTCCAGTGTTATTAATCTGCAAAATTGTAATTATTCGCCTACCTCCTCATGCCTTTTGCACACAATGTATATAGACTCCCCTTTTTTTCTACTGTGTTATTGACTTGTTAATTGTTTACTCCATGTGTAACTCTGTGTTGTCTGTTCACACTGCTATGCTTTATCTTGGCCAGGTCGCAGTTGCAAATGAGAACTTGTTCTCAACTAGCCTACCTGGTTAAATAAAGGTGAAATAAAAAATAAATTAAAAAATAAAAGTATGTATTGGCTAAGGTGTTGGTATTGACCTTGGGCAAATCAATGTATTCAGAGCTGAATTCCACAAAGCCTGGTATCAGTTTCATAAGAAACTTCTTTCATCATGAAGTTGAGTTTAGTCTGCTACGTTAATTCAAGACTTCTAAGAAAATATAATAATTTCTCATTGGTCATGCGGTTTATGAACAGGCCTAAGCCTACATCTTGAGATGCTGTCATTTGTCCTAAAACTATTAAAGACCCTTCCATTGAAAATAGGATATTTTAAAAAGGGCATAACAACAATGTAGCTTCGGTGAGGGTGGGATTCTGGGCCCACAAATTGCCACAATTATATGATGCCCTTTGCAACAGATATATTTAAAACCCCACATACAGTAGGATAACGTGCATGCATAGGTCTACACTCACTACACAGCTAGCACATAACGTTCTGAGAACCGTATGTTTCTTAGAGATTGGTGAGAGTGTGGATTTGCATACAACCTTCCCATAACGCTTCCTCATCGTTCTATTTCAAGTAATGTTCTGAAATTATTTTGAGAATGTTAACAACGTTCCTCTGTGGGAATTTCAGTACTTCAGCACAAAGTTTCCTAAAGGTTTCCTTATGCTTCTATTTAAAATCATGTTGATGCTGGCTTGCATCTGAAGCTAAGCCGGGTTGCTCCTGGTTGGTTCCTGGATGGGAGACCAGATGCTGCTGGAAGGGGTGTTTTAGGGCCAGTAGGAGGCACCCTTTCCTCTGGGCTAAAAAAATATCTCAATGACCCAGGGCAATGATGACATTGCACTTTGTAGGGTGCTGTCTTTCGGATGGGACGTTAAACGGGTGTCCTGACTCTCTGTGATCACTAAAGATCCCATAGCACTTATCGTTATTACAGGGGCTGAGTCACTGGCTTACTGATGTTCTTCCATGCCGTCCCTAGGAGGGGAGCGTCACTTGAGTCACTGATGTGAACTTCCTGTCTGGGTTGGCGTCCCGCCTTGGGTTGTGCCGTGGGGGAGATCTTCGTGGGCTATACTCGGCCTTGTCTCAGGATGGTAAATTGGTGCTTGAAGATATCCCTCTAGTGGTGTGGGGGCTGTGCTTTGGAAAAGTGGGTGGGGTTATATCCTGCCTGTTTGGCCCTGTCCGGGGGTATCGTCGGACGGGGCCACAGTGTCTTCCGACCCCTCCTGTCTCAGCCTCCAGTATTTATGCTACAATAGTTTGTGTCGGGGGGCTAGGGTCAGTCTATTATATCTGGAGTATTTCTCCTGTCTTATCCGGTGTCCTGTGTGAATTTAAGTATGCTCTCTCTAATTCTCTCTCTTTTTCTTTCTCTCTTTCCTTCTTTCTTTCTTTCTTTCTTTCTCTCGGAGGACCTGAGCCCTAGGACCATGCCTCAGGACTTCCTGGCCTGATGACTCCTTGCTGTCCCAAGTCCACCTGGTTGTGCTCCTGGTTGTGCTGCTGCTCCAGTTTCAATTGTTCTGCCTGCGGCTATGAAACCCTGACCTGTTCATCGGACTTGCTACCTGTCCCAGACCTGCTGTTTTCAACTCTCTAGAGACAGCAGGAGAGGTAGAGATACTCTGAATGATAGGCTATGAAAAGCCAACTGACATTTACTTCTGAGGTGCTGACCTGTTGCTCCCTCCACAACCACTGTGATTATCATTATTTGACCCTGCTGGTCATCTATGAACATTTGAACATCTTGGCCATGTTCTGTTATAATCTACACCCGGCGCAGCCAGAAGAGGACTGGCCACCCCTCATAGCCTGGTTCCTCTCTAGGTTTCTTCCTAGGTTCTGGCCTTTCTAGGGAGTTTTTCAGAGCCACCGTGCTTCTACACCTGCATTGCTTGCTGTTTGGGGTTTTAGGCTGGGTTTCTTTACAGCACTTTGTGACATCAGCTGATGTAAGGGCTTTATAGATACATTGGATTGATTGGTTGATTGATTGAGTATATTCTTAAGGACACATGAGATTGAGATTCAGATGAGCTTTATTAGCATGAATGACAAATCCAATGTTGCTAAAGGGAAGTGAGATAATTACAACAACAATAACAGCAAAAAAAGAAATAACTATAATAATAATCCTAGACGTCATGCCCATAGGTACACGTGTCACCTCAGATTTGTCCGATTAAAATAAGTGTATTTTTGTTGTTGTTTCTCTGTAATACTACTAGCCACCTAGCAATGTATTATAGTTCCCAATCTCCCAACTTTATAACTAGCTACCAATAAGCCATTTCAAGCTATCAATCAAGTTAGAGTAAATCAAATTAAATTATATTTTTCACATGCACCGAAAACAACGGGTGTAGCCTTAACCGTGAAATACTTACTTACAAGCACTTCCCAACGATGCAGAGTTAAAAAATAATAATACAACAAAAAATAGTAACACAAGAGGAGTAAAATACACAAGAATGGAGCTACAGTATATACAGGTATTACCAGTACCAGATCAACGTGCAGGGGTATGAGGTATTTGAGGTAGGTGTGTACATAAAGGAAGGATAAGTATCAGAATAGATAATAACAAGGTATTTGAGGTATATATGTACATAAAGGAAGGATAAGTATTAGGATATATAATAATAAGAGTAAAATAAAGAACAGAACATATAAGTATAAAAGTGTGTGTGTATGCTTGTGTGTGTGTATGCTTGTGTGTGTGTGTGTGTATGCTTGTGTGTGTGTGTGTGTTGTGTTGTGTTGTGTTATGCGTGTGTGTGTATATGTGTGTTTGTGTGGTCAGGTATGCGTGGGTGTGTTATGTGCATATGTATGTAGTGTATGTGCATGTGTGTGGGTTTCGTGTGAGAGTGTCAGTGTCAGTGTAGTGTGTGTATTTCGTGTGTATACACTGAATGTACAAAACAATAGCACCGGTTTGAGTGTACGAAGTACTGCAACGCTGCTGGGTTTTTCACGCTCAACAGTTTCCTGTGTGTATCACAACTTGACACAACTGAATTGAGGCTGTACTGGCTGTTCTGAGGGCAAAAGGGGGTGCAACTCAATATTAGGAAGATGTTACTAATGTTTTGTACACTCAGTTTATATATGAACTATTTAGCAGTCTTATGTCTATTTAGCAGTTTTATGGCTTGGGGGTAGAAGCTGTCTCGGAGCTTGTTGGTCCGAGAGCCGATGCTCCGGTACCGGAGGTTTCTTGTTTGTTTATGGTCTCATACAGTTTGTTGAGTTTCAGAGTGATATTGGCTTGTGGAGGAATATATATGGCCGTAATGATTACGGATGAGAACTCTCTTGGTAGATAAAAGGGTCTGCAGCTTACTATGAGGTATTCTATATCAGCTGAGCAAAAGCTATAGATTTCCATCACACTGGAAGCAGAGGACCAGTTGTTGTTTTTGAAGAGACACCCCTCTCCCTTTGGACTTGCCAGCGGCTGCCTTCATCCAACTATGCCGCTGAAAGGAGAAACAGCAGAGTCCTACAAACATAGTCATACAGCCACGTCTCTGCAAAGCATATAATATTGAACAAAGTAGAGGGTCAGAGGGTCAAGATGGTAATGGTGAGAGGTTAGCATGTCTAGGGGTATGATCTTTGACCCTGGGTAACTTTCTCACTCATCATTATTCATGATATATTCAGGATTATTTCCAATCATGGTACCATTCACAATAATGTAGAAGTGTTTAGAAGCATATTATATTCTTATTTGCAATAAAACTCACTCCAGAATGACACAATACATTATTTACCATTCATTTCTGTTGGGCTCAAAATAATCTGAAACACAACCAAGACAAACTGCAAATACATCCAACAAGTTTGTAGAGTCACAAGCTTGATGTAGTCATTACGTGCTAGGAATATGGAAACAAATACTAAACTTTTGACTACTTTATAAATAAGAATCTTAGGGAAGTCAATAGTTTTGACCCCAATATATTACTTGTTAAACAAAATCTCTTTCTCTGAGCAATTTCCTTAGTATAAAATAATATAATTTCATAAATTATTGCTCAGTATTTGAATGAATTATTTGAAAGTCAATATTGGTCATCTTTATAAAGGGTTTCAATCATTTCAAACCCTGCTGTATATATAAATATTACAAGATAAAAAAATATCTTCACATATTGCCATCCAAAAGTTCACATCTTGGTTATATTAAATTATTCTAGGATATCAATAACTTCAAATCCAACATTGTCAATGACATTAATGGAGGGGAGGTGATGTCCCATTATGTTGTGGAAGCAGTAGGCACAGTGTGCGGTGGCAACGGACGCTACCTTGGAGAAGTTGGAGAAGTCCACTCTGTACTTGCCCTCTTTGCTGCGGGAGATGATGGGTAGGAAGTTGTAACCCCACATGATCTCCTGAGGAATGAAGGAAGTCCTGACCTGGCAGGCTGAGCTGGTGGTCTCGGCTGTACCCTCCAGAAAGACCACCAGCTCAAACTCCTGCTTACGGAGAGTGTCCACTGCCATCTCAAAAAAAGGGCTAGCCTTGTCAATCACATGGTAGAGTGTGAGAGGGCACACAAAGAAGAGGTTGTCCTTCCCAGCGTCCATCATGAACTCAATGTTCACCTGGTCCATGATGATTGTCTCCCCATCGGGTTTGACTGTTGTCCTCAACAGCTTTCCGTAGATCTGGCTCCCGATCATCAGGGTCTTGCGTAAGTTGGCCACTCTTATCATAAGGCAAAGGAAGTCCTTCTTAGGACAGATGACAGCCACCTCACTGAATGAGATGGTCTTGGCCCTTTTCTTAGGGAGGGATATCTTGGACACAATGATTCCACACATGAAGCAGTGTATGAGGGCCCCTATGAGAGTCTGGATAATGATGAGGGCTACAGCACCAGGACATTGGGGGGTGACAGCGCGTACACCATACCCGATGGTGGTCTGGGTCTCCAGGGAGAAGAGGAAGGCCGTAGTCAGACCGTAGACGTTCCACATACAGGGGGTGTGGTTGCTTGGGGGGTTCTGCCATGTCAGGTCCCCGTTGTTCCGGGCGACCCAGAACCACAGCAGGCTGAAGATGAACCAGCTCAGGGTGAATGAGGCGATGAAGAAGAAGAGGACAAAGCGCCAGCGGAACTCTACGAAGGTCGTCCAGAAGTCCACGAGGAAGGCAAAGTGGTTGCCGTACTTCACATTGCCGAATTCAATGTTGCAGTGGCCATCTTTGGTCACCAGCCGGCTTCTGCGGATTCTTCGCTCCACCAGGTGGTCCTGGATGCACTTCCGGATGCCAAACACCATTTTCTAGGTCCTGTCGTCTGTTAGAGAGGACAATTTGTTATTTAACTCACCCAGACAAAGAAATCAATATCCTCGTCATCCAAGAACTGTTAGATATATATACAGACTGGAAACTATTAATACAGAACACTGGAGGTTTTCATTAATATGTTCCATCTTCAAGATAAACCTTCATCCGACCCTGTAACCTATACCTCCCTGTACGCCAGTCATGAAATTCAAGGTGTCTTAAAACTGCAGACTAAATATTCATATTTTGTTCAAGGCTCTTGGATGCTTTGAATTGAATGGAACAAATTACAAACTAGAATTCAATGATAAATAATGTCATTTTTCCGTCAATATCATTGTTCTTCAAATGAAATTGCTGCCCTTCACAACTTTCTTAAAGCAATAATGACAAACCAAGCATTGGTCTATAAGAGGATGTAAGAGATAATGGAGTTGTGTAACATTCACTCTTGGATCCAGACTTGTGAAATAGTTAATGTTTTACCTCCTTTAATTCTTAATTTCACACATTGTTAGTGAACTAATTAGGTAAAACACAAGGTAAAAGTCCCACTGACCTTAATTCTCATCAAAATATAAATATGTGAAACAACTTAGTAGCACAAACGCCCCTGTCAATCTATGATCAATTAAATGATTTCACCTGCCCCAACCATCAGTCTTATTACTTACTTAAAGTGTTGCTCTAGTTACTAGCAATTGCCATGCATCACTTGAACATGTGAATCTACACTTAAGTCCTGCAATCCTGTAATCCTGGGCACATGCCATAGTTAAGACCCCAAGTCATTACAGAAAAGTTATTGTTGAAATATTTCACTCCACTGGCCCAAATCAGTCAGATAACCATAACCTTCCTAAAACATAATCATCTAGCCTACTACAACTATATACAGTTGAAGTCGGACGTTTCCATACGCCTTAGCCAACTACATTTATACTCAGATTTTCACAATTCCTGACATTTCATCCTAGTAAAGATTCCCTGTCTTAGGTCAGTTAGGATCACCACTTTATTTTAAGAATGTGAAATATCAGAATAATAGTTGAGAGGATTATTTATTTCAGCTTTTATTTCTTTCATCACATTCCCAGTGGGTCAGAAGTTTACATACACTCAATTAGTATTTGGTAGCATTGCCTTTAAATTGTGTATCTTGGGTCAAACATTTTGGGTAGTCCTCCACAAGCTTCCCATAATAAGTTGGGTGAATTTTGGCCCATTCCTCCTGACAGAGCTGGTGCAACTGAGTCAGGTTTGTTGGCCTCCTTGCTCGCACACTCTTTTTCAGTTCTGCCCACAAATGTTCTATAGGATTGATGTCAGGGCTTTGGCATTCTTCGACTTGCAAGCCTCCCCCTTTTTCCTCCAAACATAACAATGGGCAATATGGCCAAACAGTTATATTTTTGTTTCATCAGACCAGAGGACATTTCTCCAAAAAGTACAATCTTTGTCCCCATGTGCAGTTGCAAACTGTAGTCTGGCTTTTTTATGGCCGTTTTGGAGCAGTGGCTTCTTCCTTGCTGAGCGGCCTTTCAGGTTTTGTTGATATAAGACTCGTCTTATTGTGGATATAGATATTTTTGTACCTGTTTCCTCCAGCATCTTCACAAGGTCCTTTGCTGTTGTTCTGGGATTGATTTGCACATATCGCACCAAAGTACGTTCATCTCTAGGAGACAGAATGCGTCTCCTTCATGAGCTGTATGACGATTGCGTGGTCTCATGGTGTTTATACTTGCGTACTATTGTTTGTACAGATGAACGTGGTACCTTCAGGCATTTGGAAATTGCTCCCAAGGATGAACCAGACTTGTGGAGGTCTACAATTTATTTTCTGAGGTCTTGGCTGATTTCTTTTGATTTTCCCATGATGTCAAGCAAAGAGGCACTGAGTTTGAAGGTAGGCCTTGAAATATATCGACAGGTACACCTCCAATTGACTCAAATGATGTCAATTAGCCTATCAGAAGCTTCTAAAGCCATGAAATAATTTTCTAGAATTTTCCAAGCTATTTAAAGGAACTGTCAACTTAGTGTATGTAAACTTCTTACCCACTGGAATTGTGATACAGTGAATTATAAGTGAAATAATCTGTCTGTAAACAATTGTTGGAAAAATTACTTGTGTCATGTACAAAGTAGATGTATTAACCGACTTGCCAAAACTATAGTTTGTTAACAAGCAATTTGTGGAGTGGTTGAAAAACAAGATTTAATGACTGCAACCTAAGTGTATATAAACTTCCAACATCAACTGTAGATAGCAAAGAATTATTTGATTGATGGTCCCTGGCAAGATATCAGGAATCAAGGTAAGACCCAAGTGCAGACTGGGCAGGCAAACGACAAGTCAAGGCAGACAGGGGTTGATTATCCAGAGTAGTAGCAAAGGTGCAGGACGGCAGGCAGGCTCAGGGTCAGGGACAGGGGCAGGCTGAAATCAGTTATCCAGAGGTGGAGCAAAGGTACAGCATGGCAGGCAGGCTCAGTGACAGGCAGAGGCTCAGATGACAGGCAGAGTGGTCAGGCGGGCGAGTACAGGGTCAGGACAGGCAAGGGTCAAAGCCCGGTGGACGAGAAAAAGAAACTCAGGGAAAAAACAGGAGCTGACAGGGCTCCTGTCTTTTGTGCTATTATGTGGGGGGTTTTGCATTATTTGTGCATAATTTTTCTGCAACCGTATTTTATGGCAAAAAAAGAGCTTCTGGATATCAGGACAGCGATCACTCACTTCGGATTAGACAAAGATTTTTTCTTCAACAAGCAGGACGTACAGGACATTCTCCGAACACCCGACAAGGCCAACATCCCAGTTATTTGCAAGAGGAAGAGACGCAGGTACAGAGGACACAGAGGGGGTGCCTCGTGAGGATCCGCAGAAGGTGAGTGCGAATGCAGCTGCCGTTACCGTCAATATTACTCGCCAACGTGCAATCATTGGACAATAAATTAGACGATGTAGGAACACGAATATCCTACCAACGGGACATCAAAAACTGTAATATCCTATGTTTCACGGAATCGTGGCTGAATGATAACATGGATTTTCAGCTAGCGGGATATATGAGTGGACGAGAGGGGACGAGAGGGGGGCGGTCTGTGCATATCTGTAAACAACAGCTGGTGCACAAAATCTATGGAAGTCTCTAGATTTTGCTCGCCTGAAGTATAGTATATTGAGATAAATTGCAGGCTACACTACTTCCCTAGAGAGTTTTCAGCTATACTTTTCGTGGTTGTTTATTTACCACACAGACAGATGCTGGCACTAAGACCGCACTCGGTCAGCTGTATAAGGAAATAAGTAAACAGGTAACCACTCACC
Source organism: Oncorhynchus tshawytscha (assembly GCF_018296145.1). Taxonomy (NCBI): domain Eukaryota; kingdom Metazoa; phylum Chordata; class Actinopteri; order Salmoniformes; family Salmonidae; genus Oncorhynchus; species Oncorhynchus tshawytscha. Next base: position 70,153,966 of record NC_056441.1, read on the forward strand.
CAGAGGCGGCGCTCCTAGTGGCCAGAGACTTTAATGCAGGGAAACAAATCAGTTCTACCTAATTTCCATCAACATGTTAAATGTGCAACCAGAGGGAAAACAATTCGAGATCACCTGTACTCCACACACAGAGACGCGTACAAAGCTCTCCCTCGCCCTCCATTTGGTAAATCCGACCACAACTCAGCAGCATACTATCCTGCATACCACTGCTGGCTTGCTTCTGAAGCTAAGCAGGGTTGGTCCTGGTCAGTCCCTGGATGGGAGACCAGATGCTGCTGGAAGTGGTGTTGTAGGGCCAGTAGGAGACACTCTTTCCTCTGGTCTAAAAAAAAATATCCCAATGCCCCAGGACACTGCCCTGTGTAGGGTGCCGTCTTTCGGGTGGGACGTTAAACGGGTGTCCTGACTTTCTGAGGTCATTAAAGATCCCATGGCACTTTTCGTAAGAGAGGGGTGTTAACCCCGGTGTCCTGGCTAAATTCCCAATCTGGCCCTCAAACCATCACAGTCACCTAATAATCCCCAGTTTACTATTGGCTCATTCCTCCCCCCTCCTCTCCCCTGTAACTATTCCCCAGGTCGTTGCTGCAAATGAGAATGTGTTCTCAGTCAACTTACCTGGTAAAATAACAGATAAATAAAAATAATAAATCCTCCTGATTCCTGCTTACAAGCAAAAAATGAAAGCAGGAAGTACTAGTGACTCGGTCTATAAAAAAGTGGTCAGATGAAGCAGATGCTAAACTACAGGACTGTTTACCTATCACCGGCTGGAACATGTTTCGGGATTCTTCCGATGGCATTGAGGAGTACACCACATCAGTCACTGGCTTTATCAATATGTGCATCGTGGACGTCGTCCCCACAGTGACTGTATGTACATACCCCAACCAGAAGCCATGGATTACAGGCAACATTCGCACTGAGCTAAAGGGTAGAGCTGACGCTTTCAAGGTGCGGGACTCTAACCTGGAAGCTTATAAGAAATCCTTCTATGCCCTGCGACGAACCATCAAACAGGCAAGGCGTGAATACGGGGCAAAGATTGAATCGTACTACACTGTCTCCGACGCGCGTCGGATGTGGCAGGGCTTGCAAACAATTACAGACTACGAAGGGAAGCACAGCCAAGAGCTGCCCAGTGACACAAACCTACCAGACGAGCTAAATAACTTCTATGCTTGCTTTGAGGCAAGCAACACTGAAACATGCATGAGAGCATCAGCTGTTCCGGACGACTGTGTGATCACACTCTCCGCAGCCTATGTGAGTAAGACCTTGAAACTGGTCAACATTCACAAGGCCGTAAGGCCAAGTGGATAACCAGGACGTGTACGCCGAGCATGCGTTGACCAACTGGCAAGTGTCTTCACTGACATTTTCAACCTCTCCCTGTCTGAGTCTGTAATACCAACATGTTTCAAGCAGACCACCATAGTCCCTGTGCCCAAGAACACTAAGGTAACCTGCCTAAATGACTCCAGACCCGTAGCACTCACGTCCGTAGCCATGAAGTGCATTGAAAGGCTGGTAATGGCTCACATCAACACCATTATCCCGTAAATCCTAGACCCACTCCAATTTGCATACCACCCAAACAGAACCACAGATGATGCAATCTCTATTGCACTCCACACTGCCCTTTCCCACCTGGACAAAAGGAACACCTATGTGAGAATGCTATTCATAAACTACAGCTCAGCGTTCAACACCAAAGTGCCCTCAAAGCTCATCACTAAGCTAAGGATCCTGGGACTAAACGCCTCCCTCTGCAACTGGATCCTGGACTTCCTGACGGGCTGCCCCAGGTGGTGAGGGTAGGTAGCAATACATCTGCCACGCTGATCCTCAACACTGGAGCACCCCCAGGGGTGCGTGCTCAGTCCCCTCCTGTACTCCCTGTTCACCCACAACTGCATGACCAGGCACAACTCCAACAACTCCAACACCATCAATAAGTTTGCAGACTGTTGTGTCGTCTGCAAACTTATTGATGGTGTTGGAGTTGTTGGAGTTGTGCCTGGTCATGCAGTTGTGGGTGAACAGGGAGTACAGGAGGGGACTGAGCACGCACCCCTGGGGGTGCTCCAGTGTTGAGGATCAGCGTGGCAGATGTATTGCTACCTACCCTCACCACCTGGGGCAGCCCGTCAGGAAGTCCAGGATCCAGTTGCAGAGGGAGGTGTTTGGGAAGTAGTGTTTCTTGGAAGCAAGAAGAACGTTACTGGAATTACTGTCAATTAAAAATATTTGCAACACATATTTGTAGAAGAGAGTAGCTGTAACACGGCAAGCCCACCCTAGGCTCAAAGTCGGTGCATTTAAACATGATAGATATCATCATTACACTGTTGTTATAACAGGAGAATACCAAGTACTCACTGGATGATACTGGTCCAACTACAGAAGATGAGATCCTGTCAGTGTGGAAACTGTGGAAATACAAAGTTGTGTTGCACACGGGATCCCCTCTGTCTCCGTCTCTCTCCCAGCCAGTCTCTGAGGGTGTGCCCTTTGAACTGTAGTTAGTGTTCTGACAGCTCTCTCAGTGCTACAGATGTGTGTGCTTTTATAAAACTTGGGATTGGAATCACATCAGGTGATGTTTACACACACACACAAACATAAAGTAGGCTACCAGTACAGCCCTCCAGCAGGACTGTTGCGTGGGCATGTGTTTACCCCACACAGCGCCAGTACCCAGGTCCAGCCTGACTGCCCCCTGCTACACCACCCGTGTCTTGGGCAGGGCTCTCAATGTCTAGATCAAGAGAAAGCTGTTTACAGTACACACACATGCACAATCACACACACGTGCTTGTATTTGCTGTTAAGTCAAATAGTGTTACTGCATTTCAAATGAAATCAAATAAAATGGTATTTGTCACATGCACCGAATACAACAGGTCTAGGTAGACCTTACAGTGAAATGCTTAACCCTTAACCAACAATGCAGTTTTAAGAAAATACCTTAAAAAGTAACAAATAAAAGTAACAAATAATTAAAGTGCAGCAGTAAAATAACAATTGCGAGGCTATCCGGTACCGCTTGCTGTGCCGTAACAGAGAGAACAGTCTATCACTTGGGTGGCTGGAGTCTTTGACAATTTTTAGGGCCTTCCTCTGACACTGCCTGGTATAGAGGTCCTGGATGGCAGGAGGATCTGGAGGATCTGAGGTCTGTATGGAGGAGTGGGCCAAAATCCCTGCTGCAGTGTGTGTAAACCTGGTCAAGAACTACAGGAAATGTATGATCTCTGTAATTGCAAACAAAGGTTTCTGTACCAAATATTAAGTTCTGCTTTTCTGATGTATCAAATACTTATGTCATGCAATAAAATGCAAATTAATTACTTAAAAATCATACAATGTGATTTTCTGGATTTTTGTTTTAGATTCCGTCTCTCACAGTTGAAGTGTACCTATGATAAAAATCACAAACCTCTACATGCTTTGTAAGTAGGAAAAACTGCAAAATCGGCAGTGTATCAAATACTTGTTCTCCCCACTGTAGATATATTTTTTTATACCTTTATTTAACTAGGCAAGTCAGTTAAGAACAAATTCTTATTTTCAATGACGGCCTAGGAACAGTGGGTTAACTGCCTGTTCAGGGGCAGAACAACAGATTTGTACCTTGTAAACTTGGGGGTTTGAACTTGCAACAGTTTCTAGTCCAACGCTCTAACCACTAGGCTACCCTGCCGCCCCAATATCAACGGTACTGTTCCTGTTATACCTTCTTGTGGCTTGCAGGCTTTCCTCAGGACAAATCAGACACACTGTGGCTGCAGGTCTGATGTGTCCTGAGGAAAGCCTGCAAGCCACAACAAGGTATAACAGGAACAGTACCATGCTGGCATCTTACGTTTTTTTGTTTGTTTGTATTTTACCTCCTTTTCTCCCCAATTTCGTGGTATCCAATTGTTTTAGTGGCTACTATCTTGTCTCATCGCTACAACTCCCATACGGGCTCGGGAGAGACAAATGTCGAAAGCCATGCGTCCTCCGAAACACAACCCAACCAAGCCGCACTGCTTCTTAACACAGTGCGCATCCAACCCGGAAGCCAGCTGCACCAATGTGTCGGAGGAAACACCGTGCACCTGGCGACCTGGTTAGCGTGCATTGCGCCCGGCCCCCCACAGGAGTTGCTGGTGCGCGATGAGACAAGGATATCCCTAACGGCCAAACCCTCCCTAATTCTGACGACGCTAGGCCAATGACCTCCCGGTCACGGCCGGCTGCGACAGAGCCTGGGCTCAAACCCAGAGTCTCTGGTGGCACAGCTAACACTGCGATGCAGTGCTCTAGACCACTGCGCCACCCGGGAGTCCCGTGCTGGCATCTTACAAGTGCAGGTATAGACACTCAGAGTCACATAGAGAGTGTGTGTGTGTGCGTGTGTGTGTGTGTGTGTGTGTGTGTGTGCGTGCGCCCGTGCGTGCGTGCGTGTGCGTGCTTCCCTTCCTCCCCTGCCTTGCTAGAACAGGTTGCATTACCTAGCTCCATGGCACGTCCTCCCCTCCCAAGACTTCATGACGATTAAGAAGCCGTCTAGCTTGAAGAAAGTAATTACACCGAAGTGAAAGAAAAGGCCTAAATTAAATCTGAGCCTCTGAAAAGCTGAAAATCAATTCCTTTCTCCAGCGGCCTTTCTCACCCTGTTCTGTTCTGTGAAGGTGCAGTGGCGTGTGTTATGATATGAGTGCCAATGTAATTTCTTACAGATGTAGGATCTTAATTTGATCACCCTGATGCAGGACATTTAAAACTTGTGTTGTTTTTGAGGTTTAAAAAGTATTCTAAAATTTGTCATTACCACTTTCAGATGTGATTTTCCCTTACGAAATATGTATCAACCCATACAAAAATGTCCAGTCATTATAATCCACATTATAATTCACATTTCCTGTTTTGTTTTCTTGCTTTCTTGCTGTTGCAAACAGGCTCAAATTAAGATCCTACATCTGTAGAATGTTATGAGCCACTAAGAGGTGGAAAGTGCACCATTTGTAAGAGAGAACATTAAGTTAAAGCCCAACAAGCTCTTCCTATTGTTCCCTCTGACTAGTTTAGTTTCTCCACGTCTGCTGTTGTAGATACCACCACACCATAACTAGATCCCCTTTCATTTACAATTACAGGTACAGTTCTTCACATTTAGCTGGTGTTTGTTTGGGTGGTAGAAAACACCGTTACAAGAGATGACTTACAACAAGCCTCTTTCTCCAGCCCAGCCAACAGCCACAGCCGGTACTAGTTATTCACCTCAATAACAAACCTGCAGCGATACTTGCAACTGTACATGCACACAGAGCACAGCAGCTGTCAGTGCAATTCTTCAATTATTTACTGCTATACTTATTCTCTCCACGGTGTCAGTGTCAGGGCTATCCTTCACACGCACAACACACAATCTTGTGGAAGTGGTCTAGTCTTCCAGTCGAATGCATCCTTGCTTTCTGTTTTGAAGTTGAAATCCCAACCATATTCTAGAGAAATGTTTGCAGTTCTCAATTTAAATAGTGTCTCTGATTGGAGGTAGAAAGCTGGAGAACCAGTACTTCAAAAACATTGACAATCTTTTTAACTGAGGTGTCGCAGATAAATTGTTCAGTGGTCCTGGAATGTTAACTTTTATCTCCCCATGTGATTTATGTTAAGATCCCCATAGAGGAAATGAAAGTGTCCGAACAACGGGATAAAAACACACTACATGAGATTGAGTAGACCTGGATGAATGATGTATCCACATAAAAGAAGTAGGTCCATGCACGATTAGATAATTCATCATTTAAACACCAATAGATGTTCTCTTTCCCATAAATTGGGCTCTTGTAACAAACATGTATACGTATATTGATGTTTGGCTGGTAAATGGATGGTCTAATCTGGGGTTGTTCTTGAAATATCCTTTCACTCTTTGACCAGCAGCTCAATACAAGGCAATGATCTACAAGAGCTGTATGCTCAAGATGTTTGTGTTTATTGAAGTCAGTCCTATCACAGACGATAAATGCATAATTGAACCATTTTCTGGTGCCAACAGATATGCTTTATTATGAATGTATCATTGCCATGCTATTAATAATGGTGGCCCTCTGCTTAATACCAAATGCAAAAGGATAATTTAGAGAAGAGGAGAAATATTGTAGACATTAATGCAGGGACTGACCTTAAAAGCAGTTAAAACCTAAAACTTTCTGTTGCACTGTTTAGTCAGCCAGCAGAGCAGCGTGATTATGGAATATCATTTACGGTTTTTAATCAATCTCTCCCTCCCTTCCTCCATTCCTCCATAGTCCCGTTTCTTCCATGATGAGGAGTTTATATGTGGTGTTAGTCATTGGCGTGCTCTGATTTCCCTGCTCTGCTTCCGCCTGGTCCTCGTGCATGGTCCTTCTTGTTCCTGGGAGCTGGTAACATTTCAGTTCATTGGGGTGCCATGCGCTCTGACAAGAGGATCAATCACAACTAATGAACCCTGTGAAAATGCAGTGGAATGCAAAGGAGGGAGGGAGGGAGGGAGGGTGGGTGGGTGGGAGGTGTCTGACCCATTTTCAAGGGTCACATCCAACAACCCTGTGACCTGACCTCCCATCAGTCCACGGTAAATGAGGACAGGGCTTGAGTAAAGGGTCAGACCAATGGTCCCTGGATGTGAAGGAGATGTGCAGTCAACCTCCAGGTCCATCAATTACAGCAATACTGTATAGCTGTCCTGCCTGACCTGTTTTTACTACATTGAACAAAAATATAAACACAACATGCAACAAGTTCAATGATTTTGCTGAGCTACAGTTCATATAAGAAAATCAGTCAATTGAAATAAATAAATTAAGACCTAATATATTGATGTCACATGACTGGGAATACAGATATGAATATGTTGGTCGCAGATACGTAAAAAAATAGTAGGGGTGTGGATTAGAAAACCAGTCAGCATCTGGTGTGACCACCATTTGCCTCATGCAGTTCGACACATCTCTTCAATGGCTATGCGAAGTTGCTGGATATTCGCGGGAAATGGAACACACTGTTGTACATGTAGATCCAGAGCATCTCAAATGTGTTCAATTGGTGGGTATACAGGCCATGGAAGAACTGGGACATGTTCAGCTTCCAGGAATTGTATACAGATCCTTGCAACATGGGGCCATGCATTATCATGCTGAAACATGAGGTAATGGTGGCGGATGAATGGCACAACAATGGGCCTCAGGATCTCGTCACAGTATCTCTGTGCATTAAAATTAACATCGATAAAATGCAATTGCGTTCATTGTCCATAGCTTATGTCTGCCCATACCATGACCTCACCGCCATCATGGGGGCACTCTCTTCACAACGTTGACGTCAGCAAACCACTCGCTCACACAACGCCATACAAGCTGTCTGCCATCTACCTGGTACAGTTGAAACGGCAATTCATCTGTGAAGAGCACACTTCTCCAGCGTGCCACTGGCCATCGAAGGTGAGCATTTGCACACTGAAGTTGGTTACGACACCAAACTGTAATCAGGTCAAGACCCTGATGAGGATGACGAGCATGCAGATGAGCTTCCCTGAGACTGTTTCTGACAATTTGTGCAGAAATTCTTCGGTTGTGCAAACCCACAGTTTCATCAGCTCTCCAGGTGGCTGGTCTTAGACGATCCCACAGGTGAAGAAGCTGGATGTGGAGGTCCTGGGCTGGCGTGGTTACACGTGGACTGCGGTTATGAGGTCGGTCGGCTTATGGTAGAGAAATTAACATTAAATTCTCTGGCAACAGCTCTGGTGGACATTCCTACAGTCAGCATGCCAATTGCATGCTCCCTCAAAACTTTAGATATCTGTGGCATTGTGTTTGTGTGACAAAACTGCACATTTTAGAGTGGCCTTTTCTTGTCCCCAGCACAAGGTGCACCTGTGTAATGATCATGCTGTTTAATCATCTTCTTGATATGCCACACTTGTCACATGGATGGATTATCTTGGCAAAGAAGAAGTGCTCACTAACTGGGATGTAAACAAATTTGAGCACAACATTTTGAAGAAATAAGGTTTTTGTGCATATGGAACGTTTCTGTGATCTTTTATTTCAGCTCATGAAACATGGGACCAAGACTTTTACATGTGGCGTTTATATTTTTGTTCAGTGTACATGGCTAAATTAATTAGTTAGAACATGTAATGTATTTTCTTTCCATTTACAGTATCCCATCATGCTCTTATAGAGTGGGTTAGGGTTAGGGTTAGGGTTGTGTGCACAGTAAACACAGTTTTCCTATTTACTATTGGGATCCAATGTAGCTCACAAAAATAGCGCAACTCCATTGTAAATACAGTTTATCACATGTCTACTCATGGGTATGGAAATGGCTGATTTAATGAATAAAAATTCCCCCAGAACACATTTACATAATACTATGGTTCTGGAAATAAACTATTGTCTTCAAGCTTGAAACTTAAAAATGCTGTACAATACGTTTCTCCCTTGACACCATGCTAATATAAACTCCCCGTGCACCCAGATCCCATCCACTCTCCCTCTCTCCTCTCCCTCTCCCCCAATGGGAGCTTTACGAGAGAGATGCGCTGATGGCTCTAATGACCTTGACATAAAGCCCTTCAATTCAATAACATTTTATTTTATTGACTTCATTTTCAAAGCAAGTGAAATAGATAATAAACAACAATTCAAAATTAACAGCAAACATTACACCTGGTTAAATAAAGGTAAAATTCCAAAAAATAAACTCACAAAAGTTCCAAAACAATAAAGACATTTCAAATGTCATATTGTGCCTATATAGAGTGTTGTAATGGTGTACAAATAGTTAAAGTACAAAAGGCAAAATAAATAAACAAAAATATAGGTTGTATTTACAAGTGTTTGTTCTTTCCTGGTTTCCCTTTTCTTGTGGCAACAGGTCACACTTCTTTTTATGTAATTGTTGAATTGGACCCCTTTTTCTCCCCCATTTCGTGGTATTGTTAATAGCTACAATCTTGTCTCATCGCTGCAACTCCCATACGGGCTCGGGAGAGACGAAGGTTGAAAGTCATGCGTCCTCCGATACACAACCCAACCAAGCCGCACTGCTTCTTAACACAGCGCGCATCCAACCCGGAAGCCAGCCGCACCAATGTGTCGGAGGAAACACCGTGCACCTGGCAACCTTGGTTAGCGTGCACTGCACCCGGCCCGTGTGCGCTGCACCAGGTCTGCCTTCGGTGGCCTCCCTCAATAGCAGGCTAGGCTCATCGAGTCTTTACATAGCCAATGATTTAATTTTGGGTCAGTCACAGTGGTCAGGTATTCTGCCACTGTGTACTCTCTGTTAGGGCCAAATAGTACTCTAGTGTGCTCTGTTTTAAAAAACATGTATTTCCAATGTGTCAAGTAATCTCATGATTTGATTGTGTTGATGTCCTGGGGCTCTGTGGGGTCTGTTTGTGTTCGTGAACAGAGCCCCAGGACCAGCTTGCTTAGGGGGAACTTAATTGACTGGACCTTCTTGCAACACCTTTATTTTTGTCTTGCTGAGATTTACTGTCAGGGCCCCGGTCTGACAGAATCTGTGCAAAAGATCTAGGTGCTGCTGTAGGCCCTCCGTGGTTGGGGACAGAAGAACCAGGACATCAGCAAACAGAAGACATTTGACTTCAGATTCTAGTAGGGTGAGGCCGGGTGCTGCAGACTATTCTAGTGCCTTCGCCAATTCATTGATATATATGTTGAAGAGGGTGGGACTTAAACTGCATCCCTGTCTCAGCCCACGGCCCTGTGGAAATAAATGTGTGTGTTTTTTGCCTATTTTAACCACACACTTGTTGTTTGTGTGCATGGATTTTATAATATCGTATGTTTATCCCCCAACACCACTTTCCATCAATTTGTATAGTAGACACTCATGCCAAATTGAGTCGAGGGCTTTTTTAAAAATCAACAAAGCATGAGAAGACTTTGCCTTTGTTTTTGTTTGTTTGTTTGTCAATTAGGCTGTGCATGGTGAATATGTGGTCAGTCATAAGATAATTTGGTAATAGCCAATTTGACATTTCCTCAGTACATTGTTTTCACTGAGGGAATGTAAGAGGCTGCTGTTAATGATAATGCAGAGGATTTTCCCATAGTTGCTGTTGACGCATTTCCCACAGTAGTTATTGGGGTCAAATTTGTCTCCACTTTTGTGGATTGGGGTGATCAGTCCTTGGTTCCAAATATTGGGGAAGATGCCAGAGCTAAGGATGATGTAAAAGAGTTTTAGTATAGCCAATTGGAATTTGTTGTCTGTATATTTGATAATTTCATTGAGGATACCATCAACACCACAGGCCTTTCTGGGTTGGAGGGTTTTTATTTGTCCTGTAGTTCATTCAAGGTCATTAGAGAATCCAGTGGGTTCTGGTAGTCTTTAATAGTTCATTCTAAGATTTGTATGAAGATCATGTATATGTTTTTGTTCTTTGTTCTTTGTTATAAAGCCAAAAAGATTGGAGAAGTGGTTTACCCATACATCTCTCTTTTGGATAGATAACTCTTTGTGTTGTTGTTTGTTTAGTATTTTCCAATTTTCCCAGAAGTGGTTAGTCTCTGGATTCTTCCATTACATTGAGCTGTTTTCTGACACACTGTTCCTTCTTTTTCCGTAGTGTATTTCTGTGTTGTGTATTTCTGTGTTGTTTTAGTGATTCACAATAGTGAAGGCGTAGGTCAAGGTCTCTATGTTTTTGGTTGGACAGGTTTCTCAATTTCTTTCTTAGATTTTTGCATTCTTCATCAAACCATTTGTCATTGTTAAAATAAAAGGTAAAATAAAATAAATACAAATTGTTGTCCATTTTCTTTGGTTTTCTATTTGAGATTTTTAGATTTGATAGGGAAGCCGAGAGGTCAAATATACTCTTAAGATTTTCTACTTCCACGTTTACACCTTCCCAATTACAGTGGAATTTTTTGTCCAGGAAGATGTCTGAAAGAGATTGAATTTGTTGTTGCCTAATTGTTATTTAGTAGGTTTCCAAACTACATTCATTCCATCTATAGCATTTCTTAAAATACTCAGATCCTTTGGCTTTGATGCCTCATGATTGAGTATTGCTCTGTTCAAGTATACTGTGTTCTCTCTCTACCTTTCTCTCTACCTCTCTCTCTCCCTATCCTGTCTCTCCACTATCTCCCTACACTCTCTCTTTCTCGTTACCTCTCTCTCTACCTATCCTCTCTCTCCCTATCCTCTATCTATATCCTATAATCTCTCTCTCCGCCTACTCTCTCCCTATAATCTCTCTCTCCAAATAATATCTACCTACAGTGCCTTGCGAAAGTATTCGGCCCCCTTGAACTTTGCGACCTTTTGCCACATTTCAGGCTTCAAACATAAAGATATAAAACTGTATTTTTTTGTGAAGAATCAACAACAAGTGGGACACAATCATGAAGTGGAACGACATTTATTGGATATTTCAAACTTTTTTAACAAATCAAAAACTGAAAAATCGGACGTGCAAAATTATTCAGCCCCCTTAAGTTAATACTTTGTAGCGCCACCTTTTGCTGCGATTACAGTCGCTTGGGGTATGTCTCTATCAGTTTTGCACATCGAGAGACTGAAAGATGCCTACCTAACACCATACCTACTGTGAAGCATGGGGGTAGAAACATCATTCTTTGGGGCTGTTTTTCTGCAAAGTGACCAGGACGACTGATCCGTGTAAAGGAAAGAATGAATGGGGCCATGTATCGTGAGATTTTGAGTGAAAACCTCCTTCCATCAGCAAGGGCATTGAAGATGAAACGTGGCTGGGTGTTTCAGCATGACAATGATCCCAAACACACCGCCCGGGCAACGAAGGAGTGGCTTCGTAAGAAGCATTTCAAGGTCCTGGAGTGACCTAGCCAGTCTCCAGATCTCAATCCCATAGAAAATCTTTGGAGGGAGTTGAAAGTCCATGTTGCCCAGCAACAGCCCCAAAACATCACTGCTCTAGAGGAGATCTGCATGAAGGAATGGGCCAAAATACCAGCAACAGTGTGTGAAAACCTTGTGAAGACTTACAGAAAACGTTTGACCTCTGTCATTGCCAACAAAGGGTATTTAACAAAGTATTGAGATACACTTTAGTTATTGACCAAATACTTATTTTCCACCATAATTTCAAATAAATTCATTAAAAATCCTACAATGAGATGTTCTGGATTTTTTGTTCTCATTTTGTCTGTCATAGTTGAAGTGTACCTATGATGAAAATTACAGGCCTCTCTCATCTTTTTAAGTGGGAGAACTTGCACAATTGGTGGCTGACTAAATACTTTTTTGCCCCACTGTATGGTCAGTGGTGGTTGGTTGTTGGGGAGAAAGTACATTTGACATTTTCTTATTACATTTTCTTCTTGAAGAATGGTTTGAATTCTTGAATTCAAAATGCTACAGAAAACCTTTCCCAAGTTGCTGTTTACACAAATTCCCCTGTAATTTTTGGGGTCTGATGATTTGTCTCCACTTTTGTGGATAGGGGAGATGAGCCCCTGGTTCCAGACATCAGGGAAGCAGCCATAAGTTATATACATGTTGAACAATTTAATCACAGCATTTTGCTACTCAGGTGCGCTGTTTTTCAGCATTTCATTTCTGATGTTATCCAGACCACAAGCCTTCTTTGATTTTATGGATTTGAGCTTTTCATTTAGTTCGTGTTGGGTTATTGGGTAATCTTATGGATTTTGGTTGTTTTTAATGACTGATTCAAGGATGCTCAATTTTTTTACATTTCTCTTGTAAGTCTGTATGTGGGATGTTTTTGTATAGATTATCAAAATAAGTTTTCCAAATTCCTTTCATCTTGTATGGTTAATTCTTGTGGCTTTGTCATGCTTGAATTGTTCCACATGTCCCAGAACGGATTTTGGTCAATTGTGTTTTCAATTTCATCAAGTGTCTTGTTGGTATAATTCAATTTCTTGCATTTCAGTGTTTGTTTATACTGTTTCAGTGTTTCAAAGTATTCATAGCGTAGCTCTAGGTTGTTTTGCTGCTTATATTTTTAATTTGTCTTAGGTGCTTTCTAATTGTTTTACATTTGTTATCAAACCATTTTTCAGAACCATTTTGTTTTTTGTTTCTGATGTTGCATTTCTTTGGTTTTCTGAAATGTGCTTTTGATGCTGCTTTTTGGAATATGCAATTGATGTTTTGAGTAGCCGAATTGACACCCTCTTTATTGTCTTGGTATTGTGAGTTATTGAAGAGCTGTATAGAGTTCATAATTTCATTTGAGTTCAGTGTTTCAATGAATCTTTCTGCACTGTTTTTAGCCCATCTGTACGATTGGTTTATGTTGTAGAGTTTATTGGGCTGTTTTTTTATTGAATATTGCTGGTTAATTTCTTCAGAAACACGTTGATCTGACTGTGATCTGACAATGGTGTCTGTGGTCTGACAGTGAATGCACTAATGGAGGAGGGGTCAATATCAGTGATGGTATAATCGACTACACTTGTCCCAAGAGCTGAGCAGTAAGTAAAGTGACCTAAAGAGTCCCCTCTGATTCGACCATTAAGGATCTAAGGCTCGACAGAGATGCACTATCTCCTTCCCATTTTTGTTCAGTATTTGGTCAGGACTGTTTCTATTATTTATAATAGGGCTACTGTACATGGAGGGGTGTCCAAATATGTGGTGGTTACCTCCCGCATCAGTGTAGTCAGGCTCAGAACCGGTTCTTGATTTGAAATCTCCACAAATAAGCACTTTACCCTCTGCACTCTACCCACTGATCATCAAAGTATGATGAATCTGAAGGAGGAGTATAAGCTGCACATACGTAAACATCATTGTCACAATAGATTGTACCTTCGTTAAGTTTTAGCCAAATGTGGTTAGTTTTTAAAATTTCATTCAGTGCTCAATACGCTCTTTCTACCTCTCTCTCTCTTCCTCAATCTCGCTTTCCCTCACTCTCTCTCCATGTTACTCTCTCTCCCTATAATCTCTCTGTACCTCTCTTTCTACATCTCTCTCTCTCTATCTCGCTCTCTCTCTCTCTCCTTATCCTCTCTCTCCCTATCCTCTCTCTCTACCTCCCTATACTCTCTCTACCTCACTCTCTCTCTACCTCACTCTCTCTCTACCTCACTCTCTCTCTACCTCACTCTCTCTCTACCTCACTCTCTATCTCTCTACCTCACTCTCTCTCTCTCTCTCCCTATACTCTCTCTCTACCTCACTCACTCTCTCTCACTCTCTCCCTATACTCTCTCTCGCTATACTCTCTCCCTATACTCACTGGGCAGCAAGTGACTAGAGCATTGGACCAGTAATCAGAAGGTTGCTGGATCCAATCCCCAAAGCTGACATGGTAAAAATCTGTCGTTCTGCCCCTGAGCAATGCAGTTAACCAACTGTTCCCTGGGCGCCATGGATTTTGATTAAGGCAGCCCCCCACACCTCTCTGATTCAGAGGAGTTGGGTTAAATGCGCAAGACACGTTTCAGTTGAATACATTCAGTTGGACAACTGACTAGGTACCTCCCTATTCTCTGCCTCTCACAGTGTTCTTCTCTTCCCAGCTCATTCCTCTTTGACTGCAGAGTGAAACGTGCCATGTGGCACAGACACACACACACGTAAAGGATACATCCTAAGATACAAGGGCTCTGCGTGGAAGTAAGAGGAGGGTGAGGAAGTAAGAGAAGAGCAAGAGGGTGAGGGGGTGGTCGGGTGAGGAAACACTCACACACTCAAGCACATAGGACTAGAGCGGTGAAAAGGAGAAGAGAAGAGCTGGGAGGCAGGAGGGCTGCTGAACAAAGCAAGGGAAGGAGAGGGGAGTCCATGGGAGAGTAGCAGCCGTGAAATGCCTCGACGGGAGCCTGCCAGCTGCTCCTGTGGCCACCTGAAGGTAAGACTCATGCTAGACTGAGAAAAAGTAGGGAGACACGGCCGGAGCAGAGAGAAGGAGGGAGAGAAAGTATAGCTCTGATGCAAGCCTAACGCTGTGGTTGTAGGGTACACTTGGGCTGCAGCTGAGCTGTTCGATCTGCCTTTGAATGCGATGCCATGCTGTCATTACATTCCGTAATTCATCACCTCGCCATCATTCATTTAGCCGCGTGTCAGATCAAAGTGTGTACGTGAATTAAAACCATATAGTATGGTTACTATGCTCCCTAAGAAAGAGATACCTCAGATACCTCCAGCCTGCACTGCCTGCGACCTCTTTCCCATCACAGCCTGCTTGTGTTCTATATCACTAATGTCACTGCAGTGCATTTGTTTGCTCTCATTCTGAGGGCTAGGTAATCAAAAAACAATGGGTTTCCAGCCCTGTCAGACCACTGTGAGATGCTGCTGAGGCTACTGCCTAGTTGCCTGATGCTAGAGGATGCTTAAATTCTCCTAGAGCGGAATGCAGGAGTTTAACGAGTGCAGCAGCCAACAGTGTGGGGGTTTTACACACAGCACCGTGTGTTGTGTTGTGTTTTCGATTCCACACATTCAATGAAAGAAGGTGGGTGAGAGAGAGAGAGAGAGAGAGAGAGAGAGAGAGAGAGAGAGAGAGAGAGAGAGGCCATTATCTGTTTGCAGTAGCTTTTCGCTGGAATATCGTAGACTAGTAAAGAATTTAGAGCAAATCATTTGCATTGATTCCGTTGGAGCACTCAGTCCTCTCTGAGCCGGGGATTAGAAAGGCTAGTTTCAGGGCTGTGATGTGCTATTGTCTGCTCTTATAGGCTGTCCTGGTTGAGTGCACTCTGCACAAAATATCTTGAGTTGTCCCTGTAAAACTTTCATGACAATGGGGTCTGTGGCCATGTCCAACGAGCATGTTTTTCCGACGCAATGTTCCTGGGAATGTCCTCAGCAGGGAATGCAGAGGTGGTTTAAAAGTATTCGGTATGTGATCATTATTTTTTCAAACATTTCCCATTGAGCAGTGTAAAGTTGGGCTAACAGGGAAATGAACTATAGGAGAAGGATGGTGCAGAACAGTAGTATATAGCACATATCTTATTCTATGCTCACCTTTTTAACCTTTTGATTAAGTTTGTGTGTGTGTGTATGTGTGTGTGTAACCAGTCCATTTGTATAGGTATCCCTTCAATCTGACATGAACCATTGATGAAATGGTGCAGCCATTTTGATTGTTGCAGCCACTGTTTGATTGTTGCACAGGGTGAAAGTTGTAGCACCGTAAGTGATTTTAATGGATGGCCCTTTGACCTTGTACACTGCATTAGAGTTATGCTGTAACTCCTTTTGTAAAGCCATCATTATCAGCCAGCCTCTGTGCATCACCTCAGTCAACCACTGAAACCAACTCAGTCTCTCTCATGTTGTGGACTGAGGTTTGATTCAGCCCAGAATGCTAGCCCAAATCTAATGAGACATTGAGATGAGATTACTGTGTGTTTGAATAATTAATTGTGTGAATTTATTTTGTGAAAACCGGGTCCCTGGGTAAGGTGGTAGGCATGGCTGTGATAAAAATCAGCCCATCCCCGCTTGTATTGCAGCAATGCATCTGTGTCGGGAGCTTAGCCAAGCGTGAACAATTCTTTGTATTAAGTGCTATGGAAACTGTGTGTCTGTATGATTTGAAAAGAAGGCTACTGCAGCCCTGTAAAGCCACTCAGCTAGGCAGAATGGGAGAGCATTTCTTGTCCAGGTTAATTGGCCGTTACCGAGGTGGAGGTGGAAGTGGAAGTGGGAGGAGAGTGATACTTGGCCATGCTCTAATCTGTCCAGTGTCACTGACTGGAGAACAATGTGGGATGACATTGAGGTTTTAGAGACAGAGCTCCTTGCAAAAGCAGTGATGTCCTTCATCTTGAAGGGCATTATGGGGATTAAGATGCTGCAGGTCATACGGATCGGAACTCCATTGTTAAAGGGCGGCTGAACTTCCTGATTTGGCCTAGTTTTAGATTTGGTTCGTTAAGAAATGCTAGAGGCCATGACTGAATTCAAAAGTGAGTTGGTTTCGTGGTGTGGTTTGATGTGGGTATCTCCTGTGTGTTTGCAGGTGGGAAGAGTTAGCCAAATTATTTTGCCAATTGGCTTCAGCTGGCTGTTGTGCAACAGTAGCAAAATTGGTTTGACTTTGGATATTCTATCTCTGGGTCGGTCTTGTCAATAAATGACACAATGTGAATGAGACAGTATTTTCATGTTGCACACCTTTTAAGCTCTCATTAAATGCTTTCGATATCTGTATGTTAATTTCTTTTTTTTGCCATTAATGAATGTGTTATTCAATGTGTTTCAATGGGCTACAGTAGTAAAAGCCAATATAAATGTGTTTTTTTTAATACATTTTTTTAAATCCCAAAATTTGAATTCAAATAGTTAAATGATCCACGGTCTGACCGTCTTAAAACAATTCCATATGTTAGGTTAGTAGAACCCTTTCATATGCAATTTTCATGTATTATTTGTTCTATAATTTGACGCAGTAGTGGTGTCTATCCTGGAGAATCATAATTAGAACCCTTGCTATCATTAGGTGAAATAAATTAACATCTTGTTTACTTAACCATCTCCAGACGGATTTTCCTTTGCGTACACATCTATCTATGGAGCCAAGTGTGAGCATCCATCACCCAGGGTGAGTAGATTCCCTCAGTCACAGCCCATTAACACAGGGAATGAGACATATGTTCAGCATAACGGGCTCAAGGCTTATTGAGTGACACCATGGATGTTCTGACATGGTATGTGGTGGCGAGAAGGAGCGGCCTCCTCAAAGGACTGGTGCAGGGACAGAGTGAGGTGCCGCAAGAATTCTAATTAGGTCCGTGTGACCTTTGGCTCTTTCTGCATGCGCTCAGCACCCCCTCCTCTCTTCCTCTCCTGCTTTCTACCTCCTCTTGTCCATCCACCAGTCACTCTCTCACTCCTGTGAATGTGGGCTCTGGCCCGTAAATCACGATAAGAGGCTGACGAGCCACCTGATAAATACGGGACATGGTGTTGCAGGGTGTTGGAGCTCCTGTCCTCTCCTTAACCCCAATCCTCCTCTCCTGCCACATTCATGTCCTATAGGACTACTCTGGTCCAGTGGACTGGGTGTTGTTGGCTTGGCCTGGTGCTCAGTCCGTCCAGCATCACTCAACAGTGTTGGGGAGTTTGGGGCATCACTTATAAATACACGTACCCTTGGCACAGGGGCGCGAGAGGACGAGATTCGAGTAAGCAGCAGTTATTCCTGGCTGTGGCTGTGTGGTGTTTAGTTTTTTGGTCCGTTGTCATTTCATTAGACTAATAGTCTCCAGTGTGGGCAGGCCGTCTAGCTGAGGCGGTGTCCATTGCTCAGGAGAAGGTGATCCGTGAGAGATGATACAAGTACTATACTGTATATGCTCAAGGCCGGCTATCAGCCACGAGGAGGGTAAAAATTAGTCTGGGCCTGAAGCCAAGCTGGCTGGCATCCATAGGCTTCGGAGACATTTTTAGTCATTTGCCCTGACCGACCTCAAAGTGTCATAAGTGAGCAAAGATAGGGATGAAGCGCTGCACTGTGAGCCACTTGTCTTATGCCTCGATCACACAGCGTCCTTACATTTTGGCACACCAGAAATACATTCATTTCCAATGGAACACTTTGTTTGCCTTGCAGCATTGCGTTGCAGAGGCAGTTGCAGTGCGTTCTGTGTGGTGCATACGTTGGAATGATCAAACGTATGCATCAAACTGTATGCGTAGACGGCTTGACAGAAATGGTAGCAGAGGGGGAATGTTGAACTTTTGTTGCACACATATCAAGATTATGCTGCGTACCATTTTGCGCAATGATGCTCTTGGTGTGATCGAGGCATTAGCCTGCGACTAACTCATGAATGAGAGCCTGGTAACCATGACGCTGCTGCTGAGAGTTGGCTCTGGGAAGAGGGAAGCAGGGGAGGGGGAGAGAGGAGCAGGGGAGGGGAGGGGAAGTTCCAGTAGGCTCCCAATGCTGGGCTACAGAAATGACAGAGACATTGGAGCAACTTATTCCACTAGAGAAGATATATATCTTCTGCACTGATTGTGCAGATCCTCCCAGTGCAGATATTATTGAAGACTCAGCTCTCTCTCTCTCTCTTTCCTCCCCTCTGTCAGACCTATGCTTTGTTTTGATGACTCCTCAGAATTGAATTTTCTGTGGAAAATAGAACCCTTCTGTATGACCTCAGAATATATAGATCAGTGCCCCCAAATAACAGAATTTGTATTGTAAACCAAAGGGTTACTGCAGAATTAGCCGTTTTTTACTGCACTCATCATTCTCTGAGGAATGGACAGTAGCGTGGTATACTGGAGCTTGTTCATAGATCTAGCTTGAAACCATTTGCAAAACATGCACGTCTCATGGATATTTTCAGACAGGAAATGTGTTTGATTGAGTCCCCAAATTTGCTCTTTTAAAGAGCTTTGATTACCTTCAAATTATGTAAGCTAATCGAGAAAATGAAGTGCTCCAAACCCAGTTATCTTGTTGATCAAGTTTTTAGTCTTCTCAGGCAGAGTAATGACTAGGGGTTAATCTAAGTCCTCATTATTATGGTCCTCCAGAGGCCAGTTAACTCTGTTGGCCGACGGTTGTGTTATTGGAGCAGTATTTAATATTGATACAAGCCTTGTCCTGGCCACCTAACTCCTCACAACTAGCCCTCACATTTCGTAACTGCACAGAGGGCTGACATCGACAACATTTTAAAGAGCCTCTAATGAAGATAATTAAACCTTACAATAGCTGTTTGTGTAACTCAAACAAAGACTTGGACTGTCCTCAAAAAACGTAATGTGAAAGTGTACAGGTGGAAACATTACAGCAGCCTGAAACAGCTGCTAGAGAGAGAAAGAAAGAGAGAGAGAGAGAGAAAGAGAGAGAGAGCGCACGAGCACAACTGCAGGTTTACTTCTCCGCCACCAACAGATGAGCACTCACTCTATCAGAGCCTAAACCCAATTCACCCAAAGCATCCTGTCGCTCTCCAAGTAACAAGATGAATGCTTGTTATCCTCTTAAAGATAAAATACTAAGCTGGAATCTGTGTTTGCACAACCGCTGGTGAGTCTGCAGCGAGAGCAGAGCAGCAATCAAACACAGGCAGAGTATGCACACAGGTCCTGGGTTCACCAGTCACTGGGGAGATGTTTAATGCATGAAAGTGTCATGACGTTGGCCTGGGCGTAGGTTTATGACAGTCATAAATTCCTCTTCCCCCCTTTTTCCTCTCTCTACCCTACTGATGTTACATTTGCAAAACCCTTGGTTAACATAGAGATTCTGGGAACATCAGAAGGTGGGGGGAAATGAACTATATTCTGGTAATCCAAACAATTGAACATATGCGGTGATATTTAATGAATATGATGTCAGCTCGGTTGTCATCTGAGACATTCTCATCAATGATAAGATGACAAACTCTACAGTGGAAAGTCTACACATCAGAGTTATCGGATTCACATGGAATTGTTGTTCAATATATATGTTTGAATATGAAATTATTTGTGATGGGATGAAATGTGATTTTAGCTTCTAAAATGTGAGATTTTAGAAGCTAAGGTAGGTCTCTGCTCAATCAGTGGCTCGCCCCTGTGAAGGGACATGGGCTATAAAACTTTTCAAACACGCCCTCCTCTCCCTTCCTATATAAAGCCTTGACGACAATGTAACCTCCTGTTCCGAGGATGTGAGGACGACGGTCCGATGTCAGAATGGTTCAGATAATAACTACAGAACGAAGCCAACATCAGCGTGAGCTTTGGTTGCGAATGGTATGAACTTTGAACTCTTATTCACTACAGAAGTGATACCTCCTAGCCGTTGAGTTAGCAACAGCAGCTGCAAACGCAGGTTAGGAAGGAACAGACAGAGTATCCCGTCTACCACACAACGACGTTACTACAACGTATCCAATTGACAACCAGAGACATTCTTCAAAGGACAAAGGACTCGGTTTGGCAACACGGCCTTCCATCTACCACCAACTTACTGAAGCGCAGCTCAGAGTAAATATTTATTGCATTTTCCTTTTCCAAATGGGCTGTAATTTAGAATGCACAAGATACTGTATTTACGATAGCACAGCTTCGCCCAGTCTTCCCTCACTCAAACCCAGAACTTTTTCTTTTGTGTAACAAGCTGTCGTATCTGTTCTGCCCGTCAGGGACGTTTTCCTTTATGACGTCATTTGTAATCAAGTTATGATTAATTATGTGTATGTGTGATTAGTTAGGTATTTAGTAAATAAATAATTAAACCCAATTTTGTATTGCTGATTCAACTTGTTAGCCAGGGTTCGTGCAGATAACCAAGAATTTAAAACTTTCAGATGAGACTGAATTAAGGTGACGATTAATATTGACTGCTACTGATGTAAAATATTACTAGGTCTTTAAGAGTTTATTCAGAAGATAACAGCTCTATAAATATTCTTTCATGGTGCTCCGACTCTCTAGTTAATTACATTTACATGATTAGCTCAATCAGGTAATATTAATTACGGAGAAATTATTTTATAGAATAGCATGTCATATGACTTAATCCGGCATAGCCAAAGACACGACATAATCCTGAACTGACTTGGAAAGCAGGACTTGGCGACACTATAACGCATTCACTATTCTGGGCCTTGTGTGTCTTGTATTCGTGTCTGTCTGTCTGTCTGTCTGTCTCAAATGCTTGTCACGTCGCTCTGCCCTTTGCTTTAGACCCGTCTATGTCAACACTGTATTCCTGTGTGGATCTCATGTGTGACGTGGGCCCTCGCTCCTCCACCCCACTTTGCATTTTCTCTCCATGATGCCTTGCCTTGCATCTATCACTGATCAAAATAGAGCAATGTCAGAGCATGACGACAGAGACAAATCAGATGGTTTTGTTATTCTCAGGTAGAAGCAATCTGGTGATTGCTTTCTGATTGGCAGAGGTGGAATCAAGACACTATTATTCGAATCACAAGGTTTGAGTCTCAAGTCGAGTCCCAAGTAGAATGGGTCGAATCTCGAGTCGGGTCCAAGTCGTGCATTCTAAGAGCAAGTCGAGTCAAATCATACGTTTTTTCAAGTCGAGTCTCAAGTATGTGAAATAAGCTATACATGCAATGAGTTGTCTATTTATTGAAGCTACCAGACAGCACTTTTCTTTATTTTGTCTACAACATATTTTAATTATGTAATAATTCATTTTAACAAGAAATTATAAATGCAAGCTTCATAAGTAAATGATGCATTTCAAGCAATTTTGAAATACTGTACCTAAAGACCAGTAGACCTATGCTAGTAATTGTTGGTTGAGGGTCCATTGCTGGTGAGTTTGCAAAGTAAACAGTCGATATTCTTGATCACACATTTTTTGTCGCTGCACATTTATTTATGGCAATGCTCTCCTTACAATCTGATGTTTGTGTTGCACCCGATCCTATAGCTGTATAGCAAATCAGAAATCTGTAAGTGATTCTCAACGTTTTTGACCCCCATTCCCCAAAAAGTAGTGGCTCAAAGCTTGCGAGCCCCGCGCACACACATGAATGCGCACACAATGGCTGGGTAAATGTAGCCTGTCAATAAAGCCAGAAATGGCAATGCATTTTCTAAACTTAAGATACAGAAATAAACTATTTTTTTACACCTGCATTTTGAGCTGAAAGTGATTCATGTTTGCAGCCAAGTAGGGATATCATGCCGTCACTTCTCTAAGCAAGAAGAATCATACAGCCTAAATACCTGTACACAGGAGGTTGCAGGATCAGATGGAAAGCATGGTCTGTCTGCACCAAACACTATCACTTTGGAGGGCTGCCTGCCCGCAGAATGCTTGTCAACTAGGTAGCCCATTTCTTCCTCACAAATACTGTTATTAATTCACCAGAATATATCTTCATCATCCCACAATACTGAAGGCAGTGAGATGTTACAGCTGTCTTTAGACATATAGTCAGTAACCACCCAAACTTTGAGAATGTTTTAACTTATTGTGTGCATAATGTTGCTGCTACCGTCTCTTATGACCGAAAATAACTTTTTCCTTTAACGAGTCCGACGAGAAGTATATCCTGCTTTCACTGGAACAGGCCCAGATCCACGCCTTTTGCGTGAAGAAAAGACGCTGGAAAAGGGGACACAGATTGGGAATCCTTCTGAGAAGCCGGAGGCGAGCGAGTAAACTCCCAACTCCATCCTCCTTTGCTAACGTGAAATCATTAGAAAATAAATTTGATTACCTATTATTAAGATTATCCTACCAAAGGCACATTAAAAACTGTAACATCCTATGTTTCACTGAGATGTGGCTGAACAAAGAAAAGGATAATATAGAGCTGGCAGGATTTTCCATGCACCGGCAGAACAGAGACGCTTCATCTGGTAAGACGAGGTGTGGGGGGTGTGTGTCTTTTTTGTCAATAACAGCTGGTGCGCGATGTCTAATATTAAAGAAGACTCGAGGTATTGCTCGCCTGAGGTAGAGTACCTTAAGATAAGTTGTCGACCACACTATCTACCAAGAGAGTTCTATTCTTATTATTCGTACCCGTCTATTTACCACCACAAAACGAAGCTGTCACCAAGACTGCTCTCAACCAACTCTATAAGGTCATAAGAAAATGCTTACCCAGACGTGGCGTTCCTAGTGGCCGGGGACTTCAATGCAGGCAAACTTAAATCAGTTTTACCAAATTTTTACCAGCATGTCACATGTGCAACCAGGCGGGAAAGAAATCCTAGACCACCTTTACTCCACACACAGAGATGCATAAAAAGCTCTCCCTCGTCCTCCATTTGGCAAATCTGACCACAATCATATCCTCCTGATTCCTGATTTCAAGAAGAAGCTCAAGCAGGAAGTACAAGTGACTCGCTCAATACGGAGCTGGTCAGATGACGTGGAAGCTACACTACAGGACTGTTTTGCTAGCACAGACTGGAATATGTTTGGGGATTCATTCAATGGCATTGAGGAATACACCACCTCAGTCATTGGCTTCATCAATAAGTGCATCGACGACGTCGTCTTGAGATATGTACTGTACGTTCATATCCCAACCAGAATCCGCATCGAGCTCAAGGCTAGAGCTGCCACTTTCAAGGAGCGGGAGACTAATCTGGACGCTTATAAGAAATCCAGCTACCATCAAACAAACAAAGTGTCAATACATAATTAAGATTGAATCCTACTACACCGACTCTGACGCTCGTCCGATGTGGCAGGGCTTGAAAACTATTACGGAATACACAGGGAAACCCAGACATGAGCTGCCCAGTGACACGAGCCTACCAGACGAGTAAATGCCTTTTATGCTTGATTCGAGGCAAGCAACACTGAAGCATGCACGAGAGCACCAGCTGTTCTGGATGACTGTGTGATAACGCTCCCAGTAGCCTATGTGAACAAAAACTTTAACAGGTCAACATTCACGAAGCTGCTGGGCCAGACGGATTACCAACTGTCAAGTGTCTTCACTGACATTTTCAACCTCTCCCTGACCGAGTCTGTAATACCTACATGTTTCAAGCAGACCACCATAGTCCCTGTGCCCAAGGAAGCAAAGGTAACCTTCGTAATTGATTACAGAACCATGGCGCTCACATCGGTAGCCATGAAGTGCTTTGAATGGCTGGTCATGGCTCACATCAACAGCATCCTCCCGGACACCCTAGACCCACTCCAATTCGAATACCGCCCCTACAGATCCACACATGACGCGATCTCAATGATGAGACGGCCTATAGGGTGATGCCAGGACAGCAACCTCTCCCTCAATGTGAGCAAGACAAAGGAGCTGATCGTGGACTACAGGAAAAGGCAGGCCAAACAGGTCCCCATTAACATTGACGGGGCTGTAGTGCAGTACATCACTGGGGCCAAGCTTCCTGCCATCCAAGACCTACTGCATATAAGAGGCAGTGTCAGAGGAAAGCCCATAAAATTGTCAAAGACTCCAGTTATAGACTGTTTTCTCTGCTGCCGCACAGCAAGTGGTACCGGAGCACCAAGTCTAGGACCAAAAGGCTCCTCGACAGCTTCTACCCCCAAGCCATCAGACTGCTGAACAGTTTTGCCACCAGACAATTTACATTGACCCCCCCTGTTGTACACTGCTGCTACTCGTACCTCTGCACACTGACTCGGTACTGGTACCCCCTGTATATAGCCTCATTATTGATATTCTTATTGTGTTGCTTTTTATTATTACTTTTTATTTTAGCCTACTTGGTAAATATTTTCTTCTTTTTGAACTTCACTGTTGGTTAAGGGCTTGTAAGTAAGCCTTTCACGGTAAAGTCTACACATGTGACCCTAGATGCCTCACAAGTCCTCAACTGGCAGCTTCATTAAATAGTACCCGCAAAACACCAGTCTCAACGTCAACAGTGAAGAGGCGATTCCAGGATGCTGGCCTTCTAGGCAGTTAAAGTCGAGTCCCAAGTCTTGAGGCTCCAAGTCAAGTCTCAAATTTGATTTTCTATCAAGTCGAGTCTCAAGTCATCAAACTTGTGACTCGAGTCTCACTCGAGTCCAAGTCATGTGCCTTGAGTCCACACCTCTGCTGATTGGTGATTATGGAACACATAGTTCATACTCTGTCACTATATTGGATTATTTTTAAACACCAGTTACCCTATCAGTTATTCCACTTTTATATAACTGAAATGGTGTTGTGAAATTGCAGCTAAAATTAGTCCCCATAGACTTGCCCTCTCCCCATCTCATATCTGTAGTGCTGACTTCCCGTATGTAATTTAATCCCATTGCCAAAAAATATTATTCATTAATTTTTTTCCCTCTGTTGGTTTGAGTATGCAATTGATGTTTAAAAATACAATTTCTAGCACATTCAAATCAGAGCACAGACACTGCAGTCTGTCACTAGATCAATGTATTACACCAATAGACCTAAAACAACAACAAAGAAACCACATTTACTGTTCGAAAAGAAGTCTTCGAAACTAAAGAGCTATTATTGTAGGCACATGGGAAGTTTAAACAAAGAAATGAAGACATACAAATCTGCTGTGGACATATTGTGAAGGGTCCAGGCTGGTGATTATTGTGATTCAAGTAGTGGTCAGCTTGTCCATGCAGCATCAGGGCTTTTAACAGTTGGGTTGGTGTTCAGCCCAGGCAGCGTACTGGCACTGATGTGTTCTCCTCCTCGGGGGGATAACAAAGGTTGAACACGGTAGCTACTGACAGCTGAGACTGCTTCATTCAGAGATTACAAATTAGCTAACAGAGTGAGTCCAGAGTCCAGAGTTAATCCACACATTAGCATTCTGTGTTGGTGAAAAAGGTCTGTCTTATTATGATGAACTGAGGCTCTGTTCTAATGTCCTCACTACTGACTTCACTGTCCTCACATGCCACCTACTGTAGCATTAAGTAATGAATGAAGTAATGTACTGGATTTGCATTCTTAATGGAATGCTAGTATGGTTGTTGGAGCATAACAGTAGCCTAGATTTGACATGAAAATGGAGACTTGAGCATGCATTGTTAAGATTCAGGCTCGCTGTTAGTAGTGGCTCCTATTCAAACAGATGACTGGCATAGTAGTTTTGATTTCGTTAAAGTGATTGACATGATATGTGTAGAAAACTTTTTTTTCAGGGTTATCAGTCAATGCAGTATTGACTATGCAGAATTTTTCCTGATCTTTGATTTTTCCTGATTGATCTTAGGGGATATGTTCTGAAAAACAATCTATTGTTGAGATTTGATTGATGCATAATTCTGTGAAAGTGTAATGCTGAATTAATTGGATATTCAAAGCTAGTTGAATCTCCATCTCCCTCTCTCCCCACAGGTGTTGAGCTCCACCTGAGGATGGCAGGAGATTCTCGAGTCCACATGGACCACGACATGGAGATAGGAGTCACACCCACAGCAGTAAGAACATTTTTTTATTTCACCTTTATTTAACCAGGTAGGCTAGTTGAGAACAAGTTCTCATTTGCAACTGCAACCTGGCCAAGATAAAGCAAAGCAGTGTGCCACAGAAAACAACACAGAGTTACACATGGAGTAAACAATAAACAAGCCAATAACACAAACAAGTCAATGACACAGTAGAGAAAATAAAGTCTATATACAGTGTGTGCAAAAGGCATGAGGAGGTAGGCAATAAATAGGCCATAGGAGAGAATAATTACAATTTAGCAGATTAACACTGGAGTGATAAATGAGCAGATGATGATGTGCAAGTATAGATACTGGTATGCAAAAGAGCAGAAAGGTAAATAAAATAAAAACAGTATGGGGATGAGGTAGGTAGATTGGGTGTGCTATTTACAGATGGACAATGTACAGCTGCAGTGATCGGTTAACTGCTCAGATAGTTGATGTTTAAAGTTGGTGAGGGAAATGAAAGTCTCTTCAGCGATTTTTTCAATTTGTTCCAGTCACTGGCAGCAGAGAACTGGAAGGAAAGGCAGCCAAATGAGGTGTTGGCTTTGGGGATGATCAGTGAGATATACCTGCTGGAACGTGTGCTACGGGTGGGTGTTGTTATCATGACCAGTGAACTGAGATAAGGCAGAGATTTACCTAGCATAGACTTATAGATGACCTGGAGCCAGTGGGTGTGGCGACAAATATGTAGCGAGGGCCAGCCGACTAGAGCATAAAGGTCGTAGTGGTGGGTGGAATAAGGTGATTTGGTAACAAAACGGATGGCACTGTGATAGACTGCATCCAGTTTGCTGAGTAGAGTGTTGGAAGCTATTTTGTAGATGACATCGCCGAAGTCGAGGTTCAGTAGAATAGTCAGTTTTACTAGGGTAAGTTTGGCGGCGTGAGAGAAGGATGCTTTGTTGCGAAATAGAAAGCCGAGTCTAGATTTGATTTTGGATTGGAGATGTTTACTGTCTAGCCAGACACCAAGGTATTTATAGTTGTCCACATATTCTAGGTCGGAACCGTCCAGGGTGGTGATGCTAGTCGGGCAGGTGCGGGCAGCGAACGGTTGAAAAGCATGCATTTGGTTTTACTATCGTTTAAGAGCAGTTGGAGGCTACAGTGCACGGTGTCCAAGAAAGGGCCAGAAGTATACAGAATGGTATCGTCTGCGTAGAGGTGGATCAGGGAATCGCCCACAGCAAGAGCGACATGATTTATAAATACAGAGAAAAGAGTCAGCCCGAGAATTGAACCCTGTGGTACCCCCATAGAGACTACCAGAGGTCCGGACAACATGCCCTCCGATTTGACACACTGAACTCTGTCTGCAAAGTAGTTGGTGAACCAGGCGAGGCAGTCGTCAGAAAAACCAAGGCTATTGAGTCTGCCGATAAGAATACAGTGATTGACAGAGTCGAAAGCCTTGGCCAGGTCGATGAAGACAGCTGCACAGTACTGTCTTTTATCGATGGCGGTTATGATATCATTTAGTACCTTGAGCGTGGCTGAGGTACACCCGTACAGCGGAGAAGGTACGGTGGGATTCGAAATGGTCAGTGATCTGTTTGTTAACTTGGCTTTCAAAGACTTTAGATAGGCAGGGCAGGATGGACATAGGTCTGTAACAGTTCGGGTCTAGGGTGTCACACCCTTTGAAGAGGGGGATGACCGCAGCAGATTTCCAATCTTTAGGGATCTCGGACGATACGAAAGAGAGGTTGAACAGGCTGGTAATAGGGGTTGCAACAATGGCGGCGGATAGTTTTAGAAAGAGAGGGTCCAGATTGTCTAGCCCAGCTGATTTGTACTGGTCCATGTTTTGCAGCTCTTTCAGAACATCTGCTGTCTGGATATGGGTGAAGGAGAAGCTGGGGAGGCTTGGGCGAGTAGCTGCGGGGGGGGGGTGGAGCTGTTGGCCGAGGATGGAGTAGCCAGGAGGAAGACATGACAAGCCGTTGAGAAATGCTTATTGAAATTTTTGATTATCATGGACTTATCAGTGGTGACTGTGTTACCTAGCCTCAGTGCAATGGGCAGCTGGGAGGAGATGCTCTTGTTCTCCATGGACTTTACAGTGTCCCAAAACGTTTTGTAGTTAGAGCTACAGGATGCAAATTTCTGCTTGAAAAAGCTAGCCTTTGCTTTCCTGACTGACTGCGTGTATTGGTTCCTGACTTCCCTGAACAGTTGCATATCGTGGGGACTATTTGATGCTATGGCAGTCCGCCACAGGATGTTTTTGTGCTGGTCAAGGGCAGTCAGGTCTGGAGTGAACCAAGGGCTATATCTGTTCTTAGTTCTGCATTTGACGGGATAGGGTTAGGGTTAGGGTTAGGGTTAGGGTTAGGGTTAGGGTTAGGGTAACCCTAACCCTAACCCTGACGGGATGAGGTCAATATCCTTCCAGGATACCCGGTCTATTAGAAAGACCTGCTCGCAGAAGTGTTTTAGGGAGCGTTTGACAGTGATGAGCGGGGGTCGTTTGACCGCGGACCCATAGCGGATACAGGCAATGAGGCAGTGATCGCTGAGATCCTGATTGAAAAAACAGCGGAGGTGTATTTGGAGGTCAAGTTGGTCAGGATAATGTCTGTGAGGGTGCCCATGTTTACAGATTTAGGGTTGTACCTGGTGGGTTCCTTGATGATTTGTGTGAGATTGAGGGCATCTAGCTTAGATTGTAGGACTGCCGGGGTGTTAAGCATATCCCAGTTTAGGTCACCTAACAGAACGAACTCTGAAACTAGATGTGGGAGATCAATTCACAAATGGTGTCCATGGCACAGCTGGGAGCAGAGGGGGGTCGATAGCAAGTGGCAACAGTGAGAGACTTATCTCTGGAGAGGTAAATTTTTTAAATTTGAAGTTCAAACTGTTTGGGTATAGACCTGGAAAGTATGACAGAACTTTGCAGGCTCTCTCTGCAGTAGATTGCAACTCCTCCCCCTTTGGCTGTCTATCTTGATGGAAAATGTTGTGTGATGATAAGAGAGGTTGTATCTCTGGATAAGCTGGTTATAATGGGTGAGGTCATCGCATGTGTGGGAGGTGGGACAAAGGAGGTATCAGAGGTATAATGAGTGGAACTAGGGGCTCCATTGTAAACTAAAACAATGATAACTAACCTAAACAACACTATACAAGGCATATTGACATATGAGAGAGACATACAGCGAGGCATAAAGTAATCACAGGTGTTGATTTGGAGAGCTAGCTAAGACCACAACAACAGCTAATCAGCTAAAACAACAACAGGTAAAATGGCGATGAATGGGCAGAGAGTCGGTTAACTACACACAGAGCCTGAGTTCACAGCTGGGGACGGAAGATAAACAAACAAACAAAATAAATATATAAACAGAATGGAGTACCATGATTAATGGGCAGTCCAGTGGGCATCAGCTATGTAGCCAAGTGATCATAGGGTCCAGTTGGCAGCAATAGATGAACAGGGAGTAGTCGTTACTACGCTAGCACGCGGGTGACGCAGCGTTTAAAGTTAGTAGCCCGGGGCTAGTAGAAGCGTCTGCTCCGATGGAGGCCGGTTGAAGGCACAGTGGATGGAGTATTCGTCGGCAGACCTGTCGTGG
The DNA here is from genome assembly GCF_018296145.1 of Oncorhynchus tshawytscha. Taxonomy (NCBI): domain Eukaryota; kingdom Metazoa; phylum Chordata; class Actinopteri; order Salmoniformes; family Salmonidae; genus Oncorhynchus; species Oncorhynchus tshawytscha. The sequence goes on from NC_056441.1 coordinate 70,184,434, forward strand.
TGGTGCGGCGGGCGCCGTGTTGACTAAGGATCCAAGCCAGGTGGCAAAAGAGGTATTGTAGTTGTAGTAATTTAGTTTTCTATCCGGCAGATGCGCCTGGCTCACGGCTAACTGGTGCTAGCTTCGGGGCAGAGGCGTTAGCCACTTTAGCCACTCGGTAGCAGCGGTGATCTGGTGCCAAGGTCCAGAGCTTACGGCAAGGATCGGGTGGAGTAGAGTGTTCTAGCCGGCGCCGACAGAGATGGCCGCCTCGCTTCGCGTTCCTAGGAAACTATGCAGTTTTTTGTTTTTTTTTACGTGTTATTTCTTACATTAGTACCCCAGGTCATCTTAGGTTTCATTACATACAGTCGAGAAGAACTACTGAATATAAGATCAGCGTCAACTCACCATCAGTAAGATCAAGAATATGTTTTTCGCGACGCGGATCCTGTGTTCTGCCTTACAAACAGGACAACGGAGTGGATTCCATGCAGCGACCCAAAAAAACGACTCCGAAAAAGAGGGAAACGAGGCAGTCTTCTGGTCAGACTCCGGAGACGGGCACACCGTGCACCACTCCCTAGCATTCTTCTTGCCAATGTCCAGTCTCTTGACAACAAGGTTGATGAAATCCGAGCAAGGGTAGCATTCCAGAGGGACATCAGAGACTGTAACGTTCTTTGCTTCACGGAAACATGGCTCACTGGAGAGACGCTATCCGAGGCGGTGCAGCCAGCGGGTTTCTCCACGCATCGCGCCGACAGAAACAAACATCTTTCTGGTAAGAAGAGGGGCGGGGGCGTATGCCTTATGACTAACGTGACATGGTGTGATGAAAGAAACATACAGGAACTCAAATCCTTCTGTTCACCTGATTTAGAATTCCTCACAATCAAATGTAGACCGCATTGTCTACCAAGAGAATTCTCTTCGATTATAATCACAGCCGTATATATCCCCCCCCAAGCAGACACATCGATGGCTCTGAACGAACTTTATTTAACTCTCTGCAAACTGGAAACGATTTATCCGGAGGCTGCATTCATTGTAGCTGGGTATTTTAACAAGGCTAATCTGAAAACAAGACTCCCTAAATTTTATCAGCATATCGATTGCGCAACCAGGGGTGGAAAGACCCTGGATCATTGTTACTCTAACTTCCGCGACGCATATAAGGCCCTGCCCCGCCCCCTTTCGGAAAAGCTGACCACGACTCCATTTTGTTCCTGCCTACAGACAGAAACTAAAACAAGAGGCTCCCACGCTGAGGTCTGTCCAACGCTGGTCCGACCAAGCTGACTCCACACTCCAAGACTGCTTCCATCACGTGGACTGGGACATGTTTCGTATTGCGTCAGATAACAATATTGACGAATACGCTGATTCCGTGTGCGAGTTCATTAGAACGTGCGTTGAAGATGTCGTTCCCATAGCAACGATTAAAACATTCCCTAACCAGAAACCGTGGATTGATGGCAGCATTCGTGTGAAACTGAAAGCGCAAACCACTGCTTTTAATCAGGGCAAGGTGTCTGGTAACATGACTGAATACAAACAGTGCAGCTATTCCCTCCGCAAGGCTATCAAACAAGCTAAGCGTCAGTACAGAGACAAAGTAGAATCTCAATTCAATGGCTCAGACACAAGAGGCATGTGGCAGGGTCTACAGTCAATCACGGACTACAGGAAGAAATCCAGCCCAGTCACGGACCAGGATGTCTTGCTCCCAGGCAGACTAAATAACTTTTTGCCCACTTTGAGGACAATACAGTGCCACTGACACGGCCTGCAATGAAAACATGCGGTCTCTCCTTCACTGCAGCCGAGGTGAGTAAGACATTTAACCGTGTTAACCAAATCAAATCAAATCAAATTTTATTTGTCACATACACATGGTTAGCAGATGTTAATGCGAGTGTAGCGAAATGCTTGTGCTTCTAGTTCCGACAATGCAGTAATAACGAACAAGTAATCTAACTAACAATTCCCAAAAAACTACTGTCTTATACACAGTGTAAGGGGATAAAGAATATGTACATAAGGATATATGAATGAGTGATGGTACAGAGCAGCATAGGCAAGATACAGTAGATGATATTGAGTACAGTATATACATATGAGATGAGTATGTAAACCAAGTGGCATAGTTAAAGTGGCTAGTGATACATGTATTACATAAGGATGCAGTCGATGATATAGAGTACAGTATCAACGTATGCATATGAGATGAATAATGTAGGGTAAGTAACATTATATAAGGTAGCATTGTTTAAAGTGGCTAGTGATATATTTACATCATTTCCCATCAATTCCCATGGTTAAAGTGGCTGGAGTAGAGTCAGTGTCATTGACAGTGTGTTGGCAGTAGCCACTCAATGTTAGTGGTGGCTGTTTAACAGTCTGATGGCCTTGAGATAGAAGCTGTTTTTCAGTCTCTCGGTCCCAGCTTTGATGCACCTGTACTGACCTCGCCTTCTGGATGACAGCGGGGTGAACAGGCAGTGGCTCGGGTGGTTGATGTCCTTGATTATCTTTATGGCCTTCCTGTAGCATCGGGTGGTGTAGGTGTCCTGGAGGGCAGGTAGTTTGCCCCCGGTGATGCGTTGTGCAGACCTCACTACCCTCTGAGAGCCTTACGGTTGAGGGCGGTGCAGTTGCCATACCAGGCGGTGATACAGCCCGCCAGGATGCTCTCGATTGTGCATCTGTAGAAGTTTGTGAGTGCTTTTGGTGACAAGCCGAATTTCTTCAGCCTCCTGAGGTTGAAGAGGCGCTGCTGCGCCTTCCTCACGATGCTGTCTGTGTGAGTGGACCAGTTCAGTTTGTCTGTGATGTGTATGCCGAGGAACTTAAAACTTGCTACCCTCTCCACTACTGTTCCATCGATGTGGATGGGGGTGTTCCCTCTGCTGTTTCCTGAAGTCCACAATCATCTCCTTAGTTTTGTTGACGTTGAGTGTGAGGTTATTTTCCTGACACCACACTCCGAGGGCCCTCACCTCCTCCCTGTAGGCCGTCTCGTCGTTGTTGGTAATCAAGCCTACCACTGTTGTGTCGTCCGCAAACTTGATGATTCAGTTGGAGGCGTGCATGGCCACGCAGTCGTGGGTGAACAGGGAGTACAGGAGAGGGCTCAGAACGCACCCTTGTGGGGCCCCAGTGTTGAGGATCAGCGGGGAGGAGATGTTGTTGCCTACCCTCACCACCTGGGGGCGGCCCGTCAGGAAGTCCAGTACCCAGTTGCACAGGGCGGGGTCGAGACCCAGGGTCTCGAGCTTGATGACGAGCTTGGAGGGTACTATGGTGTTGAATGCCGAGCTGTAGTCGATGAACAGCATTCTCACATAGGTATTCCTCTTGTCCAGATGGGTTAGGGCAGTGTGCAGTGTGGTTGAGATTGCATCGTCTGTGGACCTATTTGGGCGGTAAGCAAATTGGAGTGGGTCAAGGGTGTCAGGTAGGGTGGAGGTGATATGGTCCTTGACTAGTCTCTCAAAGCACTTCATGATGACGGATGTGAGTGCTACGGGCGGTAGTCGTTTAGCTCAGTTACCTTAGCTTTCTTGGGAACAGGAACAATGGTGGCCCTCTTGAAGCATGTGGGAACAGCAGACTGGTATAGGGATTGATTGAATATGTCCGTAAACACACCGGCCAGCTGGTCTGCGCATGCTCTGAGGGCGCGGCTGGGGATGCCGTCTGGGCCTGCAGCCTTGCGAGGGTTAACACGTTTAAATGTCTTACTCACTTCGGCTGCAGTGAAGGAGAGACCGCATGTTTTCGTTGCAGGCCGTGTCAGTGGCACTGTATTGTCCTCAAAGCGGGCAAAAAGTTATTTAGTCTGCCTGGGAGCAAGACATCCTGGTCCGTGACTGGGCTGGGTTTCTTCCTGTAGTCCGTGATTGACTGTAGACCCTGCCACATGCCTCTCGTGTCTGAGCCGTTGAATTGAGATTCTATTTTGTCTCTGTACTGGCGCTTAGCTTGTTTGATAGCCTTGCGGAGGGAATAGCTGCACTGTTTGTATTCAGTCATGTTACCAGACACCTTGCCCTGATTAAAAGCAGTGGTTCGCGCCTTCAGTTTCACACGAATGCTGCCATCAATCCACGGTTTCTGGTTAGGGAATGTTTTAATCGTTGCTATGGGAACGACATCTTCAACGCACGTTCTAATGAACTCGCACACCGTATCAGCGTATTCGTCAATGTTGTTGTCTGACGCAATACGAAACATCTCCCAGTCCACGTGATGGAAGCAGTCTTGGAGTGTGGAGTCAGCTTGGTCGGACCAGCGTTGGACAGACCTCAGCGTGGGAGCTTCTTGTTTTAGTTTCTGTCTGTAGGCAGGGATCAACAAAATGGAGTCGTGGTCAGCTTTTCCGAAAGGGGGCGGGGCAGGGCCTTATATGCGTCGCGGAAGTTAGAGTAACAATGATCCAGGGTCTTTCCACCCCTGGTTGCGCAATCGATATGCTGATAAAATTTAGGGAGTCTTGTTTTCAGATTAGCCTTGTTAAAATCCCCAGCTACAATGAATGCAGCCTCCGGATAAATCGTTTCCAGTTTGCAGAGAGTTAAATAAAGTTCGTTCAGAGCCATCGATGTGTCTGCTTGGGGGGATATATACGGCTGTGACAATAATCGAAGAGAATTCTCTTGGTAGATAATGCGGTCTACATTTGATTGTGAGGAATTCTAAATCAGGTGAACAGAAGGATTTGAGTTCCTGTATGTTTCTTTCATCACACCATGTCACGTTGGCCATAAGGCATACGCCCCCGCCCGTCTTCTTACCAGAAAGATGTTTGTTTCTGTCGGCGCGATGCGTGGAGAAACCCGCTGGCTGCACCGCTTCGGATTGCGTCTCTCCAGTTAGCCATGTTTCCGTGAAGCAGAGAACGTTACAGTCTCTGATGTCCCTCTGGAATGCTACCCTTGCTCGGATTTCATCAACCTTGTTGTCAAGAGACTGGACATTGGCAAGAAGAATGCTAGGGAGTGGTGCACGATGAGCCCGTCTCCGGAGTCTGACCAGAAGACCGCTTCGTTTCCCTCTTTTTCTGAGTCGTTTTTTTGGGTCGCTGCATGTGATCCACACACTGGTTGTAAGGCAGAACACAGGATCCGCATCGCGAAAAACATATTCTTGGTCGTACTGATGGTGAGTTGACGCTGATCTTATATTCAGTAGTTCTTGTCGGCTGTATGTAAAGAAACCTAAGATGACCTGGGGTACTAGTGTAAGAAATAACACGTAAAAAAACAAAAAACTGCATAGTTTCCTAGGAACGCGAAGCGAGGCGGCCATCTCTGTCGGCGCAGGAGTAAGTTAACGCAAGGCTGCAGGCCCAGACGGCATCCCCAGCCGCGCCCTCAGAGCATGCGCAGACCAGCTGGCCGGTGTGTTTACGGACATATTCAACCAATCCCTATACCAGTCTGCTGTTCCCACATGCTTCAAGAGGGCCACCATTGTTCCTGTTCCCAAGAAAGCTAAGGTAACTGAGCTAAACGACTACCGCCCCGTAGCACTCACATCCGTCATCATGAAGTGCTTTGAGAGACTAGTCAAGGACCATATCACCTCCACCCTACCTGACACCCTAGACCCACTCCAATTTGCTTACCGCCCAAATAGGTCCACAGACGATGCAATCTCAACCACACTGCACACTGCCCTAACCCATCTGGACAAGAGGAATACCTATGTGAGAATGCTGTTCATCGACTACAGCTCGGCATTCAGCACCATAGTACCCTCCAAGCTCGTCATCAAGCTCGAGACCCTGGGTCTCGACCCCGCCCTGTGCAACTGGGTACTGGACTTCCTGACGGGCCGCCCCCAGGTGGTGAGGGTAGGCAACAACATCTCCTCCCCGCTGATCCTCAACACTGGGGCCCCACAAGGGTGCGTTCTGAGCCCTCTCCTGTACTCCCTGTTCACCCACGACTGCGTGGCCATGCACGCCTCCAACTGAATCATCAAGTTTGCGGACGACACAACAGTGGTAGGCTTGATTACCAACAACGACGAGACGGCCTACAGGGAGGAGGTGAGGGCCCTCGGAGTGTGGTGTCAGGAAAATAACCTCACACTCAACGTCAACAAAACTAAGGAGATGATTGTGGACTTCAGGAAACAGCAGAGGGAACACCCCCTATCCACATCGATGGAACAGTAGTGGAGAGGGTAGCAAGTTTTAAGTTCCTCGGCATACACATCACAGACAAACTGAATTGGTCCACTCACACAGACAGCATCGTGAAGAAGGCGCAGCAGCGCCTCTTCAACCTCAGGAGGCTGAAGAAATTCGGCTTGTCACCAAAAGCACTCACAAACTTCTACAGATGCACAATCGAGAGCATCCTGGCGGGCTGTATCACCGCCTGGTACGGCAACTGCTCCGCCCTCAACCGTAAGGCTCTCCAGAGGGTAGTGAGGTCTGCACAACGCATCACCGGGGGCAAACTACCTGCCCTCCAGGACACCTACACCACCCGATGTTACAGGAAGGCCATAAAGATCATCAAGGACATCAACCACCCGAGCCACTGCCTGTTCACCCCGCTATCATCCAGAAGGCGAGGTCAGTACAGGTGCATCAAAGCTGGGACCGAGAGACTGAAAAACAGCTTCTATCTCAAGGCCATCAGACTGTTAAACAGCCACCACTAACATTGAGTGGCTGCTGCCAACACACTGACAATGACACTGACTCAACTCCAGCCACTTTAATAATGGGAATTGATGGGAAATGATGTAAATATATAAACAATGCTACCTTATATAATGTTACTTACCCTACATTATTCATCTCATATGCATACGTATATACTGTACTCTATATCATCGACTGCATCCTTATGTAATACATGTATCACTAGCCACTTTAACTATGCCACTTTGTTTACATACTCATCTCATATGTATATACTGTACTCGATATCAGCTACTGTATCTTGCCTATGCTGCTCTGTACCATCACTCATTCATATATCCTTATGTACATATTCTTTATCCCCTTACACTGTGTATAAGACAGTAGTTTTGGAATTGTTAGTTAGATTACTTGTTGGTTATTACTGCATTGTCGGAACTAGAAGCACAAGCATTTCGCTACACTCGCATTAACATCTGCTAACCATGTGTATGTGACAAATAAAATTTGATTTGATTTGATTTGATTTTTAGCCGTGTTTGGGTGGAGTCCGTGTGAACAACTGAGTAGGCCGGGAGGTGGGACTCAGGGATAGCTTCGGTACTGGGTAACTTGGTGGGTGCTACATAGCTGTGAAGATGAGGAGAATGGACCAGGGATTACTGCAGGAATCCGGTGTTGTAGTGGAGAAACAGTCCGTTACTGCTGGCTGGCGAGTATTATCCAGGCTAAAATTATAAAAAATTTTTAAAAAAGGGCTGATACCTGTGCAGAAGGTAAAGGCCGCTAGCAGTGGCTAACAATTACTAAATAGCTTGTGGCTAATTAGCTGGTTAGCTTGTGATGTCTGGGGTTCTTGCTATCAGGTCTAAAAATGACAAATAATAGCGGTTCCGTATCACATTGGGTGAGGCAGGTTACCAGAAGGTATAATTGAACTAAAATGAAGAAGAGATTGAAAATAGAATTGAAATATATACAAAAAAAATATGAAAAATACAAAAGTACACGAGAGGACGAACAAAACACGTCTGCACTGCTACGCCATTTTGGATACATGTTTTCCATACATACACACATTCCTCTCCCTCCCCCAATTGTCCTGTGTGACACTGCTGGGAGGTAGAGAGAGCGAGGAAGAAGGAAAGAAAGAGGGGGTGGTGAAAGATGGAAGTGTCTGGGGACGAGGGGGAAAAATATAAGGGGACGAGGGGGAAACATTGTGGATCATGAGTTTCCTATAAGAAGGGTGATCATGTGTGTGTGCTTGACTGTCTGCGGAAGATGATGGATGGTTCAGCTCACTACCATGGAGAGGGAAAGAGAGGATGATTGTGAGAAAACGACTCGCATGTCCTGATAATGGATGGTGAAATAGTCCAGGTTATTTGTCTTTATTCCAGAGGCGATTTAATTTATTCTTACTGAGTGTGGTGAGGCAAACCAACTGTGGGAAAACACCAGCACACAGCAACTGCTAATTAATTTGTATATGGAGTATCTGCCCTGGGGACGTCATTGACTCTGGGCTGGCTGCACTACTGTAGCACTGTCTGTGATGGCTTCATCAATCACTCAATTAGGAATTTCTTTAACACTCTCAAATGGAAACAAATAGGTCCATTGTCTTTAATTTAGGACTGTACAGGTACAGATTTAGGATCTTCATTTGTTCACCCTGTTGGAGGATAACTTGCAATGCAGGAAATGTAAACTGTGTTGTGTAGTCAAGGTTTAAAAAGGATTCTGAAGTTTGTAATTTCCACTTTGAAATTTACGAAAAATGTAGCAACCCCCACAAAAATGTCCATTCTAATCCACATAATAATTCACATTTCCTGTTGCTATATGATTAAATTCCTGCTGTAGAAAAATGGCTCAAATTAAAGACATTACTGTATTGATCAATGGGTGTTGTCTTTAACTTCACTGTCAAACCTTTCATTACTGTATAATATATCAATAAAGCAACATCTGATACATGGAATACTCTCCTAATGTGCGTGTGTTTATAGAACTACAATGAAGAGTCCCTAGCTAGAATTGAAAACAGTAGCTATGTTTCCATTAACTTGTCCAGTGATTTTTTTTTTGTCGACATTTATAAAATGTTCATAGAAAATAGGTTTGACAATTGTCTGCTATGGTGCGTTTCCATTTAACTGTCTTGTGTCAATAAAAACAGCTGGCCAAAATGACGTCACAGCTAAAAATAATCTACAGTGTTGATTACAAATGAAGTGCTTGATGTATTTCCATGACCTATTTAGGCAAATTGCAGATGAATAAATTGGTGACAGGCTGTATGCCCTCCCACCTATCTGTTTCATGTCTCAGGTAGCTCACAAAAGCCAGCATGGAATGCAAGAATTTATTAATATTTACCATATTCTAATAATTCTTGTGTCAACGTAACGCCACGGTCTGTGCCATGGTGAAACTTGTAGATCTGAAATAATTGGATGGTGAAACATGCATTCAACAAACCACAAAAGTCAAAGCAAATAAAGCCATATTTGAAAGTCAGGACAAGGATCCTGCAAAGATAGATTTAATAGGCAGTAGGCATTTCGAATTAAATGTGGACTGCTGCTTCATCGTTACCTGTTGACATCACATGCCCTGTGTACTTTCAAAATTATTCGGCAAGCATTTATTCGAAAACCCCTTTTTCCATCATAATTTGTCACAATATATAAAGTTTATTGCTCGACCCCTGTCGAATGGATAAAAATGTTGTAGATCTTTACAATATTCCTCCTATCGCTGCTATTTCCATTAAGCGTCACAATTTATTTATTTTGGGATTTTGTCAATGGAAACCTGCTTACAGTATTCAGATCTATATTTAAATCATTTGCAGGACTATAGTATGTATTTTCAAGGGCATGTCTTTCATTTAAATTCCTTCAATTGAACATCAGGAGCCATTATTTCAGTTTTGGAGCTGGATCTGAATTATACTCAATGCAGGTTGCAAAAAAAAGACTAGATTAGCAGCCTCCTATGTTCCTATCCAGACCTGCCAGTGTCCCATAGGAAGTGAGGTACAGGAGAGGTGCAGCTGTGGAAACAGATCGCCTGTCTGGAGCTGGGCCAACAGTGAGGAATGAAGGCAGGCCCCATACCCTTGTGGTCTCTCTCTCTTCTCCCTCCCAGTCATGACGCACCATGTGCTTGGAGAGACACTCTCTCACACAATGTTATGGGAGCAGTGCAGCTACAGTATCAGGAGCCTTCATTTCAATTAGCCAGGGCAGCGGTTCCCAAACTTTTTATAGTCCCATACCCCTTCAAACATTCAACCTCCAGCTGCGTACCCCTCTAACACCATGGTCAGCGCACTCTCAAATGTTTTTTTTTTTGCCATCATTGTAAGCCTGCCACACACACACTACACAATACATTTATTAAACATAAGAATGAGTGTAAGTTTTTGTCACAACCCTGCTCATGGTAAGTGACAAAGAGTTCTTATAAGACCAGGGCATAAATAATAATAATCAATAATTTTGCTTTATTTAACCATCTTATATAGAAAACCTTATTTGTTAATCGAAAATTGTGAATAACTCACCACAGATTAATGAGAAGGGTGTGCTTGAAAGGATGCACATAACTCTGCAATGTTGAGTTGTATTGGAGAGAGTCTCAGTCTTAAATAATTTTCCA